>NC_137803.1:52121023-52813523 GCF_963383645.1 Muscardinus avellanarius | reverse complement strand
GCAACCAAGGAGCCCCTGCCACCAGAGCTTTCAACTCTCTCCCTGAGAAGATCTGGAAATAGCTGCCACTGCTGAGTCTTCATCAGATCCAAAGATGTCCTATTCTCATGGACACTGAAAATTAGGAATAGAAGGGCATCATGAAAGGGCAAGATGCTCTGTTGAACTTTTCTCAAAAAGTCATTAATATTTTTGTTATTCCAGACCTGAATCTTTGCAATTCAATTTCATTGTAAGTTTCACGAGCTCATATGGAGCAGCCTGAAAATCTATGAATAATCCTATTCCTATAGGAAAATGCATCTTGACTTCTAAACAACTGACTTATAATCCAATGGAACACAGCTTATCTGTAGGTTAATAGAAAATATGGGGATGGGGGAGGCTAACTCTATGGGAATAAATGTCATATAAGTTGTCTCAGCCAGAGAGATAATTGTGGGCTGAAACGTTAAAAGATCACTTCAGAAAAAGCTGGGAATGAGCCAGGCATAGTGACACACATGTGAAATCTCAGTACTTAGGAGGCTGAGAGAGGAGGATTGTAGGTTCATGGCCAAGCTCAGCAACCTGGTGAGGCCCTCAACAATTTAGTGAGATGCTGTTTCAAAAATAAAAAGCACTCGCCGGCGTGGTGGTGCATGCTTGTAATCCCAGCATTCGAGAGGCTGAGACCAGAGGATCACGGTTCGCGGACAGCCTCCGCTACTCAGTGGGGCCCTCTGCAACTCAGTGAGACCCGGTTTCAAAATAAAGAATAAAAAATAGGGCAGGGAGTGTAGCTCGGAGGTTGAATGCCCCTGGGTTCCACCCTCAGACCCACAAAAAAAAAAAAAAAAAAAAAAAAAAAAGGAAAAGAAAAAACCACAAGCCGGGCGTGGTGGTGCATGCTTGTAATCCCCGTGCTTGGGAGGCAGAGACAGAAAGATCACACAGGTTCGAAGCCAGCAGCGCTGCCTTAAGAGACCCTGTTTCCAAATAAAATATAAAATAGGTCTGGGAGTGTAGCCTGGAGGTAGAAGGGTTTCCAGGAACCCCAGTACCACCAAAAATAAAAAATAAAATAAAAATAAATAAAAAACACAGTAGGTCTGGGGATGTAGCTCAGACATGAAATGCCCTTGTATTCAAGCTCCAGTACCAAAGAAAAAAGAAAGAAGAAAGAAGAGAGGAGAGAGAGAACGAAAGGAAAGGCTGGAAAAGGATTTTACCTGGGCTTTGGAAGACACGATTCAGATTGTCAGAGTTGGATAACTTCTGTGTGTGTTGTAAGTGGGGGGATAAGCAAGCTTTCAAGTTGGGAAAGGAAAATACTCACTCTGGGGTCCATAGAGAGAATAGACTCTTCTCACTGAAACAGTGTTTGATTTGGGAAATAGAATTTATACAATCTTGGCGTGGTCTAGCGCCTGTATCTTTGAGGGTCAAATCAGAAGACAGAAACTACACCAATCACGTCAACAGAGATAATTCAATATAAAGAACTGTTAACCAAGTATAAAGCTGCTAACTAAGTACCTGAAAAACAAAGGAAACAAGCCGGGCGTGGTGGCGCACGCTTGTAATCCCCGCGCTTAGGAGGCAGAGACAGGAGGATCGCGCAGGTTCGAAGCTAGCCGCGCACGCTGGCTTAGGAGACCCTGTTTCCAAATAAAAATGTAAAAATAGGTCTGGGAGTGTAGCCCGGAGATAGAAGGGCTTCCAGGAACCCCAGTACCACCAAAAAAAAAAAAAAAAAAAAAAAAGGAAACAAGACTTACTAATATTAATAGCTTAAAGGAAGGGATTTCTATGACTGGGACCCAAACCTCCAAGGAGGAGCTTGGGCTAGAGGCTCTGAGGGCATCTAGTGAGCCAGGCTCTGCAAGTGTGAGAACAGGGGCAAACGGGATTCACCTACTGCTACAGGAAGGGACTGGGGCTCCCACAGTGAGAGGCTAGAGCTACGCGAGGGGACATATACACACAGACAGCAAAGGAAGCGGCAAGTTCCTTCCCCACCTCCAGACATCCACTCTTCCTCCAGCTCTCTCACAGGCCGAATCCACAGGGATCCAGGTGCAAAGCAGAAATGCAGCCTGTGGAGCGGCAGCCCAGCCTCACAGTGTAGAAAACACAGTTGGACTGAACTGAGAGATAACAGCTTAATAAATGCCACCCAGCCCAACCTAGAGCCCTTTGAATGCTGGGCTCAGTGATTTGACTGTTTTCTTTAAAAAAAAAAATTAAAATTAAAAGATTTTGTAGGAGCCAGGCATGGTGGTGCCTCTTTGTAATCTCAGTACTTGGAAGGCTGAGACAGGAGGATCGCACAGGTTCAAAGCCAGCCTCAGCTACTTAGTGAGGCTCTCAGCAACTTAGTGAGACCCTGTTTCCAAATAAAATATAAAATAGGTCTAGGAGGATAGCCCCAAAGTAGAAAAACCCCTGAGTTCCACCCCCAGTACCACATACAAAAAAAGATTTTGTAAGAAACATATAAAATTGGTATTTTCAGAAGTTGAATCTGGCTGGCTGTAATATATAAGGAATGAGGAGACTAAAGGCAGGAAGACCAATAAAGATACCACAATACTTTAAAACAAACACTTATGAGTGAATTGTAATTATATAGCATAGTGGGATTCAGTGTGCTAAAAACACACATGCACACAGCTTTTTGTGTATTTTCCTCCATATCCCATTCCAGGCCCCACTTCTCCTTCCCCACATGAGTTAGTAAAATTGGTAGTTAATATCTTCACATAATTGCCACAGTATTATTTGAACTGTTTCCTTTTTAACTCTTTCTTCTTAACCACAACTTTCTTTCTTAGCCCTCTTCAACTACTCTGTAGTTCTCTCTCCCTCTTTCTCTCTCTCTCCATTTCTTAAAGCTCCTTATGTTTCCAATTTCTCTCTAACTTCCACAAATGAGAGAAAACATACCACCCTTGACTTTCTGAGACTGACTGATCTATCAGCATATTATTCTCCAGTCCCACCCATTGTCATGCAAATGATATAATCAACACTTTTAAGGAAGAATGAAGCCCAATGTTCCTCAATAATTACATTTAGTAGAAAGATGCAAGAATACTTCCAAACTCATCTACAAAGCCAGGATTACCTTGATATCAAAACCAAATAAAGGATACCTCAGCAAAGAAAATTAAAAACCAATATACTTGAAGAATATAGATGTAAACATTTTTATGAAGATACTAGTAATTAGCATTCAAAACCATATCAAAAAGATAATGCACTATGACCAAGTAGGTTTCGTTCCAGGGAAGCAAGTTTGGTTCAACATATGCAAGTTAATAAATGTAACCCATCAATAAGCAGAACAAATGACAAAACACACATGATCATCTCAAGAGATACATAAAAGGCATTTGACAAAATCCAACACCCATCCATGCTAAAAACACTGAGGAGATCAGGGATAAAAGGAATTTATCTCAGCTTCACAAAGGCAATAACCCAAAGCCCAAGTCATACTGAAAGGAAAAAAAACTAAAATTATTTAATCACAATATTTTAGATGATAGTTTGAATAAAGCAGACAACATGGATATGAAAAGCAAAGTATCAATACAAATGGTACTACATAGAACAGTCTGGTGTTACCAATGACATGAGAAACAAGTGAAAACTCAAAGATGGCCCAATATTCTACATATATTTGTGTAATATGAACTTGCAAATAATTCCAAATATAGCCTTCTTGAAGTTCATATGAAACTATTCTATTTAGATTATTTTGAAGATAGCAGTCCAAGTCAATGAATTAAAAAAATAATTATTAGGGGACTGACTTCCAGTTTCCAATCCAGCAAATAAAACTCTGGAAGTCATCATTTTATCCTAAAAACAAATAAAAGAACAAACAAAAATTAAACAACTCACCTTAGACCCATCAGAAAGTTAGAGTCACAGAGCTAAACACTTCTCCCCAACAGGCAAATGTAGAGAATTCCGGCATGCCAGAGCAGAAACCCATCAGCACAAATCATAGCATGGCTGAGGTAGGTAAACGTGAACTGTAACTGATGAATCGCTGGAGGCTCAGTGCACACAGCCTAAGAGACTAAAAACTCCAGGGAGACCCAGTCGTCAAGTCCCACTCACTCTTGCTAATTTTGCCTCAAGGAACAAAACCAGGCTCTCACAATTAGTATGAGAGAAAAATCCTTTCATGCTTCTGAGAGAGGGAGGAGAAAATAAAGCATTTTAAAATATACCAGGGCACTCTGTTCTTTAATAGAGGACCTAAACCTCTGGAGAAATTCTTTAACCAAAGCTGAAAACTGCTGGGGTTTCATCAGAGCCTAACTGATGTGAGGAAAGACAGTATCCAGTTTTATGCCAAATATGACATATGGGCACATCATTACAAATATAACTTTCATCCAGCCAGCTATATGTGGCAGACATGAAAACCCCACTTCCAGCCAGCTCTGCCCATTCTGTCCTCCCGATGGGGAGAAATGGACTGAGAAACACAGTTCAGAGTCTTAGGTTCAGGTTTAAGAACACTCCTACGTTGAATCCACAGTCACACACACACACACACACACACACACACACACACACACACACACATACACACTGAGATCTACTTATAGACCTATTAAAATTCTTCTCTTCTCATTTTACCATCACATTACTACAGGTTTATTTAAAGAAATTTCTGCTACCAAATACATTATGCATGGCAATTAAGAAAAAGTACAAGACACATACACACACAGAGTTTGAAGAGTCAGGGCAAGCATAAAAACCAGAGTTAGATACAACAGAAAGGTTGGAGTTGTCAAATCAGGAATTTAAAACAACTATGATCAAGACACCAAATATGTTAATGGATAAAGTAGACAGCATGCAAGAACAGATGGGCAATGTGAGCAGAGACAGAAATTCTAAAGGAGAACCAGGAAGAGATGCAAGGAATTAAAAACTTTGTAGCAGAAACGAAGATTGCTTTTGATATGGTGAACCAAATGTAGTTGATAGGGGGAAAAATCTCTGAGTTTGGGGATATATTGATGGAAATCACCAAAACTTAAAAGCAAAAAGAAAAAAGACTGAATAAGACGACAGGCTATGCAAGAACCGTGAGACCACTACAAAAGGTATATTAGTATTATTTATATTAATATCTATTCATATATATTTACATATACATAATGGGATTAAAAAGAAGAATAGGATAAAGAAACCAAAAAATATCTGAAACAATGAGAATTTCCGCAACATATTTACTGAGATGATCATGTGGTCTTTGTCACCTGTTCTGTTTATGTGATGGATTATGTTTATAATGACTTGCATATGCTGAACCAACCTTGAATCCCTGGAATGAAATCGACTTGGTCATAGTGCATTTCATCTTGATATGGCTTTGAATGCTAATTGTTAGTATTTATGAAGAATTTTTGTATCAGTGTTCAAACTAAAGCACAGATCCAAGATACTCAGAGGACAATGAGCAGGGTGAATTCCAAAATATACAAAATAAAATATGACATGTAGGCATATAATTTCAAATTACAGAAAGTCAAAAATAAGAAAAAAACTCTAAAAGAAGTCAGGGGAGAAAACTACCTATAGAGTAGCAAAGATCAGAAGTATATTTGACTTTCCTCAGAAACTATTTTTGCTAGCAAGTAAAAAGAGGAGTAAAGTATGTGAAGTGTTGAGAGAAAAAAATAAATCTGTCAACCTAAAATTCTGTATCCTATAAAATTATTCTTCATCTATGCCCTACAATCTCTTCCAGAAGTCAAAGAAATTCTATGGCCAGCATCACCTAAATACCAAAACCAGACAGAGATACTACAAAAAAGCTATAAACCAGTATATATCATGAATAGATATAAATATTTTCAATAAAATATTAGCAAATAGAATCCAAAATTGTATAAAAAGAATTGTGCAAAACAAGCAAGTGGCATTTATCTCGGGTTTTCAAAGTTGGCACAGCATTTAAAAATTAATCAACTAATCAGTGTCATGCATCACATCAATAAACTAGACAAGAAAAATCACATGATCATCTCAGATGCAGAGAACCCCTTCGATAAAATTCAATGCCCACTTTTGATAAAAACTGTCAGTAACCTAGGAAGAGAGTTAAACTTCTTCAACTCAATAAGGAAAACATACAACTAACATTACATTTTAATGGTGAGAAACTCAAAAGATTTTCCAATAAGATCAGGAACAAGCCAGATGTCTCTTCTCACCACTACTATTCAACATCATACTGGAAATTTTAGCTAATGCAAAAAGACAAGAAACGTAACAAAATATATACACATTGGGGCGGGAGGAATAAAACTCTTTATTCATAGAATGCAATATTGTTAAGAAAATTTGAAACAACTGAAAAATATTTATGGAACTAACAAGCAACTTAAACAGGCTGCAAGATATAAGGGTAATAAAAAAGTCAATCATTTTTCTATATATGAGCAATAGAATATAAAATCAAAGACACAATACTACGTAACCCCAGTACTTGGGTCTAAGATAGGAAGATCAAAGGTTCAAGGACAGTGTCAGAAACCTAGAAAGACTCTCAGTAACCTAGCAAGATCATTTCCAAGCAAAAAATTTAAAAAGGGCTGGGGCTGAAGCTGGGAAGTACAGAGCCCTGGAGTTAAATTCCCAGAAACACAAAAAATACTATTTACATTAGCACCCCTAAAATGAAATGTTTAAGTATTAGATAAAAAACAAGTACAACGAAAACTATGAAACTCCGAACTAAGAAACCAGAGAATTAAATAACAGAGATATTCCATGTTCCAGAACAGAAAATTCAATATTATCAAGATGTCGGTTCTTACCAGCTCGATCTATATATTAAATGCAATTCTTTTTTTAATTAGTGCACTGTATTCATACATCATAATGGGATAAAAAAGAAACTTGTGTAGACATATGTGCACACATCACCCAGTTAGCCCCTACCCCACACCATTCCCTACCCCTCCCTCCTTTCCATGCTTGGCTTAGTGGTTGACACCTAATATTATAGCAATTTATCCAAAATTAACAATGATATTCTCACATAACAGATTAATTTGTCTGATATCAAAATTTTGATCACTTAGAGATAACATTTCAGTATTTCTTTTTGCTTTCTTTCTTACCAGAGAATATTTTTTTCTTTTTTTTTTTAAGGTGAAACTATCATACATTGTTTTCTAGAAAAAAAATATATCCTAACATGAAATATGAACTCTAAATACCCGAAACAATCTCAAAAAAGAACAAAGCTAGAATATGTACATTTT
Source organism: Muscardinus avellanarius (assembly GCF_963383645.1). Taxonomy (NCBI): domain Eukaryota; kingdom Metazoa; phylum Chordata; class Mammalia; order Rodentia; family Gliridae; genus Muscardinus; species Muscardinus avellanarius. The sequence continues at coordinate 52,806,237 of NC_137803.1, read as the reverse complement.
CTGATTTCAAACCTTATGAAGCTACATTAATTGAAACAGTGTAGCACTGCTATAAACCAGGGGAGAAAAAAAAAGCCTAAAATAAATTCTTCCACATATGGTCAAGTTATTTTTGACAAGGTTTCCAAGAACATTTGGTGAAGGAAATAATGATCCTTTCACTAAATATTGTTGAAAAATAATAATTACATGAAAAAGAATAAAGTTGGACCCTTACCTAACACCATATACAAATATTAACTCAAAATAGATAAAAGACCTAAATGTAAATCTTAAGATTATAAACTTTTAGAAGAAAACCTGGGTCATAACACTTCACAACATTGAAATTGGCAGTGATTTCTTGGATGTGATTTCAAAGGCACAGGCAACAACAGAATAAACAAACTTCCTAAAAAATAAAAAAAATATTGTACATCCAAAGACAATGAAAACAGAGTTAAAAGTTACTGATAGAATGGGGTAAAATATTTCCAAATGCTATATCTGAAGGTATATTAATATTCCAAATAGAAATCCTAAAAATTAGCAATAATAAAAGCAAACAATACAATTTAGAAATAGGTAAAAGACTAAAATAAATAATGAATCTCCAAAGATTTAAACCAATAAACACATGAATATATTCTTCTTTGCTTAGTTGTCTGCAGAATGAAAAATCTTGTTTCTCTGGTTCTGGTGTGTATTACCTATTTCTTCTTTGTAGTTAATCTCTTTGGGTATTTTCTCTAGCACTGGTTTTGAAGACATAAATTCCTTGAGTTTCTGTTTGTCATGGAAGTTTCTTATTTCCCCATCTAATTTGGTAGATAGTTTTGCTGGGTAGGAAATTTTTGGCTGGAAGTTGTTTTCTTTCAGAGTTTGGAATATGTTACTCCAAGCCCTTCTGGCTCTCATGACTTGGTTTGGGAAGTCTGGAGTGATTCTAATTGGTTTGCCTCTGAATGTCACGCGGCCTTTTGTTTTTGTTGCTTTTAAGATTCTCTGCTTGGCTTCCACATTGGTCATTTTGACAATTATGTGGCGTGGGGATCCTCTTCTCTGATCCTGTCTAAAGGGAGTTCTATAAGTTTCCTGGACCGACCTGTGTATCGATCTCTTGCTCTATATTTGGAAAATTTTCTGCTATTATTTCTTTGAAGATATTATTAATCTCTTTGGCTTCACCTTCTTTTCCCTCCTCTATTCCAATTATTCTTAGGTTAGCTCTCTTAAAATGGGCCCATATTTCTACCATGTCAGATTCCTGCTGTCTGATTTTTTTTCTAAGTTATAAATTATGCGTTCGTTTTTGGAGTGATCCTCTTCTAGGAGTGAGATTCTATTCTCCATGTGGTCTAATCGATTGTTTATACTTTGAATTGAGGTTTTTAACTCAATGATTGCATCCTTTATGTCTTTTACACTCTCTCTAAATTCTTTTCGATGGTCCTATATTATTTCAACAGTTATATTCCTGATTTGATCTTCTGGAGATCTCTGAATTTCTGTGTTATCAGGTTCTGATGTTGTGGGGTTGTGGGCATTCATTGCTCCATTGTTATTCCTCTTTCCCATGATTTCAGAAGTTTGTGCCTTCTCTGGGTTTTTCCCTGGGTCACTACGACTTCACTTAGGGTGTTCTGGATCTCAGTCTGTGGTATCTCAGTCCCCACTACTCCTTTACTGGGTTGTATCGTAAAGTCTCAGGCCCAGAGAGTTAATCGAGGCTCCACGAGACCGTGGGGGCGCCGGGCTGAGCGTTTTCCCATGGGGAGCTGCGACCAAGGTGTGGTATCTCTGCCATCTCTACTCCTTCACTGGGTTGGACTGCAAAATCTCAGACCCAGGAAGATTATCAAAGTCCCTGGGCATGCAGTACAGGGATTTCTCCTTTAGGGGCCGCAATTTCACTCACAGTTATTGTGCGTGTTGATCAGGAGCTGTCGAGGGCGTGGTGAACTCACACTTAAATGCAATTCTCAATTAAAAAAAAACTCAGCAAGACCCCTGGAGAAACCAGGCCCAGTAAGACGCTGGGTTCTGGGCAGGGGTCGTGCGTGGTGCACGCCAGATGGGGCCCGGGTCGCGGGACTCTGGGCCCCAGGCCGAACTGCGAGTAGCACACCAGACCCCTGGAGAAACCGGGCCCAGTAAGACGCTGGGTTCTGGGCAGGGTTCGCGCGCGGCACACGCCAGATGGGGCCCGGGTCGCGGGACTCTGGCCCCAGGCCGAACTGCGCGTAGCACGCCAGACCCCTGGAGAAACCGGGCCCAGTAAGATGCTGGGTTCTGGGTGGGAGTCGTGCGCGGGGCACGCCAGCTGGGGCCCGGGTCGCGGGACTCTGGGCCCCGGCCGAACTGCGAGTAGCACACCAGACCCCTGGAGAAACCGGGCCCAGAACAGAAAAAGATAAAGAAAAATATCAGAGAGGAGGTAAGAAAGCCGTTATGGTTGCCAGGACACTGGAGATGCAGACAAAACTTATCTAAATGCACCGGAACTTATGGAAAAATTCGCCGTGAAAGAGGACTGCTATTTCTCTATATTCTTAAGAATCTCAGACATCACCTGTAAGGAGAGAGTTTAGCGGAGACCAAGGAGAAATGTGGTGTTGAAAGAGTTCTCTGCGACGGTGGTGGAGACTTATATTCAGGAGAAGCAGAAACCGGATCTTACCAACTTTATTTTTTTGGAGAAATTACACCAAATGTCGAATGCTACCATCACGCATGCTTAGGAACACTGGACAACATTCAGAGTGGAAAAAGAGCCTGGGAAGGATTTGAAATGGTGGAGGCAGTGGCAATGCCAGTGGCCAATACTCAGGGGAGGCAGAGATCTGATACATTATACCTGGAACCTTTGAAATAATAACCACAGAGACAGTGATCAGAACCTGCTGAGGGGTGAGGCGGGCGCCGGGGCCAGTGGCCGACATCGGAGCCTGCCGTGAGGCAAGGCCGGTACTGGGGCCTCCGAGGCCAGGATAATAGCCTGCTGAGGGGTTAGGCCAGTGCTGGGGTCAGCGAGGCCGGCATCGGAGCCTGCCGTGAGGCAAGGCCAGTGCTGGGGCCTCCGAGGACGGGACCAGAGCCTGCTGAGGGGTTAGGCCGGTGCTGGGGCCAGCGAGGCCGGCATCAGAGCCTGCCATGAGGCAAGGCCAGTACTGGGGCCACCGAGGTCAGGATAAGAGTATGCCGAGGGGTTAGGCCGGTGCTGGGGCCAGTGAGGCCAGCATCGGAGCCTGCCATGAATAAGGCCGGTACTGGGGCCTCTGAGGCCGGGATAAGAGCCTGCCGAGGGTTAGGCCGGTGCTGGGGCCAGCGAGGCTGGCATCGGAGCCTGCCGTGAGGCAAGGCTGGTGCTGGGGCCTCCGAGGCCGGGATAAGAGCCTGCCGAGGGTTAGGCCGGTGCTGAGGCCAGCGTGGCCGGCATCAGAGCCTGCCGTGAGGCAAGGCCGGTGCTGGGGCCTCCAAGGCTGGGATTGGAGCCTGCCTTGAGGCAAGGCCGGTACTGGGGCCTCCGAGACCAGGATAAGAGCCTGCCGAGGGGTTAGGCCGGTGCTGGGGCCAGCGAGGCTGGCATCGGAGCCTGCCATGAGGCAAGGCCGGTGCTGGGGCCTCCGAGGCCGGGATCGGAGCCTGCCTTGAGGCAAGGCTGGTACTGGGGCCTCCGAGGCCAGGATAAGAGCCTGCCGAGGGGTTAGGCCAGTGCTGGGGCCAGCGAGGCTGGCATCGGAGCCTGCCATGAGGCATGACCAGTGCTGGGGCCTCCAAGGCCTGGATCGGAGCCTGCCGAGGGGTTAGGCCGGTATTGGGGCCAGCGAAGCGGGCATCAGAGCCTGCCTTGAGGCAAGGCCGGTACTGGGGCCTCCGAGGCCAGGATAAGAGCCTGCTGAGGGGTTAGGCCGGTGCTGGGGCCAGCGAGGCCGGCATTGGAGCCTGCTTAAGGCAAGGCTGGTGCTGGGGCCTCTGAGGCTGGGATTGAAGCTGCCTTGAGGCAAGGCCGGTACTGGGGCCTCCGAGGCCAGGATAAGAGCCTGCCGAGGGGTTAGACCGGTGCTGGGGCCAGCGAGGCCGGCATCGGAGCCTGCCATGAGGCAAGGCCGGTGCTGGGGCCTCCGAGGCCGGGATCGGAGCCTGCCTTGAGGCAAGGCTGGTACTGGGGCCTCCGAGGCCAGGATAAGAGCCTGCCGAGGGGTTAGGCCAGTGCTGGGGCCAGCGAGGCCGGCATCGGAGCCTGCCATGAGGCATGACCAGTGCTGGGGCCTCCAAGGCCGGGATCGGAGCCTGCCGAGGGGTTAGGCCGGTGTTGGGGCCAGCGAAGCGGGCATCGGAGCCTGCCTTGAGGCAAGGCCGGTACTGGGGCCTCCGAGGCCAGGATAAGAGCCTGCTGAGGGGTTAGGCCGGTGCTGGGGCCAGCGAGGCCGGCATCGGAGCCTGCTTAAGGCAAGGCCGGTGCTGGGGCCTCCGAGACCAGCATCAGCCTGCCTTGAGGCAAGGCCGGTACTGGGGCATCTGAGGCCAGGATAAGAGCCTGCCGAGGGGTTAGGCCGGTGCTGGGGCCAGCGATGCCGGCATCGGAGCCTGCCTTGAGGCAAGGCCGGTACTGGGGCCTCTGAGGCCAGGATAAGAGCCTGTTGAGGGGTTAGGCCAGTGCTGGGGCCAGCGAGGCCGGCATTGGAGCCTGCCATGAGGCAAGGCCAGTGTTGGGGCCTCCAAGGCTGGCATCAGCCTGCCTTAAGGCAAGGCCAGTACTGGGGCATCTGAGGCCAGGATAAGAGCCTGCCGAGGGGCAAGGCCAGTGCTGAGGCCTCCGAGGCCGGGATTGGAGCCTGCCTTGAGGCAAGGCCGATACTGGGGCCTCCGAGGCCAGGATAAGAGCCTGCCAAGGGGTTAGGGCGGTGCTGGGGCCAGCGAGGCCGGCATTGGAGCCTGCCTTGAGGCAAGGCCGGTACTGGGGCCTCCGAGGCCAAGATAAGAGCCTGCCGAGGGGTTAGGCCGGTGCTGGGGCCAGCGAGGCCGGCATCGGAGCCTGCCGTGAGGCATGACCAGTGCTGGGGCCTCCGTGGCCGGTTTCGGAGCCTGTCGAGGGATTAGGCCGGTTCTGGGGCCAGTGATGCCGGCATCGGAGCCTGCCTTGAGGCAAGGCCGGTACTGGGGCCTCGAGGCCAGGATAAGAGCCTGCCGAGGGGTTAGGCCAGTGCTGGGGCCAGCGAGGCTGGCATCGGAGCCTGCCGTGAGGCAAGGCCGATACTGGGGCCTTCTAAGCCAGGATAAGAGCCTGCTGAGGGGTTAGGCCGGTGCTGGAGCCAGTGAGTCCGGCATCGCAGCCTGTCATGAGGCATGGCCGGTGCTGGGACCTCCGAGGCCAGTATCGGAGCTGGCCGAGGGGTTAGGCCGGTGCTGGGGCCAGTGAGGCCGGCATCGGAGCCTGCCATGAGGCAAGGCCGGTACTGGGGCCTCCGAGGCCGGGATTGAAGCCTGCCAAGGGGTGAGGCCGATGCTGGGGCCAGCGAGGCCAGCATTGGAGCCTGCTGTGAGGCAAGGCCAGTACTGAGGCCTCCGAGGCCGGGATTGGAGCCTGCCTTGAGGCAAGGCCGGTACTGGGGCCTCCAAGGCCGGGATTGGAGCCTGCTGAGGGGTGAGGCTGATGCTGGGGCCAGCGAGGCCGGCATTGGAGCCTGCCGTGAGGCAAGGCCAGTGCTGAGGCCTCCGAGGCCGGGATTGGAGCCTGCCTTGAGGCAAGGCCGGTACTGGGGCCTCCGAGGCCAGGATAAGAGCCTGCTGAGGGGTTAGGCTGGTGCTGGGGCCAGCGAGGCGGCATCGGAGCCTGCCGTACATGATATTGAAATTGGTATTTTCATATATTTAAATGTCAGTGGAAATGTTTCCTTCATTAGTTTTCTCTTTTCCCTACTCCATTCTTCTCTAGTCCCCTCTATCACTCCACTGGGGTTTCTCCTCCATTATTTAAAATTCCTTTCATATCACAATTACTCCCTAAGATTCCACATAAGAGAGAAAACATGACCCTTCACTCTCTGTGACTGGCTAATCTCACTTAACAAATGTTTTCCAGGTCCATCTACCTTCCTACAAATGACATAATTTGATTCTTCTTTATTTCTGAATAGAATTTCATTGTGTGTATATCCCATAACTTCATAATCCATTCATCTGTTGATGGATGCCTACATTGGTTCCATGATTTCGCTATTATGAACTATACTGTTAAAACATGGATATGACTATCACTATAATATTCTTATTTCTATACCTTTGGAATTACTCAGGAATGGTATATAGTTGGATCATATGTTGGATCCATTCCCAGTTTTCTGAGGAATCTCCACACTGATCTCCATAGTGACTGCACTAATTTGCAAACCCACCAGCACTATATAAGAGTTCCTATTTCCCCACATCTCCATTAGCATTGATTGTTGTTTGAATTCATGATAGTTGCCATTATAATTGGGGTTAGATGGAATCTCAGTGTAGTTTTGTTTTGCACCTCCCTGATTGCTAATGATGTTGAATATTTTTATATATTTATTGTCCATTTGTATTTCTTCTTTTGTGAAGTGTCTATGCAGTTGGGCTATTTCTTGACTGAGTTATTTTGTAATGTTAAGTCTTTTAAGTTTTTTTGTATATTCTAGATACTAGTCCAAAAATCATTATCTTTCTATATGCCAACCATGAATCCAATTTTTAAAATTCCAGAAATCAATTTAATCACAATAACCTAAAAAGTTAATTAATTAAAATCCTAGGAATAAATATAACTAAGGAGGTAAAAGACCTCTATAATGAAAATTACAAAATACTACAGAAAGAAATTGAAGAAAGTCTTAGTAGATAGAAAAAGGCTCCAATGCTCTTGGATGGCAGACTAAATATTAACAAAATGGCCATTATACCAAAAATGATCTACAAATTCAATGCAATCCCTATTAAAATACCAATGTAACTCTTCACAGAGCTAGAAAAACCAGTTCTAAAATTCATATGGAATAACAAAAGATCCAGAATAGCCAAAGCAATCCTCAGAAATAATAACTTTGCAAAAGGCATTATGATACCTGACTTTAAATTATACTACAGAATTATAATAACAAAAAATACCATGGTATTGACACAAAAACAGTTACATAGATCAATTGAACATAATAGAAGATACAAAACAAATCTATACAGTTATAGTCAATTTATTTTTTATAAAGGTGCCAAAAATATACTGGAGAAAAGACAGCCTCTTCAACAAATGGTGTTAGGGAAACTGGTTATCCACTTTTAAAAAATGAAACTAAATCCCAATCTCTCACCCTGTCAAGAGTCAATTCAAGATAGATCAAAAACCTGGAAGTTAGACCAGAGACTCTGAAATTACTAGAAGAGGGCATAGGACCAACACTGCAACATATTGGCACTGAAAGAAAGTTTCTCAATAAGAGCCCCAAAGCTCAGGAAATTAAAACAAGATTTAATAAATGGAATGGCATTAAATTTAAAAGTTTCTGTTCAGCAAAGAAAACCATCAAGAGTTTAAAGAGAGCCTATAGCATAGAAGATCTTTGCCAAATATTTATGTTTTAATAAGGCAATATTCAAAAGACCTAGTTGGTAATGTTGAACTTCAGGAACCAAAATGAACTATTTGGAGTTATGTGTTGGAGATAAACCTACCTGATGTCTAAATAGCACTGACAATTGCCCTCACATATTCATTAGATCAGTTTTGTCAAGACCTAACTCACCACATGGGAACTATGTTTTGGTATATGGGCTTTGAATCCTCAAAAGTCACTTATACCAATAGTCTGGAAAATAATATCCCTTGGTGCTCATTCTACTAATATTCCATAGATAGCATTTTGAGTTGTTTTGAAATCATATACAAATAATGGCATATACTTCATACCTACTAGATATGCAATTATGTGATAAGTCAACTAATGCCATTTCTAATACTCAGCTTTCCCCTCAGTTGAAATATGAGTTTATATGAAACAGTGTTGTTCTTTGACCTTAAGATTATTCCATGAGCTGGGCGTGGTGGACACACTTGTAATCCCCACGCTTGGGAGGCAGAGACAGGAGGATCGCGCAGGTTCGAAGCCAGCCACACTGGCTTAAGAGACCCTCTTCCCAAATAAAAAGTATAAAATAGGTCTGGGAGTGTAGCCCAGAGGTAGAAGGGTTTCCAGGAACTCCAGTACCACCAAAAAAAAAAATGATTCCAGGCTTTTAATGACTAAATTAAAAGAAAAATTTGCCTTTTTATATTTACCTTTTTCTTTTTCTATACTGTGAATGGAAGGAATTCAGGGACATTCTATCTCTGAGACACAACCCTAGCCCTTTTGTTTTATTTTTTAAAACAGGTTCTTACTAAGTTGCTGAAGGTATCATTAAGTTTCTGAGGTTGGCCTTGAACCTGAGATCTTTCTCTCTCAGTCTCTCAAGTACTGGGATTACAGGTGTGAGCACCACACCCAGCTTGTTTTATATTTCTATAGAGTTGTGTGTAAAACCTCATATGCATTCCTCTGAGTCTCACTTGTGTAGAGGCTCTGAACTATTTGTTCTGGTGCAACTGCTGCTGTAGGGGCCAACTACTTGTGGACTTTCCATGGGCAATCTGATAATGCCTTTCAATATCCACCTCATCACCATTGGGAGGGCGGTTCATTATGGGCCTTGAATGCTCCTGCACTTCATGATAAATGTGCCTTACTGTGAAGCTTGTGCATTTTCTGTTACTGAGATGTTTCTATAGCTTCTCGTATAGACATTTAGGAAGGTCAAGGTGACCATAGTCTGACTACCACTGGCTAGTATTCCTGGGTAGAGTAGGACTATTTTGTTTTCTCCTTGCTCACCAAATGTTGGGTCCTTGGTTCTTGGTTTCTGAGCTACAATAAAAATTCACTGTGTGCAAAGAATTCACCTGGAGCCTTCATTCACCTCCATCAGCCTTGAGGGTAAGAGAAATGATGATGTGCATGCCACTTTCTGCTCCACAAGTAATTTTTTTGTCTCTGACCTAATTAGTCTTGTGTCTCCTACCAGTGTCCATAAAACAGTAAAAGATTAAATTTTAAGTAGAATAAGTAGATTTCAAGCTTGTAAGTAGGGTAAAATTTCATCCCAAACCCAACAGTTTTGTGGAAGAATGGGGTGGTAATAGAAACATAGTTTTCTGGAACACAAAGGATAATCTAGGGGCCAGATTCAGAGATAAAAGCCTCCCTGGGATCCAGAAAGAAATACTCCTGCCAAGTAATGGACAAGGATGTAGAATAGTGAATAGGAATATTTAAAGGCTGGCACTATGTAGAAAGGAATAAAGGGTCCTCAAAAAACTATCCAAAGGAAATAAAATCAACATAAAAGAGTTACCTGCACTCCATGTTGATTGCAGAACTATTAACAATAGATAAGACATGGGATCAGCCTAGGTGTCCATCAAAGGATGAATTTATAAAGAAATGTGGTGTAGCCACATTAACTACTGTAATCCCAGTAGTTGGGAGGCTGAAACAAAAGGATCACAGGTGTGAGGACATCCTCAGCAACAAAGCAAGACTTTCAGCAACCTAGGAAGACCGTATTTCAAATCAACAAAGTAAAAAGGGGCTGGGAGTATATATCAGATATAGAATGCCCTGGATTCAATCCCCATTATCCTTCCCCCAAAAAAGAAGTATTATTTAGCCATAAAGAAGAATAAAATTCTGTCATTTGCAACAAAACAGAACTGAGGAACGTTATGTTAAATGAATAATCCATGCATACAAAAACAATATTTCATGTTCTCTCTCATATGTGGAAATTAAAAAATATCAACCTGAATATAGAATAGTGATTCCTTGAGACTGGTAAGGAAGAAGACATGCAGGTGAATAAAGAGAAGTTGGATAACAGGTACCAAAATATGGTTAGATAGAAGGAATATGTTCTGTTTTCAATAGCACAGAAGGATGATTACAGTTTATATCTTATTATGCATTTTATGAAAATGTATCTAGAGGACAGTAGATAAAAGGTTCTAAACATAAAGACATGATAAAGAGAGGGAAATGCTAATAAGTGTCAACTGATTTTGATCAGTTGAACCCCATTAATATATATAATTAATACATGCTAACAAAAAATAAAATACAAATATTTAAGGAATGAGAAGCAAAAGGTAGTGTATTTATTAGCTTTTTCATCACTGTGACCAAAATACCTGAGAAGAACAGCTTAGTGGAGAAAAAGTTCATTTGGGATCATGGTTTCAGAAGTTCACCTCATGGTCAGCTGGCTCCAAAGCAGAAACATGGCAGCAGGGCATGGTAGAGAAAACTGGTCAAGTCAGTTGGAAACAGAGAGACAGACAGACAGACTGGTTGACAGACAGCACGAGCAAGCAAGCAAGCAAGCATCCAGGAACAGACCCTCAAGGTGCGCCCCCACGGACCCACCTTCTGCAGTCAAAAGCACCACCACTGAATCTGCCTGCACTGCGGGCCATGCCTTCAACACATGAGCTTTGGGGGGACACACCATCATAATAGGTAGAATTAAAACAAGCCATCCAATGGTCCCTTTGTTATTGCTTAAATACCCCAGGTAAGCAAAGGAAATTATGTTATTATGAAGATGGGGTAACAAATCCTGGCTCCAGCAAAAGACAATGTGTCTACGACTGCTTAACTAAGGACTTCCCAAACCAATAATACCAGTAATGATGACCTTGTCTCTCAAGATAGGCTTTTAGTTGGACTGAAGACATACGTTTGGCTGAACAAGCTCTGAAATTGACAGTAAATATAAAGCCTTGCTTACTACATGCTTTCCCACTACATACATGCTGGTCCCTCCCTTCTGGCTTCCCTGAACTAAGCACTTTAAAGTGAAAAATGATTAAGGGTAAGAGTGAAGTCTCTCAAGGGATCTAAAGGCCATATGCACATATATAGAATAAGGACATGAATGAAATAAAAGGAGAACTGTTGTGGTTTACTATATTGTCTTTGGAAATTTTTACTGCTCTCAGTTTTCCCAGTTGAGAAGTCTCTCTGTTGGCTATCTGCCTCTTGTTGTGGTTTAAGGACAAGAGAATTTCTTCAGCTGACAAGAGAAACTTATCAAGTAACAAAGGCCTCCCCATGGAAGATTAGTTTCAGCCTCACTGCCCCATAGAATCTCCAGAGTAAGTTAGCAGTCGATCACTAAGAATGTTATAACTTACATGGGCAAATGTATAATAACAGCCATTTTACTTGTTTCATATTAATTTTACTCCAATGTACATTATAAGAAAAAAAGCAGACTTTTTCAAGACAAGACTACACAGATACAGGAAATATCAAGAAAAGTTTAAATATCTTTTTCAAAATACTAATGAGTTCCCAAACACTGAGTACTGAAGTCTTTAAAGACCATTAATAAAAGAAAGTCCGCTAATGATGACATTCCAAAGGGCAAACTAAGATTCTGGGATTTTTCCTCCTTTTGAAATGATTTTAAATAAATAAACATATCAATGACAAAAACACATTTATAAAGTGAATTGGTATCTGAACCTTTCTTGGAAGAGCCTTGGGTTGAAAATTCAAAGCCTGTCCACTCTGAGGGCAAAGATCTCAGAATATTTTTATATACACATTTAGCAGAGGGAAATGACCACAGGGCGGGAGAAAGGGATCCAAGTTGCAGGCTTTTTGAAACACCATCTCAAACCAGTCCCATTGTGTGCTCTTAATTCTCTATGAAGATTCTTGGAGATCATCTCAAGGTCTAATAAAAGACCTCTGTCTGAATCACAGAATGACAGAGATAGAAAGGACTATTGAAATGATCTTTATTGACAACAAGCCGAATAGAGAGGTCTCATCTTCAACAACTCTGACAGGCGGTGCCCGGCTTTTTTATTACATCCAGGAATTGGGAGCTTATTGTGACATTGGGGGACTATTTACCCATTTGAGCAGTTAAAAATTTCTGAAGGCACTTTTGAAATCAGAACCAAAGGAAGACACTGAGCTCTACTCCTAGATTTCTAGGCAGCAAATCCCAGTATATGGGAAAACACTCTTTGAAGTTGGGCTGAGTGAGTCATTTTGGATTGTAAGGTACTGTCCTGGGTTTAGCACTGAAATGTCTGTGTCCCACGACATCCTATGTGATATATACTATAGGACTAACATTCATAGGCTAAGTCACAAAAGACTGAGTTAGAGCCCCAGCTTCACCATTTAACCTGTTGCACAGTTTTAAGTAAAGCAGTTTTTCAGTATAACCTCAGTTTCCTTATACACAAAATGAGGATGATACCTACCTTGTAAAGTTGATGTAAAGGCTAAATAAATAGATGACATCACTAGGAGCCTTGCACTTAGTGAGAATTTATAAATGCTGGCAAGCATGTCCATAACGGCTGCACTTTAACATGCTTTTACCAAAAGTTTTCTTCCTTATAATTTCCAATCTTAAGATTTCTTTCATTCTTTGCTACACTGAAGAACACGTCTGATAGCTCAAATATTTGAAGGCAGCAACATGCTCCACCTCTCCCCCTTTCCACTCCCACCCCGTACCACTCAGCCCTCTCTTCCAGACTAAATATGCCTGGTGCCTTTGACCATTGCTCAAATGACATGATTTCCAGAACTTTGACCCTCTTATTAACCTTCTTCTAGATCTATCCTCTCTTAAAGTACAGGCCAAGAACTGAGCACAACTCCCTTGATGTTGTATGACCAGTGTGCAGACACTTGGATGATTAACCCATTTCTTTTGGTTTCTCTATTTCCATCACACGACCTCAGATCACATTAGCCTTTTGGCAGCCCTAACCCAGTTGGCTTATGTTAAGCTGACAGTCAGCTAACACTCCTGAGCCTTTCTTTTTTTCTCTTATAAACTATTAAGCAAGGTCTCCCTCATTCTGGTTTCAGCTTCTTTTTTAAACACAAAAAGCAAGAGCCTAAATTTATCCCTATTAATTTTATCATGCTGGTTTCAGCCTATCCTTCTAGGTTGTTGAGATTTTTATAGCTCCTTGGCCTGTCGGCCAAACTATTATCTACTTTTCTCAATTTTATGTTATCTGCAAATTTGATAAGAATTCTTCAAACTGTTGATTTAAAACACTGAACAACTTAGGGCCAAGAAGAGAACCATTCAAAAGTCCCATAAAGGTTAAGTCCGGATAATAACTGCTACCATTTGTTCAGTAATTGCTTTAAGCTAGATACTGAGCTAGGTACATTTGAGTATTATCTTATTTAACTGCATACAACTCTTCAAAATAAAAATGATTGTCCTCTTCTTGCAAACGAGAAACCTGAAACTTGGGAATATTGAATGTCTCAGAGTCAGGGTTAACCAATGTTATAGCTGTGTTTTTAAAACAGGTTTTCCTAAAATCAAAGTCGAAACTCTTTCTACAGAGCCATTTTGTCTTTGGATGGGAGCTACTGAGTCTATGAAAAAAGCCAGAGTCCTATTTGAAACTCCAAGTTTAGGTAAAGCCCAGTCGCACCCATCCTTCCTGCTTCCCGCTTTCCTGTGGCCCTCACCACAGTGACACCACTGTAGCTTAGCTTGTATACTCTTCTCACACAGGACCCAACTTTTACCAGGGCCATGGCCTTTCCTGCTCTGTGCTCACCTCTGCAGCCTTCTTCACACCATATCCCTTGGAATTCCAGTCCAGTTTTCAAAAACGTCTCCTATATTCTTACCCTTTTGTCTTTAACACTCCTTCTTTGCAACCCTTATCATTAAGCTAAAACTAAGGGCGCGCTTTGTTCATCAGCCTCTCTCTCCGTGACCTCTCATTACATTATTCTCGATTCAGCACAGACTCAGGGAGCATATACCTTGTGCTGGGCTCAGTGCCAGCCACAGGGATAGGACAACACAGACCAGACATGTCCTCTCCACTCGCAGAACAATCACATGAGTAAGTGGGCAGTTACAAATCAGATAAATCTACAAATGAGAAGTGCAAAATTCTGTGAGAATATACAGTACAACACATATTCTAGTCTGGACATAAAGAAATAATTCGGCTTTAAGAAAATTTATTATATTTGACAAGCACCTTTAAGTCTCAGATAATAGTAATACTATACAAATAATGTAACATATAAGTCCATAATATTAAACAAGTCATGGAAGTATATTAATACTTTTAGTTCAGTATGATAGTTAATGTGTAAATAATAAGCATGAGGGCATTTGAATGAGAGCTAGGAATCAAGGAAAACTTTATGGAAAACAGGTCAGTCTCATCTTGATATGTGATTTAAATTATATTGAGCTGGACAAATGAAATATTCTAGCCAAAGAGAAGGTCATATGGAAAATTTTGGAGTAGGTTGTATCAAATACATTTGAATATCAGCAGGGAATTCACTATGGTTAAAACAAAGAATGTGTATAGGCCTAGGGATGATTTTAACCATCTATACGTCATACTGACTAAAAAGTCTTAAAAATAAAAAATCTTCAAGAACAGATGATAGTTTGCAAAAATAATATTCAGCTACAAATGAACTACAGTTACAATATGTGTACTAGATAAAACTAATGAATATATTCTGTGGCTATTTGAGGGAGATAAACAGTGCATGGGGATGAGTGAAGGCACATATAGCAGAAGTTAAACTACTTTCCAAAATACTTTACAAACAACCCATAACAGTTTGACTAGGAATTTGTTTGCAGTCCAGGTCATAACATTACAAAACAGCCAAAAAAGTAACTAAGACACTGCATAAACAAAAGAAAAATAAAGTACAATGATCCATTACTGACTGTGCATACTGGCATGCATCTCATTAATTAGGGTCACTTAAGATAGGTTTAAGTGTCCAGTTCTGAAAGCAGTTTTTTAAAAGTTGGAAGGTAGCCGGGCATGATGGCACATGCGTGTAATCTCAGTACTTGGGAGGCTGAGACAGGAGGATCACAGGTTTGTGGCCAGCCTTAGCCACTTAGTGAGGCCCTCCACAACTTATTGAGACCCTGTTTCAAAATAAAGATTAAACAATAGGGCTGTCTCCAGTGTTGCAAAAAGAAAAAAAAAAGTTGGCATGTAGTACTGCTATTTGTCTATCCTGGAAATATTACCTATAGACAATCATTAATCAGAAGAGAATTGCTGCTTTCTTATGAAATTCAGCCTCAGTTTTTATGTTCTCTTGAACTTACCTGGAAATTTTTACCTTAGAAGGTCATGCTAGATCTTTTCCTAATTGGAAAATTCAGTTCCTCCTTCAAGTTTATCTCCTTACCCCCCCACTTTTATTCAGTCAGAATGCACCAACAGGAATTGAATTTCTTTCCCTCTCTCACATCCTTTCTGACACTGTTAAGAATTGTGGCAATAAGGGCTGGGTGCACAGCTCCAGGGAAGAGCACTCACCTAGTATGTGTGAGACCCTGGGTTGGATCCCCAGCACTGGAAAAAGAACAAAAAAGTGTGGTGATTAATTTTTTTTTATTTTTTTATTTTTTTATTTTTATTTTTTTGGTGATACTGGGGTTCCTGGAAACACTTCTACCTCCAGGCTACACTCCCAGGCCCATTTTTATACTTTTTTTAAATTTGGAAACAGGGTCTCTTAAGCCAGCGCGGCTGGTTTCAAACCTGCACGATCCTCCTGTCTCCGCCTCCCAAGCGCGGGGATGACAAGCGTGCGCCACCACGCCCGGCACAGTGGTGATTAATTTTAAATGGAAGGAACTACATATCTGAATATATGGTTGTTTAAGCAAAACCACATTTTTAGCTACCAATTAACTAAGCCAGATAATTTAAAAACTAAACTTCGGAAATTTTTATTTTACAGTGAGGTTTTTGCTTTTGTTTTTTTAAATAAAAGAACAATTGAGATTTGTGGGAATTGACCCAAAACCCAAATGAAATCTTAGCTAACTTTTTAAAAATTTTTGAATACCAATAGATGTTTTTTTTACTTTTGATTTAAATGCTTCAGCCGGGCATGGTGGCGCACGCTTGTAGTCCCCGCGCTTGGGAGGCTGAGACAGGAGGATCGCACAGGTTCAAAGCCAGCCTCAGCTACTTAGTGAGGCTCTCGGCAACTTAGTGAGACCCTGTTTCCAAATAAAATATAAAATAGGTCTGGGAGTATAGCCCGGAGGTAGAAAGCCCCTGGGTTCCATTCCTGGTACCACAAAAAATAAAAATAAAAAAATAAAAATAAATGCTTCCTTTATTACTTCTTTTTTGAACTCAGGGGCATTCTACCTTTGAGCTATGCCTAGCCCTTTTTATTTTGAAACAGTGTCTCGCTATACTGAGGGCTTCACTAAGTTGCTGGGGCTGGCCTTGAATCTGTGATGATACTCATGTTTCAACCTCCATGTTCCATCATGTCTGGCTATTACTCTTTTGAATTAAGAAACCATATTGTATAGAGTTGAACATTGCCAATGTCTTCCACCACACCAGGCTCACTACATCAGGGCTTATTCTACTGGTTACACATAGAGTTCATTACTATTAAATAGTAAGGTTACTTCATTATTGCACTGTAATTTTTATTTTTATTTTTCCTTTTTTTGCGGTATTGGGGATTGAACCCAGGGGCATTCTACCTATGAGCTATACCACCAGCCCTATTTTTTACTTTTTATTTTGAAATAGGGTCTCACTGAGTTTCAGAGGGCCTCGCTAAGTAGCTGAGGCTGGCTGAGAACCATGATCCTTCTGTCTCAGCCTCCCAAATGCTGGGATTACAAGCATGCACCTCCACGTTCAGCTTCTGTTTTTATTTTTATGTGCCCTCTATCTTTAAATTTATCCTTCTAACACCAATGAGTAAGATAGAATATAAAAAGCATGCTTACTATATTTTATGTGATAAAAATCAAGAGTGGTAACAAATATTGTTGATAAAACAATAAATAGTTAGAGATAGCTATAACAGACTGAAACAGTGGACAAAATCAAACAAGTAAAATTTAGAATGAATGAGAACAGGGTCCCACACATAGATTCCAAACTCAACAGTACAAGTTTAATGAGAGGTAAATATATGAGACTTGGAACTTTTAATTAATCAGCTTAATATGTGTCAATATTGTGATAAAATTCTAAAAGAAAGCAAGCGACACTTTATCATACTCTAGTAAATATATAATGTTGGAAATAAGGGGGTAGTACTGAATTCAGCTCCAGGTACATTCATTGTAGTATGTTTGGAATACGCTTTGGTAAAAGAACATAAAACAAAATTCCAAGAGGACTTGTACCAAGAACTAAATCCTACAGACAGGTTTTGGAGAACAAACAATAGCTGTCTTCAAATGGTTAAAAAGAAAATTCAACTTACTATATGCATAGTCCTATAGGGAAGCATGAGGATTAATGAGCGTGAGTCTTAGGAAGGCAAATTTCAGCTCAACAAGAATGAATTTCTTTGTCACCAAAACAATGGTAAGGCAAACATAGAGTGGGCTGCTTTAGAAGCCCCTGGCCTTCACTGTGGTATTTAGGCCCAGACTGGACAATTCCTGTCACCAGGGGAAAAACCAAACACTGCAGTGATGATTCACGTATTATGTAGATTACTGGACTGGATAATCTATGATCCAGCCTTTTTGGACAAACACAGATTTCACAAAGGGGCTTCTACAAAGACAACTCATCTGGGCCCCCACAAAGCACAAGATCTCTCACAGCTGTCAAAAATTATAGCTCTGAATATGGTAAAGCTGACAGGATGCTAATATTTTAGTTGTTCTACATGGGATCTTAGCCAAAAGGTCAAGAAGCAATATATTTTAGCAGTGTATAGTGGCCTGAGAGAGAGAAGGACCATTATGTTATTATAAGACCCTTCTTTAACTGTGTGAGATCATCTTTGTGCTTCCAAGAACATTGCCCAGACCCTGTGGGGACTGTAGGGTGAAGTAATGCCATACTTGGGCCTTTCAGAAAAATTATGTGCTGAGAACAAATCCAACTTGAGATCCCTAAAGAGAAATCTAAGAGCCTTTTAGTCAGAGCAAAGAGTACAAAGACCTGTAAAGACAGAAGTTTCAGAGATTAAATTGAATTGGGAATTTATTTACCTAAAAAGTGTTCCGATCATGCTTCTTTAATGCTTTCCATCTTGATCCATCAATAAAAAAGTAAACCCACCATGATGCCATGCTTTACTTAATAGGAGGTGTGGTGGGGAGAATGCTAAAAGACCCAGAATGCCCATTTCTTCAGATTCCAAGTATATATTTTTAAATTCTGTGATCTCTCTCTCCTCCCTCCTCCTCTTTCCCCCTCTTCCTCTCCCTCTCTCTCTCCCCTCCTTGAGATCACTGCATTGCTGTCCCAGCTACTTGACACCATGACTACTCTCAAAACCACAGAACTAATGGCCAGAAGCATAAAAAATATCTCCCTCAAACCACATGGAAACAAGAAGAGGAAAAGCAAAAGTCCTCTGTACTTTAAAAACCCATGGTCTCTACTACCAGAGGCTGGAAGGGAGTTGTTAGTAATTTATCTCAGTCAACTAAGAACTTTCTTATATTCAGCTGTGCCCAAGAATGACATGGGCTGCCTTGGTGAACTCTGCATATATAAATACAACCACCATTAAATGAAGGTGGCTGAAACCAAAGCAAAGAAAACTTGCGTTCTTGGCCCCCTACTCTCTAGAGATATGCTTAAGAAGCTGCAACAACATTCCAGCCATATGGCTGTGCTGAGGTGTCATCATCATCAAGAGCGTTGCTCTTGCTGGGCGTGGTGGGCACACTTGTAATCCCAGCATTCGGGAGGCTGAAACTGGAGGATCGTGGTTCGTGGACAGCCTCAGCTCTTAGTGATGCCCTCCACAACTTAGTGAGACCCTGTTTTAAAATAAAGAATAAAAATAGGACAGGGGATGTGGCTGGGAGGTCAAATGCCCCTGGGTTCCATCCCCAGACCCGCAAAAATAAAAGAGCGTTGCTCTTTCGTGCTAAAGTCATAAAATGTACATAAAGTCATAAAATGTACACAGGTAGAACTGCTTTAGGTAAATTATATAGCAATGGTCTAGAGAGTTGAAGAGAAAACCTGCTTTTATTTGCTTTGAAATATTTTTCTTTTGGAGGTACTGAGGCTTGAACTCATAAGCATTCTACCTCTGAAATATACCCCTAGCCCTTTCTGTGTTTTTGTTTTTAAGCAGGGTCTCACTAGGTTGCTGAGTCTTGCTGAGTTGCTGAGACTGGTCTTGAACTTGCAACCCTCTTGTCCCAGCCTCCCAAGCACTAGGATTAACAGGTGTGGGCCACCACGCCTGGTTTGCTTTCAATCTTTACTATTTGCTTTGAAGAAAAAATTCCTCTAATATAATAGTGTTTTGAAGCCCACCAGTGTCATTCATTCCTCCTCCCAGAAGAATGTGCATTATCCTACAAGAGGGGGCACTCCAAAAGTACAGAAAAAATAACAGCATCATTTTCATCACTCTTTCAAAATGCTCAGTCACTCAAACCTGTGCAATGGGCTGGGTATTTTTTTCTTTTCTTTTCTCTTTTGCCTTTTAGATTAATCTACAGCAGGTCTATTGCTTTTTTCTTAATCCCTCTCAGATAACAAAACCCCCAAAATTCCACATACAAAAAGTAGTGTCTCACTTTTACTTAAAGCCGACTAACCTTAATATTTTAAATGTTAATTCCCACATAATAATAAAAAATCCAAACCCCAAACTTCATTTAGTCTTGCTCTCTCCAGCACAAGCTGTTTCAGGCTAGAAGCCTGCAGAGGGAATGGAGGCGTGGTAACTTCTCCTCTGGGTGCCGTCTTTCCTTCCCACCCTTCCTGACAGCTCACTCTCTGTGGTTTCTCCCCTCTTCAGAGCTGGAGGAGGGCAGAGGGTAAAGCGGTAAAGAGCATCTGTTGGTAAAGAGCAGAAATTCTGATAGGAACCAGAATTGCCTTCTGTTGGTGCTTTTTGATTCTGGGGTATGCTTAAAGGGTCTTGTCTTCAGATGAATGGGTTGCAAAATTATGGGAAATACACACAATGGAATTCTACTCAATTATAAAGAACAAAATCCTGTCATTCACAAGAAGATGGAAAGACCTGGAGAACATTATGTTAAGTGAGATCAGCCAGGCACAGAAAGAGAAGGGACATATGTTTTCTCTAATATGCCCCAACTAGGGAGTATTAGGAATACCAGAGGGACTCCAGATAATGGAGGGGAAGCCTCTGCAAAGCTGAAATGGAGGGGTAGGAGAGGAAGAAGGCTGAGGTTGATTAATGGAGGAGCTACATCCAAATATGTGTAAAAGTATGAATGTAGCATGGTCAACCTGGACACTCATTGTTGGGAGGGGGGAAGGCAAGGTAGAGGGGAGAGGGCACCGAGCACAGTCTGAATGTATGCCGTTTTCAATATGATCCACATAAAATAAATAAATGGTCTTGTCTTCATGGGGCATTTTTGTTGTTTCCTTAATGGACTCTATCCTCCATGAGAACAATTATTGGCTTTGTGATCCCATTAGAGAGATCAGTTCTCTTCTCTGGTCAGCTGCTTTCAGCCTCATCTGCCTCTATCCCTCCACTCTCTTTCTTTTGAGATTACCTTCCCTGTGTCTCAGGTGAGATCCCTAGGTCAGTTCCTTCTGGAATATACCACACCTGATCCACTCAACACACATGTAATTCTCAGTGCCTCCACATAATCATTTGTAAATGAGGATATTAATAGCAACTATCTCTTAGGATTGTTGTGAAGATGAACTAGACAAAAACGAGTCCAAAATAAACAGTAACAATAATTTCCCAAGTTCACATCATGAGTTAGTAATAAAACAAGATTGTTCTACTTCAAATACTAGGGGAAGGGATTATTTTCCTGTCATACCACATTGTTAGGGGAAGACACATTGAACTAATAAACTACCCTGTACTATTCAATTCATATACTCTGCTTACTGGTGAGCCTGGCGGTGGATATAGTATTGCCGGCAAACTGACCAGCCTGGTACCTTGGGCTCAACTCTCCAGCAGCACCCTGAATTTGGGATTGAGAGCAGGAAGTACCAGGGTACCTGCCCCCTTCACTCCAGAACATCATACAAGGCTGCTCTGAAGAGCTCTCACAATGCTAGGAATAGTCCCAAACTAATGCCCAGACAAGGCTCTCTGACACGTGAAATAGACAAGATGACAGTTTTCTTCCCCTTCAAACCAACACTATGCTCTCTAAACCCTCTTTTTAAAAACATTATATAAGTTCTCTCTCTCTCTCTCTCTCTCTCTCTCTCTCTCTCTCTCTCTCTCAGCACTAGGGGTAGAACCCAGGGGCATTCTACCTCCACGCTACACCCCCAGTCCTGTTTTTATTTTTTATTTTGAAACAGGGTCTCACTGAGTTGCAGAGAGCCTCACTGTCCTCGAACCGTGATCCTCTTGTCTCAGGCTTCCCAATGCCAGAATTACAAGCATGGGCCACTATGCCCAGGTCCATGCTCTCTTGATAAGCAGCCTTCATATTGGAAGCCTCTCTCACTAGGTCTTTGCCACTGCTTAGTTATGTGATAATTTGCTACCAAGACAGAGCAAAGTTAAGGGAGATTTTTGCCCTAGTAACCACACCTTCGGCTCACACTTTTTTCACTTTGTTCACTCAAAATATTCGTAGAGGCCGGGTGTGGTGGGGCACGCTTGTAATACCCACGCTTGGGAGGTGGAGACAGGAGGATCACGCAGGTTTGAAGCCAGCCGTGCTGGCTTAAGAGACCCTGTTTCTAAATTTTTAAAAAAAGAATAAAATAGGTCTGGGAGTGTAGTCCGGAGGTAGAAGGGTTTCCAGGAACCCCAGTACCACCAAAAAAAAAAAAAAAAAAAAAATCCATAGAATATCCCTCAACTGACACAGATTACTTAAATTATAGAGCCGGTCTCCTTTAGAATATTCATTAAATGTTCTATTACAGTATGCCAGAGACACATTTTCTATTCTCTAAAGATCAGTGATCTTGGAAGCTTCAGGTATTTCTACCCCAACGTGTACATTAATCTTTGTAGGCTCTCTTTCAGACAAAGGGCATCTTTCTTTGACAAGAAACAATTTGCTTCATAAAACTGTTTCAAACCATTTATGCCTACAGGCTATGTGCTAGTTTCAATAAGGAACATGCATCCTTACAATCTAGCACTTCAACCAATCTTTATGATCTAGTATCTTAGCCAAATAATCAAGTTAAACTTTGTGTGTGTGTGTGTGTGTGTGTGTGTGTGTGTGTGTGTGTGTGTTACTGGGAATGGAACCCAGGGGTCTTCTACCTCTGGACTACACACCCAGATCTATTTTTTTATATATATTTTATTTGGAGACAGGGTCTCTTAAGCCAGCTGAGGCTGGCTTCGAACCTACGCAATCCTCCTGTCTCAGCCTCCCAAGTGCGGAGATTATAAGCGTGCGCCACCACGCCCAGCTGTTAAACATTATTAATAGAATAATCTGTTGTATTGTTGGTATGACGTGATATAGAACACAGTGCATCACTTATTACATACTCTTGTCAAATATATTTAACCTAGCCCGGCGTGGTGGTGCACGCCTGTAATCCCCGCGCTTGGGAGGCAGAGACAGGAGGATTGCGCAGGTTCAAAGCCAGCCGCGCGCGCTGGCTTAGGAGACCCTGTTTCCAAATAAAAATGTAAAAATAGGTCTGGGAGTGTAGCCCGGAGGTAGAAGGGCTTCCAGGAACCCCAGTACCACCAAAAAAAAAAAAAAAAAAAAAAAAAAAAAAAAAAAAAATTTAACCTAAAGCCTTTAGATCTAATTTTTAGTTTATAGAATATACAGAAGTTAAAGGCAACATGGCTAAAACAAACAAAAAATAACCATGAAAAAAAACTACAAAGGCAAATTCAGAAAATGCAATGTCCTGTAAGACAATTGGTCTGGTTTCTTCAAAAGTCAATTTCAGAGGGGGAAATCTTGGTGAACTTCTAAAATAATACACATAGTAACCAAATGGAATGCATGAAACTTCATGGATCCTCATTTGAAAGAAGTAGAAGAAATCATGTGGGGAAATTAAGGAAATTTCAGAATGGTTAGATATTAGGTGATATTAGAAAATTGTTAACTTCCTAAAGTATAATAGAATTAGAATTAGTGAAATATACCTATAATTAATACAAATGTGATAAAGCATTATATCATATGTGTATCATATATAAATATATATAGATAAAATATACACATATATGAAATAAAGTGTCCTGATATCCAATCATTGTGTGTATGTGCATGTAAATATTTTATTTTGTAATTAAAATGTACATATACACATTCAACATATGTTAAAAGCTATGGATAGTCATTAAAATGTTCTTTCAATTTTTTTTTCAAGTCTGGGGATGAATCTTAAGAGCATTTGATCTCCGAGCTATACCCCCTCCCCTATTTTTTATTCTTTATTTTGAAAGAGGGTCTCACTGAGTTGCAGAGGGCCTCACTAAGTAGCTGAGGCTGTTCACGAACCACAATCCTCCGGTCTCAGTTTCCCAAATGCTGGGATGACGAGCGTGCACCACCACAACCGGCTTCAAATTTTTTGATATATTTAAAAATTACATAAAATGTGGTTCAACTGTCTGTTTGCAGATGACATGAGTTTCTAAGAAAATCCCAAGGTATTTCCAAAGCAATACAAACTTCTTGAAAATAGTAAGTTTAGGCAGGTTGCATGTTACCAGATCAACACATTAAATCAGTTGAATTTCTTTATATAGCAATAGACATGGAAACTACAATTAAAAACACAGTGCAGGGACTTCCGGGAAGATGGCGACGGAGCAAAACGGGGCTTACGAGCCCCACTAACAACTAATCTCTATTACCACAAAATCAGCGCCTTTCATAGCCAGAAAACACAATCAGCAGAGAAACAAAAAATGTAATTTTAAGGGACAGAGAAAAAGAGGGCTGGAAAAACGAGACACCAGAAACCAGACCGCAGTGCTGCAGCTGGAGCCGCGGCGTGAAGCGGCGGGCGCCATTTTGCCTTGCAGCACCAGGCTCCAGAGAGGAAGGGGACTCATAACGGAGTTCAGAAACCAGAGAGGAGATATGCCGGCCTCATGCCCGAGAACGCGGCAGCAGCGCCTTACTGCTGGCGGCAGCGGCGAGTTCACCGGACTGCACCAGACCAACGCACTCAACAGCGCACCAAGCTCCAGAGAGGAGCAGCGGACAGTGAGCCAAGGTGAGCCGTTGTGGAACAGCCGGGCGGGATTCGGCAGATCTCTCGGCACAAGGAGCATCTAAAGCTCCCAGGGGCTGGGCTCAGTGCACCCTGTAGGGACCCAGAATGGAGTTCAAAAACAGAAAAGAAATATGCCAGCCTCACAGCCGAGGGCACAGCAGGGGCGCCATATTGCTACCGGCGTCAGCAGCAACAAATTCACCGAGTCCACGACAGCTCCATCTGCGCACTCAACAGTGAGTCAAATTGGGGCCCTTAGAGGAGAAATCCCAGTACTGTACTCCCAGGGACTTGACCCAGTGGGGGTGTGGTGGTGGCAGAGATATTACACCATAGGAGAAAGCCCAACTTGGCACCCCCCATGGTCTAAAGCAGCCTCGATTGACTCCCAGGGTCTGAGACTCTGCGATACAACCCAGTAAAAAAGTAGTAGGGACCGAGATACCACAGACTCGAGATCCACAGCACCTTAAGTGAAGTCGTAGTGACCCAAGGAAGAACCCAGAGAAGGCACAAACTTCCGAAATCATGGGAAAGAGGAATGACAATGGAGCAATGAATGCCCACAACCCCACAACATCAGAACCTGATAAAACATAAATTCAGAGATTTCTAGAAGATCAAATCAGGAAAATAACTGTAGAAATAATAAAGGAGTTTCTAAAAGAACTCAGAGAGAGCCAAAGAGAGATAAAGGATGCAATTAATGAAGTAAAGGCCTCAATTCAAAGTACAAACAACCGATTAGACCACATGGAGAATAGAATCTCGCTCCTAGAAGATGATCATTCAAAAAATGAACGCATAGTTTCTAATCTAGAAAAAAAAAATCCGACAGCAGG
Source organism: Muscardinus avellanarius (assembly GCF_963383645.1). Taxonomy (NCBI): domain Eukaryota; kingdom Metazoa; phylum Chordata; class Mammalia; order Rodentia; family Gliridae; genus Muscardinus; species Muscardinus avellanarius. Next base: position 52,781,154 of record NC_137803.1, on the reverse strand, counting down.
AATCTGACATTGAAGAAATATGGGTCCATTTTAAGAGAGCTAACCTAAGAATAATTGGAATAGAGGAGAGAAAAGAAGGTGAAACCAAAGGGATTAACAATCTTTTCAAGGAAATAATAGCAGAAAATTTTCCAAACATAGAGCAAGAGGTCGATACACAGGTCCAGGAAACTTATAGAACTCTCGTTAGAGAGGATCAGAGAAGAGGATCACCACACCACATAATTGTCAAAATGACCACTGTGGAAGCCAAGCAGAGAATCTTAAAGGCAACAAAAACAAAGGGCCAAGTGACATTCAGAGGCAAACCAATTAGAATCACTCCAAACTTCCCAAACCAAGTCATGAGAACCAGAAGGGCTTGGAGTAACATATTCCCAATTCTGAAAGAAAACAACTTCCAGCCAAAAATTTCCTACCCAGCAAAACTTTCTATCAAATTAGATGGAGAAATAAGAAGCTTCCATGACAAACAGAAACTGAAGGAATTTATGTCTTCAAAACCAGCACTAGAGAAAATACTCAAAGAGATTAACTACAAAGAAGAAATAGGTAACATACACCAGAACCAGAGAAACAAGATTTTCCATCCAACAGACAACTAAGATTGGTTATCTGTGGAGATTCATTATTTATGTTAGTCTTTTACCTATCTCTAAATTGTATTGTTTGCTTTTATTTTTGCTAATTTTTAGGATTCCTAGTTGGAATATTAGTATACCTTCAGATATAGCATTTGGAAATATTTTATCCCATTCTATCAGTAACTTTTAACTCTGTTTACATTGTCTTTGGATATACAATATTTTTTTTTATTTTTTAGGGAGTTTATTTACCCTTTTGTTGCCTGCGTCATTGAAATCATATCCAAGAAATCACTGCCAATTTCAATGTTGTGAGGTTTTATGACCCAGATTTTCTTCTAAAAGTTTATAGTCTTAAGATTTATATTTAGGTCTTTTATCTATTTTGAGTTAATATTTGTAAATATGTTAGGTAAGGGTCCAATTTTATTCTTTTTCATGTAATTATTATTTTTCAACAATATTTAGTTAAAAGATTATTATTCCTCCACCAAATGTTCGTGGAAACCTTGCCAAAAATAACTTGACAATATATGGGAGAATTTATCTCTAGGCTTTAAGTCCAATGGTTTATATATCTGCCTCTGGAACAGTACTACACTGTTTCAATTATTGTAGCTTTATATGGTTTGAAATCAGAAAATATACATCTTCTAGCTTTGTTCTTCTTTGAGATTGTTTTGGGTATCTAGAGTCCATATTCCATATCAGGATAGATTTTTTTCTGAAAAATAAATGAATAAATGTATGATAGCTTCACCTAAAAAAAAAAGAAAAGAAAAGAAAAGAATATTCTCTGGTAAGAAAGAAAGCAAAAAGAAATATTGAACTGTTATCTTTTAGTCATCAAAAGCTTGGTATCAGACAGATGAAACTGTTATGTGAGATTATCATCGTTAATATTGGATAAATTGCTATAAAACTAGATGTCAACCACTAAGCCAAGCATGGAAAGGAGGGATGGGGAGGGAACGGGGTGGGGATCGGGTAGGGGATAACTGGGCGATGTGTGCATGTATGTCTACAAAAGTATTTTCTTTATACCATTATGATGTATGAATACATTGCACCAATAAAAAAAAAACACAGTGCCATTTAAAAGAAAAGGAAATACTGAGGTATAAATGTAACAAACATGTATAGGGTGTGTATGCCTTAATTACAAAATGTGATAAAAGAGATCAAAGAAGAAAATGAAAAACTTAAGTGAGTTCATAGATTAGAACATAATAAAGATGCAAATTCCCCTAATTAATCTATAAGCTTAATACAATTCCTATCAAAACCAGCATGAGTTTTTTATAAACATGTTCAAGCTCACTGTAAAATTTACATGGAAAAGCAAAGTATCTAGATTAATCAAAACAATTTGAAAAAAAGAAGAGAAAATGGAATAAATAAGTCTTAATATTACTATCTAGTTATAGTAATTAAATTGTATGATAGGCAGAAGGGTAAGCACATATATCAGTGAGAATAGAGAACTCAGAAACATACTCACACAAATATGCTCAGTTTTTTACAAAGATGCAAAAGTAATTCAAGACGAATTCAAGGAAAAAGGGTAGACATTTCAACAAAGGGTGCTCAAGCAATTGGGTATCCATAGACAAAAAAAAATTATATTGAGAAATTAAAACTGATAAAAGATTTCCATGTCTGTCCCCATTCATTCAATTCACGACCATCTTTAAGTTATAAAATGGTTCTGCTGTAGATTCCCTCCTTCCTCTCCTCCTCCTCCCTCCCCCCCTCCTCTTCCTCTTCCTCCTCTTCCTCCTCCTCCTCCTCTTCTTCCTCCTCCTCCCCCTCCTCCTCCTCATCCCCCTCCCCCTCCTCCCCTTCCTCCTCCTCCTCCTCATCCCCCTCCCCTTCCTCCTCCTCCCCTTCCTCCTCCTCCTCCTCTTCCTCCCCCTCCTCCTCCTCTTCCTCCTCCCCCTCCTCTCTCTTCCTCCTCCTCCTCCTCCCCCTCCTCTCTCCTCCTCCCCCCTCCTCCTCCTCATCCCCCTCTCCTCCTCCTCCTCCCTCCTCCTCATCATCCCCCTCTCCTTCTCCTCCTCCTCCTCCTCCCCCTCCTCTCTCCTCCTCCCCCCTCCTCCTCCTCCTCCTCTCTCCTCCTCCCCCCTCCTCTTCCTCCTCATCCCCTCCTCCTCCTCCTCCTCCTCCCCCTCCTCTTCCTGTCAGCACTTGGCCCTCTCTGACATCTGCTGATCATCCTCCCTAGTGGGAGTTGAGTGGAAATGCAGCATCACAGTGATCACATCTCAGTGGGCTAAGGAAATGGAATCAGAGCCAAACTTGGTGTGATTGTGATCTCTCCATTAACCTTTCACAATATCCTTCCAATAAATTCATTTTCTTCAAGTTTTTTTGAATTGGGTTTATGTTACTTGCAACCAGAGTTCTTTGTAGTACAGAGAACATAAAAATCTCATCCAAAAACACAGTTAGCAGAAGGGAGTTTGAATCATTCTCTCAGTAACTGTAATTGCTCCTCTGTGTCCTTTTCCTCATTTATAAAATGAAAATAAAAATAACAACCTTACAAGGTTATTATGCATATTAAATGAATTAACATTTTAAAGCCCTTAAAGTAGTGTCTGGCTCATAAAAATAAGTACTATAAAAATTTAGTTCCTCCACATTTTATCCCAACTGGTCTTTATTTTACGTCTCCGAATCTCTTATGGGTTCCTCATTCCTACTCTTCCTTAGTCTTAACTTGGAAAGTGTGAAGTTTTCTTCATTACATCAAGACAAAATGCTATTGTTGGGTTCCTCTTTAGGTAAAAGATTCATGAATGCATTAAACCTTGCACTATTATAACTTTCTGAAATGTTGAGCTGGCTTTGGGATGACTACGTTCAGAAATAGCAAAGAGATAAACAGTATCAGGATTTTAATGCAATCTATCTGCCAGGAGCTCGTAAGAGCTGCAAAAACCAGACCAGAGGCTAAATATTTTCTTCTCATTCTCTCCAGAGAAACCCAGGTATTTTTCCAACGATAAAGGTGCAGAAAAATTGTCTTTTTTTTTTAATTGAATCCAAGATGTTTATATCTGAAAAGAAAATTTTAGCTCCATGCCTTAACAAATGTAATTTGTGCTGGGCATATTGGCACATACTTGTAATCCCAGACTTTGGGAGGCTGAGGCAGGAGGATCATGGTTCACAGACAGCCTCAGCTACTTAGTGAGGCCCTTTGCAACTCAGTGAGACCCTGTTTCAAAATAAAGAATAAAAAACAGGGCAGGGGGTGTAGCTCAGAAGTAGAATGCCCCAGGGTTCTATCCCTAGTACTGCAAAAAAAAAAAAAAGAAAAAATTTGATTTGTGCTATACTGTACAATGTGTGTTTATGTACAATGTTTAAATTATGCAAAAAAGATCATTATTCATGAAGAAAACAATAATGGTAGCTCTAATTTGCACATTTTATTCCTTCTCAAGGTATCTCATGAATATTACTTCACTTTTGTTATTTATAAAACCTAATAATTCCTATTTGATATAAAAGGTCACAAGCTGAGGAGTAGAGCTGCCTTTCAGTACTAGTTTTCTGGCGTCAAGTATCTTGTCCTAACTAGCATGACTGAGCACCATGAAGAAGGCAGAGAAGTATAACAGAATCTCGACAATTTAAAGAGACACCATCAATGCCGGGCATGGCGGCCCATGCTTGTAATCCCCATGCTTGGGAGGCTGAGACAGGAGGATCGTGCGGGTTTGAAGCCAGCCTCAGTTACTTAGTGAGGCTCTCAGCAACTTAGTGAGACCCTGTTTCCAAATAAAATATAAAATAGGTCTGGGAGTATAGCCTAGGGGTAGAAAGCCTCTGGGTTCCACCCCCAGTAGCACCAAAATAAATAAATAAATAGATACCATCTAATTGGAAAACAAAATGAAAAATAATAATACAAGAAAACAATGCAGAGTTTATAATATGCAATATTACAAATGTGTTTATATTTGATGGCAAACTCTTAGTGGATTTTCATACATAACTATCACCAGTGGAGAATAGAGGTGTCATCTGCCCTGTCTTATCTGTTTCCTAAGACCCGTGGCTCATTTCTTCCTACTACACAAAAACCTGGGAAACCTATTACGTCTGACCTATCCACAGAAGGCTGAAATATGGCTCCATATAAATACTGAGATAATACATTATTAAGTATTTACATGGCTTTCTCAATTATTTCTGTTATTCATATTTCATTCCATTTAAATAGATAATGTAATGTTTAAGTCATTTAATTATAAATCAGACAGGGCTCCTATACCCAAGGAGCTTATATATTACAATTTAGTGAGAAAACAGATAATTGTGTAAATAAGTAAACAGGCAATTACATAACATACTAAGAGTTTTAAAGGTGATTAATACATGCTTTGATAGAGAATAACAATGGGGAACCACAAATTAGAAAGCACTCCTCTTTCCTCTGACCCTTACATGGTTGGTTTCTGCCCAAATTATAAATGACAATTTAAATGTCACCTCCTTAAAAGGGCCTACCTGGGCCAGGCATGGTGTTACACACCTGTAATCCAGTGCTCAAAAGGATGAGACAGCAGGATCATAGGTTCAAAACCAGCCTCAGCAATTTAACCAGACTCTCAGCAACCTAGTGAGACCTTGTTTCAAAACAAAAAATAAAAAAGGCTGGGGATATAACTTGGAGGTAGAATGACCCTGGCTTCCATCCCCAGTACCACAAAAAGGGGGGTCTATCTAAATTATGATTCCCACTTTTACTCTACAACAAAGCATTCTACTTATTCCTGGTGGTCAGAGGAAAAGGGACAGCGAGTGTAATGGTCATAAAAGGGTTGAAGCGTGTTGTTGTGTTAGAACAGACAAAGGGCCCTATGACTGCAACATGGGGCAGTGACTCCTGATGAGGCTGAAGGGATAAGCTAAAGCCAGATTGTCATACAAGCTTTGTGGGCCTTAGTTATGAGTTTAAATTTTGCATTATACGTAATAAAAAGTCAAAGAAGAGTTAAAATGTGAATGGAATAATTCAATTTATGTCTTAACTACTACTCTGATTTGCACATGTTTGAAAATGTTTTCTACTCATAAAATGTCTTCTATGATCACAAATCACTGGCAAGTCACATCTACTGCTTTTCTTATGCCAACAAACCTTAAAATCTAAAATAAGATGATGATCTAGTAAAATATGAATTTCCAAAATAAAGTAAATTTAAGTAAAACACCTAAACGTCTATAGAATTTGAAAAATAAGCCAGTGTGGTGGTGCATGTTTGTAATCCCAGTACTTGGAAGGCTGAGACAGGAAGATTTTGGGTTCAAAGGGAGCCTCAGCTACTTAGTGAGATCACAACTTAGTGAGATCTTGTTTCAAAATAAAAACAAAAAATGGGGGGGAGGAGAAAATGGCGACAGAGAGACACAGCATATCTCACTAGCTGAAGCAAATTAAGTTCAACTACTGAGAACACAGCGTCTTAATAAAAAAAATTAAATTCAGCATATGACCCCAAACAGACTCAGGGACTATGGCAGAAGAAATCCAATAACTCTGAACTGCAAGATTCACTGCAGCACACAAAGAAAGCAGAAAGTAGCTGAAGACGCAGGAGGCTGCCGGGTTGCAGATGCAGGCGGCCACTGGACCACTGGCCCAAACAGAGCTTTTGGGACCGTGGTAATCCAAGATTGGCCCTAGAGTCTGAAAGTGGCTATATAGCTCCAACATCTTAAGTTGCAAGCTCACTTGAGCTCCTGAGCGGCACTGTTTGCTCACCAGAGAAGGCCCCTGCAGAGGCGACCGGAGACCTTCAGGGACCCGGAAGCGGACCTGCTAACCATGCAAGCAGAGAATCAGCAGGATATGGAAGAGCTTCCAGAACTTCAGAGCCCCAGACTCGGCTGCCAGGTAACAACGTGAGCTCAGATGAGCCACGGGACCCAACAAACACACAGTGAGTGTCACCGGATACGGTGATAACTGTGGGTGCCAGTGTGCACCGAGGGGGCAGCTTCAAATCCAGTGTCGCAGAAGGGTGCTTCAGGCGTGATACCTGCACAGGGCCACAAGGGATCGCTTCAAGCAAATAGGAGACATTGGCATATACACCATATATTCGTAATGTAGTAGGACTGTTATTTTTTTTTCTTATTTTTTTATTTTTTATATTTTATTTTTTATTTTTGCTGTTTTATATTGTTTGTTTTATTTTTTGGTCTTTGGGTTTGTTTTGGTTTTTGGTTTTCTGGGGGATAATCTTTTGTTTCTTCTTTTTTTACTACCTACACTTGGGTTTCTTTGTTGAGTGCTTTCACTTCATACCACATGGTGGCTAGTTTGTTTTGTTTTATTTTATTTTTATCCTGTTTATTCTCTTAACCCTTTTTGTTCTCTCTTGGCGGTGTACTTTTGTTTTTGTTGTTGATGTTGATGATGATGATGATGATGATGATGATGATGATGATGATGATGTTTATACATGATGTATAATAGTTAGCCTTTGTACCTTATTTTGCTTCTTTATCCATTTGTCTTTGCTCCTTTCCCCACTCCTTCTACAAAGTCTTCAATTTAGACTATATACTATCTTCCCTCAAAACTTTCTCTTTTCCCCCTAACTGTATCTCTTTAATACACAAAGCTTCTCACATTTCCATACTTAACTATTCCAATAAATACAAGAGTCTTACTATCTAAACTCCTCCCATTCTCAACCTGATACAACCTTATTATACTTAAATTCTTACACAACCTAATTATATTCTCTACCTTACTTGACTCCTGCACCCATCACCCTAGCTACTCCACCATCACACAATCCTCACCACTCCATAAAGTACTGCTTACTGGTTGACTTTTCTAAATTCCTACAACTAAGACTAGACTAAATATAATATCCATAAACGATGGGAAGACATCAGAAAAACAGGCCTGAGAACTCTGAAAATATGAGAACCAGGAATAGCAGAAAATGACAGAAGTCACAAATACTGACCTACAAGAAATGCAAGAAGGGGAGTTCTGAATCTAGATCTACAGTATGATGAAAGGATTTAAAACAAATCTAGAGGAGATGAAAGATGAGCTAGAAATACTAAGAAAGAATCAGAAAGAGGTCTGGAATGAAATGAAAGAGTCAATAAATGAAATGAAGTCAGCAATAGAAAGAAATTCTGGAAGATTAGATGAAATGGAAAGTAGAATATCACTGTTAGAAGACAGTACATCCAAAACCAAAAACACAGTCAACAGTATACAGAAGTCATTACAGAAACAAAACCTAAACATCCAGCAAATTTGGGACAGCATGAAATGCCCTAACTTATGGATAAAAGGCATTGAAGAAGGGATAGAGGTACAGACCAGGGGCATCCATAATCTCTTCATGGAAATAATTTCAGAGAATTTCCCAAACATGGAAAGAGACATAGATCTTCATGTTCAGGAGACATACAAAACACCATTAAGACAAGATCAAAGAAGGACCTCCCCATGCAACATAATAGTCAGGGCGTGGTGGCGCACGCTTGTAATCCCTGCACTTGGGAGGTGGAGACAGGAGAATCGTGCAGGTTCGAAGCCAGCCGTGCTGGCATAAGAGACCCTGTTTCCAAAAATAAATAGGTCTGGGAGTGTAGCCCAGAGGTAGAAGGGCTTCCAAAAACCCCAGTACCACCAAAAAAAAAAAAAAAAGACTAACATAGAGGCCAAGGAAAAGATCATAAAAGCAGTGAGAACAAAAGATCAGGTGACATACAGAGGCAAAACAATAAGAATCACCCCAGACTAAACAACCCAGGTCATGAATGCCAGGAGAGACTGGTATGACGTGATCCAGACCTTGGAAGAAAATAACTTTCAACCGAAGCTGCTTTATCCAGCAAAACTACTATTCAAAGTCGACGGCGAAATAAAAGTGTTTCAAGATAAACAAAATCTCAAAAAATTTATGAATTCAAAGCCAACACTAGAGAAAATACTTAAAGAAATAAACCATCAAGAAGAAAAAAGAAGCAGACTTCAGAACCAGAGAAGAGAGAAAAGTGATCAGAGGGGCTTCTAAGTAAAGAAGAAAGAAAAAGCTACCAAACAGATGACAGAACACAAAATGACAGAAAACAATAATCATATTTCAATAATAACTCTTAACATCAAAGGACTTAAGTCACCAATCAAAAGACAAAGACTGGCAATGTGGATCAAAAAACATAACACAAATATATACTGTTTGCAAGAAACTCACCTAACAGCCAAAGACATTCTCAGACTGAAAGTGAAAGGATAGAAAAAGATATACCATGCTACTGGAAAACAAAAAAGGGCAAGGATAGCAATCCTGATATCCAACAAAACAGACTTTAAACTAAAACACATCAGAAGAGACAAATCAGGGCACTTCCTTTTACTAAAAGGAACAATACACCAAGACGATATAATGATAGTAAATGTTTATGCCCCAAATGTGAGTGCAATCACATTTGTAAAACAAATCCTTCTGGACATCAGATCTCAAATAGACCCAAAAACAATAATTCTGGGAGACTTTAATACACCTCTCACACCACTGGATCGATCTTTAAGGCAAAAGATGAATAAAGACTCATTAGAACTAAAGAAAACTATAAACCAAATGGACCTAATAGACATATACAGAATATTTCATTCAGGAACTACAGAATACACATTCTTCTCATCAGCCCATGGAACCTTCTCCAAAATAGATCACATCCTGGGACACAAAGAAAGCACCAGAAAATTCAAAAGATGTAATTAATTCCTTGCATCTTTTCAGACCATAATGGAATGAAAGTAGAAATCAACAACAGGAAACTCAAAAGAAACTATGCAAATACATGGAAATTGAATGATACACTATTGAATGATGAATGGGTAAGAGCAGAAATTAGGAAAGAAATAAAGAAATTTGTGGAAATAAATGAAAACAGAGATACAACTTACCAAAATCTATCGGACACTATGAAGGTAGTATTACGAGGAAAGTTTATTGCATTGAGTGCCCACATAAGAAGACAGAGAATCACCGAGTACAGATCCTATTGACACAACTCAAGGACCTAGAAAAACAGCAACAGTCTAATCCCAAAGCCAGCAGAAGACAGGAAATTATTAAAATTCAAGCAGAAATAAATGAAATAGAGAACAAAAAAAAAACCAATTCAAAGAATCAACAAAACCAAAAGCTGCTTCTTTGAAAAGATTAATAGAATTGATAAACCCCTGGCAAACCTAACCAAAAGAAAAAGAGAATCAACTCAAATTATTAAAATCAGAAATGAAAAAGGAGACATCACCACAGATAGTGGAGAAATCCAAAGAATTATCAGAAACTATTTTAAAAATTTATACTCCAATAGACAAGAAAACATGGAAGAAATTGATAGATTCCTAAGCACAGTTAACCTACCTAAACTGAACCAAGAGGACATAGCAAGCCTAAACCAACAAATAGCAAACAAAGAAATAGAAATGGCGATAAAAATCCTTCCATCAAAGAAAAACCCAGGCCCAGATGGGTTTCCAGCTGAATTCTATAAAACCTTCAGTAAAGAACTAATACCAATACTTCATAACTTGTTCCAGGAAACTGAAAGAGATGGAACTCTCCCAAATTCCTTCAATGAGGTTAGTATCACATTAACCCCCAAACCAAATAAAGATACCTCAAGAAAGGAAAACAACAGATCAATATCCTTAATGAACATAGATGCAAAAATTCTAAACAAAATACTAGCCATACACATTCAAAATCATATCAAGAGAATAATACACCATGACCAAGTTGGTTTCATCCCAGAAAAACAAGGCTGGTTCAACATATGCAAATCAACACATGTTATTCACCACATAAATAGAACCAAGAACAAAAACCACATCATCATAGCAATAGATGGTAAAAAAAAAAAAGCATTCGACAAAATCCAACACCCATTTATGTTAAAAATACTGCAGAAAATTGGAATAGAAGGAACATACCTCAACATCATTAAGGCAATATACAACAAACCCAAAGCCAACATTATATTGAATGAGGAAAAACTGCAAGAATTTCCCCTAAAATCAGGAACAAGACAAGGATGCCCACTATCACCACTCCTTTTCAATAAAGTCCTTGAGACTCCTGCCGCAGCAATAAGACAAGGAACTCAAATAGGAAGAGAGGAATTAAAATTATCCTTATTGCCGGGCGTGGTGGCGCACACTTTTATAAAAAAGGTCTGGAGGTATAGCCCAGAGGTAGAAAGCCTCTGGGTTCCACTCCCAGTATCACCAAAAATAAATAAATAAATAAATAAATAAATAAATAAATAAATAAAATTATCCTTATTTGCAGATGACATGATCCTTTATCTAGAAGACCCTAAGAACTCAACCAAAAGATTTCTGGAGCTGATTAACAAATTCAGCAAAGTTGCAGGATACAAAATCAACCTAAAGAAATCAGTGGCTTTTCTTTACACCAACAATGAATCAACAATGAAAGAAATAAAACAATCAATTCCATTCACTATAACCTCAAAACTAATAAAATACCTAGGTATAAATCTAACCAAAGATGCAAAAGACCTCTACAACAAAAACTATAAAGCACTAAAGAAAGAAATTGAAGAAGACCTTGGAAGATGGAAAGACCTCCCGTGCTCATGGATAGGCAGAATAAATAGCATCAAAATGGCCATTCTGTCAAAATTGATTTACAGATTCAATGCAATTCCCATCAAAAGACCAATGACATTCTTCACAGGCCTAGAAAAATCAATCATGAACTTTATATGGAGAAAGAAAAGACCCAGAATAGACAAAGAAATTCTCAGCAATAAAAATCACACAGGAGGCATCACAATCCCAGACTTCAAATTATACTATAGAGCAATAGTAGTAAAAATAGCATGGTACTAGCACAATAACAGGTATACTGACCAGTGGAACAGAATAGAAGATACAGAAACAAATCCACACACCTATAGTCAATTAATCTTTGACAAAGGGGCCAAACACACACTGGAGAAAAGAAAGCCTTTTCAACAAATGGTGCTGGGAAAACTGGCTATCCATTTGTAGAAAGATAGAATTAAATCCTTACCTCTCACCATGCACAGGAATCAACTCGAGATGGATCAAAGACTTAGAAATTAGACCAGAAACTGTGAAGTTATTAGAGGAGGGCATAGGCTCAACACTCCAACATATAGGCACAGACAGTAACTTTCTCAACAAAACCTCCAACGCTCAGGAAATTAAAGCAAGAATTAACAAGTGGGATGGCATCAAACTAAAAAGTTTCTTCTCATCAAAGGAAACCATCAGGAACCTAAAGAGGAAGCCTACAGAATGAGAGAAGATCTTTACCAGTCACCACTCCAATAGGGGGCTAATATCCAGAATTTACAAAGAGCTCAAAAGACTCTACACTAGTAAAACAAACAACCCAATCAAGAAATGGGCAATAAAATTGAATAGACACTTTTACAAAAGAATAGATACAAGTGGCCAACAGATTCATGAAAAGATGTTCTTCATCATTAGCCATCAGGGAGATGCAAATCAAAACTATGCTGAGATTCCATCTAACCCCAGTCAGATTAGCAAGCATAAAGAAATCAAATAACAACAAATGCTGGCGAGGATGTGGGGAAAGAGGAACTCTTTTACACTGTTGGTGGGAGTGAAAACTAGTTCAGCCACTTATGGAGATCTGTGTGGAGATTCCTTAGAAAACTGGGAATAGATCCACCATATGATCCAGCTCTACCACTCCTGGGTATTTTTCCAAAGGGGTCGAAATCAGAGAACTACAGCAACATATGCATACCTATGTTCATAGCAGCACAATTCATAATAGCCCAAATATGGAAACAACCTAGGTCCCTATCAACAGATAAATGGTTTGCAAAATTATGGGAAATACACACAATGGAATTCTGTTCAGCTATAAAGAAGAACAAAATCATGTCATTTGTTAGAAGATGGAAAGTCCTGGAGAGCATTATGTTAAGTGAGGTCAGCCAAGTACAGAAAGAGAAGGGACATATATTTTCTCTGATATGCCCAAACTAGGGAGCATTAGGGATACCAGAGGGACTCCAGATAATGGAAGGGAAATCTCAGCAAAGTTTGAATGGAAAGCTAGGAGAGGAAGAAGGCCGAACTTGATTAACGAGGGGCTACTTCCAAATATGTGTAAAAGTATGAATATAGCATGTTTACCCTGGGTATTCATTGTTGGGAGGGGGAAGGGAAAATGGGTGGGGGAGAGAAGGCACCAAGTACAGTTTAAATGTATACCATTTACTTTCATAAAAAATAAAATAAAATTCCCAAAGCAATGGAAAAAACAAGCAAACAAACAAACAAAACCCTCAAAGTAGAACAATAAAAAAAAAGAATTAAAAATAGGGCTGAGGGTGTGGCTCAGAGGTAGAATGCCCCTGGGTTCCATCCCCAGTACCACCAGAAAAAAAAATGAATTTGAAAAATATGTACTGAAGCTCTACTGTTAAAAATGGCACCAGATTCAGAAAGCTTACAGATGAGTTGCCTCTAATTTTGAAAATCAGATGGCTTCCCAATCCACTTTACAGTTCTGTAATAGTAATGACAAAACATAAGGATATCTCTGAGAAGAAAACTAGAACATTTACATTTAATAAAAATTAAAATCTGTACCCAGCTCTTAAAATCTGAAACCATTTTAACAAATAAACTCTGGCAAGCCAGGTGGGGTGGTGCATGCTTGTAATCCCAACATTCAGGCAGCAGAGACCTGATGATAGCTGTTCGTGGACAGCCTCAGCTACTTAGCGAGGCCATTCCAAACTTATTGAGACCCTGTTTCAAAACTAAAAAGACGACCGGAGGATCACGGTTCTTAGACAGCCTCAGCTACTCAGTGGGGCCCTCAGCAACTCAGTGAGACCCGGTTTCAAAATAAAGAATAAAAAATAGGGCAGGGGGTGTATCTCAGAGGTCATATGCCCCTGAGTCCCATCTCCAGTACCGCAAAAATAAATAATTACATACATACATACATACATACATACATACATACATACATACAGGCATGGTGGCACACACTTGTAATCCCAGTATTCAGGAAGCGGAGACCTGAGGATGGCAGTTGGCGGACAGCCTCAGCTATTTAGCGAAGCTATTCACAACTCAGTGAGACCCTGTTTCAAAAACTAAAAAAGACTAAAATATAGGACTGAGGGTGTAGCTCGGGTATACAATGTCCCTGGGTTCCATCCCCCGTACCGCAAAAATAAACAAACAAAATCTCTGGCAATGTGTCAAAATTGTTTTATTTTATGACTAAGTGAAGTTTATTCCAGAAAAATAAGATTTACCAATTCTAAGAAATCTATCAATATAATTTATTATGTCAAGAAATTAAGGGATAAGATTCTATTGTTACATTAAATACATACCAAAATATTTGAGATATTGGAATAGATATTCTTGACACATGTTCATTAGTAATTTTTAGTCTCCTCATGTATATTATAAACGTCTCTTCATACCATGTAATACTTCTCTCTGTAATCTGCATCCATCCCCTACACCCCCACTCTGTCCTAGATCCCAACAATATCTATGTGGCATAGATAACCAATGTATTTAGAAACAGTTTAAGTGTGCATTTCAAGAAACTAGACTAATCAACACCTTTATACCCCCCAAAAATTCTATGTCCAAATAAGTTTGAGAACACTATATATTGTGTTTTCCTCTTAGAGATGCAACGAAGGTTGACTAATTTAAAGGCTAAGAGAAGTCTTCCAGGTTTTTCCATATTAATTGAAGACAGAACAGCGTTGTTCTCATAGAGCCTATTAATACTCCATGAATTCACTCGGATAAACACTGGTTTAGATCATGTCATCACAATGTCGGTCTCAGCATCAGTAGCATTTGTTGTTAAAGGCATTGTGTGAGAGACTGAGGGAGATAGAGAATTGTAAGATACAATCTATTCCCACAGATTATTATAATAAAGTTGAGTCAGAACATATAAATAAAAAGAGATAAATAATCATTTAAGGCAGCATGCCATAGCTGCAAAATGAGTCGCCCAGACACAAAGTCCAGCAAGTGTGCCTAGGAGGCAAGGACTTTGCAAGCTAAGTATTTGGAGACAGCTTCTAGGAGACTATAAGACATGAGATCCTTGGAGAATACACATACACACATACACAAGCAAAAATGTGGATGGCATATTTGGGGAAAAATAAGAGGACTGATTTAGCATTGTTCAAGAAATAAGAATCTGAGTGTAAAGTGCCTTGCTTTATTTTCTATAATCAAGGATCTAGGTCTTTATCATACAAGCTAATTAAGGTCTCTCAGCAATGAAGAAGCACCTTGGAGGTGAGTGTACTTGCAGGAAGTTGTGCTTTCCTCAGCAATTAGCACAAAGATCCCCCCCACCGAAAAAAAGGCTTTTAGTTTCACCCAGGTCTTAGTGTAGCCTCCCCAAAAGCACAGTACTTGCAACAAAATCTGATGCATAATAAATTTATTTTGGGGTGTGATTCCCAAGAGGCCAGAGAGGAAACTGGGAAATGTACAACCAGAAAGAGAGAAATGCAAACCACGCAAACTCCTCGCCACTATGGCAACTGTGGCAACTGAGGCAGATCCCCCAGGTCCTCTAAGAGAGCCCTGAAGAAGGCATCTCAGGATTGTAGGCCTAAGAGATGAAAGAAAGGAACATTTGCCTACCAGCTCCTGTCCCCCCATTAACAAAGAGCTGGCTCAGTCGTGTAGGTTTGTGCATCTAGAATGCCTTCTTGGCATCCACGTATGAAGGCAGAGAAGCCCTAGGACAGAAAGTGAGGACTGGTGAAGTTAAGGTGTGTTGTCACCTACTTACACCTGCAAGTAGCTGGTGGTCCGAGCAATTGCTGGAGTAAACAGGAGTCCTACAGGAAGGTGTCTCTATAAGAGGTAGTTGGTAGAACCTCCAAGAGAAGGTAAGGCAGCCCAGTGCCATATTCAAAGGCTCCTCCCTGCTCCTTCCCCTTCCTTCGGTCCTCAATATACATGGTCCTTGCACACATGGTTATTTTAAGACTTTAGCATTGTTATTTTTCCTTCTTCCATTTCCTGCTACCACTTTGAAATAAATAAATTAAGACAAAAACAAAAATAGCCAAATTATTAGGAAAATGTTTTAAAATTAATTTATATGAATAAAAACTTTTTCAGATTTGTCTAATAAAGTAAATTTGGTGGCAAAATGGTCATCAGAACAAGTTTCCAGACAAGAGAACCCTGAGTTCAGTGTTCAATTCCTGGAATTACCAGCACCTTGGCATCATCACACACACACATGCACACACACACACACACACACACACACACACACACACACACAAAACCCGGGTTTTCAGTAGATGTTGTTATTCTGTGTCTCCAATCTGAACAAAGAGAAACACTAAGCCATTGCCCTGTTCACTCTCCTCGCCGGGTCTACTCCTGCAGAAGACACACTTAAAAACATGGTTCTTCAGAACTGCCACAAACCCACAATAATCCTCATCCATTCATTCAACAAGTATTTGTCAAGGGCGTACTGGAATCCAGATACTGTTCTCAGCTCTGGGGATAGAGCTTTGAACAAAATAAGACATCTCTGCCCTCATGAGACTTACGATCTAGTGGCATGGCAAATACCTAAATAAATATGTGAACGTGAAGTGATGACAGAAGCTCAGAGGGAAAACAAAACAGCATGGGGGACTGCGGGTGAGAGGCGGGTCACTGTTCTGCGTATGACATGTGATTTTCAACAGAGGCGTGAAATAAGTAAGGGAACGAGCCACATGGACAGATGGGGAGAACCATGCCAGAGAGAGGAAACAGTGCCAAAACCCTGGGGAAGTCTGCGTGGTTTATCCAGGGAAGAGCAAGGGAGCCATGCAGCTGGAGCAGACAGCAAGAAGGGATTCGGCGAGAGAGGTCAGGGAGCCAGTACCCCTGGATGGGATTACACAGGGCCCTAGAAACCATTATAGGACTTTGGCTTTTACTCTTGTCCAAATGGGAAGCCATGGACGGATTCTGAGCAGAGAAGTCACACAGTCAACCCAGGGGTTTTGAAGGGTTATTCTGTCAGCTTTGAAGAAGAGATGTAGCGGCATTAGGGTAGAAGTGAGGAGGCCATTGGAAGCTAGGCTGGAGATGATGATGGCCAAGCTGAGGAACAAAGTGGTAAGAAATGGGAGGATTTTTAGCCGGGCGTGGTGGCGCACGCTTGTAATCCCCGCGCTTGGGAGGCAGAGACAGGAGGATCGTGCTGGTTCGAAACCAGCCTTGCTGGCTTAAGAGACCCTGTTTCCAAATTTAAAAAGTATTAAAAAAAAATTGGTCTGGGAGTGTAGCCCGGAGGTAGAAGGGTTTCCAGGAACCCCAGTACCACCCAAAAAAAAAAAAAGAAGTGGGAGGATTTGGGTCCTATACCAAACGCAGAGCTGACAAGTTAGCTGATGGATTGGATGAGCAATATAAAAGAAAGTGAGGAGTCAAAGTTTACTCCAAAGCTGGGCCTGGAGGTTCAGGTTGTAACCCTGGTACTTGTGGCTGAGACAGGAGGGTCACAGGCTTGAAGCCAGCCTCAGCAACTCAGTGAGGCCCTCTGCAACCTAGTGGACCCTGTATCAAAATAAGTAAAATCAGGTTGGAGATATAACGTGGAGGTGGAATGCCTCAGGGTTCCATCCCCAGTACAGAAAGAAAGGAAGGAAGAAAGAAAGAAACTCCAAGTCCTTTAGCCTGAAAACTAGATGAATGAAGTTTCCATTTAAAAGACAAGATTTAAGGTCAGAAAACTTAGAAATGCAATTTGGGCAGATTAAGTGTAGATGTTTGTTAAACATTCAGATGGTAGTATCAACTAGGCAGCTTGATGAAAACAGTCCTCTCTTTCCCAGATTCCAGCATGCAAAATTTCAGTTACTAAGATTTAGCCAAACAATAAGACGGCCACCAATGTGGTTCAAAGTCCAGTTGCCACAGTATATTAGTTGTGAATAATTGCAAAAATACAACTTCACTGCTACCTAAGTTCACAAATCATTGTGTACATAACAGAAGGACATCATGATTAGTGACCCAAAACATCACTTCTTTCAGAATTTGCCTAACTCTGATTGGTCGCTGCACATCTGTTATTCAGTTCACAAACATTCAGCAAAATCTGTTATTGCGCCATGTCCTTTCTTCTGTTAATAAAGTCATGTGATATTCCACAAAAATGGATAATCAAAGGAGGAAAGTAGCTGGCAAAGATGAAAGAGTGACAAAGGAAAAACTGGTAACACTGGGAGTGAAACTCAAATCAAATATAAATGGAGCTATAGAAAAGAGCTGATCTGAGGATGTTGACACCGCTGTGTGAGAGACACTAGATAATCAGCCACAGGAACTTAGTCATGGTGAGTTCATCGACATAAAGGAGGAAAGTGGTGCTCCACAGGGAAAAAGATGAAAGTGCCCTAGAGAAAGAGATTCAGACAAAATATTCTGTATGAAAAGAATGCTCAGAGATACTTTACAACATTGAAAGCACAAGACCCAAAATTTTGGAAGTCGGTCCAAACTTAGAGAAGAATATAATTTTTTGCCAAAGCATAAAAAAATGCTTACTCCATAGTGTGAGAAGGAAAGCTCAAATAATCCTTGATTAGTGCTTTACAAAGTAATAAAAAATACTTTCTCAATGTTTCTGACCTTTTAAATTAGTGTGCTAGACTATTTAAGCATTAGTGTTTATTTTTTCATTTTCCTAACACATTTATAACCAATAGTAAGAGTCTAATATTGACAAAAATTTTAAAGTCTCAGAACAATTACAATTTTTCTCATTGATTACTAAGAACACTTTGTATAGTTTCAGCTTTATTTTCTTTCTTTATTGCAGTCTTTATTTTTTAAAAGTCTCACACTACTGTATAAAATAAGGATTGCCCATATCTGAATATGGATTTTAGGATAAAAGATCCAGTCTTTGCAAAAGTAAGTTTGCAAAATATAAATATATAGATGATGCTCTTGGAGGAGAGCATGTAGAGAATGAGTGGAGGTAAGGAGAAGTCTAAGGATAGAGCCCTGGGGAAAACCAGTGTTTGGAGGGAAAGGAAGGGAGAGTAATCAACAAAGAAGACTGAGAAGGAGTGGCTGGCGAGGTAGAAGAACTGAGAGAGTGACATTCAAAGCCAGGGAAGAAGGAGGACTTGCAAGGAGAAAGTGAGAAAGACCTGAGAGTCAACTATTGTGTTCTCTCATATGGGCCACTGGTGACCTTGAAAATAACTGTTTTAACAAAATGAGTGGGATAAGAGCCAGAAATACCTCAGTAGAAAGACTGGGAGGGACTATAGAAAGCCTTCTGAGGTTTCTCTGTAGGGCATACCTAGGCTGGGATGAGAGTCCATGCTATTTTTTTTAAGAGGACACTATTACAGCACATTTGTGTGCTTACTAAGAAAATTAACTAGATAGTTAGCACCTGGAAATACTGATGCCAGAAGAAGCAATAATTATTAAAACAATGTCCTTGAGAGAGGGCAGTATCTGTGCTCAAGTGGAAGAGTCTACCATTATAGAAACAATGAGACCAGACACTTGGCTTCTTCAGGACTCAATTGCTTCAGCTGTAAAATGAGACAGGACTACACCAGAGGTTCTCAAGTGTCGTTCTTAGGTCAGCAGCTTAGTATCACCTGAGAATTTATTAAAAATTACAAGGCAGCTGGGTGTGATGGCACTCACTTGTAATCCCAGTACTGGGAGCCTGAGACAGAGGATCTCAGATTCGCAACCAGACTCAGCTACTTAGTGGGGCCTCTACACCTTAGTGAGACCCTGTTTCAAAATAAAGAATATAAAATTTGGTTGGGAGTGTAGCTTGGAGGTAGAATGCCCCTGTACCAAAGGAAAGAAAGAAAGAAAGAAAGAAAGAAAGAAAGAAAGAAAGAAAGAAAGAGAAAGAAAGAAAGAAAGAAAGAACAAGCGAGCTCAGGAGTTATCCTAAACCTATTGAACTGGCAACTCTGGGGGGAGACCCAGAAATTTGCTTTAAGAGGGAATTCTGATGTATTCTAAGGTCTGAGAACCACTGGGTTGGATGACCTTTAATATACCTTCTGGCCCTAAGGTCTATCAATGTATGCTTCCATAATGTATCCTTCACATTTTGATTAATTAAGCTTTCCTAATAATACAGCACTATTTTAAAGTACAAGTTTCTGAAACCTGAGCTGTTTTCAAACTTTTGTCAGTTCAAAAAAGCTAAATGTCTGTGTTCAGCCTCCACAAACAATGAGATCACATCTTAAAATCTAGTTCACAACCACTTTCAAAATAACTTTCATGGTGGGGTATTCAACTTAGATTTCAGCTCATCCACAAAGTTCATACATTTTTGCTGTCACTTTTCATAGTATGTAAATATACTTTTTAATGAGAAAATCTTGGGTAATTAAAAGCTACCGCTCTCGAGTTGTTTGGTATCACTTAAAGTACGCTATTCCCCAGCAGCAGAGCAGACAAGGAAAGACAGGTGACATCAGTCCTGCTCCATGCTGTTGTTCTTTGTGGATTAGGTCTCTCCAGCCACACACTTGGAGGAAATTTCATACAAACAGAGGAAGCCAGACTCTTTCTGGGAGAACTTAGTAGCTGACTTACTACATTCGACATTGATGCCTGCCAAAGATAAAACCTGGGAAAAGGCCTCCAGGTCCTATTCTCCATTGTTGCTGCCGGGGTCCAGTGTGTATGTCTGAACTGTGTACACATTTCCCGGGGTGGGAGCGCCATCGGAGCACAGCTGTCTGTGACAGGATTGCTGATGTTTACAGTAGCAAGTTAGCACAGCTTAATGCCAAAGCATGGTGTTTCTTATTTTAAAGATGAGAACAATACCTTTTCTCCCTCAACTCCATTGTTACTTAGTTTACTAGATTTTTCAGGAGAAGGAAGTAGTAAATTACTAAAGAAAAAAGTGCAAATCTCACCAGGGTGTGCTTGTTTGAATTTGGATAAAGTTTAACATACTGATCAGAAATGATGATACAGGTCCTCTCTACTGCACAACGAATTGGTTTGAGGACACGAAAATAAAAAATAATTAGACGCTTTTCTGCGTTGAAGCCTATACCTTTCTAGAAGCTCAAAATTGATCCAGATGCCCTAAATGTCCAGCTAGATGGCCCCAGAAAGCCAGCTGATGAGTAATCAGGAAGGCCTCTGCCAGCTGAGAATGCTTTTGCCAGCAAACCCTCTCTCACTAGTCTCCCCAAGGATCTTCCACATTTAATCCCATGAATTAATACTGCATTCTCCCACCAGTGTCAACGAATAATGATGTGTTGGGATAAAAAGGAAGATTTACCTGAAAGTACAAATTATTTTCAAACTACATCTATAGAAAGCTAGTATTAAAAAAAAAAGTCAGCAGATGTGTAAAAACTTACATACAACCCAAGTAAATCATGTTTCTTCATTCTACTCTTTTTTTCTATCTCAGCGGTGTCTGTCTGTCTGTCTCTGTCTCTATCTCTCTCTCCTGAAGTGGTTCTGGAGTCACCTACAGAGCTTCAAAAAATACTGAGGCTGTGTCCCAACCCCAAAGATTGAGGATTTTTTAAGATTCCTGGGTAGAGCCGGGCGTGGTGGCGCACGCTTGTAATCCCCGCGCTTGGGAGGCAGAGACAGGAGGATCGTGCAGGTTCGAAGCCAGCCGCGCGCGCTGGCTTAGGAGACCCTGTTTCCAAAATGAAAATGTAAAAATAGGTCTGGGAGTGTAGTCCGGAGATAGAAGGGCTTCCAAGAACCCCAGTACCACCAAAAAAAAAAAAAAAAGATTCCTGGGTAGTTCTAAAATGCAGCCAAATTTGAGATCACTGTTCTCCTGCCTCCCTCTTTCCCCCTCAGCTGCCAAACTGCCACTAAAAACCATTACCTCCAGAACCCCTCTCCCTGCAGATGCTGAGATAATAAAGGCAACAGGTTCTCAGGACAGATTCCTAAACTGCCCCATACGGGAATCACTCGGGGCACTTACCAAACATACTTCTCCCCTGCAGATTCTGATTTAGTAGTTCCTAGAATCCACCTTTTCCTCGAAGAGGTAGGTATGGATGGCAAAGCCTGGGAAGTGCCTTTTTAGAACTTTCCCACTCAAAGCCAGGTCTGGGCCAGCACCACTAACATCCCATGGAAGCAGGTTAGATGTGCCGACCCTAAAGCCCCATCTCACACCCACACAAGCAGCGTCTACAGTTTAACAAAACCACAGGTGACAAACAAATGTCCCAGGTTGGCTTCTCCAACATCACTCTCTGAAGCTTCGATGCTTCCTTTTCCTTATCAGATTAATTCAAATTCACATCTTTGTTGCAGAGATAAACTATGATTCATGAGATATAATCACAATGAAACTGATAAAATACATTGTCTGGATTATTACAAAGTGGCCCTTTATTTTATTTTATTTTATTTATTTAATTGGTGCACTGTATTCATACATCATAGTGGGATACAAACTTTTGTAGACATACATGCACATATCACCCAGTCAGCCCCCACCCGATCCCCACCCCATTCTCTCCCCATCCCTCCTTCCCATGCTTGGCTTAGTGGTTGACATCTAGTATTATAGCAATTTATCCAAATTTAAAAATGATAATCTCACATAACAGTTTCATTTGCCTGATACCAAGCTTTGGATGACTTAAAGATAACATTTCAATATTTCTTTTTGCTTTCTTTCTTACCAGAGAATATTTTTTTCTTTTTTTTTTAGGTGAAACTATCATATATTTATATATTTATTTTTCAGAAAAAAATCTATCCTAATATGGAATATGGATTCTAGATACCCAAAACAATCTTGAAAAAGAACAAAGCTAGAAGATATATATTTTCTGATTTCAAACCATATAAAGCTACAATAATTGAAACAGTGTAGTACTGTTCTAAAGGCAGATATATAAACCATTGGAGTTAAATACAAGCCTAGAGCTAAATTCTTCCCTATATTGTCAAGTTATTTTTGACAAGGTTTCCACAAACATTTGGTGGTAGAAATAATAATATTTTAACTAAATATTTTTGAAAAATAATAATTACATAAAAAAGAATAAAATTGGACCCTTACCTAATCCCATATACAAGTATTAACTCAAAATAGATAAAAGACCTAAATATAAATCTTAAGACTAAAAACTTTTAGAAGAAAATCTGGGTCATAAAACCTCACAACATTGAAATTGGCAGTGATTTCTTGGATATGATTTCAATGGCACAGGCAACAGAAGAGTATACAAACTCCCTAAAAAATTAAAAAAAATATTGTATATCCAAAGACAATGTAAACAGAGTTAAAAGTTACTAATAGAATTGGATAAAATATTTCCAAATGCTATATCTGAAGGTATATTAATATTCCAACTAGGAATCCTAAAAATTAACAACAATAAAGGCAAACAATACCATTTAGAGATAGGTAAAAGACTAACATAAATAATGAATCTCCACAGATAACCAATCTTAGTTGTCTGTTGGATGGAAAATCTTGTTTCTCTGGTTCTGGTGTGTGTTACCTATTTCTTCTTTGTAGTTAATCTCTTTGAGTATTTTCTCTAGCGCTGGTTTTGAAGACATAAATTCCTTCAGTTTCTGTTTGTCGTGGAAGCTTCTTATTTCCCCATCTAATTTGATAGAAAGTTTTGCTGGGTAGGAAATTTTTGGCTGGAAGTTGTTTTCTTTCAGAGTTTGGAATATGTTACTCCAAGCCCTTCTGGCTCTCATGACTTGGTTTGGGAAGTCTGGAGTGATTCTAATTGGTTTGCCTCTGAATGTCACTTGGCCCTTTGTTTTTGTTGCCTTTAAGATTCTCTGCTTGGCTTCCACATTGGTCATTTTGACAATTATGTGGCGTGGGGATCCTCTTCTCCGATCCTGTCTAAAGGGAGTTCTATAAGTTTCCTGGATCTGTGTATCAACCTCTTGCTCTATGTTTGGAAAATTTTCTGCTATTACTTCCTTGAAGAGATTGTTGATCCCTTTGGTTTCACTTTCTTTTCCCTCCTCTATTCCAATTATTCTTAGGTTAGCTCTCTTAAAATGGGCCCATATTTCTTCAATGTCAGATTCCTGCTGTCGGATATTTTTTTCTAGATTAGAAACTATGCGTTCATTTTTGGAATGATCATCTTCTAAGAGCGAGATTCTGTTCTCCATGTGGTCTAATTGGTTGTTCATGCTTTGAATTGAGGCCTTTACTTCATTAATTGCATCCTTTATCTCTTTTTGGCTCTCTCTGAGTTCTTTTCGAAGCACCTCTATTATTTCTACAGTTATTTTCCTGATTTGATCTTCTAGAAATCTCTGATTTTCTGTTTTATCGGGTTCTGATGTTGTGGGGTTGTGGGCATTCATTGCACCAGTGTTATTCCTCTTTCCCATGATTTCGGAAGTTTGTGCCTTCTCTGGGTTCTTCCCTTGGGTCACTACAACTTCACTTAAGGTGCTCTGGATCTCGAGTCTGTAGTATCTCAGACCCCACTACTCCTTTATTGGGTTGTATCACAGAGTCTCCGACCCAGGGAGTCGATAGAGGCTGCTTTAAACTATGGGGGGTGCCAGGTTGCACATTCTCCTATGGTGTGATATCTCTGCCACCACGACTCCCCCACTGGGTCAAGTCCCAGGGAGTACAGTACTGGGATTTCTCCTCTGGGGCCTGCAATTTGACTCACTGTTCTTGAGTTCTCAGATGTAGCTGTACTGGACTCGGTGAATTCGCTGCTGCTGCCGCCAGTGGCAATATGGTGCCGCTGCTACGCCCTCGGCCGTGAGGCTGGCTTATTTCTTCTTGGTTTTGAGTTCCACTCTGAGTCCCTGCAGCGTGTGCTGAGCTCAGCCACTGGGAGCTTTAGATGCTCCCTGGGCTGAAAAATCCCGCCTGGCTGTTCCGCAGCGGCTCACCTCGGCTTGCTATAGCCGTCCGGTGAACTCGCCGCTGCCGCCGGCAGTATGCTTTTATACTATTTCCTTTGGAGACTAGAAATATAATTCACTCTAAAGTGTGTTCCTTAGATTTAATTGGAGTTATATTAAACCTACAGAAAACTTTGAGGAGAATGACATTATGTATGTCATAATATGGCGCTGCTGCCGCGTCCTCAGGCGTGAGGCTGGTGTATCTCCTCTGTGGCTCTGAGGTCTGTTCTCAGTCCGCTTTCTCTCTGGAGCCTGGTGATTTTTTTGTTTCTCTGATGATGGTGTTTTCTGGCTATGAAAGGCACTGATTTTGTGGTAATGGAGATTGGTTGTTAGCGGGGCTCTTAAGCCCCGCTTTTCTCGGTCACCATCTTCCGCTTTTCTCAGTCGCCATCTTCCGCCCTTTATTTTAATAAATTCCCATGAGTGGGTGTTTCTGCCTTGTTAAGATTCCATTCTTGGTAACATGGAAAATGAAACTTAGAGTTCCTCAGCATTAACTCAGAGGTGAAGGTTGTACTCAGTTTTGTTATTTCTTTAAAAGTATAATAAACACTCATTGGAAGCTCAGGTTTGGACTTTAAAGATGACCTAGTCCTACCATTAATCTGAAATCAAGTCACCATTCAATTTAGACATAAACACCATCCACCCCTTTATCCCTTATTCTGCAACCACCATCCTGTGACAGAAGCTTACTACCTCCCTAGTCAGTCCATTTTATCTTGGTCAGTTCTAGCAAAAATTAAAAGTTAAAAATTAAAAATTCACACACTGAAAAAACTATTTCTTCCATTGGAAACTTTTATTTTTGGAAAAATATATTGTTTTAAAGATGATTGGACAGCTTAGAGTAAGGACACATTTTCTCTGGGTATATTTAATTTACTGTAAGTCTTAATGAACATCTAAGAGGTAGCAGGCATCCTGCTGGC
The DNA here is from genome assembly GCF_963383645.1 of Muscardinus avellanarius. Taxonomy (NCBI): domain Eukaryota; kingdom Metazoa; phylum Chordata; class Mammalia; order Rodentia; family Gliridae; genus Muscardinus; species Muscardinus avellanarius. The sequence goes on along the minus strand of NC_137803.1, from coordinate 52,755,604 downwards.
ACCATGTGTACTCTAGCAAATGAAACATGGTCCCTGCCCTCCAAGTACCTGCATCCCAACAATATCTAATCAGGAGTTAAATGCTTTGTTACACACAGTGAAACAGGAGTAAACACAAAGTCATAGAAGGTCACAGAAGAGAGGCCCAGTCTCGCCAGGAGGATAAAAGTTGTAGGGAAGTGTCATCTACACTGAAGGTGACCGTGGAGTGATGCTCAGGCAGTGTCCCATTTACACAGTCTTCTCAGCTAGGGTATTGTCAAGACATCTTGATTCAGCTACTTCTTATGGAGTCTGTTGTGCAATCATTAGGATACAAGGTCAGCACCCAAAATCAAGCATATTTCTACACTCTGGGAACTAACAATGAAAAACTAAAAAATTTTTTTAAATATTGTTAGGAATGCCACCAAAAAATTAAATAAATCTTTAAAAATTAGAAAGGTTCTGTGTGCTATAAATTATGAATGGAGAAAAATAGAGTATCCAAAAATTCGAAGATTTAATGCATTCAAAATGTCATTCTCCTCAAAGTTCTCTGTAGGTTTAATATAACTCCAATTAAATCTAAGGAACACACGTTAGAGTGAATTATATTTCTAGTCTCCAAAGGAAATAGTATAAAAGCATCATATAGATGTAATCAAATGATATACAGCCAAATCAATAGGAAAAAGTACCATACAGGACGTGTAAGACAATTAATTAATAAAAAGTTGGGTTTGATTATGTTTTTAAAAAAAGGAAAAAGATGAAAAGTTCTTTCTCTTAAAAAGTGATTTAAAGGACAAACTACAGAGTAGGAGAAATATTTGCAAATAATATTCTGTTAAAGGACTTGTATTCAGAATATATAAAAAAAACTCTCAAAGTTTAGCAGCAAGAAAAATGATACCCTCTTTCACTCTTAAAAACAAATGATGAAAAGAATATAAGAATGGCAAATAGCACATGAAAAAATGTTCAACAGCACTGGCCATGTGGGAAATGCAAATAACACTAGGACAAGGTTTTACTACATACTTATTAGAATTACTAGAATTAAAATTTAATGAGATTACCAAGTGAACTCTCATAAATGGTACAACCACTCTGGAAAAGAGCTTGAAATTTTCTCAAATTAAACATACAATTATCAGATGACAAGCACTAACTCCTACTTATGTACCCGAGAAAAATGAAAATTAAAACCCACATGCAAATGTTTACCAAATCTACTTAAAATCCCCAAAGCTAGAAACAAGTCAAGTGTGCTTCACTGATGAGTGGATAAACAGACTGTGGTGTACCCATCCAGTGGTACCCTACTCAGCAACAGAAGGAGCCAAGTGCTGGTGCTGCCTTAGCCCAGGATGTTGGAGCAAAAAAGGATAGCCAGGATGCCTTACCTAACAAACATTTACTTCTTACAATCCTGGAGGCTGGGAAGTCCAACGTCAAGCAGCCCCCCAATTACGTACTTGGTGAAGGCCCTCCTCCGGGCTTGCAGAGAGTGGCCTTCTCACTGTACCCTCCAAGAAGAGAGGGAATTCTGATGTCTTTTTCTTTTCTGATAAGGGCACTAATCCTATCATGGGGACTCCACTCTTATCACCTGATCCAAACCTAACTATCCCCCAAAGGCTGTTCCTCCTGATATTCTAACAGTAGAGATTATGGCTTCAATATAGGAAGTTAGGGGAAGATACAAACGTGGAGTCCCCAACAGTTACTCCTAACAGCACGAGTGATATCAGTGGCTTCGTGCCCCCACATATTGCATACGATGCCCTTCTCTTCATGTGATGTGATAGAAACGGCAGACCTATGGGGACTGAGGAGAGAGTTAGGGAGGACATGACAGCAAAAGGAAAGCCTGAGGTGGAATTTGAGGGTGATAGAACTGTTCTGTATCCTGAATGTGATGGTTGTTACAAGAATTTATTATATGTAGCCCTGGAGCTGAAGCTTTCCCCACAAAAGTCAATTTTGTTGTATGCTTATTTTAAAAATTATATTAAAAGATGGTACCAGATTCTACTCAAAGTACCAAAAAAGGACACTTATTCAAACCTAAATGTACTACCAGTCAGATCATTTCTATTATAACAAGGCTATGGAGATATTGTTTAAAGGAAAGAAAAAAATTAAGTAATGAAACAACAGTTAACTTTGCAAATGTAAAAAAAAAAGCAAACATGTAAACACAAACCCACACCACACTGCTCATCCAGTCAAGGGAAGAAGGTTAACTGGCAGAGAAGTATGGGTCCTACTCCAGTCCCAGCCTCCAGAACATGTGAAACGGACCCGAGCCTGGAGAATATTAATGTATTGACAAAAGTTACAAGAACACAGTCATATATGCCAAAAGCAAAGGCCGTTCCTCACTGTTCCACTTTTGAAAGGAGCCATTTAAAGGGCTGTGCACTGGGTCTCTAAGCACAAGAGAGCCTCCAAAGAGTTCAGAGCCAAGGGAATCACGCTCTAAGGAAGCCCTGGAGTGTATATGCCCCAGCAGTGTCCTGGTGAAGGCTGGAACCACATGCACAAAAGCCAAATGAAACCCCCTGTGGGCCAAGCTTAAATGTGAAGGGGGAATCTCCAGTAGGACTCCAGCCAGCAATTAGTTACAAATGACAAATGCTAATTTGTTCACGCTTTGGTCTTCTCTGTTTGAATGAAGACAGAGAAGGCCAGATCGTTTACTTCTTTCATCTAATAGTGGGGGTGGAGTAGAGGATGCTCTGGGCTGCACATGTCAAGGCACTATATTCAGACTCTCAAAGTGAGGGTAAATTCTTTGAAATAAAACAAGACAATACAGAAGTGAATAACTAAAATAAGAGCTTTAATTAATGCAGAAAATAATAATGCACTGCAATGACATTTCAAAATATATTTCACTGTGTATACTATACATTCTCTGTATATTTGTTTTTGAAAATCGTCCTTTCTTGAGAAAGAGCTACATAGGGATTACCATAAATGTCCACCAGAGGGAGACTCAAGATCGTGTTTTCCCCTTGGGACGCCTTCAGGTTCAATCAATATACTTTAGCCCACTCTCCACTACAAGTTGGGATAGTGAGGCAATTTAAGACAGAGAAGAAATTACGGCTCTGGAGTGAGATAAAAGGATAAAGAGGGAAGAGGTGACTCTGACTTCTTTAACGCCCCTGTTTATCCTCTGGGGAATGGAGCGACTTTCTCCTCCTGATCCTCTGGGGTTTACAAAGTCAAGTTATTTGTCTAAGATTCCTGGCAATGGCCAAGCTGAGCAAACTATATAGGAATACTCCCACCCCACTACCCACTGCCAAAGGAATGTGTCATTGGACTCACAGCAGGCATTTGCCAAATTCAGGAGATCCCTCCAAGGATTATAAATCCTCTGACGGGGCCAAAGGCTATCCATTCTTGGACCAGGCTATGGGATTTGGTGGATGAGGGGTTTAGTCTTTCTTACAAGTTTTCATTTATTATTTCACTCAACAACAAAGAAGACCCTGGGGGTGAGGTACTGTTTTGCTTTTTAAAAGGCTCCTCTAGGAGCTAGAGATACAGCACTGTGGTAGAGTGTCTGTTTTAAAGTTTGTATGGCAATAGGGTAAAATCTCTGGCACCGACAAAAAATAAAAAGTGTTCTTAGTTATAGGAAAGATATAACAATCAAATAAGCCCATCATTAAAAGCATGCAAAGACTATTCTAAGGAGATTTCTAAGTAGAATGTGTTGTTAATGTAGTTTATATTTGAGATTCAAAGAAACATTTGTCTATCAGCTGTTATATGCAACAGGAGATTCAAAACTAGAAAAGCCTTTTTGACAAACAGGTGTTACTATACCAGTGTAACTGCAAGGCACTGACAGGATTTTTCTCTTCATAATTCTTTTAAAATAAAGTAGACATATGTGATTGCCCTTGCCATTGTGATCACCCAATTTTCCATGTTAAGTCCCAAACCAGATCTTAAAAATGAAAATAAAATTAGACTTCAGCTTACTACCCACTAGGGAGAAAGCACATCTGCTTGGTTTAGCTACAAACTAATAATAATGATAATAGCAACTTTAAACCCCACTTTAATATCTAGAACTTAGGGGGTCTGAGAGGTGAGGTCAAAGTGAGGTCAAAGCAAAGGAGTGCTTTCCCCTTAGTACCAGTTAAGCAGACTGGTGGTATGGGGAAGCAGCGAATGGTTGAGACTTAGAGCTCCCTGAGTGATCTCGCTACGTAAGAGTGAAAGCTGGTTAGGAGTACAAACTCACAGGTCTGCAGTGAAAAACAACCAAGGGTCTTAGTTATTCTTTTTTCCCTTCGGGCTGGGATCAGTAAAAAAGGGCATACGGGACAGTTTTAGGAGACCCCCTTCACTCGTGGCTTGAGCTGCAAGTGTTCTCACCAGGACCACGGGCTGCAGGTGCTGCTGAGGCTGCTGCTACGAACCCCGGGGAGCTGGGACAGCCATGGCACTGCTGTGGCCTCAGCAGAGTTCCTGAACAGAGGCCTCATGATGTCTGCAGGGAGTCATGGGAATGAATGGGAATTCCTCTTCAGTTCCAGAGGATATAAAATGACCTGTTTCTGCTAGTTACGTAGGAAAACAGAAACCTAAGAAGGAAAATCGAACCAGCATACAATGTCAACTTGGTTGCGTCTGTTTTGGTCCTAGAGGAGAAGAGGTGAGCTGAACCACTGCAGGGACTCACACCTCGCGGCTTCCTTTGGCCATAACAGAAACAGGATTGCAAGACGGTTAGAGGTAAAGGTTAACCACAGAAAGGGATCAGTTTCCATCTCCCAGAAACATATCTGTGTAAGAAATTTGATGACATGTTTCTGGATTGACCGTAAAACCATTTTCCCAAATCACATCAGCTGACTCTCTGGATTCTATCCTTGGGACTATCCCCAAATTCACAGGGGAAATCACTGTATTAAATTAGTTCAGCTTTACCAGGGAATGAAACAATTCACAAAGATATGTCATACAACCACTAAATTAGTGGGATGAAAATACTATTAATTAGAGATAAGCATTTGTCCAAGAACTTGCAGTACTTGGATCTTGTGGGGATTTATCTCAACTTTTTGCCAATCAGAAATATTTCAGGAATAAGCCCTAATGGCTCTTAAAAAGAAAAACTTTGCACATTTCAGCATAATCACCTTCCTTTCTTCTTTTTTTTTTTTTTGAGCTATACCCCCTGCCCTATTTTTTATTCTTTATTTTGAAACAGGGTCTCACTGAGTTGCAAAGGGTCTCAGTAAGTAGCTGAGAGTCCGCGAACTGCGATCCTCCGGTCTCAGCCTCCCGAATTGTGGGATTACAAGCGTGTGCCACCACGCCCGGCTTTCCTTTCTTGATTAAGAAGCTGGCCCTGGTAGAACATAATAAACAATGAGCCTTAAATTTCATTATTTAAATTTTTTCTAAATGTTTTTCTTTCTTTTCTTTTTTTTTTTTTTTTTTGGCAGTACTGGGGATGGAACCCAGAGCCATTCTACCTCCAAGCTACACACCCAGCCCTATTTTTTATTCTTTATTTTAAAATAAGGTCTCACTAAGTTGCAGAGGGCCTCACTAAGTAGCTGAGGCTGTCTGAAAACTCACAGTCTTCCTGTCTCAGTCTTCCAGGAACTGGACGTACAAGCATGCATCACCACACCTAGCTAAATATTGTATTTCTAATATACAGCTGGGCGTGGTGGCCCACACTTGGAATTCCCGTGCTTGGGAGGCAGAGACAGGAGGATCACTGAGGTTCTAAGCCAGCCTTGCTGGCTTAAGAGACCTTGTTTCCAAATAAAAATATTTTTAAAAATAGGTCTGGGAGTGTAGCCTGGAGGTAGAAGGGTTTCCAGGAACCCCAGTACCACACACACACACACACACAAAAAAATTCTTTTTCTAATATACAGAATTCTTATAGAAAGACTTTAAAACTTAATAAAACTGTGAAGCTTGTTTATTTCCTATTTGGGGGAGGGTACTTGTGATCAAACCCAGGGGCACACTATCACTGACTATATCTCCAGTTTTAATTTTTTATTTTAATACAGAGTCTTTCTAAGTTGCGGAAATTGGCTTGGACCTTGCAATTCACCTGCCTCAGCCTTCCAAGTAGCTGGGATTATAGGAATACACTACTGCCCCCAGCTGCCTGTTCCTTCATTGAAAATAAAAAAAGGAAATTGTTCTTTACTGCTGAGTAGAATTCTATTGTGTGTAATTTCCATAATTTTGCAATCCATTCATCTGTTAAGACTTAGGTTGGTTCCATATTTTGGCTATTATGAATTGTGCTGCTATGAACATGGTATGCATATGTTACTGTGGTTCTCTGATTTCACCCTATTTGGAAAGATACCCAGGACTGGTATATCTGGATCATATGGTGGATCCATTCCCAGTTTTCTAAGGAAACTCCACACTGATCTCCATAGAGGCTGAACTAGTTTGCACTCCCACCAACAGTGTAAAAGAGTTCCTCTTTCCCCACATCCTCGCCAGCATTTGTTGCAAAATCATGTCATTCGCAAGAAGATGGAAAGACCTGGAGAACATTATGTTAAGTGAGATCAGCCAAGCACAGAAAGAGAAGGAACATATGTTTTCTCTAATATGGCCAAACTAGGGAGTATTAGGGATACCAGAGGGACTCCAGATAATGGAGGGGAAATCTCAGCAAAACTAGAAAGGAAGGGTAGGAGAGGAATAAGGCTGAGGGTGATTAATGGAGGAGCTACATTTAAGTATGTGTGTAAGTGTGAATGTAGCATGGTCAATCTGGACACTCGTTGTGGGGAGAGGAGAAAAGGTGAAGCAGGGGAGGTGGAGGGCACCAAGTACTGTGTAATGTATGCCATTGTCAATATGATCCACATTATGATGTGAAACTGTAGTGTACCAATAAAAAAACTGACTATACAACATCAACAAAAAAGGAAATTGAGCTGGGTAAGGGGAGGGGACATACACGCCTGTAATTTTAGTACATGGAAGACTAAGACAGGAGGATTGCAGGTTTGAGGCTAGCCTTAGGAACTTAGCAAGACCTTTCTTCAAAATAAAAAAAAAAAGGTTGTGAGGTGGCTTGAAAGTAGAATGTCCCTGGCTCAATCCCCAGTACTGAAAAAAGAAAAAAATATAGAATGAAAATTGAACATGATAAAATAACCAAGTTTCTTTGCAATCAATGGTTTTTTCTTTATGGGTTTGGGAATTGAACCCAGGGGCACTTGACTCCTGAGATACACTCTTAGCTCTTTTTAAAAATTTTTTTGCTCCAAAACAGGGTCTCACGAGGTTGCTGAGAATCTACCTACATTGCAAAGGCTGGTCTCTAACCTGTGATCCTCCTGTCTCAGCCTCCCTAGTACTGGGATTATAGGTGTGTGCCATCACACCTGGCCACAATCAACTTTTTAATGATAAAAAATAAGTTTATCTCAGAGTTAATATGTGTGCTTCCCAGAGGCAAAGTTTTAAGAGAAATAACATAAGAATGAATTTTAGAAAGCTATATAATTACAATTATAATGTATATGTATTAAATATAGAGTTGTACAACTTTACAAATTATGATATACTCCAGTAAAATCAATCTGATTTAATATGGTGATTTCCCAACATACCCTGGACAAAGCCCAGAGAAATGTGTGACTTTGGCAAAGGTACACAGCTGGCTTAGAATGTGGGTCTCCTAATCCATGCTTTTATGACCATCATGATGTTCCCACTTCCCCCACACTATCCCTCTCCAGCTTAGCACGTGCCCCAAGTCCTCACCTAAGAGCATATCCTCTGGACTCCTGGCCTGGCTTCTCTGATACAGCCCCTCATATCTCACCTGGCCTCCAGCTTCTCCTTTCCTCATCATTCTTCTTTGCCCTCTGCTAATAAGATCATGCTAACATATACCTGACTTCTTTTTCTTCATCCAAAAGCCACATCTTCTTCCCTCAATTCTAGAACTAGATAGTCTCGGCCTAGCAAGGTACAGTTAACTTGACTAATAAATCCATCTGTCATGCCGGGTGTGGTGGCTCATGCTTGTAATCCCCGCGCTTGGGAGGCGGAGACAGGAGGATCGCATTGGTTCGAAGCCAGCCTGGCTGGCTTAAGAGACCCTGTTTCCAAATAAAAAATATAAAATGTGTCTGGGAGTGTAGCCCGGAGGTAGAAGGGCTTCCAGGAACCCCAGTACCACCAAATAAATAAATAAATAAACAAATCCATCTGTCTCCCCACTAAGGAAAAGGGCTAGAGAAGCTCTCATCCTTCCTAGGTGACATATACACTTTTCTGTCAGCAAGGAAGAGATTAAGTGGTAAACTTTAGACCAGCACTGAAACTTTTTAGGAAGGTGCCACCTTTAAGTCACTAACCACAGAACTAGCTGTCTTTTGTCCAGCGCCAATTATGCCACTCCCAACAATCTATAGCCTACTCAGGGTATTTTCTACCTTTTAGATTAAACATTTCAGCACAAGAGAATTATGGCCCTAGGCTAGATCAAGATCGATATAATAATAGTATGAAGTTTATGAATAAAATGCAAAATAATAATAGGTGTTCTTCATAGTGAGCACCTGCCGAAGGCCACACACTATTATTAGTTATTTAGTTCAATATATATAGACAAGAATAACCATCTTCCAGGCACATCTCAAGGTCTGAAGATAAGAGATAGCATGATATTTGGGGGGAACCTACATAGTTCAATACAACCAGAACTTAAGAGTTCAAAAAGGAAGTGAGAACAGATGACAGGCAAGAGATAAGACCAGAATGCACATGATGAAGGATCTTCGGGCTCATAAGAAGGATTTTTGACATTCATTTTTATAAATAAAGGAAGGAAGTCACCAAAGAGTTTTATTTGAGGAAGAAGTTTTCATTGTAAAAAAAAATTTTTTTTTCTAGCATCAGTATAATTGTAGCACTAATCTAACAGAAATATGAAAGCTGGAACCCAGGTAGTAACAATGGGAAATGAGAGTACGAGAAATGTCTCACAGATAGTAAGAAGAACCCATGCTCTAGTAACCATTTGAACGAGACAGGGCTGGAAATGGAGAGGGAGAAGCTAAAAACCCAGGTTTCTGGTTAACAGCTGATGAAAAGAAGTTTCATTAACTGAAAGAAAAGAAAAAGAATATTTGAGAAAGAAGATTTGGGTTTTGCCCACTAAATTTAAGATGCTGGTAGGATAATGAATGCTGGTAGCATTCTCCAAGGAATCAGAATTAATATATGATATATGAGGGGACTTATTATTATAGAAATTGGCTTATGTAAGTATGGAGACTGAAAAATCCCAAGACTTGCCATCTGCAAGCTAGAGAACCAGGAAAGCTAGCATTTCAATTCAGTCTGAGAACAGAGGCTTGAGAAGCTGGGCTGGAGAGATGGCTACTGGTCTGAGTTCCAGAGACCGAAGGTCTAACTCCCAGAAACTCCAGTGTCCAAGGACAGAAGGAAATGTTTAAGCTAAGAAAAGAGTGAAGCTCTTCTCCCCCCCCTCCACCTTTTTGTTCTGTGGTCAGTGGACTGGATAACACCCACCTCTGTCAGTGAGGGGAACTCTTCTTGACTTAGACTACTGGCAAATGCCAATCTTTTCCAGAAACACTCTCACAAAAGGCAATCTTATTCACATTTTACAGATCAAAATCCTATAGTACACATCTACTGATTTCACATGCAGCGAACACCTCTCTTCATTTGAAACAACCTCTGCATTAAAAACAAATAAAACCAAAATACCCCTCCTTACTCACCCCACACATGTGGTTTGACTAGAACCAGTATTATCTCATATACCCCCAATTTCAGTGTCCCAGGCTGGAATAGTACAGTATCTTATGCATCAGGCCACCGTTTCAGGATGGCATGAGCAGATAACTTAGAATCCTAAAACAAATTCATATGAATTATAACTGGAGTAGAGTTCCCCTTCCTCTCTTAGAAAAACCATGCACATGTCAGCATCTAACCACTGATAAAGACCACAGAGAGACAGAACTTCAGTAGAAGGACTCAAACTGAGCCCCATGACAAGCAGAGGATGGACAGAGAAAGGACCTCTAATTGCAATAAAACCTTGGTTCTCATGAGTTTTGCTCCATTCCTCCTTTCCAGTTACATCCACCAGCGAGTCCTTGCTACTGTCCAAACTACTTCAACTTCAGCATTTGTTACAAATATCCAAAATTCCTGATTAATGCAGAAATTGAAGCTTGATAGGATGACTTGGTTTTATCCAGGCAAGTAGTAAGCAGAACTTGAAGTCAAACCCAAGGTGTTCTGGCCACTGCACCATGTTGTAGACTACGAAATTCTAAAGTGATGCCCATATTTATTGGCTATTCATATTTCTTCTTTTGTAAAATATCGATCTAGTTCAAGTGCCCATTTCTTGATTTTTTAAATTTTAAATCTTTTAAGTACTTTTTATATTCTAGATATTAGTCCTCTATCAGAGGGATAGCTAGAAAAGATCTCCCATTTTTTCTCTTTAGACTCTTGATGGTTTCCTTTGCTAAACAGAAACTTTTTAGTTTAATTATATCCTATTTATCCATTCTTGTTTTAATTTCCTGAGCTTTGGGGATCTTACTGAGGAAAGTTCCACCTTTGACTTTATGTTGGAGTGTTAGACCTATGCCCTCCTCTAGTAATTTTATAGTCTCTGGTCTAATTTCTAGGTCTTTGACCCATCCTGAGTTAACTCTTGTGCAGGGTAAAAGATAAGGATTTAATTTCATTTTTCTACTAATGTATAGTCAGTTTCCCCAATACCATTGGTTAGAAAGGCTTTCTTTTCTCCAACATATGTTTTTGGTATCTTTGTTGGAAATCAATCGGTTGTAACTGTGTGGATTTATTTCTGTATCTTATATTCTGTTCCATTAGTCTATGTGTCTGTTTTTATGTCAGTGCCATGCTATTTTTATTATAATAGCTCGTTAGTGATTTTTCTAGCTTTGTAAAGAATTACATTTGGAATTTTGATTGGAATTTCATTGAACCCGTAGATCACTTTTGGTTGAATGGCCATTTGATATTTATTCTGCCAGAAGATGTAAATCAAACTACACTGAAATTCCATCTAACCCAGATTAGAATAACAATAATCAAAAATAAAAACAACAATAAATGTTGGCGAAGATGTGGGGAAATACAAACTCTTATATGCTGTTGGTGTGATTGCAAATTAGTGCAGCCATTATGGAGATTGGTGAAGATTCCTCAGAAATCTGGGATGCATCCATCATATGATCAAGTTATACCACACCTGGCCATTGCTGGATATCTTTCCAAAGGAACTCAAGTCAGAATATTATGGTAATACATGTATATCCATGTTTATAGCAGCACAGTTTATAACAGCCAAATTATGGAACCAACCTAAGTGTCCACCAACAGATGAATGGATTACAAAATCATGGAACAATGGAATTCTACTCAGCAATAAAGAAGAACAAAATTATGTCATTTGTGGGAAAATAGATGGACCTGAAAAATATTATGTTAGGTGAGATTAGCTAGTCACAGAAAGTGGATGGTCATATGTTTTGTTGTTGTTGTTGTTGTTGTTTTGTGGTACTGGGGTTCCTGGAAACCCTTCTACCTCCAGGCTACACTCCCAGACCTATTTTATATTTTATTTGGAAACGGGGTATCTTAAGCCAGTGCGACTGGCTTCGAACCTGCGCAATCCTCCTGTCTCCGCCTCCCAAAAGTGGAGATTACAAGCGTGCGCCACCACGCCTGGCGGTCATATGATTTTTATTCTTATGTGGGAGCTAGGGAATAATCAGGATACAAGAAAGACTTTAGATAATGGCGAAGAAAGCTTAGTAGAGCAAGGGAGGTGGTTTAGGGGAGGGACTGAGGGAGGGGGAGAATTCATGAAAGGAACACTCCACGGACGTTATGTACATGCGTGAGAATACCAATGCCAATCTCAGTGTCATGTGTGGCAAAGGCAGGGAGTGGGGAAGAAGCCAGGGCAGCCCAGCAAGAGCTGTGCACGTACGTCACTATCATTCCGAACTACATTATGATAATGCGCCAACAAAAGTATAAAAACAAGGAAGTTTTTAAAAAGTGATGCCGACTTTCTAGCTAGAGCAGAGTCTCCATGATGTGTGGCTAAGTGAATTAAAAACAGGCAAAAGAGTCAAAAGCCAGGTCCAAATTCACAGAAACGCAATTACTGCAACATTAGGTCGATCAGTTAACCTCTTTGAGTCCCATTTGTTAAATGAAACAAATATCGGTCCGGCTCACTTCACGGATGTTTTGTTTCATTAGTTCCCAATACATGGAGACCCTTGAAAACAATAAAGAACCTACCACAAGGTAAGAGTTGCTAATCTCTATCTGCAAGAGGAATGTGTTTTGAATCTGTTCTCTCACTTGTTGCTTAAACCCACAATCTTAGAGGTAGGAAACAGAAATCTAGACTGTTATCTCATCCACGCTAATTTCCATCTGAATAAACAGTCACTTCTGTGTTATTGTTATTACCGAACATTTATTGAAAGCCAGACAGGGTCTGGGTGCCCTGGAAAATATAAAATCTAGAGAAGTCTCTGGGAAAGGCAGGAAACCCAAAGCAATGGTTGGCATTGTGCTTGGAAACAAGAAACCAAAGGTGTGGTTCCTAAATCTCTTTCAGACTTAACATAGTACCTTGTCCTTACTACTGAGCCTGTTCTCTGCTGTTTTTTTTTTTTTTCCATTCCCACCTCTCGTGGGTCATTTTGAAGACTGGTAAGGCAATTCAGTGTGCATAGCAAGGGAGACAGAGTATGACGTTCTGTAATTAGACTTGACTCTGTTTATTGCAGATATCACTTCATTTTGAAAACAGAAATCTCTGTTTTCCTTTGGGGCATATTTTTATGATAATCATATGGATGTCAGTGCTTCTATTTGCTGTACAGGTGTACCATGCTTTAACAACAGGAGATTCCTTGTTCTTAAAATCTATGTGTAAAACGCATTTCACCAAGTTCAAATTATATCCAAAATGCAACAAGGAAGCTCACTATTTCTAGGATTCCTATGGAAAATTATCTGGGAGAAGATGGGGTCAGAAAATCAAGATTTAAGCCCCAGTTCAATACTTCCTACTTGTGTGACTCTTTGATTTTTTTTTACCTACTCTAATGGATTTTTGTGAGCACCCAATAAAATGTTTTAGAGATGGATAAAGAGGGACTAGATCACAGGAGCCTAATGCAGAATGATTGAATTGCAAGTTTAAGGCCAGCCTTGACAATTTAACAAGACCTTGTCTCAAAAATTTGCAAGGGAAAAGGCAAAGCGTGCAAAAAATGAAATAATCTTAAGCAAAGGCATATCGCTACACATAATCAGTACTCAATAATTATTGCTTGAGTGATAAAAGAAAGCATAAGTGATTCTGCTACCACTTGCTATCCTGAGAAATCATAAGTAGCCTTACATTTCTATGGCATTCATTTATTCTCACAACAAAAGTCACCAGCAACTGAATTAAAAGGTAAGTCATTCTTATTATCAAATATACTACAAATGACTTGCATATCATCAGTCATTCATTTTTCTAAGAAGTCACTTATATTTCAAGACATATTTTCCAGAATGTGGTTCTCAAGACACTAGAATCAGACCTACTTGGGATTATGTTGCAAACGTAGAATCCTAGATCCAGCCTAGATTTGAAATAGGGTTAGATAACTTGTATTTATTATGTATGTATGTATGTATGTATGTATGTATGTATGTATGTATTTATTTATTTTAGTTCTGGGGATGGAACCCAGGGGCATTTGACCTCTGAACTACATCCCCAGCCCTATTTTTTATTTTTTTATTTTGAAACAGGGTCTCACTGAGTTACGGAGGGCCTCACTAAGTAGCTGAGGCTGTCCACAAACCCGGATTCTCTTGTTTCAGCCTCCCAAATGCTAGGATTACAAGCATGTGCCAACAAATGCAGCTGATAACTTGTATTTTAATAAACACGCGTACACACACACACACACACACACACACACACACACACCACATACACACACACACACACACACACACACACACACACACCCCTCCTATGCTGTAATTCTAAAGTTTGAGAGCAACTTTCAGGTTTCCAGGAATTAAAAAATCCTCATATATTTTTAAACACCTAGCTCAGATGAAGTATCTTCAATCTTCTGAGTTTTTAAAATGCTAAATGTAATATCCTGGGCGTGGTGGTGCACGCTTATAATCCCCGTGCTTGGGAGGCAGAGACAAGAGGATCGTGCAGGTTCGAAGCCAGCAGCACTGGCTTAAGAGACCCTGTTTTCAAAAATAAAATAGGTCTGGGAGCATAGCCCGGAAGTAGAAGGGCTTCCAGGAACCTCAGTACCACCAAAAAAATAAAAAATAAAATAAATAAATAAAATGCTAAATGTTATAAACACTTCTAGAGAGTCCTAGAAATTCACCATGCTATAAACAATTAACAAAAACTGTATTAAACCCATGGGGGAAAAATCAGTTCCAGTGTTATGTGAAACACCTGTATGCTGTGAAATGTAATATTGTGTTACATATTATGTGCCTGCTCATCTCTGGTCAGTTTTTAACATTTGTATTATTCTTATCTGATTTTCTTTAAATGAGAGAAGACTACAGTGAGAACATGGGCAGGGTGAAACGGGATATCCCTTCTGAGAGGTGGGGTGGAGCAAGCACTACATCATGCCTGGAGGAACCAAGTATCTAACAATTAGGTGGTCCCTTTGGTAGTGATTGTCAAGAACTAAAAGGGTCTCAAATGCCCAAATGTTATGCTAACAAGTTAGCCTGCCCAAAGTTTTAAAGATGCTTCTAGAAGACACAGATTCCTTGATTGGAATTCAGGTCACAACAGGTAGTATGCACTTCTGGTTTGCACCGGTTTCAAGTCCCACAGAAGCAAAGTGAAGATGTCCGGGTTGATGCTGCGCATACACACTGTGCATTTACATCACAGCTGAGCAAACGCAAGCTTAGGAAACCCAAATTGTATAGTAGGCTACAAGCAAACCTGCCCAACTTTGCTCTGGAGGAAGACATTATTATACTGGACCAAAAGAAAGAAAACCTCTCCTTTGGAGGGAAACAATATTTCTAAAACTGTTCACTATAGAACATCCTTGAAAATATAGTTTAGAATAAAGGGCTATTGGTACCTCTCTGTTCACTAGCAATACAAGAGAATCATGTAGAATTGTATCTCACAGTGACTTAACATGTCCTGAAAATGACCTGGAGTCATAAAATAACATTGTACCATTCATTTGTACCAAAGAAGATTTCATAGGAAGACTCTATCTCCACCTCTTCCTCTTCAAGAAAATGTAAGCAGAACATGATGCCCAGTAGGTATTCGACAAATACTGATTCTCTTCCCCAGGGCCTCTACATATATCCTTCCACATAATCCTGGTGCTTATTTACTCTTACCTTTGACATGTTATCTTATTTTTCCTGTCTTCAACTTCATAAAAAATAGTATTGTTGCTGCAAAGAATGAATCACAAAGAAATGTGTCCCAGATGTCCTTTCCTATAACTTCCCCAAACTTCTAAAAATAATCTTCAGATGTTTTGTCCTGGAGTTTTGTATTTTTGTGAATCTAGTACACTAGGTGGTGCTAATGGCCTGATCTGAACAGGGACACTTTCCAAAAAGGAAGCAAAATATAAATTTAGCTTCACTTCACATTATATAGATGTTTTTATACATGAATATCAAAGGAGTAATTTTCAATTGTTGTTAACTGTACTTCTTGAAAATATAAAGAGAAAATACTGCTTGGATTAAGAATGATCATTGGCCTTTTCCTTCTCATCTCCCCCCCCCCCCAGTACTAGGGATGGAATCCAGGGGAAATCTACTTTTAGGCTACAAACTCAGCCCTATTTTTCATTCTTTGTTTTGAAACAGGGTATCGCTAAGTTGTAGAGAGCCTCACTAAGTAGCAGAAGCTGGCCACAAACCTGCAATCCTCCTGTCTCAGCCTCCCAAGTACTGGGATCACAAGCGTGTGCCACCATGCCTGGCTTCCAAGTTATTTATAATGAGCTTTGCAAACGACAGAATTTAGCTCTAGCCTACAGACATTGACATGTAATTTTTATCTTGAAGGAAAATTGTGACCGGAGCAAAATCATCCCAAGGAGAACGTCGCTGGTCCTGGAGGAGTGACAAAATGAAGAAGCACTTTGCAGAACAAGGCAGGGTATTCGTTCCAGATCCAGGCACGCTCAGGCAAGAACATAAAACTACAGCCAGCCAGAGGGGGAACAGTCCTCGGCTGGTGGTCTAGATCAGCAAACAACTAAATCACTAGACTAGAGGACTCCTCTACCAACTCTTCTTATATGCTCAGATATTTAACTTGGAGTAGAAAAAAAAAAGAGTCTGGTCTGGATGAACTGTTCAAAGACCAGAAATGCAACAACTAGCATGTAATACGATACCAAGAAGAAACATAAAAGAAGATTAATGAGTCATACTTCCTTTCAATTGCATTGCAGGAAGAAAAAATAGTTCTAGTTCATAAAGGTTAAGAGCATTTCTCACTGTTTAACAACTCTTGATTTATAAAACTAAACACACACACCAGCTTTTATTGTCTTTGTTTTTTATGGGTAATAGCGCATGGGGGCAGCATCCTCACCATACCACACCAATGTGACCCTAGAAAATAAGGTCAAAATCATAACCATCCTAATTCTTAGTTATATCTCTGCCCAGTTGGATTTCCACAAATCTTATTCCTCCACTATAGAGATAATGGAACTATCTTTGTGAATGGCTGCACTAGAAAATTTGGCACCTGGGGGATTGTGAGGGGTTTGGTTTTTTTTTTTTTTTTTTTGGTAAATTAGATCATATGTAAGTTCAGATATCTGTTTTACCTGATAGCCACAAAGGAATAATTGTCATCAGTGAAAGGAGAAATTTAAAAATAAACAGAAAAGAAATGTGTAGATATAAGTTAATGATAATATATTAGTTCTTGAGCAAGTAATAGATTCTTTTCCCACTGTTTGTGACTAAAAGTCAAAATAAATGATTAAAATAAATAAACAAAAGCCAGGTATAAAACAATGTTAATGATATTTTATGAACCAAAGTCTAATTAAACCAATTATATTTACTCAAATAAATAAGCAGAATAAGTCAAAGGCAGCATGACTTATTCCAAATTAGTGTGATCCTACACCTTGCCATTTTCCATGCTAACTATTCAACTTAGTTGCTAGATGTAACAGGGACAAAGATATTTCAGGTCAGGATGTCTAGTTCTTCTCTCTTGGTGGGAATATGAACGAGGAAGTGTCCTGCTGATAATCTTACAATCTTGAGGTCAGAGTAAAGGGACAAGTTTCTCCTTCCCAAGGAATGAAGACATGAATGGGATCAGAAGGAATATCAGAAGTCATGTCCTCATGATTTGGAGAATCCCAGATCCCAGGACAGGAGCTTCCAATGTGGCACACAGAACAAGAAAGCCCGGCAAAGGTCAGCTATTCCAGTACAGGATCAAGATAGTAAGAACAGACACAGGGCACTGTCCCTGAAAGAGAGCCTCTACAGCCAGACCCTAGAAACATAATAACAAAATCATGAGATCAAGAGGAAAACTTCTTAAAGCTATAGGGAGAACAGCTCAGGAGACGAGAAAAAAAAATTCTCTAATTTTCCTCAAAGTTCACAAGCAAACATTTTCTGTATCAATTCTCAGTGTTAAAAGTCTTCTTAAACTGGGCCTGGTGGCGCACACTTGTAATCACTGTGCTTGGGAGGCAGAGACAGGAGATTGCACAGATTCAAAGCCAGCCTCGCTGGCTTAAGAGACCCTGTTTCCAAATAAAAAAATATAAAATAGGTCTTGGAGTGTAGCCTGGGAAAGGTTCCATCCCCAGTACCACCAAAAAAAATTTTTTTAAGTCTTTTTAAAATTAAAAGCATGCTTTTAATAAGTACAGCACTGTAAATACAGTTTAGTGCCTTTAGTTCATTATTTGGAACTGTCATCTATTTATTTGGCAAACATTGACCTGCTCCGTTCTTGGAACTATTGCTATATATAATTATCACTGTAGGAAAAAGCAGATAGAGATGCAAGTTAAATACTATTGGACTAAATGTGTTGTTAGTCCCAGAATGGGCTCTGAATGTAACTTGCATATCTTTAATATGAGCCTTTCTTAGTGACATTGTCCTAATTCTCCTTAACTTGACGTGTATAAGATTACATACACTAAGAAGTCTACTGAAGTGGCAGTTCTGGTTAATTGATTTTGTACTTGTTTCAAATGTGAGAGCCTATAAACTCCTGTCTTCACTACATTCTTGACAGCAGGATAACCAGTCTCCTTGCTTGGACTAAAATGCTACAGATACTAATGATGGTGCCTTTGAGTCCAAAGCAAATATATTAGCCAGCCCCTGGAAGTGTGCAATAAAAGCCAGTTGGGACTTTCCATCCTGTGAAGCAAATTCATCATAAGCCTTAGCCCAGTCAGTTATCAGGTTAAGTATAATTCTTTAATGAGCTTGTTAAAGAAAAAAAAGTAAATTGGATGCTACTCAAAGGCAAAAATTATGTTTTCAACTTCTTTGTAATTCCCCACTGTAATCTAGTATAATGCTTGGTTAACAGTTGTTCCTCCATTAACAATTAGCTTTTGTTGATTTATTCCTTTTATGTGTTTTCAAACAAAGAACAGAGCAGTGTAACAGGGGTTACAAGAACAGCATGATCATTAAAATTAACTAATGATTAAACTACATGTTTAATATAGACATTATCAATTGATTTCTTCCTAAGCAAGATAAGAATATTAGCAAGCTTTCACTTCCTCCCACATCTTTATTTTGGTTAGTTATTATTATATGCTGTCAGGTTTTATAACATTTACATTTTCTTCTACAACCAGAATTCCTAACATTGTTAAATCTTAGATCTATATCTAAATGAACTCAATAATCATTGCCTGTTCATTTACTTTGTCTTTTCTACTCCTGAGTTCTATATTTTTAATTTACTTTTTTGGTTACTGATATTCTATACTTTTTCCAATAATATTTCATATGTGCTGTCTTACTGAGCTCTTGAATTTTGGAATAAATTTCCATCATCTTTAGATATGAATGACAAGTAGGCTAGGTTTGATATTCTTGGATTATATTATATTCCTCCATTGTCTTCTGACCATCTTACTATAAAAAATGTAGATATTCTATACATATAAGTTTACACAATATAAGAATATCATTTCCACATTATATTTATACATTTGTGTGCTATTGTTGAATTTTCTACATTAGTGATACCAATTATCTTTCTGCTATATTGGTTTTGCCTTCTTCCTTTTTTTTTTTTTTTTTTTTTTGCGGGTCTGGGGATGGAACCCAGGGGCATTCAACCTCCAAGCTATATCCCCTGCCCTATTTTTTATTTTGAAACAGGATCTCACTAAATTATGGAAGGTCTCACTAAGTAGCTGAGGCTGTCCGCAAACCGCGATTCTCTGGTCTCAGCCTCCCAAATGCTGGGATTACAAGTGTGCACCACCACGCCCAGCTTGTCTTCTTTATATTATCTTTTGTCCAATTATTTTAATATATTTTACATTGATTCTCTTAAATCCTCCTTCAACATCACTAATCCAGTTTTAATCTATGTCTATTCATTACTATATAAATTAGTTCTATAATGTTATTATGCTCCTATTTCCTTTAGCTCTATGACTTCTCTTTTCATTTCATTCTGCTACTTGAGAGTCTGCTGTATGTATGTTATGTTCTTACTACATCGCTCTATAAACAAAACATTCACGTAAATTTTCTTTTCTGTTCCTTTTGATTATATTTTTCTAGGTTAGGGTCTTCCTCCGCAGTCTTTGTTATCTTCTATCTTTTATTTATTGCTGTATATTGATTTATTTGTTATATTATACTTACATAGACACCACATTGTCTTTTCTCATGTTAATTAACACAAACTATTCTGTCCAGATCTTCTATTTGTGCTAACAAGGGTAAATATTTTTTAATCTCTTATCTAAAACATCAGTTTTTAAGATGCCAATTTTATATATTTTAGCACTTCCAAAAGTGTTGTGCATCTTACAACTTAATTAGCAACATTTTTCATTTTTTAAATTTTGTTTTTACTTTGGAGACTACAATATGAAAAGATCTATTACAAACCTCTGCTTTTCTCAAACTTCCAACTTTAAAACCACCTCTCATAATTAGTAGATGATCACCTGCTTCAACCTCATAAAGAAAATAGAATCCATCAGAATACTTGGACTTTCCATCACAAAGCTTAAAAAAATTATCTCTCAAGCTATAATAGAAAAGGTAACTTAGACCATCCTAAGGCTACACCCTTCCTCTAAGTTCTGGATCCTACTGCCTTTAGCCTTCTTAGGAACACCAACATTCCAGTTACCTTTCCTCACTCATGTATACTCAAACTCTCCCCTTTCTTCTAACTCCGTCCTGTCAGGTTTTAAGTCAGCTCAGTCTAAGTTGTTGTTTATAAATAATTAATAACCTTCCTCACTGTCACACTCCTTTGCCTCCTTCAAAGCTATGCTTTTTAAAGATCCCTATTTGTTCAACTCTGACTCATTCCTAAGTCACTCTATTTTGTTTCTGCCTACCATTCCAGCAAAATCTTCTCTCAGCAGGTCACCAGTGACTTCCTTATTGTTAAATACAACGACCTTCAGTCTTATCTGTATTCTCGCAGCAATTGTGGCTAATCATTCCGTCCTCTAAACACTCTTCCCTTGGCTTCCTTTCTGACACGCCATCCCAGTTTTCCTTCCACCTCCTTGGTTACCTCTCAGTATTTTTTGGTGAGGATTTCTTTTTCTACCTATCTCTTAGGTTTTCTGTTCTATAAAGAATATGTTAGAGTATTTTCTTATTTATCAAACTCAGTGTTTGAATCGTATGGCTTCAATTACATGCACACCAGTCAGTTTGTCATTTATAGCTTCCATTACGTACTGTCTCTTCTGTATATCTAATTATTTACTGGGCCTCTCCATTTGAATTTCCCACAAGTAACTCAAACATCCAAAAGCGAACTGCTTCACTCTAGACCTGCTCCTCCTCTTCAGTTCTGTGTTTCACTAAATGGTACCACCCATTTGTTTAAGTTGTAAACCTGGGACTTAACTTGTGTCCTCTTTCTCTCACAGCTAAACACCAGGCCCACTAACTTTACCGCTAACAAAGTTCTCTAAGGTACTCTCTCGCACCACTGCCATTGCCCATTTCAAGTTACTATTCTCTATTTCTAGTTTTACTGCAATCATCCCCAATTATTTTCCCAGAGTGGCTTCACTAAAATTCAATTCTGATTAAAGCACAACCAAGACCCCTTGAAATCTTAAATCTAGAGTTGGCTAAAAATACCCAGGTTCACTTTAAAATTTGCATATGTTATTTCATCTGCTTTGCTCTTGCTCCTCCTCTTGGCCTAGATAACTCTTACTCATTCCTCTACTCTCACTTTCAAAGTTCCCCCCAAGTGTACACCACTGGGAGTGGTGGTGCACACTTGTAATCCCAATACTTGGGAGGCTGAGACAGGAGGATCGTAGGTTTGAAGCCAGCCTTAGCTACTTAGTGAGGACCTCCAGAACTCAATGAGACGCTGTTTCAGAAGAAAGCATTAAATAGGGCTAGGGGTGTAGCTCGGCAGTAGAATGCCCCTGAGCTCAGTACCCAGTACCATATAAAGAAAGCTGGGCCTGGTAGCCCTCATGTGTAGTCCCAGCTACACAGGGGGCAGGAAGAGCACATAAGCCTCTGCATTCAAAACCTATCTCAATAAAATAAAATAAAGGAGAAGAAGAGCCTTGTAGGAAATCTCCCTGAATTCCCAGTGTCAAGTTAAGTGTCCCCCTTATATGAACTCTCACAGGACTCTGAACTTGCCTTAACACAGTTCACTACACAGATTCTTTTTTACAAGACAGGGAGATGTAGTTCTTAATGAAAAATATTAGGTTGAATGGAATAGTCAATATTTGACCATTTTTAACATACATAAATGACAATTTTATGCAGTTAAACAACACATTTTGGTGGTGTGGCATATATTTACAAACTATCAAATCTTCAGAGACCAATATCCTGAAACCAAAAATCAATGGCTAGAGCCATTCCACTGATCTTTAACCTCCTTCTGTGACTTTAACTCAGCAATTTTTGATAAACGAATCAAGTATACCTCTCCATGTGGCAGATATGATTGAAATAGTTGTAGCTGAACCACTTTTAGACAAGACATACACTGTCTAGATAGAGCCTCAGCACTTCACCCATTCTCCTACTCCTGCCTCTTCAGATATCCTTGCTCTTAGTCTATCCCCAAAGCATTTGAGTGAGTTTCAGACCTTCAAAATAGGAAATACATCTGTGTTTTTCTGTAGCACTCCAAAATTAAAGTGAACTGGATTGATCTAAATTCTAATAAAAGTGTTCCTAAATTCCTTGTGCATAACCACAGACTAAGGCTTCTAGTTTCCTCTAAAAGATAGCCATTTACCTTTGGTTAGTATCTGAGGAAGGGAGCATCTTCGGGAGCAGGACAGTGACACACACAGCATTCATAAAGCCTCACGTGGCAACTGATGTATTACTTTAAAAGATATTTTAATGACAAAATGGAAAGATTTAATTTCTTTATAATACACAACATTCTGTATCAAAGGTTGCTTTCATAAAGTGATTTCTTCTTTAAGATTGTCATTCCCTGCCATATGTGTTAACAAACTCACAAAGTGTACAGTGAATCTATGATATGCTTTATTTCATATTCTGCCCCTAACAAAACCACTGAATTAGATAAAACTAGAATTGTCATTTTTCCCAGCAACAAAATAAATTGTATAAAACTACATGTTGGTATTAAACTTCCTTTTTCTTATTTCTAATTATTAACAAGTTTTGTCTTTTTTTATACAGATACATTGTATATACCACAAAATAAACTGAAGCACCTGGGTAAAAAAAAATACAAGTGAGATCAGTCAGTAGCCAAGCCGAATCAGTCATGCTCCAAACATTCATGTTTACCAGCCAGTTTTTTTTATTTTTTCAGATATAATCTTCCATGTAAGTAAAATTTTATGCTAAATCAGAATAATTCCACCACTACTGGTTAGCTTTGTCAATTTAGTGAACTAAAACTCAATCATTTGGGATTGTTTAATGAAATAACTGATTGGCTGAACCGTTATATTCACCTGTGTTAATTAAATGACACCAGGTTTCACCTGGCTTTATTAGGTAAATGTGGTATAACATTTTTGTATGATCAGCTCAACCTAGCAATAATTCATTTGTTCCAAAGAGTGGCAATTTTTTTTTACCCATCAGGATAGATTATTATTATGGAAACGTTTTCCTAAATGGAAATTTGCCACGTAATTTGAACCACTGTGCTAAATTAACACCACATTATATATTCACTCCCCAATTGTTAGCTTACAAAACAGAGTCTCTTTTCTGTTTTGTTCAATATTGTTTATATAGTGTAGCTCAGAGGTAGAAAGCCCTGAGTTCAATCACCAATACCACAAAAGAGGAAAAAAAGAAAAAGAGTTGTCTTTATTTTGTTGATTATATATTTTCTGGGAAAAAACATTTTTATAAGGAGTAGCTATAATGAATAAGTAACACAACCTTATTAGTTCTCTGGAATTTACATTGTCCCTATTATACAGTATCCCTATTATACAGTATCCCTATTATACAGTGTCCCTATTATACAGTATCCCTATTATACAGTATCCCTATTATACAGTGTCCCTATTATACAGTATCCAACAGTGTCTTTTTAGTTCATGATTTCATATACCAGGTTTAGATGCTTTCCACATTATAAGACTTCTGTTATAAATAACTTCTGTCAGTGAAAACATCTTCAAACTATAGTTGCTCTTCATCAAACTGGAAGAATGTTGGCAGATACATTAGTAGTAAATACTCTAAACAGTAATGACAAGCTATATTAGCATTTCTGTACATTTGCAAGAACTACATTTACAGTGATACTGTTAAAATTTGTAGCTTCATCTATGGAAACTAGCCAGTGGGACATAACCATCTTTGTTAAGTATTTGGCAGATGCCTCATAAAGACTAAATATACTCATCTTTTAGCAGAAGTACAACCTCTTGAATATCTTGGAAGCATGAACCTATAAATGCTTTTTAAACAAAAGACGTATTAAATAGTAGAGCCATATCTGCTCTTGTGGGAAGCTTAAAATGTAATTAAGGAACAATAGCCTAGTAGATTTACTAATCCACACATTTCTCTGAAAGGTATCACTTTCTTTTGAAGCCTCACATGCCTCAATAGACAAGTAAAACAGAGAATCAAATATTTAGCCAGGTCAGTCAACAGGACCTCTGATGTGTGACTGAGTGTGCGTGTGTGTGTGTGTGTGTGTGTGTGTGTGTGTGTGTGTGTGTGAGACCTGGGAGGTGGGCGGTTGGGAAGACAATGCCTGAAGGGAAAGGTCACCTGGAAGAGCCACTGCTCTACATTAACCTGCTCCTGAGAGTCCTCCTCCTTCCCAGGAGGAGGTGCTGAGCAAGAAATGATTTGCTTCAAATGCTGCCAAGGTTAAGCATCTAAGATTGCTTCAAGTTGCACATCCAACAGGGAAGCAGGCTTGGGGCAAATACAAGCATATGAAGAAAGCACAGGAAGGCTTTTTGACAGCCCCAGTTGGGGATTTTCTCAAAAAGATTTCTAAGCTGCCAAGTTAGTCTTAAGGCTCCTTGCCTCATCTCCTTTCATGTGCTTCCCTGCGCAGTTCTTGTATAAACTTGTCCTCAGGATGTCTTTCCGCCGCCTATAAACTCCCACCTTTTGGTAGCTTTGGCACCTCTGCCTTACCCTGAGGCCCTGAATTACTTGCCCATTTCCACATTTCTATGGTTAAAAACCTCCCTTGGAGGCAGGAATGCAGGATATGCCACATTCTCCTTTCTGAGTCAGATGGAGATAGCGGTCATTTCCAGGCCAAGTAGCCTTTCGCTCAGGTTATATGTCCTTTGTTTGAGAACATTTTCCCCTTTAGAAATGAAACTCAGCTACCTTGAAAATTAATTACCCAGCAAGGTCCAAATAAGAGACTTGGTCTTTTGGTGTTTCTGGCTACCAAAATCTGTCTTAGTTTGCTCAGGCTGCTATAACAAAATATAATTGTAAATGTGACTTAAATGACAACCACGTGTTTCTCATTTTATGCAATGTGGATATGCTAAGAATTTTCCAAATCTTCAAGCTCTGGCTCTAAAATTGATAAACAATTTCTAATTCAAACTCATCTCTCTCAAAGTTGATTAGTGCACAGAGGAACCAAACCACTTCTTCAACACTTTGCTTAGAAATTTCCTCAGCTAAATATTCAGTTTCGTTGCTTACAAGTTCTAACTTCCACAGAACACTAGAGCATGAACACAGTTCAGCCAAGTTCTTTGCCATATAATAAAAAGGATCACCTTTCTTTTCTTTTCTTTCCTTTTCTCTTCTTTTTTGTGGTACTGAGGATTGAACCCAGTGGCATTCTACCCCTTTATACCCCCAGCCCTATTTTTTATTCTTTACTTTGAAACAAGTTCTCACTGAGTTGCAGAGGACCTCACTAAGTAGCTTGGGCTGTCCACAAACCGGCGATCTTCCTCTCTCAACCTCCCAAGTACAGAGGTTACAGGAATGCACCACCACTCCTAGCTCTCTTTCCTTTTTTTTTTTTTTTTTTTTTTTCTTGCTGTTGGCACTGGGGATGGAACCTTTCTACCTCCGGGCTACACTCCCAGACCTATTTTATATTTTATTTGGAAACAGGGTCTCTTAAGCCAGCGCGGCTGACTTTGAACCTGCGCAATCCTCCTGTCTCCACCTCCCAAGCATGGGGATTACAAGCGTGCGCCACCACGCCCGGCCTTTCTGTCCATTTCTTTTTTTTTTTTTTTTTTTTTTGTGGTACTGGGGTTCCTGGAAGCCCTTCTACCTCCGGGCTACGCACCCAGACCTATTTTATATTTTTGAAACAGGGTCTCTTAAGCCAGAGAGGCTGGCTTCGAACCTGCGCGATCCTCCTGTCTCAGCCTCCCAAGCGCGGGGATTACAAGCATGCGCCACCACGCCCGGCCTTTCTGTCCATTTCTAATATCACATTCCTTATTTCTGTCTGAAGCTTCACCAGATTGGCCTTTGATGTCCATATTTCTATTAGTAATCTGTTCATGATTATTATGTTTTCCCTAAGAAGATTTAAGCTTTCTCCCAGCTTTCCTCTTTCTTTCTGAGCCCTCAACAGAATCACCCTTAACCTCCACACATTTAAATAATATACACTGTAAAATTTTCCAGTCTCTACCCATTGTCCAATTTCAAAGCTGTTTCCTCGGGTTACAATATAGTAGCATCTCTACTCTCCCTTGAAGTACCATCTCCTTCTCCAAACAAAGCCCCACTGGCTAAATTAGAATTCCACATTCCTTTGTTCCTCTTTTCACAGACCCTCAACATAAAAGTTGCTCATTTACCACAAGCAATCACTTAACTTTTCCTGTCCAACCTAAACATTCAGCCTCCTTTATCTCAATTCTAGTTTGGCATTTGCTTATGCTAGTTTCATGGTTTTCCCTTTCTTCTTATTGATTTTTTTTTATCCCCTTGTTAGGCTTCCTTTCTCACTTGCCTCTTACATGCTTGTATTTGTACCTTCTTTGGCTTCTGTAGACTTTCACTATATAAACTAATGGCTCTACTTTTTTGGGAAATAAGTGTAAGAGAAAAAATAAGAAAAGAGGCAATGGAAGCCTTTTAATAGTATCCATTTTATTAATTTTTTTTTTTTTTTTTTTTGCTTTTTAAAAATTTGTGCATTATGCCGGGCATGGTGGAGCACGTTTGTAATCCCAGCGCTTGGAAGTCCAAGACAGGAGGATCACGCGGGTTCAAAGCCAGCCTCGCTGGCTTAGGAGACCCTGTTTCCAAATAAAAAAAATATAAAAAATAGGTCTGGGAGTGTAGCCTGGAGGTAGAAGGGTTTCTAGGAACCCCAATACCACCAAAAAAAAAAAAAAAACAAATTGGTGCACTGTAGTCTTACATCATAATGTGGACCATGTTGACAATGGCATATATTCACACAGTAAATTAAATGTTTGTAAAAAGCCTATTTTGTGCCAGGCAGTGTTCTAGTTGCTGAGAATACATCAGGAAAACAAAGTAAGACAAGATTCCTGTTCTCATGGAGAAGACAGACAATAAATAAATACATTCAAATGTATATATGATTTAAAACAGTGATAATTGCCATGAAAAGAAACAAAACAGGATAGAAAAATAATGGAAAAGAAAATCTACCTCAGATGTAATTTTGGCCAGATATTTAAAGCCATGACTCTGGATGAGATCACCTAAGGAGGAGAGTAGATAGAGAAGGGAAAGCTGAGGACTCAGTTCTTGAGTGTGTCACCCTTTCAATTTAGCAAGAATAGAAAGACCAAGCTGAGCATGGCAGTGCACACTTGTAAACCCAGCATTTTGGAGGCTGAGACAGGAGGATCGTGGTTCGCAGACAGCCTCAGCTCCTTAGCGAGGCCCTTTACAACTCAGTGAGACTCTGTTTCAAAATAAAGAATAAAAAAAATAGGGCTGGGGGTGTTGCTCTGATGTAAGATGCCCTTGGGTTCCATCCCCAGTACTGAAAAAATAAAATAAAGGAATAGAAAGACCTATTAGATGAAAATAGAAAAGAGCTGGTTAGTGTTATATGAAGAAACCCAGGAAAATATTCAAGAAGCCAACAATAAATAAAAGTGCTTCAAGAAAATTGAATAATTAACTGTGTCACATACTTCTGAGAGGATAAATAAGATGAAGATCTGGAATTGTTTATTGATTCTGACAAGAATTGACCTTTGTCAACCATACGATTGGTTTCAGCGAAATCGGAAAATTAAGAGTGTGATTAGAATGTGTTCCAGCAGGAAATGAGGAAAAGAGTGGAAAGTGTGATCAGAGAAAACTCTTCCCAAGAGAAATTGCTATAAAGGAGAGCAGGAAAATTGAGGGAGAGGGAGTCAGATGGGATTGTGATAGCAAGCCTCACGTGGGGTGTATTACGGCATGGGAATGGAGATGGTGAATAAAGAGGAGGAAATTGATGATGTATAACAGAAATGGGATGATTGCAGAAGCAAAGTTCTTGAGCGGGAGAGAGATTCAGTGCACAACTGGAGTTGAATAGAGGATAGAAGAGTTTATCTGTCACAACAGGAATAAAAACAGAGCATGCAGGTACAGATGTAGCATAACTGGTAGATTTAATTAGGAGGAGATGAGGCATTTCTCTGACGACTGTTTCTATTTTTTCAGTTAACTAAATGCCACATCATCAGTTGAGTATGAAAGAAGGACTGGTAACAGTTTAAAAGTAGGGAAAGTGGGAGAAATAAGATTGCTATGCTGCTATAGAAGTTTCACGTAAAATATGTATCATAGACTTAACGGGGATCAAGTCAGCCCAGTTGGATGTGTTCCTCCAACTGCATTCAACTGCTTCTGCACTCTTTCTCTGAGTGACTTCATCCAAATCTAAAACTTAGTCAACATTTTTTGTTTCCGAATTTCCAAATTGTATCTCTAGTCCAAATCTCTTTTTCCAAACTCATAATTTCTAATAAATTTCTCAGCTTAAAATCTCAGCTACTCCTTAGATTCAACATATCCCAAACTAAAATAATTTATAGAATAACCTGCTAAAAGCTCTGCTAATGACACCACCATCTATTCAACCCTTAAAGGAAGAAGTGAAAATCCTACTACATTTCTTCCTTACACACTCCACTCCACCTTCAAATAGGCTTATAGATTCTACCTTTTTCACATCTTGCATGTTCAAGTTCACCGCCATTTGCCTAAATTCGGTCTTCTTCATTCTGCACCTAGATTTCTGCCACAGTTCCATCTCTTTGATGCCATTTATCCCAATTTCAGTTCCTCTTCCACACTGCTGTTAGGCTTCTCTTCAAAAAATGCAATTCCCATCTCACTCTTAAATTATTTACTGAATTACTTGAAATACTATGTTTAGCTCAAAAAAGTAAAGGAAAATGTGTGGTGGAGAGAAGAATAGAGAAAGGATGGTTAATGGGTATATGGGTGTAGCTGGATAGGAAGAATAACTTCTAATGTTCTGTAGCACAACAGGATAACCCTAGTTGACAATTTTATTTCAGTTATGTCATCTTTATTTTTATTTTATTTTATTTTTTTTGGTGGTACTGGGGTTCCTGGAAGCCCTTCTACCTCCGGGATACACTCCCAGACCTATTTTATACTTTTTTATATTTGAAAACAGGGTCTCTTAAGCCAGCCCAGCTGGCTTTGAGCCTGCGTGATCCTCCTGTCTCTGCCATGTCATCTTTATTTTCATTTACTTTTATTGGTGCATTGTAGTCACATGTCATAATGTAGTTAGTTCAGAGTGACGGCAACATATATTCACATAGAACTTGGTGATGTTTTCCCCATCTCTTTGTCCACACCCTGCCCTTTCCCATATATAACACTGAGACTGGCACTGGTATTCTCACATATGTACATAACATCAACGTAAGGGCTTCTTTTATTAATTCTCCCTCTTTCACCTACCACCTTCCTCTATACCACATTCCTTGTATTACTGGGGTTTTTCCTCCATTATCTAAATAAAGTTCCTCTTGTATTCCCAATTCCTCCCTAGGTCCCACATATGAGAGAAAACATACCTTCCACTTCCTGTGACTATCTAATTTCACTTAACATAATGTTCTCTAGGTCCATCCATTTTCTTGCAAATGACATAATTTTGTTCTTTTTTATTGATGAACAGAATTCCATTGTGTGTATATCCCATAATTTTGTAATTCATTCATCTGTTGATGAACAGCTAGGTTGGTTCCATAGTCTGGCTACTATAAATTGTGCCACTATAAACATGGAATGCATGTATCACTATAATATTCTGAATTCAGTCCCTTTGGAAAGATACTCAGGAGTCATATATATATATATATATATATATATATATATATATATATATTAAATATCAATTGCACTAATTTTTAATTCCACTAACAGTGTATAAGGATTTTTATTACCCCACATCTTCACCAAAACTTACTGTTTTTATTCTTGATGATTGCCATTCTAATTGGAGTTAAATCTCAGTGTTGTTATGATTTGCATCACTCTGATTGCTAATGATGTTGAACATTTTTTCATATATCTATTGGATCTTTGTATTTCTTGCTTAATGAAATATCTATTTAATTGCCCACATTTCAATTGCTCATTTTTTTATTTATTTATTTATTTGGCGGTACTGGGGTTCCTGGAAGCCCTTCTATCTCCAGGCTACACTCCCAGACCTATTTTATATTTTTTATTTGGAAACAGGGTCTCTTATGCCAGCGAGGCTGGCTCCGAACCAGCGTGATTCTCCTGTCTCCGCCTCCCAAGCACAGGGATTACAAGCATGCACCACCACGCCCGGCTAATTTCTTGATTTTTTTTAGTGCTAAGTCTTTTATGTTCTTTGGGTAGCTGGAAAAGATTTCCCATTCCTTAGGCTCTTTCTTTGAAGTCTTGATGGTTTTCTTTGATGAAAATAATTTTTTTTAGTTTAATTCCATCCCATTTATTAATTCTTGTTTTAATTTTGTGAACTTTGGGGGTTTTATTGAGGAAGTTTCTACTTGTGCAATCCTCCTGTCTCTGCCTCCCAAGTGCAGGAATTACAAGCGTGTGCCACCATGCCTGGCTTACGTTGGTATTTTAATAGGGATTGCACTGATTCTGCAGAACAAGTTTGGTAGAATAACCATTTTTATAATATTTATTCTATCTATCCAAGAGCATGGGGGATCTTTCTATCTTGTAAGAGCCCTTCAAGTTTTTCTTTATGTTTTATAATTTTTATTGTAGAAATTTTTTACCTCTTTGGTTAGATTTATTCCAATGTATTTTATTGATTTTGAGGTTCTTATGAATGGAATTGTTTTCCAGATTTCTTTTTCAGTGGATATATGGTTGTCATTGAAAGGCCTCAATTTCTTTATTGATATGTTCTTTCATATCCTGTATACTCTAAGGTCTTTCATCAGAATAAAAATCAAAATTCTGAATTCTCCTTCTGGCATTTTTTGCAGCTCTGTATTGATGATCTCCATTGTTGTTGAATTGTGGGAGTTTATTTTCTCCTCTTGGGTCTTTGTTCTCATGTTTTCAGGATTTTTAAGTTTGTATCTCTGTTGTCCTGCCATTCTCTTCTTTGTGTGGGAGTCCTATGTCAATCTGTTGTCCTTTTATAAGTCCAATGCTGGGAAGTATATATTTACCTCTATGAAATTGTGTCATATAATCAGGATTTTGAGTTAGTCCCTCAGAACCTCTTTAACAGGTATAGTTCTTAGTCAATGCAGGCAAGCAGCATCCTCTGATTGGCTGCAGGCATCAGGACCAAAGATTATAACATTCCAAGTCTGTGGCTCAGCTGGCTAAGATTCAATGTCCAAGGACCACCACTGCTGCTCTGCTAGTTGTGATCATAAGAAATCCTGCACACTGATGGCCTCTGGCCTTCATCATCACTGTGCCCATGCTCATCAGGGCCAGAGATTATGATGTTCCAAGCCTGTGGCCCAGATGGCTGAGTTTTGATGCCATAGGGACACCACTGCTGTTCTGCTGTTTTTTTTGTGGTCACATGAAACACTGTCAGCCACTGAATTCCGTGATCACCAGGTACAAACTCTGCTGGCCAAGAGGTTGTAGCATTCCAGCCTACACAGTGGCTGTCTGAATCAAATTGACCCAGGAACACTACTGCAGATTTATCAACTGGATCATGTGAAACCCTGCTGGCCCCTGGCCTCCCTACACGTGGGACCCAAGCTCTTCCAGGGAAGAGATGGTACTATTCTGACCCTGATGAGTGAATGGCTTAATTATTAGCTTCAGAGACACCACTGGTACTCTGGGCATCTGCAATTACATGAGTCCTTGCTGGCCACTGGCCTTGGTACTCCTGGCACCCAAAGCATAGTTGGCTAAGTTTTATCACTCCAAAGACACCAAAGTTAATGATCCCTGCAGCCATGCAAGCTCCTGCTGGGACAATTTTTAAACTCATAGTTTTGACGAGCTCTGTTGTAGCCACTGGGTCCCTATAGGAAGACTCTCTAGTTTCTCAGTCCTGACAAGTTCAGCTGCAGCCACAGAAGTTCACTGAGCAGTTTAGATGGGTAGTCTGGAGATTTGTGGTGGTCTTGAAGAGGCCCTGCGGAAGGCAACAAGTTCAGTTGCTACCACAGGAGTTTGCTGGGCAGTTCGGAGATAAGTTGTCTCGAGATTTTTTAGCATGGAGACAAAAGTGACATTAATTTCTCATGTTGGTTCTCTGCATTCACTAGGTCAACAAAATTTAATTTCTTTACTAGAGTTTATCTTCAAGAGCCACCGATTCTGGTAGCCACCAGCCAGCTCAAGCACTGGCTAACTGAAATGGCTCCCACCTCGGCTCTTGGCTCACCAAATGAAACCCGTGAACTTCTTTTTAGTCTTCTGCTCTCTGTGCTGATTCCAATTCAACCAAGTTTCAGCTGTTTTTCTTTGTTGAGTTTTGACTGCTTTTCTTCTCTTGCCAAGAAGTAGTTTCCTGCTGGTTGAATTTTGAGTGCTGGAGCAATGAAAACACACTTCCTTACTCTGTTAGGCCTTTTTGATTCTCTAATTTAGTACTTTAAAACATCTAGTAAAGAGGATTTGACTTCTGCTAAAAAAAAAAAAACAAAAAAGTTACATGTCTGAGGCGATAGATATACCAGTTATCCTAATTTGATCATTGCACATTGTATATGTGTTTTAAACTTTCACACAGTATCCCATAAATATGTAATTACCATGTGTAAGTTTTGATTCCTGCATTTCAGTGTCAGATATCCTGCTTGGTTATGTCTAGGCCAAAGAAGAATCTGCATTTTCAAAAAGTTTCCGGAGTTGGGTGCAGTGGCACAAGCCTGGAATGCCAGTATCTGGGAGGCTAAGACAGTCTCAGCAAGTGGTGAGAATCTCATCAACCTAGTGATAGCCTGTTTCAAAATAATAATTTTAAAATAGGGCTTGGGTGTAGCTCAGAAGTAGAATTTCTGTGGGTTCAATCCCCACTCTTCATTTCCATGTACGCATGTGCACGTGCACACACACACACACACACACACACACACACACACACACATAGCCAACAGGCTCTGGGCTATGAGCAGTAGAAATCAAAGTCTAGCAAAGAAGAGAAAAGCAACCCATTACAGAAGTCTAAGGAGCTTACAAAATGACAGAAGGGATGGAAAGCCATGCTTGTAGCTACATAGCCAAGAACAAAGTCCCAAGTCACACTGCCAAATTCATCCAATAAAGCAGTCACTGATGCTACTCAGGACACTGAACACTGGTTTGTACAGCTATCCCCAAGAACTGGATTTTGGGACAACTACCACTACCTCTAGCATTACAGATACTTATACTCTACAAACTCAGTTTTGTTGCAACTATTACTACAAACCAGTCCATGCTACTACTGAGTCAGAAACTTGACTTTGCTGCTGCCACTAAGGGTACTTGAGAGCTAGAAAGATTCTATTGTTTTTGGTGATCCTCTCTCCTTTGTATCACTAGCTCCTCTGCTTCTCACCAGGATTTTCAAATTCTAGAAAACAGGTTCTACTTTCTCTATAATACTCATAAATTGGAGGAGCCCTCAATTATGCATTCTACCAACCACACAGTAGGGTGAACCAAATGTACTTATTCTACCAATAAGTACTTGTGATAAAACCCTTCTTTTTTTGGGGGGGGGAATCCAGAGTTCAATTTATACCATTAATATTGTTTTCCCTTTTTTTCTATCAAAGGATATTATAAATTTATTTCCACTTATAACTGCCAAGCATATCATCTTGACCAAACTGTTAAAACAATTCAGGGTAACAAATTATTTTACTAATTGTTTTCACCAAATTCCTCAGTGAACTTATTGTCCATACAACATACTAATCCAATGCCTACACACTAAAAGCTAGACTACCTGAAAGAAAAGTATTTCAGTTACATGTTCCAGAAATTGGAAATGATACATGTCAAACCTACCACAAAGCTTGTAAGGAGGATCTTCTGGAATCTTATGGTACAATTAAACATTAAAAAATTTTTTCTCTAAAGCCCTTTGTCTCTTTAACATACGAATGAGAGGTTTTTCTCTCCTTCTACAAAGATATTTGATTTCAGCAATGCTGTTCAAATTATTCCAAACAAACAATAGGCCCCATCTCCAATGATTTATTGTTTTGCGTTATTGTCTGCCTATTTTTCCTCATGTTCTGACAGAATTCTGGAAAAATGAGTTTGACTCTTTCCTTAAACTCACTATGGAGTTTGGCTGGCATGCCCTCTGCTTCTTTCAACATTACCTGTTACCCACTACCAGCTCTAAGCCAGAAAAATGGTGAATATGCTCAGGTGATAGGTCAGATAAAGAATGAACACTTCTCTTGCCACAGCAAAATCTGTTTTTTCAGTGTGGCACCTGGACAATCGACAAAGTCCTAGCAGAGGACTTCACCCACCTTTCAGACACAGAGATCTGCATACTGACTAGCAACCTGGAGGCACTTCCTTGATCACTGACAATACTTTTGGCTGTAACCTCCACCTCCACCCTATACCTCATATGTATACTGTTACAACCCATTGGTGGAAGCTGTTGCAATCCACCTTCTCCCTTTGACAGTTTATTTCAGTAGCTCCCACACACAACTAAGGCTCTGAGTCATTATCTGTCTGTTTTTCCATTGCATAACCTCAAAAAAGGGCTTTGCAAATGTTTGATGATGCGGCTTTTACTTGCACCTTGGTTGGGTCTCCTTGGAATGTTGCTAAAAGGTATCCCTCCTCAGGACTAAGCATGTTCCAGCCCTTTGTCTCTTTTCTCATCTTTGCTCCCTGCTCCTGGGCCTTTCCTCAGTAGCCTGTTTGGTTCTGTGTGGGTTACATTACCTCATGTACAATTACATTTTTTTGGTAGCAAAAGAAGAGGGGAGAACTACTTTATACAAAGACCTGAGCATCTTTGAGGCCTATATTATACATTCTGCTTAATAAACCTAGATATACTTTAAAAGAGCACATTTCATAACATGCTTTAATCAAACTGCAGGATACACTATATCAAATTATACAAACAGAAATATAAAATACTTCTTCATTATTTTCTCCTCTAGAAAAACAAATTCAGAAAGGTAAATTATTTTCTCAAAAATAAACAGTTATCAACAAGCAGATCTAGAACTAGAACCCAGATTCAGGATTATTTATTCTTTACTACTCTGACATTTCTTTTAAACTTTTTTTTTTTTTACCATGTGTAACCCTTCTGTTAAAAAATAATCTTTCTATGTAATTACTTAATGAATGGTTTAATGGGAAGGAAAAAATAATGGAAATATCCAGTAATGCTTTACACAGTGGTATGGGTAGACTAAATAATGGCCTCCCAGAGATGTCCAAATCCTATTCCTATAATCTGTTAGTATGTTCTCCTACATGACAGAAGGGACTTGGACAATCTGCATAAACTAAGGATCCCAAGATGGAAAGATACTACATTATCTGAGTGGGCCAAATGTAATGAAAATGGTTATTACAAGTGAAAGAGAAAAGCAAGGGAGTCAGACTCAGAGAGAAATATATGTCAACACTGGGAATATGTGATGTGAAGACTCAGTCTTCCATTGCTGGCTTTGAAAATGGAAGGTGCACATAAGCCAAAGATGTGAGCAGCCTGTGTGAACTGGAGAAGACAAGGAAATGCATTTTCTCCTAGAACATCCAGAAAGAATGTAATCCTTAAAAGCCTTTATTTCAACCCAGTAAACCTCCATTTAGACTTTTCAGTTATTGGACATTAGATAGTGCAAGATTATAATCTTCAAAAAAGGGAAATAAACCACCAGGCATGGTGGCACATGCTTGTAATCCCCGCACTTGGGAGGCAGAGACAGGAAGATTGCCTTGGTTCGAATTCAGCCTTGCTGGCTTAAGAGACCCTGTTTCCAAATAAAAATATAAAAAGTAGGTGTCTGGGAGTGTAGTCTGGAGGTAGAAGGGTTTCCAGGAACCCCAGTACCACCAAAACAACAAAAAAAGGGAAATAAATAAGAAGAGCCCTAAAATCATTCTGGATTTCTGTCTAGAAATCGGAGGGGGGTGGTGGTGGTATTTGTTTGTTTTTTGTTTTGCCATGATGTGAAGAGTAGGATAGTAAGAAGAACAGAACAGTCTTTCTGAATTTAGACAGAATCAGAATTCAAGGAACCTCAGGGACAGAGTATCAAAAAGTAGTCTTTTTATAAGACTCTGTATAAAAGTCCCCCCAAAACATGAATAACGATGCCCTTGAATCAATCTATTTTTAAATGCCATGTCACATTTGCTTAAGTTAAAATGCACAAAAAAGGCAAACAAACAACAAATTGGGGAAAAAAACTCAAAAGGACTGAAAAATGTTTATATGAATAGGGAGCTCTTGTCAAATACCTGGGCATTCAGTAGAAATTCCAGAAAGGTGTAGATTAGTGGAAGAACTAAACAAGGCATGGAATAAGGCTATTCTAAATTTTCCTGAATAAAATTTATAAAGAATACTCAAAATGATCCAAATGATGTGAAAGTAACCTGACTGGCTATTAAACAAAGCTCAGCACTCCTTAAAGGATACAAGAAGCTGGTTATGGTGGCACACATCTGTAATTCTAATACTTTGGGAGGCTGAGACAGGATGATCAAAGCTTCAGCAACACAGCAAGATTCTGATAAACCAATTAAAATATAATGAAAAGTTACAGAAATAATAGGATTAGCAGAAAAGAAATATAAAACACCCATTACAAATATGAAAGTAAAGTAGTAACTTCATGAGATAAATTAATAAGTTGAAAACCAGTGAAATCTCTTAAAGAAAAATAGTTTGTCATATTAGAGAAAATATAAGTCCCTTTTCTTTCTGTGCTTGGCTGATCTCACTTAACATAATGTTCTCCAGGTCTTTCCATCTTCTTGCGAATGACATGATTTTGTTCTTCTTTATAGCTGAGTTGAATTCCATTATGTGTATTTCTCATAATTTTGCAATCCATTCATCTATTGATGAAGACCTAGGTTGGCTCCATATTTTCACTACTACAAATTGTGCTGCTATGAACATGGGTATGCATATGTTACTGTAGTTCTCTGATTTCAACACTTTTGGACAAATACCCAGGAGAGGTATAGCCAGATCATATAGTGGATTTATTCCCAGTTTTCTAAGGAATCTCCACACTGATCTCCATAGCAGCTGAACTAGTTTTCACTCCTACCAACAGTATAAAAGAGTTCCTCTATACCCACATCCTTGTCAGCATTTGTTTTTATTTGATTTCTTTATGCTTGCCACTCTGATTAGGGCTAGATGGAATCTCAGCGTAGTTTTGATTTGCAGCTCCCTGATGGCTAATGATGTTGAACATTTTTTCATTTATCTATTGCCTATTTGTATCTCTTTTTTTGTAAAGTGTCTATTCAGTTCTGTTGCCCATTTCTTGATTGGGTTATCAGTCATGAATTTTATATGGAGAAAGAAAAGACCCAGAATAGCCAAAGCAATCCTCAGCAATAAAAACCATGCAGGAAGCATCACAATCCCGGACTTCAAATTATACTATAGAGCAATAGTAGTAAAAACAGCATGGTATTGGCACAACAACAGGCAGACTGACCAGTGAAATAGAATAGAAGATACAGAAACAAATCTACACACCTATAGTCAATTGATCTTTGACAAAGGGGCCAAACATGTATGCTAGAGAAAAGACAGCCTCTTCAACAAATGGTGCTGAGAGAACTGGCTATCAATTTGTAGAAAGATGAAACTTAATCCTTACCTCTCACCATGCACAGGAATCAACTTGAGATGGATCAAAGACTTAGAAATTAGACCAGAGACTGTGAAGTTATTAGAGGGAGGCATAGGCACAACATTCCAACATATAGGCACAGACAGTAACTTTCTCAACAAGACCTCCAAAGCGCAGGAAATTAAAGCAATTAACAAGTGGGATGGCATCAAACTAAAAAGTTTCTTCTCATCAAAAGAAACCATCAAGAACCTAAAGAGAAAGCCTACAGAATGGGAGAATATCTTTACCAGCCACCACTCAGATAAAGGACTAATATCCAGACTATACAAAAAGCTCAAAAGACTCTACACTAGCAAAACAAATAATCCTTTTTCATTTCTTATCTTCATAATTTGGATTCATTCCCTCTTGGTTTTGTTGACTTTTTGTATTTTTTTATTCTATACTTCATTGATTTCTCTCTAATTTTAATAATTTCCTGTTTTCTACTGGCTTTGGGGTTAGATTGTTCCTGTTTTTCAAGGGCTTTGAGGCGTGTCATTTGGGTTTTTTTTTTTTTTAGTGATTTTCTGTTCTTCTTATATAGGCACTCTGTGCTATGAATTTTCCTCTTAATATTGCCTTCAAGGTGTCCCAGAGGTTTTGATATGTTGCATTTCTATTTTCATTTGTTTCTAGGAAATTCTTGGTTTTACCCTTTACTTCTATGACCAATTCTTCATTCAGTGATGTGGTGTTCAGTCTCCACATGTTTATGTGGTTTCTCTGGGTCTTCTTATAGTTGATTTCTAGTTTCATTCCTTTGTATTGGTGGTGTTGAGCATCACTCTGTATCTCTGGAGGGCATGGTGAGCTCGGCTGCCACTTCTGCAAGTCATAGCCAGTGTTTGTGCAGGAGGAACTGATGGCTTACTATTTTTATGAGCTGCAGCCTCTTACTTCATTTTAAGTTGTTGGCTTTTTTCCTGTGGCTCTCTGACAGCTCAGCACAGTGAGGCAAGATGATTCTTCCATGGTGCCCGTTCCCACAGTCGTTGGAGGTGTGCAGGATACTTTTCTGCTCTCTGATCTTTCTTCTAGTTTTTTTTTCCTGCCACCTTTCACTTGTTGTGCTCTTTTTAAATTCATGCACTTTTCTTTCTTTTGTCAGAATGCTGTTTTCATGGCAATAGAGACCGAGTGTGAGCAAGACTGACTTGTGCTGCTTCCCTCAGTCACCATCTTCCAGGAAGTCCTGTTTCTGTTTTATTGAGGCAAGGCTTTACTATGTCACCCAGCCTGGCTTGAACT
The DNA here is from genome assembly GCF_963383645.1 of Muscardinus avellanarius. NCBI lineage: Eukaryota > Metazoa > Chordata > Mammalia > Rodentia > Gliridae > Muscardinus > Muscardinus avellanarius. The sequence continues at coordinate 52,716,230 of NC_137803.1, read as the reverse complement.
CATGGTTCAAGTGATCCTTCTGCCTCAGCCTTTTGAGTGTCTGGGACTATAGGTGAATGTCACATGCCTAGCATAAGGTGGTTACTCCTTTAAGGCAGTCTTCTCAACTTCTTTGGAGCTAGTTTCTTCAGTATACCTCATTATTTATACTATGCATATAAAGCAATAAAATAGTGGAGAAGAAAATGCATTAAAATGTTTTATGATACACTATCAAATCATAGGACATGTAAGCCTAAGTACATCACAAAAGACAAATATGCTTCAAAAATTACTTGTATTCTATAGCCCTACTGATTACAGTTTGAAAACTCAGAGTTAATAGCACTTATCAGCTTACAGATTCCTGCATATCCCAACTGTTGATCCTAGTACATAGTTTCTGTTTTGACCCTATGATCACATAGCTATTTATTTGTTAAACTCAGGGAACTCCTATAGACCTGAACAGGGGTCAATGATGTTGTAATCCCTCCTTTCTCTGTCTTATCTCAATTATAAATCCAAGCTGTCTTTAGAGATGGATAGGTACCAAGTTATCTGACTTAGCTTAGCCTATGGCCTCTGGGGAAGTACAACTGACAATACAATTAGAACAAAAGGGTCCTGAAAATGCAAGGACATATGCAAAGGTATGCTCCATCATTCTTATTTTTTTCCACCCAACACTTATCACAACTTCCAAAATACCAGAGGAGAAACAAAAAAGAAATACCAACAGAGGAAATGAACTTGGACAGACATTAGAAAAATAATGATTCATCGAAATAGTAGGGGGAAAAGCACATACTCTTGCTTAAGAAAAATATGTATCAGAATGCAGGCTAATGATACCAAATGGAAGCCAAGAAACCCCCTAAGTTGCCAAGTGTCAAAGAACATAATTATCAACCTAGTAACCATCAAGCTTTTTTGTAGAGAATTTAGAGCATTATACTCTGATACCACTGAGGTGTGAATATTAAAAAGGAAAGCATAGGCAAGAGGTCAAACAGGGCAATAGCTTCTTAGAGAAGGGAAAAAACAGTTGCATGATGTAATCATACCACACTGTACAACAGACCAAGGAGCATAACTTACCTTTGATAGGCCACTAAGTAGCTCCAAAATTTTACATGCTATTGGTAGTGTGTATGAGCTGAAACACTGTACTACAGAGGCACAGCTGTCTGTACAATGAACACCATGCATATTTCAAATCCAAAAAGCCACTAAGAAATCAGAAACAACATAAGCTATAGGTTTGAAATATCTACTCTGGGCCAGATTTGTTTTCTGCTTAACTATGATATAAACATTTATTCCATTTGCTATATTCTTCTTTAAAATTAAAAGCAGAAGTGGTTATTAGAATGAGGTCAAAATACTGTACCTCAGAAATATCAACTGAGCCTATTTCATCTCAAATACTTTCAAAGGTAAAACACAAGTATGTGACCAAGTGAAGACTCTAAATCACTAGCAGCTCAGTTGTTGTGTGAGACAGTCATAAAAAGCTTTCTCTCAGACTCCCTGTTAGAAACAGCAAAACTGACCAACAGCCCTATATCTTAGCTGTCTGAAACCAGTACTGCATATGCTCTGAGACAGACTTCCTATGGGCTACTCCCAGCCAATGATGGGGCACAGCAGAGGTACTAAGCCAGGCCCATTTTGACAACATCCAGGACTCCTCGGTGACTTTGATTGGAGGACTTCCTATCAACCTAGCCATATCTTTTTTTGGCACTTCACTATAATCTTAGACACCTCCTACATAAACCTCCACCCTTCCTTCTTCCTTTTTACATTATTGATCCAAAGATTCTCTTCATCTCCTCCTGCTTCCTCCCCTAGTAAATATCTTTCATATCTAATTCCACCTTGACTTTTCTCTGGTGTGGAGCCAAACTAACACATTGGTGTAGACACTGGTATGAGAAAGCAGGCAGGAAAACATGAATTTAGGAGTGGTTCACTCACTAAAAAGTAGATTAAAGGGGAGCATTCTATATGATAGGTAAGGCACAGACGGTCCCTGGTCAAGGTGGGGGCCCAGTTGTTAAAGGATTTCACCAGAGATGCCCTGAGAAAATGTATCAGAAGGGGGACACTCATTCAGGTCCAACCATTTGGGGATTTGAAAACAAAAAGTGACTGCAATGACAATCAAGCTAACTGGCTATTGCCAAGTTGTATCGATGCTTTGCAGAGATGTAATGAGAAACTGGGGGCTATTGACCAAAAATTTAAGGGAGCTCTTTATTTTCGTTTTCAAAGAAGCTCTTATCTCTTGCAGTAGAGAAGAAAATATGGGAGCAGTAGGGTGTAGATCCAAGAATGAACTGTGTAGAGCTCTAGAGGTGTTTGAATGATTAATGAAAGCATGTCTTAGGGCAAGGCAGAACCCTAGCTGGGAAAAATGGGACCCCCAAAGTGGGAAGAGAACATCTGGATGGGTGTCTCCTGAAGGCAATGGCTATGCAGATCCCCAACTACTCAGAATTGCAGAGGTGGTCTACCCATCCCTAGAAAGAGAGCACCTCCATTTGTACTGGTATTGCTGGAGGTTCAGCTCAAAGAGAGGATGATCCAGAGACTAGATTGGGGGAAAAGTTTCTTTATTTCCACTCATAAGACTAGAATCCAAAGACTGGGCCTGAGTGGAATCAGCATATAGATTATATACCTTCAGGACGACAGGGCAGGTCTTGATTGATTCAACATGTGAAGAAGCTTGGGTTAGGGTTCAGTTTCTTTTTCTAAGTCTGCTTTCCTCTAACTGCTCCCACATGGAACATACATTTGGTGGGAAGACCAGTTAAAGGAAATGAGTTCTGGATGGAGAGGATTTCTGTTCCATCTTAAGCTCCTGCCTTACTGCAGAGACCTGTCCAATCTTGAAAAAAAGGATTCTGTCCCTAAGAACTGCCCTCTACTCCTCTCTTGGTTGCCCAGCTGAGGACATGCTAGGCCTGATAAGAAAGAGACTCTATACCAAACAAGTTACAAGAGTTAGCCTGAATGTATCAGCAAGAGCCAGGAGTGAAGTTCCGGGGTTGTATAATAAGGGTGCTTGATCAAAGGGATGATAATATAAGACTGGGTTAGGTAAGCAAAAATTCACTGATTTAAAGATATTTTCTTGGGATACAGGATTTAAAACCCACGAGAACCACAGAGTATAAGGAAAATCCATTGGTACGATGGCTCTGAGAAACCTGATAAAAGTGATGACCAACACTCAATAAAGTGGAGATACTTGAGTTGCTCTGATAGATGCTAGAGGAAAGAATAAACTGGAAGAATGAAGTGGGTGAGGTCAAGACTAGGGTGAAGCAAAAGAGGTGCTCAGGAGGAAAATTCAAGAAGGCACTCATGCTCAGGGGCATGCAAGATCAGAGTTTCTTCCTTCATCTTGGTTTTCATCCTGGAGATGCACATATATTATGTAAGGCCAGAAGATCCCCCAACCCCAATCCCTGCACCCCAAAGATTATGTTCCACAGGAGGATCAAGATCTTCCACCAAAGTTATCCCAAATGCACTCAGAGGGACAGCTACATAATTAAGTTCAGTAGTGGTTCCTCTGAAAGCCAGGAATGATTGCAGGAGAAACCATCCCATAGCTAGGCTTATGAATATTCATGTAGTGGTAAATTCCCCCAAACTAATAGAGGCCAGGTGATAGCACTTGGCTACCAGAAGTCAGGAGGCTGTAATTACCATAATGACCTACAAGATTACAAGAAATTTGACTCAGGGGAAATTATGAAGATGGTTGATAAGAGCATGATTTTCCTAGGAGCAAAATCAAAATGCATCCCACAAGGGTGATATTTAATATCTTTCTTTTAAAAATGGAAAAGCAAGAGGCCAAGGAAAGTCACACCTATAAAAAATCAGGATCCTAGCCGGGCCTGGTAGTGCACAGCTGTAATCCCAATACTTGAGAGCCTGAGACAGGAAGATCACAGGATTAAGGACAGCCTTAGCAACTTAGCGAGGCCCTGTTTCATAATTAAAAATAGGGGTGAGGATGTGGCTCAGAGGCAGAATACCTCTGGGTTCAATCCCCAGCAACACACACACACACACACACACACACACACACACACACACACACACATCAAGCTCAGTACCCAGATTTGAACAGACTTTTGGAATCTAACTAAATACAACAGAAACTGCATATACTGTAATTGTTTCTATGAGACTTCAGTAACCCCCCAGATTAAGGCCTTGGCCTATAATGTAAGAACTAACATAGAGGGGAAAAGCAAGTGGAAATCTTTAAAATTGTCCCTCCTAATAGCCAACATGGTAAATCAAAAACAATATTCCATCTTAGAGATGATGACAAAGATTAGTACTATCTTTAAAGATATAAAGGAGGCAAAGACGGTAGCTCCCAACATATCTTCATTTTGCTCACTAATCTGGTGCCTGAAAAAGCAATCCTGGAGAGTGACTAGGGAATAGTATTTCTTATCATGGCTATTGTGCCAGATATAAGTACTACTATTCCTTTTCTAACTTTTTTGAATTTGGCCTTGGGTGGGGGAGAAGAGGGAGGATTGATGAAGAAATCACTTCCATTGACAGTATGTACATACGTGAGAATAAAAATGTCAATTTCAATACCTTGTATGAGGAATGGGAGAATGGGGAGGAAGCTGGGGGAAAGCCTACCGTGTTTTATGTGCATGTAAATCACCACCATGTGAACTACATTGTGGTGTGAGACTATAATGTACCAATAAAAGTATATTAAAAAAGAAGTAGTCAGGTGTGGTGGTGCACACTTGTAATCCCTGCACTTGGAAGGCGGAGACAGGAGGATCGTGCAGGTTCGAAGCCAGCCTTGCTGGCTTAAGAGACCCTGTTTCCAAATTAAAAAAATAAAAATAAAAATAAAAGAGCCAGGTGTGGTGGCACACGCTTGTAATCCCCGTGCTTGGGAGGTGGAAACAGGAGGATCGCACAGGTTCAAAGTCAGCCGCGCTGGCTTAAGAGACCCTGTTTCCAAATAAAAAAATATATAAAATAGGTCTGGGATTGTAGCCCGGAGGTAGAAGGGCTTCCAGGAACCCCAGTACCACCAATATATCCAATATATCCAATATATCCTATAGGATACACACACACACACACACACACACACACACACATATATATATATATATATATATATATATATATATATATATATATAGTGTCTGGGAGTGTAGCCCCGGAAGTAAAAGGGTTCCATCCCCAGTACCACAAAAAAAAATCTGTATGACACAAGAGTTAGACCGTGGCCACCATGAAAATGTTCTTCCAAGACCCCTGTTTTGGACACAAATGACCAACAGTCTTAGATTCTATCCCTGTGCATCCAGCACTGCATTTTCCCCGAGGCCAGACTTCCCTTGATGGGGCACAGCCAGGCCCATTGAAGCAAATATGTAGGACTCCTCAGGGACTTTGGTTTGAGAAATCCACACCAACCAGGCCATATTTTTCTCAGCATCACACTGCAGAATCCTCCTACCCAAATCTTCCTTTCTTCCTTCTTTTCTTAATCATGTGAAGGCTCCCAACACCTTTTCCTGCCCCCTCCTCCAATAAATCTCTTACTTCTTGGTTGACCTGAGCAAATCTTCCTGGAAAACTGAAGGATTATGGAAGAAAAGATCTGCATTTCCCTAGGAATCAGAATGCTTTAAAATATATAAAAGGATCAGAGACTTACTTATGTCTGTATTTTTGCTACAATGAAAGCAACTTGCTAAGGGAAGAAGAATGTATACATGATTAAGAAATAAACCTGGAATAAAAAGCATTTTGTATAAAACATAGCCAGGGAACAAAGACACTGATGCAGCTTCGATGCCAGGGCAAATGAGCGCACAGTATGCTATCTTCTGTGTTGGCACCAGTCACACCACTGGAATCTGTTCAGAGCTGGTCTTCCTTGTGTTCCTAACTTGTCTGAGAATGTTTAGAGATTGTTATTCCTGTGTCAGCACTTTTAGTCTTGGTCCCGGTGCCAGCAACACCTCTAATTTTGTGGTTTCCACTCATCTACTGTTGACTTGGCTGTTGATGCATGCAACCTCACCACAGACTAATACATGGTTCTCTAGTTCTGGTGGAATAAGCCTAGGTTAGAAGGTATAGCTTGGTAGACTTTGCTCAAATGAGTCAGGTTCAACCAGATTTGTGGTTGACTTAGCCTAAATAAAGTGTGATGGTTTACTCACTTTTCAGACATGTTCAGGATTCTAGGAGAAGTCCAAACTTAATTTTGATCTACAAAAGGTAGAGTTTTCTGGGAATCACTCAGAATTAAGGGATTCTGGGTTATTCTTGTTCTTGATGACTAATGTACAAACCATTTAATGTCTCTGTGATTTCATTTTCTAGTAAACATAGTAATTCTTCTCTTTGAGAAGACTGATATTTTAAATAATTGTATGGAATGCCTTGAAATCCTTAAATGAAATGAGGAAATAAGATTCTCTTATGCACCATTTTTAAGCCCCCCCCCAAATCAATCAAATCTTGAGACTTAACTCATTAGGCTTTCTCAATTTAATTGATCTCTCTGCTGAAGTCTATTGAATCCACATTTTACTGGCATATTTTATTTTATTTTTTTCAAGGATGTGAACTATGTCTAGTATATCTTTGGAAGCAGTACCTAGCACAGTGACAAATATTTAATACAAGTGCATCAACTTGCAGAAAGCAAGGCAACAAAATTAATGGAGTCATTGAGAATCCAAAAATTAGAGTTCTAGTTCCAGCTCTGCCACCAGTGCATGTTATACTCCTTCACAAATTACTTAGATTTAATGTTCACTTCTGAGATTGAGAACACCAGTGTTAATTAACTATAAAGAAACACTCGGGGTTTTTTTAATCTATTATAACTTCTGAAGTTGTTACTCTCATATCACTGTAATGTAATATCACTTTTTAAAAAGAAAAAATACAGAAACAGAAGTAAATACTTTTCCATTTTATTTTCCCCAAAATGTGTACCCCTTTCTATAGGCACTATTGTATAATTGAGTACTAAAAATAGGTTGTAAAAATGAATTTGCTACTGCTTCGGGGGCTTTGGGTAACTCATTTCATATTTATATTATTCTGATTTCCTGTATAAAAAATTAGTTTTAAAGGCTGTTCCTATTCAATTGAAGGTCTATTTACGTCCTAATAGTTTATATTATTTTAGGTGACATTTTAAAATGTCAGGATATTTTTTCTGATTATAAAGGTAATACTTGCTCACTGAGAAATATTCAAATAATACAGAGAAATATTGAGTAAAAATTAAGTCTGTCATAATGCTATCTCTTAGATTTAGATTTATATATAACTTTCCACATTTTTCTATGATATAATAATATAGATATATTATTTCATACATCTACATAAAATGAGATTATATAATACATTAATAATATTTGATGTGTGTGTGTGTGTGTGTGTGTGTGTGTGTGTATTTTACTGGAGATTGAATCCAGAGTTGTTCTACCTCTGATCTATACTTCAAGCCCTTTTTATTTTTTATTCTGACACAGGGTTTAGCTCAGTTACCATATGTTGGCTTCGAACCTGCAATTCCTCTCATCTCAGCTCCCAAGTACTAGGATTACAGGTGTGTGCCATGGCGTCCCACAGGATATTTGTTTTTTTTTTTATTTAATAATACACCATAAACACTTTTCAACTGGAAACATGTAGTCTACCTCATTCTTTTTCATAACTCTGTTCTACTGAATGTATCCAGTTTATTGATCTACTTCATACTGATGATAATTTAAATTGTTTTTAAAGTTTTATGAGTATCCTGGATCATCCATAAGCATTTTTTGCTTTTTTTATTTTCACACAACTTAAGAAGTATTTTTCCAGGTCAAATTCCTAAAAATGGATGCAATGGTACAATTCCATATGTGGGTCTAAACTGCTCTGGAAAGAACAGGTACCAACTTACAGTCCCATAAACAAAGTATGAGATAAAAACACTAGGTGGTGCTAAGCATGCTAATTCAGACATAGGGCTAGAATTGTTGAAGCTTATTATCTAGTTTAGGCCTTATCCCAAGATAAATCTAGACTGGTATTGATATAAAGAATATAAAATCTTAAGTCAGTTCTGGCTTGGTCCCCATCAGACTTATAACATGCAGTCCTAGAAAGCAGGATGGAGAGGAAAGATGAATGAATTCCAGCCCAATATAAGGACAAAATTTTCTAGTAATCAGAATGTCCCCATAAAACAGCCTGTTAGTTAGTGAGAACCCCGCACTATTTTATAAATGGCAATCCATGAAAGGATGCCATTTTGTCAGTAAGTAATTGGACCTGATGACCTCTAAAGTTTCCTTTAAATTCTAAGCCTCGAAGACGCTCACATCTGTGGGGTAGGAATTGAAGTTACGGCCTCCCAAATGTACTGCTTCCCTAGACTCTATTTTATGCCAGAATAACATTTCTATATCTTCTCTAGCCTCCCTAATTGAATATTTAATTCAACTAACTTTTACAATTCTCTGCATCTCTTTCAAAGCTCAAGCTCAGTATTTCTATTTTTGTTAGCTTATACAACAAATACGTATTGACCTCCTACTATATGCCAGGCAGAGAATACTTGATGCTAGGAATCTGACAGTGGATAAAACAGACAATTCCTGCCCCCATGGAATGTACACACTGTATTTGTAAACATAGGCAATATTTACAGGCAGTCGTAAAACATTTGACTGTCTATAAAATCAATTAGATAGGCTGCCCAGTAAATCTGAATTTGTTCATTAAGAACATATTAATGAATGAAACAGATTCATTAGAAATATGTTTTGAAACAAGGTCTCAATAAGTTGCTGAGGGTCCTGCAAAGTTCTTAAGGCTGGCCTCAAAACTGCAATCCTCCTGTCTTAGCATGTCAAATACTGGGAAGACTGCAAGTGTGTACCACACGGCCACTCAGGCACATTTTTAAACCATATTTCATTGCTAATTTTTTCTGTAAACATTAAGCCAAACACAAAGTAGAAATATCGCAATTATCTGAGTATTTGAAGCAAAGGTAAGAGCTGAAGTAATTATCTGATATAAAAGTAAAACCAATAAAAACATATTATATATATATAACAATATTATACATATTGCCCAGGAAACTGCACCTGTGACCAATTTCATCTATGGATGGGACTGCACAGGTCCAAATTTGAAGATTTGAAACCTCTGAATACTCTAAGGTCATGACGACTTCTCTGGCCCCCAAAACTAATGTCACGTTTCTTCTGACAGAAACGCTACAGAAACAAGAAGAAACAAAAAAGAAAAGTGCCATCCAGACCACATGTGTCAGGGGTTAAATAGATTTCTCAAAGAAATGCCTGAGCCAAAACCCTTTCTAAGGTAAAAATATCATCTCAGGGCACATTCCTCTCCTGTCATGCATGCACGAGTGGGCTGTTTCCTGTTGAAAGCTCATTCTGAAAATGAAATGCAGTCCCCACGGTAAGTCTAGCTTCCCATGACGGCAGGACAGAGTAAACACAGTAATCCTCATTTTCAACTACAGTATTTATTTTAGGTAGGACCTAGAATGTCCTTTGAGAAATGCCAACCCTTTGAAATATAGCTGCACCAGTTAAATTTGGCAAAAGATTTTAAAATTATGGTTTAAACATATTTAGTGAGAAAATTTGTATAACTCAGGGGATTTTTAAAGACTCAATCAATTATTCTTTACAAGTTCCCCTACCTGACATTTGATGCAAACCACTACCTTTTACCCCTATGTTCCAAATGGATCCAGAACATGTGTAAAGCCACAGGGCTATGATTGCTCTCCAACTTGGAAGCTAATCCATTTAGTGTTTAACTTTTACTTTAAACATTAATTCACCCTCAGGGACAGTACTGTATCTTGATATGCATTTACATTTTTATTTTAAGTTGCAACAAATGAGGTTACCAATTACATACCTTTTTTTACCCATATAAACATCAGTTTCACTCGGTTTAACTCCAGGTCTCATGAGCAATGTCTCATCTCTCTAGACTTCACTGTGTTTATCTGTAACTTGGGGATGTTCAACAAGATGAACTCAGAGGTCCTATGCCTAAATCTCTAATTATATACATATGTAGATACACAGGGGAACCCATGCATAGGTGCCATTGGCTAATATAATTTTACTAGATAGGGAAAAATCAATTGATCTCAACAAATATGTTATTGTACCCACTTCAGGCAAGGCCCTACTCCACAGGATTTTTATGATATGGAAATACTAGAACTTTTTAGACTACTAATTGGAGAGAAAACTAAAATATTTTGGGGGACTTGAAATCTTTGAGTCTTAAGCCAAATTTAAATTTGCACACGTCAGCACTTGGTCATGCTTAGAAATTCTAAGAGGCATGCGGAGTAACTACAGTCAGAACTTTCTTCCAAAGCTTCCTAGCAGGACTACGAATAAAAAGGGAACAAGCTGCACTGCAAGTTTCATAACCTCTTTCAGGAACTCACTTCATTATAAGGGGACATTTACAAAATTTATTAAGGTGCCAGGTTCTCCCAGTGTTGGTACTCACTTTATGAAACCACTAAAATGCATTAACTCTTTTAGTCAATAAATCATTCATTCCAAAAACATCGCCTGAGTGCTTATTATGTTAGGCACTGGGCTAGGGTTCAAGACGTGGAAATACGTAGTCCCTCTCTTCCAGAAACTCACATTCTATTGAACAAAATAGGTACACAGACAAATATTTACATTACCTTGTCATAAATATGTGAAAAGCACTGCAATGGCAAAATGTGAAGGGGGAGGGGCATCAGAAGGCTTATTTCACAAAGAAGATGATTTCTGAGTTGGAATTTAAAGACAGAAGGAATTCACCATGAGTCTGAGGGGGCAATAGGGTAGGAAACGTATACGACAGGCTAATTATAAAGATTGTACAAAATAGCCGGGCGTGGTGGTGCACTCTTGTAATCCCCGCACTTGGGAGGAGGAGACAGGAGGATCGCGCTGGTTCGAAGCCAGCCGCGCTGGCTTAAGTGACCGTGTTTCCAAATAAAAATATAAAATAGGTCTGGGAGTATAGCCCGGAGGTAGAAGGGTTTCATCCCCAGTACCACCAAAAAAGAAATTGTACAAAATATATAGACCTGAAAAATATTTCATATTAAATGTAAAGTAAGAATATTTATAAAGTATGAGGCAAAGATATTTTTAAAAAACTGACTTTTTTATGGTACTTGGAGTGAAACCCAGAGGCCTTCTACCTCTGGGATATACCCCCCTGCCCTATTTTATTTTTATTCTATATTTTTGTGTGTGTGGTACTGGGGGTGGAACCCAGGGGCTTTCTACCTACGGGCTATACTCCCAGACCTATTTTATACTTTATTTGGAAACAGGGTCTCACTAAGTTGCTGAGAGCCTCACTAAGTAGCTGAGGCTGGCTTTGAACCTGTGCGATCCTCCTGTCTCAGCCTCCCAAGCACTGAGATTACAAGTGTGCACCACCACGCCCAGAAATTCTATATTTTTTATTTGAAATTAGTCTCGCTAAATTGCTGAGAGCCTCATTAAGTTGCTGAGGCTGGCTTCGAACCTGTGATTGTCCTGTCTCACCCTCCCAAGTACTGGGATTACAGACATTCTTAAAGCCCAGTTGAAGAATATGAACTCCATTCTGTATGTAACAGAAAACTACAAGAGGGATTTTTAGCAAGAGAGCAGAATGATCAAATTTGAAAGATCATCAAATGACATGTGGGAGACAATTGGAAAGGCCACAAGTTTGTGGAGTTAAAATCAAGTAAAAATCTACTCTTTTTGTGTGTGTGATATGAGGGATTAAGCCCAGGGACATTCTACCTCTGAGCCACACCCCTAGTCTTACTTATTTCTTTATTTTGAAATAAGGTCTCCCTAAGTTGCTAAGGGTTTTGCTAAGTTGCTGAGTCTGGCCTCAAACCTGTGATCCTCCTGTCTCAGACTCCTAAGCACTGCGATTACAGGCATACACCATCATACCCAGCTTAAAGGCCATTCTAATAGTATGGGGAAAAGACAAGGAAAAACTAAATTTAATAGAATAAAATACTCAAAATTGCCAATAACAACCAGAAACTTAAAAGCACGTGCATCATTCAATCATGAGTTCCATTTATTTACTAACTGATCTATCTCAAACTATATAATGCCAAAACAACTGATTTAAGCTGTACTTTTTTTTAACAAATTGGTCAGTTTCTGTGCCAATGTTGAGATATTATCTGTTCATTACTTGCCATAAAATCATTTTACACTAGGGATACAAAGAGCAACATTTTAGCTTATAGACAGATGTTTTTGATAAAAACGAATTATCAAGTTACTTGTTTTAGTTGAGGGGGAAAAAACTAAAATCCAAATTAAGTCCTCCTATTTGGTTATCATATTAACTCTTTCTATGTAGAAAGAAAACTGTTTGAAGGAATAATATAATAGTGCAAGAGCAGAAAACATGAATATATATATATATATATATATATATATGAAGTGTTACAGGTAACTCTTTGTAGCAACAGTGCCATCTCTCTGTGCTTTGCTTAGATTCATTTTAAGATGTACTCTCCTTATTTGGAATATGCCTGTAGAAAAGAAGTCACAAACAAGGTAGGATACAGCAAATCTGAGAGTCAGCATTTGCTACAGATAATCCACAAGTGATTTATGTACATAAATCATTTTTTGATTGGGTTGTTTTGTTAGTGTAGAGTCTTTTGAGCTCTTTGTATATTCTGGATATTAGCCCCCTATCAGAGTGGTGGCTGGTAAATATCTTCTCCCATTCTGTAGGTTTCCTCTTTAGGTTCTTGATGGTTTCCTTTGATGAGAAGAAACTTTTTAGTTTGAAGAGATCCCACTTATTAATTCTTGCTTTAATTTCCTGCGCTTTGGAAGTCTTATTGAGAAAGTTACTCCCTGTGCCTATATGTTGAAGTGTAGATCCTATGCCTTTCTCTAATAACTTCACAACAATTGCTGGCGAGGATGTGGGGAAAGATGAACTCTTTTACACTGTTGGTGGGAGTGCAAAGTAGTTCAGCCACTATGGAGATCAGTATGGAGATTCCTTAGAAAATTGGGAATAGATCCACCATTTGATCTGGCTATACCACTCCAAAGGGGTTGAAATTAGAGAACTACATTAACACATGCATACTCATGTTCATAGCAGCACAGTTTGTAATAGCCAAAATATGGAACCAACCTAGATCTCCATCAACAGATGAATGGATTGCAAAATTATGGGAAATACACACAATGGAATTCTATTCAGCTATAAAGAAAAATAAAATAATAGCATCTGCAAGAAGATGGAAGGAACTAGAGAACATTATGTTAAGTGAGATTAGTCAAGAACAGAAAGAGAAGGGACATATGTTCTCTCTAATATGTTCAAGCTAGGGAGTAGTAGTAATACCAGAGGGACTCCAGATGATGGAGGGGAAATCTCAGCAAAGCTTGAACGGAAGGATAGGAGAGGAAGAAAGCTGAGGTTGTCCAATGGAGGAGCTACATACGAATATGTGTAATAGCATAAATACAACATGATTAACCTGGTCACTCTCTATTAGGGGGTAGGGATAGGGAGGGGGAAGGACATGAAGCACAATGTAAATGTACATCACTCTCAATATGTTCCACTTATTAAAAAAAATGAAAAAAATTTTTCTATTTTTTTTATTACTACTGGGGATTGAACCCAGGGGCATTCTACCTCTGAGCTATACCTGCAGCCCTATTTTTATTCTTTATTTTGAAACGAAGTTGCAGAGGGCCTCTTTAAGTAGCTGAGGCTGGTTGTAAATCCTAGATTCTTCTGTTTCAGCCCCCCAAGTATTGGCATTACAAGCATGCACCACTATGCCCAGCTCACAGGATTAAATTCCAGCACAATGATATAAAAAGGACAAAAGAAATGGATTCCTAAATAAGAAGATTAGCAGATTTTGAGTAGTGTTAATATTTTATCTTTTATTATTTAAACTGTGTCTTTTGCAGAGCAAAAATCTTGACTCTTCATGAAACCCAGTTATCAATTATTTCTTTTATGAATCATGCTTTTAGTGATATATCTAAGAACTCTTTCCTACCCTAGTTCATGGATATTCCTTCTTGTTTTTTCATCTATAAGCTTTATGGTTCTACATTTTACCCTTATAGCTATAATCCATTTTTAGTTTCTATGTAAGGTATGAGGTTTAGTAAGAGGTTAATTTTTCTTTCATATCTATATCCAGTTGGTCCAATACCATTTGTTGAAAGTAGAATCCTTCCTCAGTTGCATTATCTTGGCAATGTGATCCAAAATTAATTGGCCTTCCTTGAATAAGCCAAAGTTTGGACTATATTTGGGACAAGTGATCTACATGTCTATCCCTTCTTCAATACCATGCTATAGTAATTATTATAACCTTGTACCAAATCTTATCATATGGCATAAGTCCTCCAACTTTATCCCATATAAACTTATAGAATTCTATCCATTTTATGTGTGTGTGTGGTACTGGGGGTGGAACCCAGGGGCTTTTCTACCTCTGGGCTATACTCCCAGACCTTTTCTATACTTTGTTTAGAAACAGGGTCTCACTAGGTTGCTAAAAGCCTCACTAAGTAGCTGAGGCTGGCTTCAAACCTGCTGATCCTCCTGTCTCAGCCTCCCAAGCACGGGATTACAAGTGTGTGCCACCAGGCCCAGCTTATATAATGTTTTATTTTATCCCTGGTGATTTTCTTTGCTTTGAAACCTACTTGTCTGATATTATGATAATTATACCACCTTTCTTTTTTTTTTGCAGATCTGGGAATGGAACCCAGGGGCATTTGACCTCCGAGCTATACCCCCTGCCATATTTTTTATTCTTTATTTTGAAACCAGGTCTCGCTGAGTTGCAGAGAGCCTCACTAAGTAGCTGAGGCTGTCCGCGAACCGCGATCCTCTGGTCTCAGCCTCCTGAATGCTGGGATGACAAGCGTGCCCACCACGCCTGGCTTTACGCCACCTTTCTTTTGACCCATATTGTAAATGCCTTTTTTTCATTCTTTATATTTAACATTCCCCTATCTCTATGCTTGAAGTAGGTTTCATAGGTAGCATATGTTCTGTTGATGTCATTTTGCCCATTCTTATTATGTTTGTCTTTTAATTGATGTGCTTAGACTGGTTACATTTAGTGTTATAACTGGTATGATTTTATTTAGGCCTTCTATTTTATTATTTGTTAACTCTATATTCTGTATGTCTTTCCTTCCTCTGTTGCCATTTCCTTTCTTCTTTTGGATTATCTAAGAATCTTTAGTATTCTATTTTAATTTACCTATTGTATTCTTTACTATTTCCATTTTTAAGTGGTGGGGATACACACAAGTTTGTACAGTACATATGCTTATATTATATTTAGAATCAATGTTTTGCTATTTCAAATGCAATGTATAAAATTTTCTACAATATAGATCTCCTTTTCTCCGCCCTTTATATTGTATGTTTTGCTATCAAATATTCTTTAAAGAATTTAAAAGGAGAAAAATAGTCTATTATATTTACCTGAATATTTGTTATTTTTATGGTTCTTTATTCATTTCTGATACTCCAAGTTCCATTCTGGTAGCATTGACTTTCTGCTGAAAATTTCATTTAGCAATTTGTTTAGATCAGAACTGTTCACAATGAATTCTATTACTTTTTTTTTTTTTTTTTTTTTAGTATTGGGCATTGAACCCAGGGGCATTCTACCTGCGAGCTACACACCCAGCCCTAATTTTTATTCTTTACTTTGAAACAGCATCTCACCAAGTTGTGGAGATCCTCCTTAAATAGCCAAGGCTGGGTGTGAACCTGAGATCCTTCTGTCTCAGCCTCTCAAGTACTGGGATTATAAAAGTGCACTACTACACTCAGAACTTTTCTTTCATCTGAGAATGTCTTTATTTAACTTTCATTACTGGATGTAGAATCTAAGGTTGACAATTATTTTCCTTTAGCTTTAAAAATGTTGTTCTGCTATCTTCTTGCATGAACAGTTGTTGTTGTTGTTGTTGTTGTTGTTGTTGTTGTTGTTTTGTGAGTCTGGGGATGGAACCTAAAGGCATTCGACCTCGGAGCTACCCCCCCCGCCCTATTTTTTATTCTTTATTTTGAAATAGGGTCTCACTAAGTTGCAGAAAGCCTCACAGTTGAGACTGTCTGCGAACCTCGATCCTCCAGTCTCAGCCTCCGGAATGCTGGGGTTACAAGCATGCGCCACCACGCCCAGCACATGAACAGTTTTTTGACAGGAAAGCTTTTAAACTATTTGAGTAATACATATTTTTTTTCTGTTGATACTTTCAATGTGCTTTCTGTTTTATTTATATGTCTGGGCATCAATTTCTTTTCTTTTTTTTTCTTTTCTTTTGTCCCAATTAGGATTCAATGAGCTTCTTGAATATGTAGGTTTATATCTTTCACCAGGTTTGAGAAACTTTTAGCCATTATTTGTTAAAATAGTGTTTCTCCTTCATGTTCTCCTCTCATTCTGAGATTCTAATCACATATATGTTAAACTTGAGTACTGTTACACCCATTTCTGGAGCTCTGTTCATTTTTTAAAATCTTTGCTATCTTTGTTTAGATTAGATAATTTCTATTGGTATATCTTTACATTCATAGCCATTCTGCTTTCAAGCCTATTCTACATATTTTTACTTTATTATATTTTTCAGCTATAAAATTTCTATTTGGTTCTTCTATACATTATCTAGTTCCTTATTGAAGCTATCTTTCCATTTTCAACAGAGTTAAGGGCTTAACTCTGAGCATATTGTTAGATAATTTCAACATTTGTAACACATTGGCATTGGCACCTGTCAATTGTTATACAAGTCGAGATTTCTTGATGTTCAGTCTGTCTGCCATCAAATGATTAGTCTGGGGCTTGGACTGTGGACTCTTTCTTACTTTAGTTCTCCAAGTCTTTGGTATGCTGTATAGGGCACATCCATGCACGCATAAATCAAGGCTAAGCCCAGGCACTCATAAACAACTTTTAAAAGATTTCTTTTTAGGCTACCCATCTTCACAATCTCTTTTGTAGTTCTGGTGTCCTCGGGCTCACTTTTCAGTTTTCTATTAGAAATTTGAGCTTCTTTCCTTTACATTTTCTGACACTGGCCCCCCTCTGGAACCAAGCAGCAGCACAGCACACGGAAGGGCGGGGAAAATAGCATGTGTTTGTTCTACTCTTTGAGATCATATCTACTCCAGTCAAAGAGGAATTTCCCCTCCCTCAGTTTTAGATGCAAAGGACCTGCTGATGCTATGCTTGCTGCCACTGTTCCTACCATACCATGACCTAAGGATTCAGGCATAAGAGAGTGGAGATCTGAAAGGGGAGAGGAGAAAGTCAGGCAGGAGGAATGAAGGAGGAGAAAGGTAGGAGGAGACAAAGAAAAGAGGAGGTGGGGAAGAAAGAAAGGGGAATTTCCATTTTCTGGAATGTTAACTGATTGCTTTCCTAGAGGAACTAGAGATCGTGTCCTAGAGATTGTCTGTGCCAATGTCCACTACCTTCTTGGTTTGGGGTTGCCTTAGTTTCAGTCTGGTATCTACCAAAGGATAAGAAATGGCATCCTCACTATTTTTGGGTGATACTCTGTTTCTCTCACCACCTTCCTAATATTATTTACTTTTCAGAGTCCTCAGATAGCCACTCTATGCATTCTATCCAGGTCTTATAGCTGTATTGAGTGGGGATGAGAAGGCAGAATCTGCTTCTTCCATCTTACTTGGAACCAGAAATGTAAGAGACATTTGTATATAGTATGCCTGCACTTTCAAAGAATTAAAGTTGCAGTGTGGATTCCTGATATTTGTTTTTTTTTACCTACCCAGCCATAAATAACTTATTTCTACTACATGTGAAGACTTTATCACAAGATAAAGACTTCTGTTACACCACAAGTATTGATAGTTTCAGAAGTCAGAAGCATTCTTATCGCTACTTTCAAAAAACAGTAATTTGGCCTGTGTTATTTATACTTACATCAATTCATTTCTATTTTACTACAATAAAAGACTTATAACCATTCTATTACATGCAGATGTAATTTGTATTTAAGGAAAGCAATTGATAAAGCGTTGTGTTGCTTGACTTGACTACAATTTGAATCTGCATGGCTGGACCATTTGATTATGCCACTTAAAGAATTAACAACAGCATAAAAAGTTCCAACATACCAGAGACTATCCAAGCGAGGAGCCACTGACAGAAATAAATAATTCTTTAAGGACATGGAGTCTTGCTACGTCATCCAGGCTGGCCCTGATCTCCTAGGCACAAGAGAATCTCCTTTTTCAGCCTTACAAATAACTGAGACCACAGGCTGTGTCTGGCCTAAGAACTATTTTTAGAAGAGGTTTGGCCATTGTGTAATATTTTTAATTGATCCAAAATGCTGAATTTATTTACAAAAAAGGGATTTTCCTTTTTATATGGCTCATTTTTCAATGCTACTTGTACTTATTAAAATGTACGAGCTCTCCCTATCATGGACTTCTATAACACACAAATATCATGAAAGAAGAGTAGGCAGGAGCTACTTTCCTCAAAGGGCATATGTTTTACCTTCCCAAATAGAGTGCTAACTCTTTGAGAGAGGAGATCTCAGCTTTGTTGATATGTGTAATAAGGCAGTGTTTGATGCCTGACAAATGGAACTGCAAAAGACAGATAAAATAGCCCAGACATTAAAGAAGACACATAAAAACAGATCATGAAAAAAGAGCTGAAGCTGGGCATGGAGGTGCACACCTATAATCCCAGTACTTGGGAAGTTGAGACAGGAAGATCACAGGTTTAAGGCCAGTCTCAAGAACTTAGTGAGGCCCTCAGCCACTCAGTGAGACCCTGTTGCAAAATAAAAAATGAAATAGGGCTGCAGGTTTAGTTCAGAGGCAGAATGCCCCCGAATTGAATACTCAGTAAAAAAAGAAAGGAAGGCAGGAAGGCAATTTGATAGGTGTAGATGCTGTTTATTTTAAGGAACCATAGAATTGGCTAGAAGTTGGAAGGAGAAATTGAATGAAATTTACCCATTGTCTTAAGAATATAGTAGGAAGAGTAGCTACAAGTGAATGTAAGATACTTTTCATACAGCAAAGAGAACAGAATTTATCATTCTTAGTATATCAACCTGATTAAAATACTTTAATAACTTAGCTTGTTAACAGACTTTCAGAACTAGAAATATAGCAAATTTTTACTATGAAAAGCATTCCTTATCTAATACACTTTGATGGATAGAAGATAGTTTGCTGGGTTTGTACAAACTTTTCCCAAGATTTCCTCTTCCTCTATGTGTTTAAGACAAATATGATTTGAAATGCAGACACAAAATATACTGTTTATTCCAATAGACACCTGTGAAACTGTAATTTTGGGGTTGTATTTTGGGGTTATTCTGTGGCACTGGGGCCTGAGCCCAGGGGAATTCTACCTCTAAACTATACCTCCAGCCTTTTTTCATATTTTGGGTTGATTTAGGGTCTCACTAGGTTGCTGAAAATCTTGCTAGGTTGCAGTCTGGCCTCAAGATTGTGATCCTCCTGTCTCAGCCTCCCAAGTGAAACTATAATCTTAAAAAATTACAGGTGTGCTTCACCATGCCCAGCTCTCTGTGTAACTATAATCTTAAAAAATGCTGAAAGGGCCGGGCGTGGTGGCGCACGCTTGTAATCCCCGCGCTTGGGAGGCGGAGACAGGAGGATCATGCAGGTTCGAAGCCAGCCGCGCGCGCTGGCTTAGGAGACCCTGTTTCCAAATAAAAATGTAAAAATACGTCTGGGAGTGTAGCCCAGAGGTAGAAGGGCTTCCAGGAACCCCAGTACCACAAAAAATAAATGCTGAAAGGGGCAAATTTAATTTCTACCAATCACTCAAACTGAAGGGAAGGAACTGATCACAGCAAGAATGTATAGGTAAAACTGATCACAGCTTGTCAATTTTGTTTTTTTACAATGAACTGACCACCTGATATGTAAGTAGGAAGCTAAGACATAGAAAGGAACCACATTTTATAAGCAGAAAAAAAGTACAGATTCCTCTTTGTAAAGCTGATAGAACAGTCTGCTCCTACAGTGCTAGAGTTTGGAGACTGAATATTTCTCAGAGGTCCATGTATTAAAGGCGTGGTCCCAGGCCTCCACTTTTAGGGGGTGCTATGATACTTTAGGAGGAGAGGCTGTGTGGGAGCTCCTTTGTTTCCTGGGCATGTGCCCTTCATAGGGATTTGGGGACTCAGGCTCTTCTTCTTCCTCTTTTGCTTCTTGGCTGATGAGGTGAACTTCTGCCATCTTTTGCTCTGCGGTGTGCTCCCGCCACGATGTGCACCCACCATGCTGTGCTGCTTCACCAATGGCCCAAAGCCACACCGGCCAATCAGTGGTAAACTGGAATCTCCAAAACCATAGGCCAATACAACCCTTTCTCTTTATAAGTTAATTGTCTTGGGTATTTAGTTATAGTAACTTGAAGTTGACTAATACACACACCAACCTAGTCATTAGACTCCAACTCTTTTCTTTCTCAGGATTTCCTCAGTGTGTAGGATGGTGCTTTGCACGTAACAGACTCTCAAATTAAATACCAAGTTCATTATTCTTGTAGTTATGTATATCTATTGACTTAATTCAGTTTAAACTAGCTCAGTGGATTTTCTCTATATAAACAAGAGAATATAAAGTTTATAATGTACTGTCAGTCCTGCATATATCATTATACTTGCTCTAGTCACCAAGTGCCTTTGAATATAGTGGGCAATCAATAAGTGTCTGAAGAATAGGGTATGAATAAATGAATTAGCCAGACTATAATCCCTGCTGAAGGAAAGGAAATGGCCCATTTTTTCTTGTGACTCCCTGCACTAAACTTTCCGAGACAACACACCCACAAGAAGAGAACACCATCTGAACAACGCTTCACAATTGCTCTCTCATTACACTGGGCTCCTGGCATCCAGCACATCTTGGAGACCTGGTGTTAAGGAATGCATTCTGAGCCTCTGCCGGCACAGGCATGTCACAGGATGCTTCTAACACAAGCCAGAGCTCAGGTTTGTTTCATGTCTTCACTTGCTTTTGATGGAAGGTGCGCTGGCAGCTGTTGTCATCATTAGCCTTGTGGCAATACTTTTTCCCTTAAGTGTCATGTCTCATATGAAAGCTTAAAGCTCGTTAAACAGGGAGGGACTTTGGAATAAGTGCCAATGTCAAACAGTAAAGTTTTTATTTTCTCCTGTTGTAACAGATTTAAAGGTCTAAATTTCTAAATCTCAGTCTCTAACACCACTCAGGATTTTAAATTAGATAATGGGGTGAAAACAGGAGGATACCAATTCCTTCTTCTAACTGTATGATCTTTACCAGAGAACTCATAAAGATGATATTTGGAACCTGCTAGGCACTAAGGAGTGAAATTCTCCTATGATTCTGGCATTTTACGGGATGAATAAGCTGTCCATCCATGGTTCTGTAACCTAGAGAGTCAAGATACCTGAATTTGTAGGCTCAGCTCAATGCAGTCTTATGTGGGATGAACATTTTCCTAGCAACTGATGCAAGTCATAATAACTAACTGTTATTGATCATTTAACTGTGTATCAGGCAATATCTTAAGTACTTTAAATCCTACAGTGTTCACAAAACACTTTGAGGTAGACATTTGTCTCCATTTTGCAAATGAGAAAACTTAATATTAAGTCAGAAACTTGCTTAGGTTTTTACAAATTATAAGGAAGACTTTTAAAGAAAAGTAATTAGCACTACCTAATATTATATAAGCATCTACCCTACTAGCCTGTACATTCTTCTAAAGTTATTATTTCCTTCATTTTTGCATCTCTCATACTAAGACAATGTATCACACATACAAACTTCTTAATGAAAGTTTTCAAAGCAAATGAAAGACCCTTTGTTCTGCAATCTGTAAAATCTCTTTCTCTCTTGCTCTTGCTTTCCCCTGCTCCCTTTAGATTTTTTCACATTACAAGATTGGTTTAAAATTTAAAACTCTCAAAATCATTCCTACCCCACATATTAACATATTGTTTGCCAAATTTACCTGTATTTCTCTGGGTCCAAAAGTAGCAGCTGATGAATAAATGAACCTCAATACCAAGCAACAAGTTGGGACAGGTAATTAAGGATACTGAATCCACTGAAATTGCAGGTAAGTTTTAGGGAAGTAGAATATATTTACCAGAGTTGGAATTTGGCCAGGATTCTAAAGAAAATGCCAATTACCCTTTGATAATGTAACATGGCACATAAACATTGTTTAACTGAATTTCTGGCTAAGATAAAAATTTCAGAGACTGACTGAAGGAACACATCATCCCTGGACAAATTCTTTAATTGAGAAGAGTCTTTGTAGTTTCACAGTAGCCCCCCAAATATAACAAGGAAAGCTTCATCTGGTCACATTAAGCAGTAAAAGTAATTATAATTAATGGAATTAGAGCAAGTGGTCTTTCCAGAAATATAATCTAGTATGCACATTAAATTAATGTAGTTAACTTCCTTCTGAAAAGTATCTCTACAACCTGAACATATAAGAGACCCCAAGAGAGTATATTTCATCAAGATGGAAACTTTCTCAGATATCATCTCTCTGCCCAAGATAATAAAGGTGTGATCTCAGTGAAAGTGAGAGAATGAATTAGGTTAATTTTTCAAGATCTCTAGCCACCTTCAAGTTATAATTCTGCTAAAGGATCTAAGTCAAAACAAGACTAGTTAAAAAGAGAAGATCTGTATATTTAAGAGATATACCAAATACAATATGCAAACCTTGTTTGAAATTTAAAACAAAGAAGTTTTGGGGTTTTTTTTTATATTGTTGCTGGTGATTGAACCCTAAGCATGCTCTCTACCACTGAGCTAGCTATTTAGCCCCTCATAACAAAGCAGCTGCTAAAAAAAAAAAAAAAAAAAAAAAAAATGCTAGCTGGAGAATTTGAACACAGATTCAAATTCTTGAAGTGTAATATTCTTGAAATACATTATTTTTGAAGGGCAATAACTATTATTGTATTTTATTTTAGAAATACACATGCTATGGTATTTGTAAATGATAATGATACAATGCCCAGGATTACCTTCAATGTGAAGTTGGGTAGAGAGATGTTAGTGAGTAGACGAAACAAGATTTTCCAGATGTTTATAATGACTGAGGCTCAGTGATGAGCACAAGGGGATCCATTGTGCTGTTTTCATATTCACTTCAGCGTGTTTTAAATTAAACATAATAATAAGCATAAAAACCTTTTAAAATTAAGTAAATTAAGTTGGGCGTGGTGGTGCACAAACTTGTAATCCCTATACTTGGGAGGCCGAGACAGGAGGATCCCAGGCTCACAGCCAGCATCCTCAACTTAGAAAAGCCCTCTGCAATTAAAAAAGTAAAATAAAATAGGAATGAGAGTGAAGATAAGAGTGGAATGCCCCTGAGTTTAATCGCCAGTAGCACACACACAAAAATAAATCAGTAGCACACTTGTAATTCTAGTATTTGGGAGGCTGAGACTGGAGAATCTTAGGTTAAAAACCAACCTCAGCTACTTAGTGAGACTTTCAGCCACCTGGCAAGACCCTGTCTCAAAACAAAAAAAAAAAAAAATTTTTTTAAGGGCTGCAAAAGTAGCTTGGAGGTAGAATATGTCTGGGTTCAATCCTCAGTAACACACACACACACACACACACACACACACACACACACACACGCGTGGCTGTTCAACACAGGTTATGGCATAGATAATATGGCTCATAGCTCAAATGAAACTACTGGTAACACAATGTCTTCTTAAAAAGAAAGCATACAAGAATGCAGAAGAATGAAAATGACAGTGATTTTTTTTTTTTTTTTTTTGCTGTACCGGTGATGGAACTCAGGGGCACTCTACCTTCGAGCTACAGCCCCTGCCCTATTTTTATTCTTTATTTTGAAACAGGGGCTCACTGAGTAGCAGAGGGCCTCACTAAGAAGCTGAGGCTGGCCTTGAACCGTGATCCTCCTGTCTCAGCCTCCGGAATGCTGGTCTTAAAAGCGTGTGCCACCAGGCCCGGCTTGACAGTGACATTTTTATACAATAATCTCAAACCCTTACTAATTAATAAAATAAAAAATTTCTATAACTTAAAATTTTTTCACCAAGAGCATGTGTATATGTCATTGTCAATATGATTTAAATTATGGTATGAGACTATAGTACACCAAAAAAAGCACAAAAGAAAGAAAAAATTGTCTGTGGTGCTGTGGATGGAATCCAAAGGCATTCTAACTCTAAACTATATCTCCATCCCTATTTTTTTTCATTTGGAAACAGGGTCTTCCTAAGTTTCTGAGAGCCTCACTAAATTTTCAAGGCTGTCCTTGAATCTGTGATTCTCCTGTCTTAGCCTCCCAAGTACTGGAATTGCAGACATGCATCACCACACCCAGCTACTTAAAAGTTTTAAACATTAATGCTTATATAATTGTTTCCTTTTTGTGCGTGGTGCTGGGGATTGAGCTCAAGGGCATTCCATCTCCAAGCCATACACCCAGACTTATTTTGTTTTTTGTTTGGAAACAGAGTCTTGCTAAGTTGACGTGAGCCTCACTGATTTGCTGAGGCTGGCTTCGAACCTGTGATCCTCCTATCTAAGCCTCACAAATACTGGGGTATAGGCCTGTGCCACCATGCCCAGTTTTGAGTTAATTCCTTTTTAAAAGTGTTTCAAAACTGAATACTAAATCAGGCAAATCACGTCATTTTTCTTGATTTCAAGGCAAGCTGAACCCAATTAGTTAATCGTGTTTTATTGATCAATACATGAGGTCTAAGCACTTTGCTTCATTTTTAGCACTTTTCTTGTCTGTGGTGCCGGGGATTGAACCCAGGAGCATTCTATCTCTGAGCTACAAGCCCAGCCTTATTTTATTTTGAAATAGGGTCGCACTTGGTTGATGAAAGCCTCCTTGCTGAGGCTGTCCTCAAAGCTGCTATTCTCCGGTCTCAGCCTCTCAAGTACTGGGATCACAGCCACATGCAAATATGCCCAGCTAACACTTTTGTTTTTAAATGAGCACCAACCTAAAGATATTTACTGATTTCCCACATGCTCCCATTGACATGCTAAAATTAACTGTGTATTCCAGAAAGTTAAGATACGGTAAGTGCCTCCAAGAACTTAACAGCTAAATTTGAAAGATTGTATAAAAGCCGTGTATTTACCAAATTAATGTATACAGCTATTCCAACCAAAAGTTTATTTTTTAATTTTGTCCAAACAAAACTGAATAGGTGGCCGGGCGTGGTGGCGCACGCTTGTAATCCCCGCGCTTGGGAGGTTCAAAGCCAGACGCGCTGTCTTTGAGAGACCCTGTTTCCAAAAATAAAATAGGTCTGGGAGTTCAGTCCGGAGATAGAAGAGTTTCCAGGGACCCCAGTAACACCAAAAAAAAAAAAAAAAAAAAAAAAAAAAAAAAAGCTGAATAGGTGTTTCACTCACTTCAAATTCCCAATGTCTCTTTTTGCTTTGTTTATAATTATTGCTATTTTATTCCTTCTTATTTTAAAATTTTATTACACTTTGTTTTTGTGCAGTTTTATCATTTATTTTGTTTTATTGGTGCATTGTAGTCATACATCTTAATGGAGTACAAGATGGTAGAGGCATACATGCACACATCACTCATTTAGCCCTTCACCAATGCCCACCCGATTCCCTTCTCCCTCCCTCCTTCTCATGTTTGGCTTAGTGATTGACTTTGATATGTTTGTGAATGTACATCATGTACATTCAGGAAGTCTCCCATCCCATCATTCTCATTTAGGTCACCTTATTTGCTCCTCTATGGTTTCTCCTTCATCTAAAGATCCTCCTATGACCCTTTTTTTCTCCCTAGCTTCTGCATATTAGGGAAAGCATCTGACTTTTTACTTTTTGTGACTGAATGATTTCACTTAACATAATGTTCTCCAGTTCCATCCATTTCCATGCAAGTGACATAATTTTGTTCTTCTTTATGGCTGAGTAAAATTCCATTGTGTACATATCCCATAGTTTTGTAATCCATATATCTGTTGATAGACATCTTGTCTAACTCCATAGTTTGGCAATTGTGAGTTGTGCAGCTATGAACATAGATATGCATGCATTAGTCTGATAGTTTGGTTTCCATTCTTTTGGGTAGATACCCAAAAGTAATAGCCGGATCATATGGAAGGCTCACTACCATTCTTCTCAGGATCCTACATACTGTTTTCCAAAGTGATTGCACTAATTTGCGATCCCACCAACAATGTACTGGAGTTCCTACTTCTCCACACCCTTGTCAGCATTTGTTGTTTATGTTTTTAATTATTGATATTCTAAATGGAATTAGGTGAAATCTAATCAGGGTGGTTTTGATTTGAATCTTTCTGATTGCTGATGATGTTGAGCATTTTTTCATACATTTAGTTGGTCATTTGAACTTCTTCTTTTGAGTTGTTTTCTTAGCAGTAGGTTTCTTGAGTTCTCTGTGTATTCTAGATAATTAGTCCCCTGGATGCACAGCTGGCAAAATTTTTCTCCCATTCTGTTGTCTCTCTGTTGAGGTTCTTGATAGCAGTTTTAGATTCATAAAAAAAACTGAGCAGATGATTCCGAGATTCCCCCACATACTGCATCCCTCACCAGAACAGTGTATTTTTTAACATCTGACAAAAATACAGTATAAATTATCATTATGCAAAGTCCACAGCTTACATTAGAATTTATTCTTGGTAATTGCACAATCTGTAGGTTTGAGAAAATGTATAACGGCATGTATCCACCAGTACAAGATCATATAAAGTAGTTTCATTCCCTAAAATTCCTTTGTGCTCTGCCTCTTTATCTTTCCTGTCCACAAGCCCCTATCAAACACTGACCTTTTTAATGTTTCTGTAATTTGTCTTTTGCAGAATGTCACATAGTGGGAATATGTAGCCTTTTCAGATAGAGATCCTTTACTTAATAATGTATATTTAAATTTCCTCTCTGTGTTCTCATGGCTTGATAACTCATTTCTTCTTAGTACCAAATAATATTCCATTGTCTGAATGCATCACAGATAATTATCCATTTAGTTCCTGAAGGACATCTTAGTTACTTCCAAATTTGGGCAATTATGAATAAAGCTTCTACAAACAACTGTGTGCAGGCTCTTGTGTAGACATGTTTCAACTTACGTAGGTAAATATCAAGGAGCGATTGCTGGATTATATAGAAAAAGTGTATAGTTTTGTAAGAATCTGCCACTGCCTTCCAAAGTGGCGATACCACTTTGATGTCCACTGCAGTGAATGCGAATTCCTCTTGTTTCACTTCCTCACGGGCATTTGCTGCTGTCGGTGTTCTGGATTTTGGCCATTCTAATAAGTGTGTAGTGGTACTTCATTGTAGTTTTAATTTTCTTTTCTCTGAAGACATATCATGTAGAGCATCTTTTCATATGCTTCTTTGCTATCATATGCGTATTTTATGAAGTATTTGTTAAGGCAAGGTCTTTGGCTCTTTTTTCTATTTGTTGTAGTTTGGTTTTTTGTGGTCCTGGGGATTAAACCCAGGGGCATTTTACCTCTAAATCACACCCCAGCGCTTTTTATTTTGAAACAAGGTCTTAATAACTTGCTGAAGGTCTCACTAAGTTGCTGAGGCTGACCTTGAATCTGTAATCCTCCTGTCTCAGCCTCCCAAGTACTGAGATTACAGGCTGGGACTGACACTCCAGGACTGTTGTTGTTTTCTTTAGTACTGAATTTAAGAATTCCTTTTATATTTTGAATAACAGTAATTTATCAGATATGTCTTTTGCAAAGATTTCTCTCAGTCTGTGGTTTGTCCTTCATTCTCTTAATGGTATATTCAAAAGAGTAGAAATCTTTTATTTTAATGAAGACTAGCTTATCAGTTACTTTGTATGAATCATGCCAGTGGTACCATTGGTGTCATATCTTTTAGTCATCACTAAACCCAAATTCATACAGCTTTTCTCCTATGTTATCTTCTAGGAGTTTTATAATTTTGGTTTTCACATTTGGTCTATGTCCTTTTTGTGTTAATTTTTGTGAATGTTTGTAATGTTTGTGTTTATATTCATTTTTATTTATTTTTTTGCATATAGATGCTCAATTGTTTCATTTGTTGAAAGACTATCTTTTTTCCATTGTATTTCTTTTGCTCTTTTATCAACAATCAGTTGACTATATTTATGTAGGGTTTTTTTTCTGAGCTCCCTATTCTGTTCTGTTGACATATTTGTCTATAACTTCACCAATGCCATACTATTTTCATTATTGTAGCTTTATAGTAAGTCTTGAAATCAGATCATATCAGTCTTCCAACTTTAATCTTTTCTTAAATATAAAAATATTTTAAAATGTGTATAAGTTAAATTGAGCCCTATAGTCATGCCATGCTTTATTTGTTTAAAAAGCAAAGCCAAGCCAGGCGTGATGGCGCACGCTTGTAATCCCAGCATTTGGGAGGCTGAGACCGGAGGATCACGGTTCGCGGACAGCCTCAGCTGCTTATTGAGGCCCTCTGCAACTCAGTGAGACCCTGTTTCAAAATTAAGAATAAAAAATTGGGTGGGGGGTGTAGCTCAGAGGTCAAATCCCTCTGGGTTCCATCTCCAGACCCACAAAAAAAAAAAAGCAAAGCCAGAGATATGGCATTACTAAAATTAGATTACTAAAATTTTATTTATCTTATTTATTTATTTATTGCATTACTAAAATTCCTGTAAGTCCTTTAAAAAGGATTTACAGGAGTGGGATATAGCTCAGTGGTAGAGAACTTGCCTAGCACCACAAGACCATGTATCCAATCGTCAGCATAAAAAAAAAGTCTGAAAAGAACAGTTTGTAGACAGATTCTTAGGAGAATACAGTAATTTCAGAAAAACAACCTAGGAAATTTGGTATATATTAGTATATTATATCTGAGTTAGGAAAATGTAGAGTAACTATTAATCTCAAATTTTAAACCAACATTGCATTCCTGTGGTACTTGATGGTTCAGTCAACATTCTCACTGTTATAATCCAAAACAAATGACCATATGATTTAGAGGAAGGAAAATTTTATTGTTCACAGTTTTCTTGGAGACTTAGGGTCAGTCTACATGAGGCCGGTGTCTGCAGATCTCAGGGCACGGCAGTGAGAAACAGAGGGGAAGAGAGGAAGGCTCTGCTTTTGCTCTTTCATCATGAAGACTGGAAGCAAGGAGATTCAAAGACAAACTCACAGGCCCTCAGGCCACACCCCCAGGACCCGCCTTCTCCAGCCACACCCCACCTGCCTAGTAAATCCATAATGATGTATTTATCCAGTGATGAGACTACAACCCTCACGACTTAATTGTAGCAACTTTGAGCATTAATACATGAGCTCTTCAGGGGACATTCTATATCTAACCATGATACTTGGTTAGATATTTAATATTGTGAATTCAATTTGTTAAAATGTTAAGAATATTATTTTGGCCGGGCGTGGTGGCGCACGCTTATAATCTCCGCGCTTGGGAGTCAGAGACAAGAGGATCGCTCAGGTTCGAAGCCAGCCGCGCTGGCTTAAGAGACCCTGTTTCTAAATAAAAAGTATAAAAATAGGTCTGGGAGTGTAGCCCGGAGGTAGAAGGGCTTCCAGGAACCCCAGTACCACCAAAAAAAAAATTATTTTAATATTATTTGATATTATGAATTTAATAATATTTAGCAATATTTAATATTATAGATGCAATTTTTTTAAATGTTAAGAATTTTTAATGTATGTTTAATAGATTTTATGATGAATATTAATCCATAGTTTCTTGTAATATCTTTGTGTTATTTAGTATCAGGATAATACTATTCTAATAGAATAAATTTAACAATATTCCCTGATTCAAGTTTCAATTTTCTGAAAGAGTTTATATACAATTGATATTATTTCTCCCTTATAAAATTCACCAGGAAAGCCACCTTGGCCTAGAGTTTCATTTCTGGAAAAGTTTTTAACTACGAATCCAATTGTCTTCATAGATATATGAATATTCTGGTTATCTATTTAGACTTCTTGAATAAACTTTGGTAATTTGTCTTTCAGAAAATTTCTTCATCTAATCTGTTTTCAATTTTATTGCCATAAAGTTTCATAAGATTTTTATATTGCCCTTATTATCTATCTATATAATTATATTATTAATACATGTAGAAACTGAAGTTGTCACTTTTTTTTAACATATCTTGCTAAATTACAGAGGTTCTCTCTAAATTGCTGAGGCTGGCCTCAAACCTGCAATCTCCCTGTCTAAGCTTCCCAAGTACTGGGATTACAGATGTGTAGAAGCTAAGTTTATTAATTTAAAAATCATTCTTTTTTGCTAATATAGGCATTTTAATGCTGTAAGTTTTCCTCTAAGCACTGTTTTACCTGCACACTATACATTTAGCTGTTTGCTATTTTCATTTAGCTCAAATTTTTTTTTCTTTTTTCTCTTTTTTGGCCCATAGATTGTTCACAAGTTTGTTATTTAATTCTTAAATACTTGAAATTTTCCAGACAGCTGTCATTCTATCCTAATATAATTCCATTGTTGTCTAAAAACATAGTCTTTTTTGTGTGTGTTACTGGGGATTGAACCCAGGAGCATTCTTCCTCTGAGCAATAACCCAGCCCTATTTTTTTATTTTTTATTTTGGAACAAGTTCTCACTTAAGTTGCGGAGAGCCTCACTAAATAGCTAAGGCTAGCTACAAACCTCCAACCCTCCTGTCTCAGCCTCCCAAAATACTGGGTATAGAAGCATGCGCCACCACACACAGCTTCAAAACATACTCATTATTTAATGATTTGAATCTTTTAAAATTTCATTAAGCCGGGGGTGGTGGCGCACGCTTGTAATCCCCGCCCTTGGGAGGCAGAGACAGGAGGATTGCGCAAGTTCAAAGCCAGCCGCACTAGCTCAAGAGACCCTGTTTCCAAATTAAAAAAAAAAAAAAATATATATATATATATATATATATATATATATATATATATATTATTAGGTTATTAGGTCTGGGAGTGAAGCCCAGAGGTAGAAGGGTTTCCAAGATCCCCAGTACCACCAAAAAAAAAAAAATTATTAAGACTTGTTTGTACAGACTATGATAAAAGTAGGTAAATTTCTGTGAACTTGACATGCATACTGCTGTTGTTGCATATAATATTCTTATATATCAAGACATGTTATCTTCTATATCTTTATTGTTTTTCACATTTTTATATCAATATGGAGAAAGAATTGAAATCTCCGATATAAATTATAAATTTGTCTTATATTTCTTTCAGTCCTGCTTTTTGTTTTTTTTGAAAAGGGGGTCTCTTAAGCCAGCGCGGCTGGCTTCAAACCAGCACAATCCTCCTGTCTCTGCCTCCCAAGCACAGGGATTACAAGCGTGCGCCACCACGCCCGGCCTTCCTAATTCTTCATATATGACTATATATGAAGCTATATATACATATGTATGTAATACACACATACGCGCGCGTACACACACACACGAGTCAATTTACGTGGAAGGCTGAGACAGAAGGATCGCAGGTTCGAGGCCAATCACGGAAACTTAGCAAGATCCTCAGGAACTTAGTGAGACCCTATTTCAAAATAAAATAAAGAAGCCACCAAGTTCTGTGTGCATGTGTGTCACTGTCAACATGATTTGCATCATGATGTGAGACTATAATGCACCAATAAAAGCATATTAAAAATAAAAAATAAATAAATAAATAAATAAATAAATAAATAAATACAGTAGGGCTGGGCATATAGTTCAGAAGTAGAACACCCATGGGTTCAATCCCCAATAACACACACACACACCCTCCGGGGTTACAGTCATGTGACACAATACCCAGTTTGGTTTT
The DNA here is from genome assembly GCF_963383645.1 of Muscardinus avellanarius. Taxonomy (NCBI): domain Eukaryota; kingdom Metazoa; phylum Chordata; class Mammalia; order Rodentia; family Gliridae; genus Muscardinus; species Muscardinus avellanarius. The sequence goes on along the minus strand of NC_137803.1, from coordinate 52,684,242 downwards.
TGTTTTGCTTTGTTTTGTTTGCAGTACTGGGAGTTGAACCCAGGACCATTCTACCTCTGATCTACACCCCCCAGATCTATTTTTTATTCTTTATTTTGAAAGAGGGTCTCACTATGTTGCTAAGGGCCTCACTAAGTAGCTGAGGCTGGCCTTGAACCTGTAAGCTCTCCTGTCTCAGCTCCCAAATATTGAGATTACAAGCATGTGCCACCACGCCTGGCTCTCGGTTGTATTTTTTAAGTCTATTATTACACATATAAACATCTAGAAATAGTATGTTTGTTTGATATATTGACCCCTTTGTCATTATGAAATAACTTTTTCACTTTTTTTCTAATAATGCTTTTTGCTCTGAGATCTGCCTTGTTTGACATCATCGTAACCACTATGCCTTATATTTTGTCTTTGTAGGGTGCTGCTCTTTGAATCCAGAGCCTCGTGTATACTATAGAACTCTGCCACTGCATTATGCCTCCAGCCCTATACCTTACTTTTGATTAATGTTAGCATGATGTCTCTTCCCATTCTTTCATTTTTCACTCTATTTGTATCTTTATATCTAAAGGAGGCTTCTTAACAATTTGCACTTAATATGATCATTGATATGGCTGGGTTCAACTTGCTATTTTATTTCTCTTTCGTCTACCTGTTCTGTGTACCCCTTTCCTGCCTTTTCATTGTCTTATTATTCAATTCTCTATCCTGCTGTCATATTAATTATAATTTTTGTTTCCGTGTATGTGTACTGCTATGGTTTGAATATATCCTTTAAAGTTTATGTGATAGAAACTTAATCCTTAATACAACAGGACTGAATCACTAAAGGAAATTCCAAAGCTGTTTATTATGATAAGTAATTAGATAATTATGCACTTGTATTTTTTAATAACTGAAGTTCAAGTCATTGAGTTGTACATATAAAAGTTGATGAAATGCACATAAATCTTTGTTCTAGGAAAATATATTTTTCATCATGTAGAATCCAATATATATTCCAATATATATAACTTTTCATGGATTTTTTAAAAGGGTAGAAATTGAATTCAAACAGTTAACTTATATTTTATCCTTAAAACTTTTGCTTTTGGAAAAACTTCACTTGCAGTTTTGATTAGTTTCTCAAAGTATGCCAGAACAACATAGTATTTAGAGTGTGTATGTGTGTGTGTGTGTGTGTGTGTGTGTGTGTATGTGTGTGCGCGCGCGTGCGCACACACACTGGGGACTGAACCCAGGAGTGTTCTGCCTCTGAGCTACATTCCCATCCCCCACCTTTTTTTGAAACAAGTTCTCACCAAGTTGCAGAGGTCCTAACTAAATCGCTGAGGTTGGGGATTGCAAGTGTGCGCCGCCACACTTGGCTTGGATACTCTTAAACTGTATAAATCAGTAAACAAAATTTCTGTTAAGGCATACTGGGAGCTATCTTCAGTAAGACCTTTTGGTCTGGTAAATGACAAGAAATCGTTTATCATAGTTTATGTGCTCTCACGGGGTCCACTTTAGTGATTTATGAGGAAGGGATGATACGTCAGCCATACTCTATCTCACTTTTGTTTTTGTTTTTTACTTCAAAATATTTGCTGCTCATTTTCCCTAGAAGAAAAACTGATTCTTTTTTAATATTTTAAATATTCTTTAATGAATTTCAACCAAGGAGTACAAGGAGAAAAGTTCTAGGTGATACGAAAGTACTGAATGGCAACACCTTCAGAATTAATTCTATATTCTATATCTAAGCACCAGCCTGAGAGACCTCACAACTCTACCCACACACTGTAACCTCAGAAATATCTGTCCCTGCAAGCCCTGACACTCTCTTGGCCTACAGCTGTTCTGGGTAGTGAGATTTCTTGATTTGTCATGGCAAGGTTCCGTGTATTGTGAATATACAGTGGGGTAAATTATTTGAATGGGCCCAATTGTGCACTATGCTATGTCCCAGAAGAACTGGTCAGAGTGAAGATAGTGACAGAGCCAACCATAACTGAATAGACTGTTTCTTCACCATGTTGGGGAAAAGATGCTAATTGGCACATGTAACTTTTTCTCAGACTTGTGCATCAGATGCCAAATATGGAAACAGTTACATTCTGAGTCAGGTATTAGACATTTTTTCCTTTAGGAAATAATTTTTTAACCAAAAATTACTTCCATTTCCTTAGCCAAGTCTCAATCCTGAGTAAAAAGTTTCTCCTCCTCAAACACAGTGTGATTCTATCTTCACCAATTTTGGATTCTTCAAGAAAGATAGTCTCTGGCTTTTTGTTATTGTATAGATGCTGTTTACCTGTTGCTGAGCTACAAAGGATACCGACTGCTCCTTACTTTACTCTCAAAGGAAAAAAAATCCCAGAGAGAGACATGTTTCTAAGCTTTGAGTCAGAGTTTTATATTGGGTTGGCTGATGAAATTGAACAGTAATTCTTGTTAGAGTCTAGCATTAGCTGCAGTATTTTCAGTAATCTTGAAGACTGCATGTACCAATCTCAATTGTTTCCTTATAAATGTTATATTTGATTAGAAATAATGATATAGGTGAAATTATTTCTTTATCTTTAAGAGAAACATGTTGCCGGGTGTGGTGGTGCACGCTTGTAATCCCCACGCTTGGGAGGCGGAGACAGGAGGATGGCGCAGGTTCGAAGCCAGCCATGCTGGCGTAAGAGACCCTGTTTCAAAAATATTAAATAGGTCTGGGAGTGTAGCCCGGAGGTCGAAGGGCTTCCAGGAACCCCAGTACCACCAAAAAAAAAAAAAAGAGAAACATGTTTATTTAAGATGGCGAGAGTCGAAATTGATAAACTTTTATTTAGTAACCAACATGAATAAAGCAGTTAATTAGTAAGTATAACAATCCTAACAATTAGAATGTGTGTGTGTGTGTGTGTGTGTGTGTGTGTGTGTGTATGTTACTAAGGATTGAACCCAGGAGTACTACTGAGCCCTTTAGCCCTTTTTATTTTTTGAGACAGGGTCTTACTAAATTGTGCAGGCTTGCCTTAATCTTGTAATTCTCCTACCTTAGCCTCCCTAGTCACTGGGATTATATAGGCTTGCACCACCATACCCAGACAAACTTACTTTTGATCATGATCATACTTACTTGGTCATCTTAAACACATGTGATTATGGCAAAGCAAGAAACAAATACATAATTTACAGTCTGGTACAAAATGAAAATGTGAGGTCTATCATTCTAAAATTGTTTTTTAAAAATCCAAATCACAGCCAGACATAGTGGTGCACGCTTGTAATACTAACGTTTGAGAGGCTGAAACAGGAGGATCGTGGTTCACGGACAGTCTCAGCAACTTAGGCCCTTTGCAACTCAATGAGACCCTGTTTCAAAATAAAGAATAAAAAATAATACTGGGGGTATCACTCAGGGGTATAATGCCCCTGGGTTCCATCCCCAGTACTGCAAAAAAAAAAAAAAATCCAAACCAGATTCTTAAACCATGTCTGAGCCCATTTGAGTTCCAATCCTGAATGACTGGATAGGTTACCCACCCATGAAGCTACCCTGGAAACAGCAGGCATACTGAGACAAAAGTCACTGTTAAGACCCACTCAGAGTCTGACTAATTTTTCACTTATTCACATTATTTTATATCTCACTGCAAATGAGAAGTTCAGCAGTTTGCCAGTACCCTCAGAGTCCATCAAAGAAGAAAAACAATGGCTATCGTAAACAAATTTAAACCTTTAAAAATGTTGCATAAATTAGATAAGAATCATAAATTAATAAGCTTAATGATACTTTGGGGGAGGGTAGACAATTTAAACAGGTTTTAATGTTTAACTAATCAGTGATCCTCAAACTATTAAACTCTTTTATTGTTCTGATAATTCCTCCATCTGAAGTCAGGTAACCAATATAGCAATCAACTTTCCTACTCTGAGACAAAGGAATAGAAATAAGAGGTAGAAGAGTTGAGGGAAGACAGTGGAACTGAGATTATTTACATATTCAAATCTCATGGCTGCATAGAGCAAAGACTTTGTAACACCTCTACATATAATTACCATATCCTGAACATTTTTTGAGTCAGGCATTGTGATAAGCATATTAATTCAGTCTTTCTAACAACCCTGTGAAATAAGGGAAGAGAAAGTTTTTTATTAAAATAAAGTGAATCTCTTAAATAGATATCACAAAAAAACTGCTACCAGGAACTATATTGGTCACAATCCAGGCATACTCAAATAGGGTAATTGAAAAGAGTTCATTAAAGGGACTACTTACAAAAGTGTGGGCAGATTTTAGAGAAGTTAATAGGAAATAATGCAGGACTCTATGACATTATCAACAGCAGAAGCTATAAGAACCTAGGCTACTGTGACTTGTAATGAGTAGCAGGGTATAGAAAGCTTCCTGATGGAAAACGTGGCCTCCATTAAAAGAACACAACCAGGAGAGATGACTTCACAGGGGAAAGCTGGGAAAATAGATGCCCAGACCATACTCTTCTCCCTCCATCAGATTTCTTTCTGGTGTTCTCCACTGACCAAACCCAACAAAGAGGCCACAAGAGGGTTTAATTATGTAGGATAGTGATTCTAAAGGGTAGCACGCATCAGAATCATGAGGAAAGTTTATTAAAACAGATTGCTGAGTCCCACTGCCAGAATGGGACTGGGCCTGGAAATATGCATTTCCAATTAAGTTCCCAGGTGTTGCTGATGTTGCCCGCCCAATGGCCACATTTGGAAAACCACTAAATTAAACTAAACAGGTCAGCCTCTCTTGGAGAAAGCAGGGCAGAGAAGGGTGGAGTGTACAATTGGGAGATATCCAACACAGGAACAATAGTCATTGGTATGAGGACAACAGACTAATTTATCATCAAAACAGCTGCCTCTGACAGTTGTCCTTTTGTTTTGTTTTGGTTTTTTCCCCTCTGTGAATGCTAAAAGTTTATTTTGTTGCCCTAGTGAAAACAGAGAAAATCTCTAGGTATTTTCAACATACCTCCCTAGTTACCTACCTAGGTAGGTAACTACCTAGACTACCTCCCACCAACCAAAGTGCTCAGTAATGGAGAGACATAGCAGAAAGCACCTTGGCTTTTCCTTTTACTACTATTCACAAGAACTTACAGTTCTCTCTGTACAGGAAAAATCTAGAAATTGACAGTTTCAGTGCCAGCCCTATGACAGATGCTTATGAATGTACTGACTACAAAAAAACATTATTGAGTTTTGATGGGTGGGATCATCAATCAAGACTTGTAGTAACTAAAATATGAACTGTATGATCTCTCAATTGTAATGCAGAGTTTGCTCTTACTGCATTTTCATTAAAGGCCAAAAATGTGATTATACCAAACATAATTGAATCCTTCCTAGCAAAGCAGAATAGAATGTAAAACTAAAAGCTAAAATTTTACCCTACTCTGTGTAAACAAAGTCAAGTATGTCAGATTAATGAATGACTTGCTTGGAAAAACTCAGAGAAAAGGTTTTAATCTGCATTTGATAGTAGAAAGGTTATATCCATTTCCTGGCAGAGATCTCAGAACACCTAATTTATATGAAAAATAAAAAATTTCTCATGAAACGTGCAAAAGCATACTTACTTCCTCAGGTGCTTAACATTAGCTTTTAGTTGTCCAGTATTTTTCTTTTATGGGATTTTGTTAAATTTTGAAAGATGTGTACTTTTTTCCTACTTTATATGGAAAAAAAGCTCATATCAGAAATAGGTTTACATCAGATACTTAAATTAGGCTTCTAGAAGAAAGGAAGAAGTAAATATTAACCCATAAATTCTACCTTTGTTTACTTATTTATTGGCAAATTTATGTAGAACTTTAGCTCCAAGTACCAATTTAATAATCAGACCAAAAGTTATTCCAGCTAGACGACTGTTAAGTGACGTAGCCCTTTTAGTGTTCATAGAGTTCATCTATGAAATTGAATTTAACACTGTGTTCTTCAAAAGTCAGATCATGATCAAAATGATGCTGTATAAACTGAAAAAATTATGGATGTACCAATATTTATTAAAGAACATACTATGGTAGATGATTTGGTCAAATAACAGAAATTAAATCAATTCAAAGATACATAATTGCAAGCTACAATTCTCCCACAATTTTTTTTACTCATTGCTCCAAAAACAGTTAATTTGCTCTAACTGCATAAAAACAGCAAGACCTTTGATGTTGTTTGAGGCACCATGCCCCTGGTCATACTGGGATCGCAAACAACCAAGGCTATCTGGATGCTGTGAGGCTAACTGACCCAAGTCACAGTGCCTGGTATAAGGAGGCTGCCTCTGGACTGTTGTCTTTTTCTAAAACGGGTTGATCAAGTGGATTAGGCATGAAATAAGTGCAAAACCTCTAGGTAAAAATGATCACCAGTTGATTGGCAGCAATATCACTTAAAAATATAATCCTATCAATACCACTTTACACAGAAATGTCAAACAGTAGAAAAGGCCATAACTAAAAAGTAAAAATACCTTTACTCCTCTGTTCAGCTTCCATTCTTACTTCCCAGGGCTGTGTTTATTTTGTATTCTTCCAGACATTTTCTTTACAAATTAAAAAATGTAAATATATGTGTCCTTTGCTTGTATACAAATGAGATCACATTTTATATATTAATCTGTACCTTTTTCATTTAATACGTTTTAGAGATTTTTTTTTTTTTTTTTGTGGTACTGGGGTTCCTGGAAGCCCTTGTACCTCCGGGCTACACTCCCAGACCTATTTTTACATTTTTATTTGGAAACAGGGTCTCCTAAGCCAGCGCGCGGGGCTGGCTTCGAACCTGCGCGATCCTCCTGTTTCTGCCTCCCAAGCGCGGGGATTACAAGCGTGCGCCACCACGCCCGGCTAGAGATTTTTTTTTATAATGATAGAGATGTATTACCACATAGGTTGTAGTTTCCATAACTTAATTAACCAGACTTCTATTGATAGACATTCAGGTTGCTTCTAGGTATTTCTTATTAAAAACAATTTGCTATTAAAGCAACATTGAAATGCCATTTCACGTCTTTCAAATGGGAAATCCAAAAGTTTGAGAGCATGCTCTATTGGCAAGTCAGTGAGGAAACAGGGGTTCTGAACATTGCTGGCAATAATGCAAACTAAGACAACAGCTATCAGGAATAATCTTGGTGATATCTAGCAAAATTACACATATACTTTTTCCATTAATCTACTGATTCCATTTTTAGCAATTATTCAAAAAAAAACACTTGCAAAACTCCTATAGTAGATGCCATAGTAGATTACCCAGACCTCCTCTTTAAGACAGAGCTTATAGGTGACCACACCTTTATGAGTTCGGCAGCAGATGGCTGCCAGCCTAGATCCTCTCTATGGGTTGCCTTTGACCGAAAAGAGCTGCCTCCCAATCCACATAAAGCAATGCTCTATTTGGGAGTATAGGAACTCTGCCTCCTTGTCTCAAGAAAGAACGACCTCAAAGAGACATCTAGCTCTAGAGCTCTCCATTGGATTGGCTGAGTCTTTTGATGCAATTTCATCCAGTGCTTCTCAATACCCCGTCTTACTCCTTCATGCCTTCAAAGATGTCAATCCTGAAAGCACTCAGATTTTGTGCTCAAAATCTGTTTCTCTTGTAACCCAACTGGACAGAATGATCCAAGTCAGCACTCTACAATGAGGTTTCAGAGCTGGTTTATCAGCCAGTTGGCAGAATGAAGACTATATCACTGCTACTAGGTAGAGTACTGATAGTGCCTGCCTTGTTGTAGCAGTGCAATTATTAAAACTTTTAGATGTGGTGAGCTGGCGTAGAACACCAATGGAAAAGAAATGTGCTGGCATTTGTAGTGCTTCAGGGGGTTTTTGTTGGTTTTTTGTTTTGTTTTGTTTTTGTTTTTGTTTTTTCCAAAGTACTAATTATAAGGGCAATGGAACCAAATGGAGCCAAAATGTTCCCTAGTACCACTGATGAACAGAAAAATGACAACTGAAGGCTCAGAATAATTATTTAAGGAGCAAAGCAAAATTGAAAATTAAGAGACCTTCCTTGGCAGCAGATAAAAGACTCTTATCTCCTGCAACCAGAGGACAGAAGAATCTGAGAACCCGGCTGAGGATTCAATTATAAGAGAAGAAGAGTTTCAGAGAAAGGTGAATTCTCAATCTTGCAAAGTCTAATATGTCAACGTCAGGGCCCATTGGGGGAAGGATTTCATGGTTAGGGCCCTATTTGTATATGGGCTCTGTAGACTCACTCAAAAACCTTAAAAGCTCTAATCCTCAGAAGCCCCTGCACCGGCACTAATGGCCTGTTTCCACCTTGTCACCCTTGCTTCCGGATTAGGCATATTGCCCTCTCCTTCCTTTCTCCACCTGCTTTATTTTCCTCACTAGGCAGGAATCGCAGTCAGTGTCGTCGCTGATATAACTGACAATGACTGCCACACAGCTTACAGGGAGGAAGATTTATTTGCTCATAGATTCCTTGGAGATGGGAGGTTCAGACCATGTGAGGCTGGGGACCTCAGGGCGTGGCAGCAGGAAGCAGAGCAAGGGAGAGCCATGGGCTTTGCTCGAGCATCACAGGAGCTGAAAGCAAGACAGGGGAGGGTGGGACCATATATATCCCCAAGGCCACACCCAGACCCTCCCTAGCAACAAGCCCCACTCGCAGTGGGGACTATGGGGACAATCTAAATCAAAACCACTACAGTAGGCAAATATATGTCTCTATAAAATAGTCTGTCCATGAGTAAGCACCTTTAAGCCTAGAATTTTGTTAATTTTATTCATAGTGGTCTTATATTTTTAGAACATTTGTCTGAATAGAAATATGTATTCAGTAAATATCTGTTGAATGAGACCCAAACTAGAATTGACCCAAAAGTCTACTATCAGGAGAATGGATAAACAAAGTGATTGATAAAATGGAATACTACTCAGTAGTATAATAGAAAAAAATATTGATATATGCAAAAATATATGGGTAAGCCTTTAAATCACTATAAGAAATCAAAGAAGCCAAGCATAAGTATTAAATATTATAAAATAGCCTGATGTGGTGGCACATGCTTGTAATCTCAGCATTTGGGAGACTGAGATAGGAGGATTGTGATTCACAGACAGCCTCAGCTACTTAGTGAGGCCCTCTGCAACTCAGTGAGACCCTATTTCAAAATAAAGAATTAAAAAAACACGGCCAGGGGTATAGCTTGGAGATAGAATGCCCCTGGGTTCCATCCCCAGTACTGTAAAAAAAAAATAAATAAATATTATATAATTTCATTTCTATAAAACACAAATTAAAATCAGCTCAGTGGAAGCTGAGTATAAAAAATAGGAGTGAGAAATTATAAAGAAGCTTAGGGAATTTCTAGGGTGGGGTTATGACATTTTCTATATTCTGACTGGGATGCATAAAACAGATGCATAAAACCTTGTCCAAACTTTTCAAATTATATGCTTTAAATGGATGCAATTTTTTATTCATAAATTATTCCTTAATATAGTTGAAAGGAAAAAGCTATAAAATCAACTTACCAGTGTATTTATTTTTATTTATTTATTTATTTTATTTATTTATTTATTTTTATTTATTTGGTGGTACTGGGGATGGAACCCAGAGGCTTCCTACTTCCAGGCTATACTCCCAGACCCATTTAATATTTTATTTGGAAACAGGGTCTCACTAAGTTGCTGAGAGCCTCACTAAGTAGCTGAGGCTGGCTTCGAACCTGCACGATCCTCCTGTCTCAGCCTCCCAAACGCGGGGATTAAAAGCGTGCGCCACGATGCCCGGTAGTGTGTTTATAGCTTAAGTAAAATTCTTGAGAAATGTTGGATAAATTGTATATATAAATTTTAGCTAAAAGATACTAGAAAAATAGAGTATTCTTCTCTATCCCAAGCAAGGGGTTCCAAGTCCTATTTCTCATATATGTAGTAGGTAGGCCTTTCCATAAATGTCCCAAGGGCATATGAAATAGGAGTTCTGAAATCTATGCCAAGCAAAATTATAGAAAGAAGAGATTATACTTGAGTGTAGGCTTCATATTATGATTATTTTTTACAAATGTACTTGATATAAAAATCTCTAAACACTGAAATGTCTTGATTAATGTTTGTTTTAAGGCCAGGAGCATAGCACCTCCTTGTAAAGCAAAATCTTAAAATCTTCACATAATGCTGATTTCCATTCTTTGATTCATATAAACTGTAGAACAGGTTATTAGAAAGAATTACCAGCATGAAATATAAATACTAAACTAGCTTAACTTTTCTATGTAATTATCAAACCTAAAATATAAAGTAAAACCAATTTTGAAGTTGATTGTAATTCCTGCAAAATGGCTTTTAAAAACAATTTAAGAAAGCCGGGTGGTGGCGCACACTTGTAATCCCAGCATTCGGGAGGCTGAGACCGGAGGATCGCGGTTCGCGGACAGCCTCAGCTACTTAGTGAGGCCCTCTGCAACTCAGTGAGACCCAGTTTCAAAATAAAGAATAAAAAATAGGGCAGGGGTTGTAGCTTGGAGGTTGAATGCCCCTGGGCTCCATCCCCAGACCCGAAAAAAAAAAAAAATTTAAGAAATGTGAACTTGTTTTTAAAATGAAGTTACAACCCTGTATAGTGTGCTTCACAATTAAGTCCATGTTTATTACGTCTGTTAAGTTGGACAAAGAAGCAAAAATACACACAATGAATGTGTCACATCCTCTTTTTAATCAGCAAGCATTCAGCATATTGTTGGGTCAAGCAAAATTGCAATAAAAAATACAGTAGATTCTTTACTGGCTATTCATGTTTTTACATAAGCTTTCTAAATTTATAAAAATATAAAGATGAAATTTTTTAAACTTTAGCCAGAAAAGCAATAATAATAATGAATACCTAAAATATGTACTGTGTTTTATTGAGTCATAGTAAAGGGCAGTCATAGTAAAGGGCAGAAAAGGGAGGTTAAGCAAAAAACCTAGACATGAATGATAATAAATTGTTTGAAACTTCATGTTACAAAGCTAGACAATACTTTGATAAGGCACTATTGTTTATAATCTTTCATTTAAAAATGAAGTATTTAAGTAATTCTGCTCCCGCACCCCTTTTCCTCTCTCAGTTATAGCTTGTCCAATAATCTAAGATCATATCCTCTTCATTCTCTAGAGAATAACATGAAAGTGCTTGTTTTAAAATAAAATGAGGAGTTGAAACCCTATACTCTAGAAGAGAGAATCAGTTACCTGACACCCAATACCAATCCTTGCTGTGTTAAGAATGTCAGTGTCTCACATGCCCCACTCAGGAAGAGAGCCGCTTCCATACACGCTTCTGTGGCTTTATTCAGTTTGGTTACACTTCAAGGAGTTTCATTTCGTGCAAAGCTTTCAACTAGTGCTTTGCAGTAACAGGAGCAAATCTAGGTACCTTAAGCAGTAGTTGGAGTCCAGGATAAATGAGAGCGCTTTACATTGCTAAATCTTGATCCAAACTTTGACCTTGCCCTGGTGTTAGCCTTCAAGAACTAAGAAGCAAAATGTTGACAGCTCTGGAGATACCAATTAATCTCGTAAACATAAAACCATGAAAGATGATCTGGCTGCATTGGGGGGCTGATAGGGGCATAAAAGGAAATGGAAAGAGAAGTGGATGTTGGAGATTTAACTAAAGTGAACTGATTTCATGAAAGGCTTAAGGATCAGCCTGACTGGGAAAAGAGAAGTCAGACACCTGCAATACTAGTCCACACATGAACAGCATAGTTATTTTCAAACAAAGAGCAGATAATGCTCAAGCTTTGGAAGAGGAGATCTATTTTTCAGAGAAAGTATGGACACCTGAAAGAAACACAAGGGGCATTGTGTTTAGGAATGAAACATGTGATCTAGGGAAATGCCAGTTTATCCAAGTTCTGGCTGGGTTACTGCTTTGTTAAGAGAAGGGACATATTTTTGAAACAACTGTGATTAACTGAGGGTTAGTGCACCTTTTTATAATTACCTATAATTTTAAAAGATTACACTGTAGCTTGTAAGCTTGGTTAAATAACAAATCAGGTGATCTTTTATAAAAAATCACATGCAATTTATTATTTAGAAGTTACCCCCAAATACAGAGGTACCCTTGCAATTTACTAAGAGCAATTTTGTTGACTTGGTTTGGTTATCTTTTGGCCTTTAGTTTCTTAACACAATCATATTCACATCAGTTATTTAATTTTTTTAAAAAATAATTTAATCATACCTGCAACTGAAAAGTCATTGCACAAATAGGAGTGTGTGTGTGTGTGTGAGTGTGTGTGTGTGTGTGTGTGTGTGTGTGTGTGTGTGTGTACTGGGAATGGAACCCAGCGGTGTTCTCCAGCGTAGCTACACCTCTCTAGGCTGAAATGCTGAGGTTGGTCTCGAATCTGAAATCCTCCTGTCTCAGTCTTCGAGTACTGGGATTACACACATGTACTAATACTAATTGTGGTCAGCAGAATTCAAAGATAGCTCTAAGATCTATAAGTCCTAATGTACATACATTTTGCTCAATTATTCAAACACTAATCTAAGTGTTGCTGTTAAGGAATTTTGTAGACATTCAAATCAATTGAAGGAGGTTAGGGTTAGGTACTGACTTAATCACAGTAACAAAAGAAACTAGAGATTCAAAGCATGGGAGGGGTTCATTGCATAAAAATGTCTCTATTACTGGCTCTAAATGGAAAGGTCTATTGTGGCAAGAAGTGCAGGTGGCCACTAGGAGCTGAGAATAGCCCTTGGTTAACAGGTAGCAAAAAAAAAAAAAAAATCAGCAAGGAAATAATAATCAAGCATCAGCTATCTTGGCCTGATTAATATTTATAGGACTCTTACCAACCACTGTAGAGTGCTTAATTTACTCAAGAACACATGTACACATGGGAAGTTCACTAAGGGAGAATATACATGAAGCAATAAATTTCAAAAGTCAAGCCAGGCATGGTGGCACACGCTTGTAATCCCAGCATTAGGGAGGCTGAGACAGGAGGATTGCGGTTCGCAGACAGCCTCAGGTACTTAGTAAGGACCTTTGCAACTCAGTGAAACCCTGTTTCAAAATAAAGAATAAAAATAGGACTGGGGGTGTATCTCAGAGGGAGAATGCCCCTGGGTTCATTCCCAGTACCATGAAATAAAAACAAAAGTTTAAGGTCTCATGCAATGGAATCAAGTTAGAAACTAGTTACAATAAGATATCAAGAAAATACACAAATACATGGAAATTAAATAAAATAATTACACTTCATTCTTGGTTTAAAAAGTACTCAAAAGAGAGGTTATAAAATATTTCTGGTATGACCTGTCCACTCCTCCTCTGCTGCCTTTTCTAAGGACAGGTAAAGAATGGAGACTAAGATATAATCTAAATTTAGCCTCACATATTTTTAAACTTTTTAATTTTAAGATTTTATAGATTGACACAAAGTTGCACTGATAGTACAAGAAAGTCTTGTGTATTCATCTCAGTAATTATAGTTACTTAAACCCAGGAAATTACATTGTCATTTTCTGTGCCATATTATCACATGTGTATATTCATGGAACTAATATCAAACTTAAGATACAGAACTATCACCACAAAGATCTCCCCGTGTATTCCTTTGTAGTTACACCACCACCTTCTATCCCCAGTATGTGACCTTTTGAGTTTGGAACAGCTGTGGTATGGATAAAGTTTGAGTGTCTCTCAAGGGTTCATGTGAGATTTAATTAATTGTGAGGTATTCACAGGGGAGAAACGTAATCTAACAATGGAATTTAGAAGTAGGACCTTTGGGAGGCGACTAGGATGAGATAAAGCCATCAGGATAGAGCCCCATGATTGAACACTTGATGGCTTTATAAAAAGAGGGCGAGAGATCAAAAGAGGCATACACAAATGGTCCCTGTCTCTTGTCATGTGATGCCCTGAGCTTCTCAGGACTCTGCCAGAAAAAAGGCCACCACCAAATATTACCCTGGATCCCCCAAACTATGAGCTGAGTAAACCTCTCTGTGTTACAGCCTCGAGTATTCCATTATAGTAACACAAAACAGTGATGATGGTCTTTCTATCACCATGATGCTCCCAAGGTTCCCCAACTTGTTGCATGTGTCAATTGTCCATTCCTTTTTATTTTTAGTATAGTTTTATTACCTAGCCATCTTTTCGCATGCCTGTAACCCCAGCACTTGGGAAGCTGAGATGGGAGGATCACAGGTAGGACAGCTTTAGCAATTTAGTGAGGCCCTCAGCAACTTAATGAGACCCTGTTTCAAAATAAAAAATAAAATAGGTCTGGGGGTATAGCTCAGAGTTAAAATGCCCCTGGGTTCAGTCCTCAGTACCTGCCGGACCCAGCCAGCAAAAGTACGGGTACTGAAGAGAGGTGTGAGGATGAAGAATTCAACTCTAAGAATTTGATTCCTGGAATTTTTTAAAAATTCTAACGTGGGGGGACCCCTGCTCCTGGGTCAATATCTCTACTGGTCGACGACTGCTCCTGGGTCAATAGTCTCTATTGGGCCGACCTACTGGCCGACGCCTACTTCTGGGTCAATATCATCTCTCTTGCACCGACCTACTCCACTCCTGGGGTATTTATAGAGTTACAGGTCAATCAACAACCCTGTGCTATCACCACTGGAATACCATAGAGACCAATCCAAAGCACATACATTACAGGTAGTTTAATCAGTACTCTCGTGCCATCACCACCTGATCTTCTCTCAGACCTTTTATTTTGAACTTTCCATAACCTTGTTGACTCTGGGCGAAGGACAGTCAGCTGAGTCAGAAATATTCTTTTAGGGGAAAACCTTAATGGCTTCCCACAAGTACCACAAAAATTAATTAACTAATTAATTAAAATGTACTTTTATTAGTGCACTGTAATTATACATCATAATGAAGTTCAGAGTGATAGAAACTGATGCATACAAAGCACTTGATGTATTTCCCTCCAGATCCTACTCTGGCCCCTCCCCATCTCTGTACTGTATTATGAAATTGGTATTGATAACTTCATATTTACAGAGCATTATTTGAGCTGTTTCCTTTACTGAGTCTCCCTTTTCCCCTCCTCATTTTCTACTATTCTACTGGTATCTCTCCTTATTTATCAAAATGGCCATACTTAGTCATTTCTTTTTATTGTTAAGCAGTATTTCTTAGTATGATTATAGCACTATTTGCTCAATAATTGTATGTTATAGGAAATGTGGTGTTTACAGTTTGGAATTATTACAAATAAGACTGCCGTGAACATTTGTGCAAAGGTTGTTGTATGAACCTAAGTTTTCAACTCCTTTAGTATATACCAAGTAGTGTGATTGCTGGATTGGATGTTAAGTATGCGTTTAAGTTTTAAAGAAACGGCCAAACTATCTTCTGGAATATCTAGAACATTTTATATTCTCATCAGCAATGTATGAGTTTCTCTGCATCCTCACCAACTTTTGGTGGTATCATAATTAATTTTTTTAATCTTAGCTGTTATATTAGAAATAGCTCATTGTAAGTAAGTAAAATAGCCATTTTACTAATGGCTAGTGATGTCATTTCATGCACTGATTTGCATTTGTATAGTCTCTTTAGTAAAAGCAAAAGTTTCAAGGTCACAATGAAAGAAAGGCTTGTGGGATAGAAAATACTGTTGCCACTATTTTTAGAAAATACAGTGTGATAGTAGGAGCTACTTGGAAAAGGTGGATCTTAAGCTTGGCAAGATTTAGATAGGCAAGTAGCAAGAAAAGGCATTTCGAGTGTTTACTTTACCCTGTCATTGAGAAATTTTAAAAATGCAGCATTTTTTTATTTTGTCAAGTGTAAAACTTAGAATAAAGATTTGCGGATATGGAAGACAGGTCATTACAATTTCATGCAGTAAAACCTCCTCAAAAGGTCCCTTATTTATCTATTTGTCCCAGAACACACTCTATCTGGAAACCATCGACACCTATTTTATTTCCATTCTTTCTCTTCTACAGTCTTATCCTGGCCTGCACCTGTCTATCTGTCTCTGTCTCTGTCCTATCTGTGTATCTGTCTGTCTCTCTTTCTCTCCTCCCTCCTTTTCCCTCTCTCCCTCTCTCTTCCTCTACCTCTCTCTTATCTTAATTACAAGCAACAAAATGACACTTAACTTCTCCCAACCTCATCCATACCAGTTCGGAAAAGAACAAAAGGATTGTATTGTGGTTTTTCATTTTATGTATTTTAAGGAAGGACAAATGTTCCATTTGATATGCAAAGTAAGTGAGGGGGAAGCAAGAGTTTTCAAATAAAGACATTGCCAGGCGTGGTGGCGCACTCTTGTAATCCAAGCATTTTGGAGGCTGAGACAGGAGGATTGCGGTTCGCAGATATCCTCAGCTACTTAGTGAGGCCCTTTGCAACTCAGTGAGACCCTGTTTCAAAATAAAGAATAAGAAAAATAGGGCTGGTGTGTAGCTCGGAGGTAGAATGCCCCTGGGTTCCATCCCCAGTACTGCAAAAAAAAAAAAAAAAAAAAGACATAAATAGAGTACTCACTGGGTTTGAGCATCCAGCAATGTGTTTTTGTCTACGTGTGCCAATTAAGTGCAACTATGGATTATTAGATTAACTCTCATACACAGCTTTGAAAGACAAAGAAAAGCAAATTGAAAGAATTAAAACAATGCAAACACAAAAGCAAAAAAGAAATAGCTCCCTTTCATTTAAAAACAGTGAATCAAATATGGGAGAAGCTATCCAAAATAATCTAAAATTATTTTTAAACTACTTGAAATAATTGTAATTATTAGTAACAGTGAACATCACTATGCACCTAGATACTGACAATAAAGGCATATATAATAAATTAATTAATAAATAAATGTCAAAAGACAAAAAAGTTTAGAGACCAGTGGGCTTAGAGACCAGTGGGCTAAGGCACTGACATGCTGAGCTCACACCTCTTTCTCTACCCTACCCCTGGTTAGACTGCTCCTGTGAAGGTCAGCCTGCTAGCTTGAGTTCCTGAAGTTTCTCTGTTATCTCTTTCCCATTGCATAGGTACCTAGAGTAAACCCGGCCTTGGGTGCTAACTGAATTATTTAATCATGTAGTTCTCTGCTTCAATTCGCACCTCACATATACCCACCTGGCCTAAACCTCCAAAACTATCAATCAGGTGAGAACTAATCACTCAGGTTGAATACGTCCCTCATCTGGATGTGATGAGCACCTGGCCATTCTCTCCTGGCTCCTAGGAAAGAGCCTGGAAGGACATGGGACTAGCGCAGAGCTAAGAATGTTAACACCTAAAATTCTTTTTTTTGTATGTGTGGTATTAGAGATTGAACCCAGAGGCATTCTACCTCTGACCTACACCCTCAGCCCTTTTTATTTTGAAACAAGTTCTAGCTAGTTTGCTGAGAATCTCCCTACATTGCTGGGGCTGTCCTCAAACCCATGATCTTTTTTGTCTTAGTCTACCAAATACTGGGATTACAGGTGTATACCACCATGACTGCTCATTTTTTCATGTTTTATTTTGAAACAGGGTATCTCTAGGCTACTACACACTGGCCTAGAATCTGCAGACCTCCTTTCTCAGTCTCTCAAGTACACCATTGCACTTACAGTTCTAACGAGTTTTTCACAATACTTTCCTCTAGATAAAAAGTTCCTGAAATCCAATGTTAAGAATAAATTTTATCTATAGATCATTTTTAAAAGAATAACAAAGCCGGGCGTGGTGGCGCACGCCTGCAATCCCAGAATTTGGGAGGCTGAGACCAGAGGATCGCGTTTCACAGACAGGCTCAGGTAATTAGTGAAGACCTCTGCAACTTAGTGAGACCCTGCTTCAAAATAAAGACCCTGCTTCAAAATAAAAAGTGAGGCAAGTGGTGTGGCTCAGAGATCAAATGCCCCTGGGTTCCATCCCCAGACCCACAAGAAAAAAAAGAAGAAAAAAAGGAATAACATAGTATTTGAATGAAATGCCAAGAACCATCAAGTACCGAATGCCTTCCCAATGTTAAGGTGTATTTACAGTAATACATTCTGAAGTTGACAAATAAAATTATATGTAGTTATGGTATATAAAATGATGTTTTGAAATATGTATACATTGTGGAGTGGCTTAATCAATTTATTTAACATATATATTACATACTTAAATTTTTGTCATGAGAACACTTAACATTCCAGTCTCAGAAATTTTCAAATACATAATATATTTTATTATAGTGACCATGATGTAATATATATATATATATATATATATATATATATATATATATATATATCCTGAACTTATTTCTCCCCTCTCTCCAAAATTTTGTCTCCCCTGACCAACATCTTCCCAACCCCCCAGCTCTCTACCTTGACACTTTGACTTCCATATCCTGGTGGTCTATTTGTTCCTGGAAAATTGGGGAGCATACCTCATTCTACTTTGTTTCCCCAGGCCTGCACTGAAAGTAAATGATTGGTATTATTAGTAATTATTGTTGCTTTTTATACATTGACTATGTGCCAGGATCTTACTAAGCACATTGAAAATACTATTCCTGCTGGGCGTGGTGGCACACGCTTGTGATCCCAACATTCGGGAGGCTGAGACCTGAGGATCCCGGTTCGCGGACAGCCTCAGCTACTTAGTGAGGCCCTCTGCAACTCAGTGAGACCTGGTTTCAAACTAAAGAATAAAAAATAGGGCAGGGGATGTAGCTCGGAGGTCAAATGCCTCTGGGTTCCGTCCCCAGACCCACACACACAAAAAAAGAAAATACTATCCATTTAATCCTTATAATAATCTTATTCCGCTTTACAGGTGAAGGAACCAAGTACAGAAGCCCAATAACTTACCCAATACCTTATAATTAGTACATAGGTGAACTATGTACTATAAAAACCCAACCCTTTTCTCGTTTTGAAATCCAAACTCTTAATAGCTATGTTATAATGAAATTGGAGGGGGAGACGGAGAGATATGTAAAAGCCTACCATTGCCCTACAAGCTAGAATAATGATATGTTGTACTTACAGAATGTAACCTCCAACCATATTTCATCAATCATGACTTCTCTGACATTTAAGACATTGGTCATTACACAACTCAGACATAGAAAATCTCAAATATATATCACAGAAAAAATAAGTTGTAGTGACACAGAATTAAGTAAGAGAAATAAGTAATGTTAACTTTTGTAAAGGTGGTTGAGGTTTCTTTTCCATGGTAAGTCTAGTTATTATTGCTGGTATGTAAAATAGATATTTGCAAATTCATATCTGCTAATTTGGAACAGGGTAACAATTTAAGGAAAAATCTATGGGTGGAAAGAAATGACTGTAACACAGAGAACCAACTAGTGATGCAATACCCACTGCGTGTCTCCTCAGGTCGAAGGATTCATTAGCTCCTATACAGCACTTGGGTAACTTTAAACAAAGCAAGTTGAAATATTTAATCATAAATTCATCCTAACTTTGTAGTTCTATGAGTTCATATTAAAAGTTTAAATATGTCAATTACTTCAACATTAACTACAGATATAAAACAACCATTTCAAGTTCTCTTTTAAATCTTGATCAATCATAAAGTTTTCTAAGAAATGAATCTCAAGGGTATATTCTACTATCAAGGTTAGTTTTATCCGTTAAAATGGGAAAATATACCATAATGCTTGCTTTTCTTTTTCAATTATAAATAAATTTTAATTTGTACTTGTTTTTCAGTGGTAGATAATGCATAAGTTCACCTGTTCTTTCACTGAAAACTGTCTCTAGTCAAAAGTACAAGCCCCATAACCCTTGTTATACTAAATAACTTGGTCCCTGGCCAAAACGGAATGTTCTAGAGTGAATATATATATAACCTCCATCAATCTGAGTCTTCCTCCTGGATATTTGCAATTGAGACTCAATTCTAATCAGCTAAAGCAGTTTGCATTGCCTAATTCCCCACCATCACCATCTCCATCATAAACATTAAGAAGCAAAAATAATAAAGGTAAAATTACAGTATCTTTTTTTGTGTGGTACTAGGAATGGAACCCAGGGGCATTCTACCTCTGAGCTATACTTCCAGCTCTTTTTTTCTTTTCTTTTCTTTTCTTTTTTTTTTTTTTTTTTTTTTTTTTGTCGTTTTGAAACAGGACCTCACTGAATTGCAAAGGGCCTCACTAAGTAGCTGAGACTGTCTTCGAACCGCAATCCTCCTGTCACACTCTCCTAAATGATGGGATTACAAGTGTATGCCACCAAGCCCGGCTCAAAATTACATTATCTTACAGGTGAAGAAACAAAAACATTTTAGGTTGAATTGTGTCCCTCCCAAAAATTGTTAACCTTCAGTACCTCTGCATGTAATTGCTTGGAGATAAGTCTTTTTTAAAAGGTAATCGAATCCCGGGCTAGGGGTGGGCGGCCCTGCCTGCTCCCGGGAAGGCCAGCCCGCTCCTGGGATGGCCGGAGCTGGCTGGGGGCGAGCGGCCCTACCCGCTCCCAGGAAGGCCCAGTACAGGGCCGGGGGCAGGCGGCCGGTCCGCTCCTGGGAAGGCCCGGTGCCAGGCGGGAGGCTGAGCTCCGGGTATCAAGAAACTCAGCGCTGCTGTGCTGCGCAGGGTAGTGATGTGCTTAGAACAGCAGATCCTGCTCTGCTTGGTGAGGCTGTGGGTCTCCGCTCTTGGAAGGGAGAAAAATTCACTGCTACCGAGTGCCTGATCCCACAACCTCTTCAAAGCACACACACTGTCTTCTCTTATTCAAAATGAAAAAAGAAAAGAAAAAATATTGGAGAGGGGTCAAGATGGCCGCCGCAGCAGCCAGGATTCTGGAGATGCAGACGAAAACATATCTAACTGACCTGGAACTTTTGGATAAATTCCCAGTGAAGGGGGACTGCTTCTTCCTTACATACTTAAGAACCCTGGACATCATCTGTAAGGAGGGAACTCATCGGAGACCTGGGAGGAAGGCAGTGTTGGCAGCGGTGGCAGCGGTGGCGGTGGAGACCTGTATTTGGGAGAAGCAGAGATCTGATCCAACCCACCCTGATCTTCTGAAGAAATTGTCCCAAAGGTGGAATGCTACCATCGTGCATGCTCAGGAATGCTGGACAACATACAGTATGGGAAAATACTTTGGGAAAGAATTGAGATGGTGGAGGCAGCGGCAACAGCAGTGACCAGTACTTAGGAGAGGCAGAGATCTGATGCAACACACCTGGATCTTTTGAAGAAATAACCCCAGAGACAGAACGCTACCACCGTGCACGCTTGGGAACTTGGGACAACATGCTCTGTGTGATGAAAGTGCTCAGATAGAAGCCTGCTGAGGGGTAAGGCCAGTATCTGGGACAGCAAGGCCATAATCGGAGCCTGCCGTGAGGCAAGGCCAGTGCAGGGGCCTCCGAGACCGGGATCAGAGCCTGCCGAGGGGATAGGCCGGTACCAGGGCCAGCGATGCCGGGATCGGAGGCTGCCGTGAGGCAAGGCCGGTGCTGGGGCCTCCAAGGCCCGGATCGGAGCCTGCCGAGGAGTGAAGCTGGTGCCAGGGCCAGTGAGGCCGGGATCGGAGCCCGCCATGAGGCAGGCCAGTGCTGGGGCCAGTGAGGCCGGGATCGGAGCCTGCCGTGAAGCTAGGTCAGTGCTGGGACCTCCGAGGCCAGGATCAGAGCCTTCCGAGGGTTAGGTGTGTGCTGGAACCAGCAAGGCTGGGATCGAAGCCTGCCGTGAGGCAAGGCCAGTGTGGGGGCCTCTGAGGCTGGGATCGGAGCCTGCTGAGGGGTGAGGCCAGTGCTGGGGCCAGCAAGACCTGGATTGGAGCCCGCCATGAGGCAAGGCCGGTACTGGGGCTTCCAAGGCTGGGATCAGAGCCTGCTGATGGGTTAGGCCGGTGCTGGGGCCAACGAGGTTGAGATCAGACCGGGCTGTGAGGCAGGGCTGGTGCTGGGGCCTCCGAGGTCGGGATCAGAGCCTGCCGAGGGGTTAGGCTGGTGCCGGGCCCAGCGAGGCCAGGATTGGAGCCTACCTTGAGGCAAGGCAGGTGCTGGGGCCTCTGAGGCCAGGATTGGAGCCTGCTGACAGGTGAGGCTGGTGTCAGGGCCAGGAGGCTGGGATCAGGGCCTGCCATGAGGCATGGCCGGTGCTGGAGCCAGCGAGGTCGGGATCAGAGTCTGCTGGGTGGCCAGGCCAGTGCCAGGGCCATCAAGAGTGGGATTGGAACTTGCAATGGGACATACACAGAGAAATATCACAGAAAATAAAAAACCAGATGCTTTCCCTAATATTCAAAGTAGGAAGAAATAGGTAATAGGAGGAGATCTAGTTGAAGAAAGGGCCCTAGAGAGGAGCAATTAAAGTGACCAATCAGAGGGGGTGGGATGGGGGAGGATGGAATCTCTTTAAAACTCATGATGTACGTAAACAAATGTATCAAAGTTAATCACCAATCAAGCATGGGATTGAAGGAGGGGGAAGGAATGGTATGGAGATTGGATAAGGGCTAATTGGATGCTGTGTGCTTATATATTCTCACAAGCCTTGTATTCTATTGTGATGTATGACTACAGTGCATATATATATAATAAAAAGGTCATGGAGGCTGAGCATGGCGGCACATGCTTGTAAACCCCACAAGACAGTAGGATCGCACAGGTTCGAAGCCAGCCTCAGCTACTTCGTGAGGCTCTCAGGAACTCAGTAAGACTCTGTGTCCAAATAAAATAAAAAAATAAGTCTGGGAGTATAGCCCGGAGGTAGAAAGCCCCTGGGTTCCACCCTCAGTACCACTATGTGTGTGTGTGTGTGTGTGTGTGTGTGTGTGTGTGTGTGTGTAATGGAGAGGAAGGAAAGGGATAGAGACATGAAAAAGCTAACAGTTGAAATAAAGCTATGTACATCTATTAAATTACCAATGTAAATCTTAAAGACAAATACAGTGAAGGGAAGGAAAAGGGAGTGAGACCCAGAGAGAAATACTCCATGAACTATATGTATGCATATTCCTATTGCTCTATACAATTACAATGCACCAATAAAAGTATAAAAATAATTAATCCCAGCTGGGCGTGATGGCACACACTTGTAATCCCAGCATTTGGGAGGCTGAGACCAGAGGTCTACTAAGTGAGGCCCTCCGCAACTTAGTGAGACACTGTCTCAAAATAAAGAATAAAAAATAGAGCAGGGGCTGTAGCTTGAAGGTCAAATGCCCCTGGATTCCATTCCCAGACTCAATAAAAAAAAAATTAATCCCAAGCTATTTTAGTACACATAAGTGTTTGACTCATAAGCATTTTTTAAATGATTTTTTAAATTTCCAAATAAATGGCTTTACATTTTTAAAAAGAGGCAATTAAGTTAAACTGAAGTCATTAGGATGAATCCTAATCCAAATTGACTGGTATTCTTATTTATTTATTTATTGCGGTATTGAGGTTGGAACTCAAGGGCATTCTAGCTCTGAGCTATACCAGCAGCCCTATATTTATTCTTTATTTTGAAACAGGGTCTCACTGAGTTGCAAAGCACCTCGAACGGCCATCCTCCTGTCTCAGCCTCCCAAATGCTGAGATTACATGTGTGTGCCAGATGCCCAGCATTGTATTTATATTTAAATAAGGACATCTGGACAAATACAGACAGATGATATTAAGATAAAGTGAGATGAAAGAGATCTACAAACCAAGAAGGGCCTGCAACAGACTTTTCATGGAATTCAAAAAAAGACAACCCTGCTACTACTTTGTTTTTTTTGTTGTTGTTTTGTTTTTGTTTTGTTTTGTTTGTGGTACTGGAGGTGGAACCCAGGGACTTTTCTACCTCTGAGCTATACTCCCAGACCTATTTGTATTTTATTTGGAAATAGGGTCTCACTAAGTTGCTGAGAGCCTCACTAAGTAGCTGAGGATGACTTTGAACCTGTGTGATCCTCCTGTCTTAGCCTCCCAAGTGCGGGGACTACAAGTGTGGGCCACCACTCCCAGCTCTGCTGTTTTGATCTAGGATTTCTACCCTCCAGAACTGTGAGAAAAGGAATGTCTGGTTTTTAGGTCCTCCAGTCTTTGGTACTTTGTTATGGCAGCTGTGGAAAACTAATACAACCAGAAAGAGGCATATCTATCTTTGAGTTGTTTATGATAGAATGCAAGACTCTGAGGCACAGGTTTCTAGACAGAAATAAAGATGGCAAAACTACTCTTCATAGCATCAGAAACAAAACAACAACAATAAAAAACATCCCTCAAGAGGAGAAGGAAAATATCTATAAGGATTTTTGTGTGTTTGTATATGTGCTGCTGGGGATTGACAGGGAAATTCTACCTCCAAGCTACATCTCATTTTATCTTTATTTTGAAACAGAGTCTCATTAGGTTGTGGAGGACCTCACCAAGTCGCTGAACTGGCTGGGAACCTGCGATTCCCCTGTCTCAGCCTCCCAAGTAGTGGGCTTACAAGCGTGCACCACCACACCCAGCTATCATGCAGTTTTTTTAAACTGATAATTATGCAAACCAGAACTATCTCATATAGACCTTTACTCTTGGAAGTACCATAAAATAGTATTACAAAAATAAATCTTTCTAGAGCTCAAAATCTGTTATAATCATATACAGAAAAGTAGTTACCTGGGCTTTTCTTTTCTTTTTTTATTTTGTATAGCTAAAATAAAACTCAAAATAATTGGTAGAATATTTTAGATATTTCAAATAATTGAAAAACAATTCTCCTTCTTGAGGGACCTAACTGAGGGAGATGGGAGGAAGGGAGAAGAGTTGAAAAGGAAAACACCTCAATGGACATGATGTACATACACAAAATCATCTACGACCATCACTGTGCTGAGCACCAGAGGAGGGGAAGAGAGAAGGAATGGGATAGAAACTGGGGAGGCTCAACGAATATGTGCACATATGCCTCTACCATCCTGAACTGCATCAAGATTTAAAATGTACCAATATAAGAGGGGGAAAATTCTATTTACTTACTTACTTACTTACTTACTTACTTACTTACTTACTTACTTATCTGCCCTAATGGACATGTAGGGGTATCTTATTATGGTTTTCATTTAGATACCCCTAATGATTAAGCAGTTGCAGGATCTCTGCATGTGCTAACTTGTCATCAGGTGATCAGATGTCTTATTTGATGATATGTCTATTAAAATAAGTTGCCTAAGCCAGGTTTGGTGGCACATGCCTGTAATCCCAGTACTTGGGAGGCTGAGACAGAAGGATCACAGGTTCTCGAGCAGTTTCAGCTAATTGGTAAAGCCCTCTGCAACTTAGTGAGACCTGTTTCAAGATAAAGAATAAGATATAGGGCTGGGGGTGTAGCTCAGAGGTAGAATGCCCCTGGGTTAAATCCCTGGTACTGAAAAAAAAAAAAAAAGTTTCTATATTTGCCGGAGCCAGCCGGCAAAAATATGGGTTCTGAAGAGAGGCATGAGGATGAAGAATTCAACTCTTAGAATTTGATTCAAAGAATATTTAATTCTAACGTGGGGGAAGCACCAGCCTACTATCTCTACTGGCCAACCCTTGCTCCTGGGTCAATATCTCTACTGGTCAATGACTACTCCTGGGTCAGTATTCTATATTGGGCCGACAATGGGTTTATTTTTCTAGAGGTATTTATACAGTTACAGGTCAATCAATATCCTTGTGCTATCACCACCAGAACACAATAAAGACCAATCCAAAACACATACATTACAGGTAGGTCAATCAATACCCTCATGCCATCACCACCTGATCTTCCCTCAGACCTTTTACTGTGAACATCACCACCTGACCTTCTCTCAGACCTTTTACTTTAAACTTTCCATAACCCCAAACCTTTTTGACTCTGGGAAAAGGACAGTCAGCTGAGTCAGAAATATTCTTTTAGGGGAAAACCTTAATGGCTTCCCACATATATTTATTGGGTTGATTGTTTTGTTTTGTTTTTATGTGGTACTGGGTGCTGAAACCCAGGGGCTTTCTACCTCTGGGCTACACTCCCAGACCTATTTTATATTTTATTTGGAAACAGGGTCTCACTAAGTTGCTGAAAGCCTCACTAAGTAGCTGAGGCTGGCTTAGAACCTGCATGCTCCTCCTGTCTCAGCCTCCCAAGTGCAGGGATTACAAGCGTGCGCCACCAAGCCTGGCTCGGGTTGATTGTTTTATTAGTGAGTTTTAAGTTTATTTTACTGATCCAAGTCCTTCATCTGATATATGATTTGCAAATATTTTCTTCCAGTTTATGGTTTATCTTTTCATTTTCTTAACAATATCCTTTGAAGATGATAAATTCTCCACTTCAGTAAAGTCAAACTTATGAATCTTTTTCTCTTTTAGACCATACTTTTGGTATCATACCTAAGGACTCTTATTGTAACTCCAGGCCACAAAGATTATTTTTCTGTTTCCTCTCAAATTTTTAAAGTTTTATATTTTTATATAAAAATGTGATATACTTAATTTAATATTCATATGATATATAAATTATACTTTTAAAATATGGATATTCAATACTTATACACATTATAGAAGATTCTTCTTCCTCCATTGAATTATCTTCACACTTTGGTCAAAAATCTAATTGTCATAATATAGAGTCTTTTTTATTAGCTCTTTGTTCATTTTGACTTAATTTTTATTGTCTAACTTTATTCCCATACAGCATCATATGATTACTGTAGGTTTATAATAAATTATAAAAGTGGTATGATAAGCTGTGCATGGTGGCACACGCTTGTAATCCCAGTAATTGGGAGGCTGAGACAGGAGGATCACACAGGTTCAAAGCCAGCCTCAGCTACTTAGTGAGGCTCTTAACAACTTAGTGAGACCCTGTTTCCAAATAAAATATAAAATATGTCCTGGGGGTATAGACCAGAGATAGAAAGCCCCTGGGTTCCATCCCCAGTACCACACACACACACACAAAGAGGTGGTATGATAAAGCCAGCCTGCATCCATTTACAAGAGATGGTCATGTGCATCTCTTCCCAATTCCATGTTCAGTGATGTCATTTTTAGTATCTTGACAGTTGTGGTGTATTTATACCAAAATATTTCCAGAGAGCTGGTTGCTAAACATTTATTTTATTTTATTTTTTATTTTTATGTGGATCATATTGAAAATGGCATACATTCAGACTATGCTAGGTGCACTCCCCCCTACTTCCCCTTTCCCCCTTCCAACAATGAGTGTCCAGGTTAACCATGCCACATTCATACTTTTACACATATTTGAATGTAGCTTATCCATTAATTAACCTTACCCTTCTTCATCTCCTACGCTTCCATTTCAGCTTTGCTGAGGTTTTCCCTCCATTATCTGGAGGCCCTCTGGTATTACTAATACTACCTAGTTTGGGCATATTAGAGAAAACATATGTCCCTTCTCTTTCTGTGCTTGGCTTATCTCACTTAACATAATGTTCTCCAGATCTTTCCATCTTCTTGCAAATGACATGATTTTGTTCTTCTTTATTGCTGAGGTAGAATTCTATTGTGTGTATTTCCCATATTTTTGCAATTGATTCATCTCTTGATGGAGATCTAGGTTGGGACCATATTTTGGCTATTACAAATTGTGCTGCTATGAACATGGGTATGGATATGTTACTGTGGTTCTCTGATTTCAACCCCTTTGGAAATATACCCAGGAGTGGTATAGCTGGATCATATGGTGGATCCATTTCCAGTTTTCTAAGAAATCTCGACACTGATCTCCACAGCAGCTGAACTAGTTTGCACTCCCACCAACAGTGTAAAAAAGTTCCTCTTTCCCCAAATCCTCACCAGCATTTGTTGTTATTTGATTTCTTTATGGAATCTCAGCGTAGTTTTGATTTGCATCTCCCTGATGGCTAATGATGTTGAACATCTTTTCATGTACCTATTGGCCATTCGTATCTCTTCTTTTGTGAAGTGTCTATTCAATTCAGTTGCCCATTTCTTGATTAGGTTATTTGTTTTGCTAGTGTAGAGTCTTTTGAGCTTTTTGTATGTTCTGGATATTAGCCTTCTATCAGAATGATGGATGGTAAAGATCTTCTTCCATTCTGTAGGCTCTTTAGGTTCTTGATAGTTTCCTTTGATGAGAATAAATTTTTTAGTTTGATGCCATCCTACTTGTTAAATCTTGCTTTAATTTCCTGTGCTTTGGAGTTCTTGTTGAGAGAATTATTTCCTGTGCCTATATGTTGGAGTGTTGAACCTATGCCCTCCTCTAATAACTTCAGAATCTCTGGTCTAATTTCTAAGTCTTTGATCCATCTCAAGTCGATTCCTGTGGGTAAGGATTTAGTTCCATCTTTCTACAAATGGATAGCCAGTTCTCCCAGCACCATTTGTTGAAAAGGTTGTCTTTTCTCCAGGATGTGAGTTTGGCCCCTTTGTCAAAGATTAATTGACTATAGGTGTGTGGATTTGTTTCTGTATCTTCTATTCTGTTCCACTGGTCTGTATGCCTGTTGTTGTGCCAATACCACACTGTTTTTACTACCATTGCTCTATAGTATACCTTGAAGTCAGGGATTATGATGCCTCCTGCATGGTTCTTATTGCTGAGGATTGCTTTGGGTATTCTGGGTCTTTTTTTTCTCCATATAAAATTCATGACTGATTTTTCTAGGTCTATGAAGAATGTCATTGGCATTTTGATAGGAATTGCATTGAATTTGTAGATCACTTTTGGCAGAATGGCCATTTTGATTATATTTATTCTGCCTATCCATGAGCATGGGAGATCTTTCCATCTTCCAAGATCTTCTTCAATTTCTTTCTTTAATGTTTTATAGTTTTCAGTGTAGAGGTCTTTTATATCTTTGGTTAGGTTGATTCCTAGGTATTTTATTGGTTTTGAGATTATAGTGAATGGAATTGTTTTCTTTATTTCATTCATTGTGGATTCATTGTTGGCATATAGAAAAGCAACCGATTGATTTAGTATCCTGCCATTTTGATGAATTGGATAATCAACTTTAGTAGTCTTTTGGTTGAATTCTTTGGGTTTATTGTATATTACCTTAATGATGTTGAAATACATTCCTTCTATTTCAATTTTCTGCAGTGTTTTTAAAATGAATGAGTGTTGAATTTTGTCAAATGCTTTTTCACCATCTGTTAATATGATCATGTGGTTTTTGTTCTTAGTTCTATTTATGTGGTGAATAATGTGTATTGATTTGCATATGTTGAGCTAGCCTTGATTTTCTGGGATAAAGTCAATTTGGTCATGGTATGCAATTCTCTTGATATGGTTTTGAGTGCATTTGGCTAGTATTTTGTTTAGAATATTTGCTTCTATGTTCATCAAGAATATTGGTCTTTAATTTTCCTTTCTTGAGGTATCTTTTTTTGGCTTGGGGATTAATGTGATACTGGCCTCATAGAAGGAATTTAGGAGAATTCTATCTCTTTCAATTTCCTGGAGCAAGTTGTAAAGTACTGAGATTAGTTCTTCACTGAAGGTTTTGTAGAATTCAGCTGGAAACCCATCAGGGCCTGGGCTTTTCTTGATGGCAAAATTTTTATTGTTGTTTCTATTTCTTTGCTTGCTATTGGTTGGTTTAGGCTTACTATGTCCTCTTGGTTCAATTTAGGTAGGTTATATGTGCTTAGAAATCTATTGATTTCTTCCATGTTTTCCAGTCTACTGGAGTTTAAATTTTCAAAATAGTTTCTGATATCCTTTCAATTTCCCCACTGTCTGTAGTGATGTCTCCTTTTTCATTTCTATTTTAATAATTTGAGTTGATCCTCTCTTTCTTTTGGTTAGGTTGGCCAGCAGTTTGTCAATCTTATTAATCTTTTCAAAGAACCAGCTTTTTGTTTTGTTGATTCTTTGAATTTTTTTTGTTCCCTATTTCATTTATTTCTGCTCTGATCTTAATAATTTCCTGCCTTCTGCTGGCTTTAGGATTAGACTGTTGCAGTCCTTCTAGATCCTTGAGATGTGTAATTAGGTTCTTTACTTGGAAACTCTCTGTTCTTCTTATGTGGGCACTCAATGCTGTAAACTTTTAACACCACCTTCAAAGTGTCCCATAGATTTTGGTAAGTTGTGTCTCTATTTTCATTTAATTCCAGAAATTTCTTTATTTCTCTCCTAATTTCCAATCTTACCCACTCATCATTCAATAATGTATCATTTAATCTCCATGTGTTTAAATAGTTTCTTTTGGTCTTCCTGTTGTTGATTTTTACTTTAATTCCATTGAGGTCTGAAAAGATGCAGGGAATTATATTACATCTTTTTAATCTGCTGGTGCTTGCTTTGTGGCCCAGGATGTGATCTTTTTTTTTTGAAAAGGTTCCGTGGGCTGCTGAGAAGAATGTGTATTCTGCTGTTCCTAGTTGAAATATTCTGTATATCTATTAGGTCCATTTGGTTTATAGTCCTCTTTAGTTCTGAAGAGTCTTTACTCATCTTTTACCCTGAATATTGATCTAGTGGCATGAGAGATGCGTTTAAGTCTCCCAATATTATTGTATTTGGGTCTATTTGAGATCTGATGTCCTGGAGGGTTTATTTCACAAATGTAGCTGCACCCACATTTGGGGCATAAACATTTACTATCACTATACATTCTTTGGTGGATTGTTCCTTTTAATAAAAGGAAGTGCCCTGCTTTGTCTTTTCTGATGTGTTTTAGCTTAAAGTCTGTTTTGTTAGATATCAGTGTTGCTACTCCTGACCATTTTTGGTCTCCATTAGCATGATATATCTTTTGCCATCCTTTCACTTTCAGTCTGTGAATGTCTTTGGCTGTAGGGTGAGTTTCTTGCAAACAGCATATATTTGGGTTATGTTTTTCAATCCACATTGCCAGTCTATGTCTTTTGATTGGTGAGTTAAAGTCCTTTGACATTCAGTGTTATTAGTGTAATATCATTTTTGTTTCCTGTTATTTTCTATTCTATCTTCTGTTTGGTATAATGTTATTTCTTCTTTACTTAGATGCCCCGCTGATCAACTTCATCTCTTCTCTGGTTCTGAAATTTGCTTCTTTTTTCTTCTTTATGGTTTATTTCTTTAAGTATTGTCTCTAGTGTTGGCTTTGTATTCTCGAGTTTTCTGAGATTCTGCTTATCTTGAAACACTTTTGTTTCTCCGTCAATTTTGAATAATAACTTTGCTGGATATAGCAATTTTGGGGATTATGAGTGTGCGCCACCACACCTGGCACAGAGATATACTTCTAATGTTAAGGAAGGTAGTTACACTTCCTCTTTATCTACTTACCATTCATCATCATTCCTTATTTCAAAAATTTATGGACATCTGTTGTATATTTCCTATTTAATTCTTTTGTTCCTCAACACTGTTTTGGTGGAGTTTTTTTCTGTCATTTAAGAGGATCTCAAAAAAAATAACAGGAATAAACATCTATCTACTATGTTTAATCATGTTTAATTTTAGCTGATATTTTATAAGGGTTCTAACAGTACATTAAATTTTCAGATAAATCTTCATGTAAATCATGTTATTGAGTCTTATAATAACTCTCAGAGAAGTATTATTGTTTTAATCACCAATTTATAATTTTCTAAATAATATTAATACTTAATTTGGGTTACAAAGCTAGTATGGATAAAACCAGTACTTTTCTGACTCTGGGATAAAACCTATGTCATTTTTATTCAAAAGCCCATTTTTCAAATCAATTATGCAATCTTGCTAGTTTTCACAATGCTGAGCAAACTTTGGCCAAAATCTGGTCGGCTACTTGTTTTATAAAGTTTTATTCAACACAGCAATACCCATTCACTGACTATTATCTAAGTCTACTTTTGTGCTACAATGTTACAAATGTGTAGTTGAAGACAATCTAGCCCACAAACTCTAAAATATTCTGTCTCTGATCCTTCACAGAAAAATGAGGTGACCCCTGCCCTAGAAAATAACCTAATTACCAAATGTTGAGTACTGGTATCCTCAGATACTTAACTCTTTTATTGGTCAAAAAGAAGTCTCTAAACCAACTCCTTTGTGAAGTTTTCCCCTTATTTATAGTTATGCTTGCTCCCTTTTCTGGTCTTCTACCTCAGTTATTTTAATTATAGCATTTAATGAAGTTTGATTCACATAATAGTTACTAGTTGTGGTTCCCTGAGATCTAGTTAAGTGCTGACTCTAATTATATATTCACTTAAGAAGCAGCTCTTATTAAATACTTTCTAAGTGCCAGTGTTCTAGACACTGAAGATTAAAAGGTGAAGGTGGTAACTTTTGGTTCAGGTGTTTACTATTACTCAAGTATAGAAACAGAATGGAACCCGAGCATGGACTCTCAAGCTAATATCCCAGCAATAATTACAGCAGAATCACAGAAAGTGCTTGGGCAATGTCCCAGCCAGCTCTTCAGATAACTCTTACACAGAAGAGCTAGAGACCACATAGGAAAGACTGTTTCTACATGTGCAAATGTTTGAGAGTAAAAATAAACCTCACTTGAACCCCCTTAATATAAGCCAATTTCTATCAAAATGTAATCTTTGTGTTGCTCATTTCTTCATTCCAAGAGCTTAGTGGACACGCTTAACTGGAAACTGACATCACTCCTATCTCTTATTATATGTATCTTTTTTTTTTTTTTTACCACTGTGACTGCTATAGTTGGCACAGTTCCTGAACACAACAGATACCAATGATTTCTGTTGAACTGTTGAATATCCAGAGTAAAACCTCTCTAAATTGTCCCAAGTATGTAGAAATAGTTTTTCCAGTTTTAAACTGGAATGGTATGAGAATCATTTGAGAACAAGGAAAATAACACACCCAGGCAAATGTTTGGTCAACCTACACCTTGTTTCTCTCCCTCTAGAAATGCTTCCTTTTAGCTCTCAGGGCAACTACCCTTGTGAGGCATATTAATCTCTCCCCTCAAGGCTAAGCTAGAACAAGCAAGGCCAAAGGGACTAGTGTAAAAGGTCAGGTATTTTGGGATTCTTCTTCATGGTAGATCATCTATTTCTAGAATCTTCAGTCAGCACAGAGCCCTGGAATGGATTTTAAAAATGATAACCTACCTCTGAGGATAACAGACCACTTACTTACCTGTATCTACCAAGGGAGGCTTAACACAATGGACTCCTGCTATACCTGACATGGATCTACCCCTCCCACTAGAACTCTGAATTATTTTGCTGGAGGCTACAACATTCCTAGTAGTTTGTAGGGAGTTGACGGAAGGTGGGGTTAACTCACCCAGTACAAGCTTAGCAGAGTTGAGCAGCTGCTGCATGTTGGGCTAGCCTTTGATGCAGACTGGTAGGACGGGTTCTGGATCTACAGAAGAACCGGTTTGACTGGCCTGTTATGCCAACACATTCTGGTTTGATTCCATGTTCCACAGACGTAGAAACCTGCCCAGCCAGTTAAATGAAAGGCATATTAGGTTATCCATTGCACACAGTATATAGCTTAGATGCAGCAGAACTCTTCCACAAAGCAGTAGTGTCCAGCAAACTCTAGTGTGGTCCAGAGAGGTGGTGTCCACTGCTTTAAGTTCATAGCCTTAGGGAAAATAGGGAAAATAAGGAGTGAGACACCTTCTGCTTTTGACCAAGAGCAGAGGTTTTTCTAAATATATTGAAGGGTAAGTTAATAATTCTTTTATATTTCTCAACTTTCTAAGCAGTTTTGGAAGGTTAAATTAAATGATGTTTAAGAAGATATCTATTTTTAATATGGTAATACCTGCATTATACCTTTTCTATAAAGCTGGTTAGATATTGTTTTATAAAATTTGCATACATGGTCACTGATTTGTTTGGATAAAGTTATTTGGTATGCAACATGCTTGGGTTGTACTTTTTGTAAATTGGTTCTGGCTATACTCATATAAAAAGCTGGGTTGAATGATTTTGCTAAATATATTTTAAATATAAATGATTCATCTTAAGCTACCTACTTCTTTGATAATATCCTCTTATGTTTTATAGGCTATTACTATATGATAAGTCTTATGTAGTAAATATAATTGTAGATAAAAGAATAATTGCCTTTTTAGGTAAAAGAAAAAAGTATTGGCCTGCTTGGTGATCCTAGGTACATTAGAAGAACAACTCACAGCAAGAATTGAGGAGTGTGAAAACAAAGATTATGGACTCTGGTAACTGATTAACTCTCGGGGCTCACAAGCACTTGCTGAGCTGAATAGAAAGGAATGAAGACAGGTTTTGTCATGCCTATTAGGTCTGAAAAACTTTTTAGGTTAAAGAATACTTGGATCTTCCTTTCATTTATATTTTTAATTATATCTTTTGCCTCTCTCATTGATCTGCTTAATTTATTTTAGTAGTCTATGTCATTTAAAATGAAAGTTACTAGTCTCTTTAGACCGATTTTGGCTTAACAAATTATCCCTCAGTTATCAACATTAGAATGAATTGAATGTTCATGTCTCCTGGGGAATTTAACTTAATAGCGGACATGAATTTTTCTGAAATCGTCAGCTATCTAAGCAGATCTGCACTGAATGCTTCCTGACAGGAACTGTCTGAGGTCTCAGTGGTCCTCTACCTTGAAATGAGCACGGCTGAGGCTCTCTTCTCTGTGCCTAGTGTCATCCCTTAACCTGCGTGTTCAAGCTGGCAGGCTATATGAGCTTCTTTAGGATGTCAACAAAGAAACATTCAAATAAATGTTCAGATGAGATTTTATTTTTTGCAGGGAATCCTCTCGGATGCTTCTTGGTCCTTCTAGGCAGTTCTGCATAAAATTTTTGAAAATCAGCTAAACTTCTGAAAAGAAACATAGCTGCAAAAGGAATGTGCTGATTCAGCAAAACATAATTAATTTTATTCAGAGTGAACTGTATTCTGACAAGTTTTAGGTAATATGGGTTAAAACTTTCAGTTGGTTAAGTTTTCCTCTTTTCAATTAGTTTTCAAGTAAGATCTAGCTGTATATCAAGGAGGTATATTGTTGATGTTTCTGTTAAATATATTCCATTAGTAATTAATATTTTATACCATACTATGTTTAAAATGCTCAGCTTACTGTTTAAAGATAAACTTAATTTATTGAAACCTCTTTATATTTATGGTTTTGAGGAAAGTTATTTGGGAACTAGATACATGGATTTCATACAAAATCCATGGGTAAAATTTCAAACATAACCAGATTTTGGAAGGGGATTCTGTTCATTTTATATATATCTATATCTATATCAATATATAGATATAGATATACTATATATACTAAAATTAATATGACATATGTTTTCTTTAAATTGATTTCTTTAAAGTATTGTGGCATTATGAATATATTAATTTATTAGCCAAATTAAGATACATTCCTGGCCAGGCATGGTGGCACACATCTGTAACCCCAATACTTAGGAAGCTGAGACAGGAGGATCAGAGCCAGCCTCAACAACTTAGCAAGGCCCTCTGCAACTTAATGAGACCATTTTACAAAATAAAAAAAATATATATTCTCAGAAGTTGAATGCCTCTGGCAGGTTCAATCTCCAGTAACACACACACACACACACACACACACACACACACACACACACAGGGTGCATTCCTTTCTCTCTGTTCCTAGCCACATGATTTCACACGATTCTTTTTATCACCAATGCTAGCTTTCTTAACAAGTGCTCCTCCTTTTTTGCTAAACATCTACATATGTTTCAAACTACATGCACTTAAAATGGCATGTTTGAGTTATAAGGACTATTAAGAAATAACTAATAAATCTAACTTTTCATTTTTGAGTTTAGGAATGAAAAGCCCCAAAATGTAGATACACTACTGTATAATCTCAGGGTAGAGCTGGGGCCAAAATATCCAGGTTTCCTGAATACTAGCCCAGACTAATAGGTTTTTCACTACCCTTCATTCACTACTCTCTCCTGATTATTACATGAAATCCAACTTGTATTTTCTAAAGTATTTTTAAAAAGGTAAAATTGTATTGTATAGTCATTTTAATTAAACTTTGTTGAATAAGAAATTATTTGCTTTAGCAAGGTATGGTGGCACATGCCTGTAATCCCAGTACTTGGAAGGCTGAGACAGGGGATTGCTAGTTCAAGGCTAGCCTCAGCAATTTAGCGAGACCCTGTTTCAAAATAAAATATATAAAATAAGGGCTGGAGGTATAGCTCAGAGGTAGAATGTGCCTGGACTCAATCCAAGTATGGAAAAAAAAATCTTTTTTAGGAGAGGAGGAGGAAGAGGAGGAGGAAGAAAAGAAAAAAGGGAGGGAGGGAGGGAAAGAAGGAAGGAAGGAGAAAAAAAAGGAAGGTTGGTTTGCTTTAATATATTGATCTATAACATTATTGTCACTAAGCATTTTGGGACACAGTGGGGTTGCCATTAATAAAAGGTGACCCTGGTCTCTTAATGACATTATAAAATGTTTTTCTCAAACTTACAGGAGGACCTCATATTCTTACATATTTTCCCAGATTGTGAATCCTGCAATCATTTTTGGACTTAATATTGCTTTAAACTATCTCAGCTATTTATTTTCTTGGTATGTGTTATACATTTTTGTATTGCTTTAATCATTTTTATATAGATAGAGTGTAGGATTTGCCTAAGAGGTTAGAATTCCTGAAATTTGATGGAACTGATGGAAAAATTTCAACAAGATGTGAAGACCAGAACCGGAGGATTCAAAACTCATTTTAGAGATGACAGAACCTGTTAGTTAAGGGGTAAACACTTTAAAAGTGCTTTATTTGCAGAGCCAGGAATGGTGGTGCATGCCTGGAATCCTAGCTACTTGAAAAGCTGAAGCAGAAGGATCCTGAGTTCAAGGCCAGCCTAGAGAACTTAGCAAAGACACTGTCTCAAAATAAAAAAATTAAGAAAAGGACTGGGGATGTAACTCAGTGGTTGAGTGCCCCTGGGTTCAATTCCCAGTAATGCAAAATAATAATAATTATTAATAATAATAATAACGAAAAAGTAATAATAGAATAGAAGAAAAGGAGGAGAAGGAAGAGGAAGAGTGAAAGAGAAAGAAAAGTACTTAGCATACAAGTCCTCAAAAAAACGTTTTAAAACCTGGCACAGTGGCATATGCCTATAATCCCAGTACATGGGAGGCTGAGTCAGGAAGATCACAAATTCAACCAGCCTGAGCAACTTAATGAAATACTGTTTTAAAAACAAAACAAACAAACAACCAAAAAAATCCAGCACACCCCCCCACACACAATGCTTTGAACATTTTTAACTTGAGGAATTATTAGAAACTGAGATTATGGGAGGCTGAGACCAAAGGATCTCAGCTCCTTAGGGAGGCCCTCCACAACTAGTGAGACTCTGTTTCAAAATAAAGAATAAAAAATAGGGCAGGGGGTGTAGCTCGGAGGCGGAATGCTCCTGGGTTCCATCTCCAGTACAGAAAGAAAGAAAGAAAGAAAGAAAGAAAGAAAGAAAGAAAGAAAGAAAGAAGGGAGGGAGGGAGGGAGGGAGGGAAGGAAGGAAGGAAAAAAGAAGAAAGAAAGAAAAGAAAAAAGAAAAAAAGAAACAGATTACAGAAAGTTTGAGAGTCAAAGGCTCATGTTTTTTTTCTGATGTCAACTGTTAAATGTTAATCCTCCTAATCCCCATATCTTTTTGAGTAAATCCTACCCAAGCAATGCTTCTAAGTCTGGTAATTTTTGTCCTGTTCATGTGGGCTCCAAAAAATAAACACTTTTGTTTCTTACTTTACAACCAAGACAGAGGAGAATGTATTTAAAAAGTGGGTGTTTGAGCCATACTGGCTTAGGTTTGAATGTTGACTTTGCTACAAAATAGTTTACACTTGGAAATTATTTGACCTTTTTGGTTCTCCTTTCTCCATCTGTAAATTAAGAAAACTAAGTGTTGTTAGATTAGGGGTAGAGATGTAATTCAGTAGAAGAGTGTATGCTTACATGTATGAGGCCCTGGATTTGATTTGATTCCCAGCACATACATCACACACACAGAGAGAGCAAAAAATTGTTGTTGGATTGAGTGATACACCACAAGTAAAACACTTAATACCACTTCTAGAACAGAGTAGGTACTTAGCAAATGCCAGTAACCTTTTCACCCTTTTAAAAATATAATATATTTCAACAGGTACTTTCATAAGAAAAGCCAAACATTTCCTTAGAACATGCATTTTATTTTTGTCAGAAAGACAAAAAATTAAATCAGTAATCTTGGAAGGCATTAAGATTTAAAATTGGAGGACACTTTAACCATCTTAAATTTTAAGAACCAGAAGCCCATACCGTCTAATTCAATTAAAATCTCATGAAAAAAGACTGTCATAAAAGTATATTCACAGCAGTATACCAAACATGACTAAAAGGTTTAAATACTTTTTAATTATTTAAATTTCAATAATCTATACTAATATAAGGAAGTATAGCATGGATTATTCAAATACACTATATGTGCCTAGTATCTAAGGTTTTTGTTTTGGGGGGGTGGTACTGGGGTTCCTGGAAGCCCTTCTACCTCCGGGCTACACTCCCAGACCTATCTTTACCTTTTTTTTTTTTGGAAACAGGGTCTCCTAAGCCAGCGTGCATGGCTGGCGCGATCCTCCTGTCTCTGCCTCCCAAGCGCGGGGATTACAAGTATGCGCCACCACGTCCGGCTGAGTTTTTCGAAGGTTATTTCTATCTATTATCTCATATGAAGTCAAATTAGCTGGCCAAGGGTTTCTAGATTCTCTAAGGATTGTATTCTATCTACTACCAATTGAATTATTAATTCAGGGCTCTAGAGAGTCCCTTCTGAATTAAATTTATTACAGTTTAATACTAAATATATTGCATTCTCTTGATAGTAAAAATAATAAAGAGAGTCAGTTCAAAATGTATTCGGTATGAAAAGCAATGTAGGATAAGATTTGAAGCCAGGTATGGTAGTGTATACCTGTAATTCTAGTACTTGGGAGGTTTAGACAGGAAGATTGCAGGTTTGTGCAGATTGTGGTCAATCACTAGTAACACACACACACACACACACACACACACACACACACACACACACACACACACGGGGGGGGAGTTCAGAATAAGTTTTTGGGTTTTTTTTGTTTTTTGTTTTTTGTTTTGCTTTTGTTGGCATTTTACCTCTGAGCTACATTCCTAGCTCTATTTTATTTTTTATTTTGAAACAGGGTCTTGCTAAGTTGCTCAGGGTCTCGCTAAATTCCTGAGGCTGACCTTAAACCTACAGTACTCCTGTCAGTCTTCCAATAACTGGGATTATAGACATGTACCACTACATCTGGCTGACACTTGGCTTTTATGTGTGTGTGTGTGTGTGGTACTGGGGGTGGAACCCAGGGGCTTTTCTACCTCCAGCTATACTCCCAGACCTATTTTATAATTTACTTGGAAACAGGGTCACTGTGTTGCTGAGAGTTTCCCTAAGTAGCTGAGGCTGGCTTTGGACCTGTGCGATTCTCTTGTCTCAGCCTTCTAAGTGCTGGGATTACAAGTGTGAGCCGCCACGCCCAGCAACACCTGGCTTTCAATGAATGAAGGATAGGAAATAAATTATATAGGGATTAATGTTAGGATATTGATAAATATTAATATTATATACCACAAACTGATCTTACTGAGCTCTTATAATCGACTTTAGTTTCCTGAAAAATGTTTGCTATACATATAAGATTTCTGCTGATGCTATAATTTGAATTTATATCCATGATAAATGAACTTTGTTTTTCTCTTAAGTTGTAAGGTTTGTATGTAGCTGCTGTACTGAAAGACAAAAGTACTACTTCACTCATATAGCCCATATATTCTTATTAAACTACTTTATTAAACATAAAAGCAATTTAGCCTATATGACTAGTCATTACATCACTATTTGCTTTGCATTTCTTTCCATCATGTAGAGTGGATAGTACTATAAACATCTGAAAAGAAGGCAGAGAAGTAACAAAAATGTATGTTTTTTAAAATGTTCCCATATAAATAGCTTGTTTGGATAATCCAGGACTAACAACTGAACTTTCTATGAATCAAAACTAACTAGGAAATAGAGAACAATATAGTTTGTAGTATTAAAGATACATAGCCTTAAAAGTAACCAGAGCTGATCACCTAAAATCCCAAGACTTGAGAGGCTGAGATGTATCGCACAGTGTGCAGTAACTTAGCAAGACCCTGTTTCAAATTTTAAAAATTATAATAAAAATGGCTAGAAGTGTAGCTCAGTGGTAGAACTCCTCTTGGTTCAATCCTAGTACTATGCACACACATGTACAAACATACATACACACACACATATACAGTAACCAGATCCTGGCATGGTAGCATACACCTGTAGTCCCAGTGACTTAAGAGGCTGAGGCAGGAGCAGTACAAATTTGAGGCCAGCCTCATTGATTTAGGGAGATCCTGTCTCAAAATAATAATAAAAAAAAATCTGGGATGTAGCTTAGTGGCAGAGTGCCCCTGAGTTCAATCCACAATACCATAAACAACAACAAAAAAAAACCAAACAAATGAAACAAAAATTACCCAAAAATCTCTATTTTGGAAGTTATATACTAGTGACAACAAGACCCTTCAAACCCAACCCAAGCCCAACATGATAAAAAAATAATAATAATAACTTCAAATGCACGTGTTCAACCCATCTAGGGCCCAAATTACCATCCTTACAAATGAAGGCATATAATAGGCATGGAGGCATTTGCCTGTAATTCCAGCCCCACAAGAGGCTGAGGCAGGAGGATCACAAACTCAAGGCCAGCCTGGGCAACTTGGTGAGGTGCTATTAAAAAAAGTTCTGCCCCACTGAGTTTAATTCTTGGCACCCAAACAAACAAACAACAGCATACAATCATCTGCCTGTACTATCCTTACGTATGCAAACTTTCAAAATTTAAATTTTCTACCCAAACTAAAATATAGCTACATGGAAATCTTGTTCTCCCTCTTATCTCTTAGTGTAGGTTCTCCAAAGCAAGTAGAACCTGTACCCTTTGGCATATGCACAAGTTCTTCATTTGGAAAGTCATCCCAGCAACAAGAATGAGGAATTAGGGAAAGAGAGAAAGCCAATACAAAGATGCATGCAGTTTCATTTTCATTTGATTTGGTTTTTTGGCAGTACAGGGGTTTGAATCCTGGGCCTAGTGCTCAACCACTGAATCATACCCAGTACCAAGAGTGCATTCTTGAGTTTATCCCCTACTACAAGCAAATAAATGACCCAGCCCAATACAAGAGCCTTGAAACAACTCAGAACTGCCCGAGGACACAAGAGAGAGGAGCATTTACCTACTAGTTCTGACTACCTTCGGTTAAGGTTTCCTCTTGGATTGTTAATTTCTTACATTTTCAAGTCGTGCACTAGTTTCCACTAGCTTCCGAAGTCAGGTGAAGGGCTGTCAGGTTCCATTAGTACACGTCTGGGAGCCACCAAAATGGCTGGGACGAGTAAGGCCCAGTAAGTGTCCAGTACACCCATTTCACGAGGCAAGTAGGGTACAACTGCTTTTTCTTTAGGCTTACCATGATAATTTTAATATAAAGCAACTCAAAAGGATTCTCTGAGAAATAAGGAAAGCAATTTCAAATGGAAAGTGAGGAACTTTAGCCTATTTTTTTCTAATGGATTTGATCCATTCCCACAAAACCTGAGAGGCACTGAAATCTTATCTTCTGTGAGAAAGGCATTTTCTAATAAACTACAATTCATTTCCTGAATTTTGTTGCCAATTTTAAAGGGACAAACAGCAGCAAAATGAACAATTAATATATATTATATAAAAAACTATTATGCCCAGCATTGACCCAATGGCTTTATTATTTAAGTT
Source organism: Muscardinus avellanarius (assembly GCF_963383645.1). Lineage (NCBI taxonomy): Eukaryota > Metazoa > Chordata > Mammalia > Rodentia > Gliridae > Muscardinus > Muscardinus avellanarius. Next base: position 52,642,501 of record NC_137803.1, on the reverse strand, counting down.
TACATTAGTAAAACTGTATTAAAAACAAGTTGACTACATTAGAACCTCAAGAGACACTTCTCATTATAGTGAAACACTGAATTTTGAATAGTACAAGCTTGTCTTGGACAGTGTCCAAGAGGGTCTGGTTACAAGAAGTAATTCATTATAACCTATAATGGGATCCTGGAGCTTGGTTCTGAAGAATCCTTTATATGAAGGCTCCAGTCAAGCGGACTGAAAATAAAAAAACTGAAGATCAAGTCATGTGCTTTAATTAAGTAAATATCATAGGTGTATAACGCATAAACTTAGTTTGGGAAAAGTAAAGAAGAAATAGGTGCAAATAAAAAAAGAAATCTCATATAGCATATTTTTTTCATTTAACTTGAATTCTGATGGAATTAAGCATCTCATTTTTATAAGATAACTTACATGAATAAAGTAGTTAATGTATTGAATAAGGATAAGACAATCGAACTGAAAAGTATACAGCAATAAAAAAAGTGGTAACACACTGCTGAAAAAGCCCAATAATAACATAGTATTTTCAAAAGGAGAAATAAAATATACTCAGATCTCTATTACTACATTAGTTCAGGTCACAATATGTCAACATTTATGCCACTATTCCCTTTTTTGGGGCTTGAAGTTGGAAAGATCATACATTATTAAATGAAGAATTTCTTACAAACACTAATGAAAAAATGAATTAATTAGTTTATCCTTTCTAATAATTTTATGTTGGGCTAGATGATTTTTTAATTCTTTGGTATATAATGAAAATATATACTCATAATACTACCTGTCTTATCTAAACCTAATTATGTAAATCAAGTGAGATAATATATGTAAAATCACTTAAAATATAATTTAACCCCTTCCATTATGATAAATTTCTCACAATTTTCATATCATTTCAACAATTTCACTATAATTATATAATTTTAGTAACTGGGGAGATTAATCTGTCTCTGATTATCTGTAGGGGTGTGTGTGTGTGTGTGTGTGTGTGTGTGTGTGTGTGTGTTTTGCTGGGGATTGAGCCCAGGAACATTCTACCTCTGAACTATACCCCACACCCCTTTCATTTTTTTATTCTGAAACAGGATCTCACTAGGTTTCTGAGAGTCTTGCTAATTTGCTGAGACTGGCCTTAAACCTGCAGTCTTCTCATCTTAGGTGTGTGCCATCAGGCCCAGTTTAGCTGTAGCTCTTAAAGATATATACTAAACAATAGTTTCTGATGTTATTTGGGCACATATGTATGCCTCATTGAATCCTAGCAACAATTCTGTCAAGATCCATCACTACATATTTGCAGCTTCCTGAGCTCACGATGACTGCCCTCCCCCTCTTCCAGTAGAACTGCACACGCCTCTGCCACGCTGCTTTCAATAGGCAAACTTCAAACTTCTCTGGTCTTCTTTAAAAACTTCAATATATTATTTTATTCATACAAAAACCCCCTTGGGTAAATAAGCATTAATACTGCATCTTTCAGTGGGGGAGGACTTGTCTAGGAAGCATGCAGATAATCAGAGATAAGGCCAGAAGTTGTTTACCTCCATCCCCAATGTCATAAGGCTGAGGCTGTGGCTGTATGCGGACATTGACTGTAGATCATGATCACAGTACTTTGGAGCACTTTCTGCTCTTGTCCCTTCTGAGGTTGCAACATAATTCAAGGCTCTTTAAGCTATTAAATTTTAAACTTTGACACAAAAGAATCCACAACTCAGGGCTGGGAAAGCTAGTATAAACATTTTTGTTAATTCCATTAGGAGTCAATTTATAGTCATCTCATAAATGTACATTCATACTGAAAGGCAAGCAAAAGAGTATGTGTGCCAAAATTACTAATAAACAAATTGTCAATGAAAGAAAATCTAAAAAATTGAACTGGGATAGATCAAAATAAGTGCTTTACTCAAACCCTGAATGAAAGAGCCCAGATCATTTTTTCCTCTCCCATGAGACTAATTAAGTTGTTATTAAATATAAAAGTCATTAATCTCTTACAATGTAGAGCTTTCTGAAGTAAATAGGAAAATACACTTAGGCTGCAAATTAACCTTCCTGTAATAATTTCTGTCAAATTTAAAAACATTATTTTCTCAAAATATTTTCTAAATTAAAAATGGAAAAACACAGAATAAACTTTACATAGACTGCATCATTTTAAAATAGCATGGTGTACTGATTTATGGCCAGAAAACAGACAGTAGAGTCTCAGGTCTACGTATCTACTAGTTTATACATATAATGCTAGTTAAGCCACCTAATTTCTCAACCTCTGTGAAAAGATGAAAACTGTACCTGTTCTGCCTTTATGACAGCTATTTTTAAGTTCAAAAGAGATATACAGGAATACAGGAAAAGTACTTTATATTTATTTTTATCATTGTTAATTTTTTTTTGTTTTAGTTGTTGTCTTGTTTCACTTTTGTTTCTTTAACTAGGGATTGAATCTAGGAGCATTCTACCTCTGAGTTACACCTTCAGCCCAATTTTGAAACAGGGACTTGCTAAGCTGCTGAGGCTAGCCTCAAACCTATGATCCTCTTGCCTCAGACTACTTACGTACTGGGATTACAGGAGTGTGCCCAGTTTGTTAACTGTTCTTTTTTTTTTTTTTTTTTTTTTTCCAGTACTGGGGATGAAACTCAGGAGCATTGTACCTCCAAGATACACTCCCAGTCCTAGTTTTTTTGTTTTTTGTTTTTAAAACAGGGTCTCACTGAGTTGCCAAGGGCCTGCTAAGTAGCTGAACCTGTCCATAAACGGTGATCCTCCAGTCTTAGTCTCCCGAATGCTGGGATTACAAGCATGTGCTTAAATTAATATTTTATGGGTATTAAACAAATCACTTCTCAACTCGTAGGAATTTCAGAGTACTATGAATAAATCAAAAGGCATAATTTATGGCTTATATATGCAATAATCAAAAGAGAATTTAGGTTGGTCTGTATATAGGCGAGAAGGAAAAATTCCTAACTACAGAAGAGCATTTAAATCTTCACTTCATTATTAGTTTATATTTCTGAGTCCTAATAGCTTCGGAACATAGATTCATCACCCAAACCAGGGCATTATTTGAAAGCAAAAGTGAGACCTATTAATAATTAAAGTAGAAAACAGGCATTAAGCAGGACTGTTGCTTGGTATGCCAGGGCTTATGGTCACCTTGCATAAGAAGACTACTAGATAGGGGAAGAAAAAGCCTGTTTCAGCATTAGGATCCTAAATAGTCCACAAAAACAGTCACCAAGAGTATGAAAAAAATTAATACCTAATTTCAGTATAGATTTTTTATACAACTGATTAATACTTGAATAAAATTGAAAAAGTACTGGCTAAAATTCAGGGTCTCCATTAGAGGAGATTAAAATTTTGAGGCTATTTTTAATATTACATACATTATGGGATACAATATCATAAGTTAACATATGTATACAATGTATAACAATCACATCAGAATAACTGCCATTTCTATCTCCTTAAACATTTATCCTTTACACTGGGGACTCTTCTCTTCTGGTCTCTCTTCTAGTTCTTTCAGGAATAGGGGAGGATTGAATCCAGGGCTTCACACATGCCAGGCAAGCATTCCACCGCTGAGCTATATTCCCAGCCCATAAGGTCCTCTACAATCTCTTCGGTAGTCCTTCTAAGTGCCAGTGTTGGAAGGCCTTAGGCAAACTAACTACCTAACAATATCCTGGGCTTCATAAATCCATAGAATACACATAGTTATAAAATATTGCTAAAACATTCTCTGCATTATAAACGACTTAGAAGACCTATAATGTTCCTGTTCATTAATGGTACTTTTTTCAATTAACAGATTAGTAATATTCTTAGTCATCCCATTATTACTTAAATCTAGACAATTATGAATAAACTGCATAGGAACCTTCATTATAAAGCATAAAGAGATATACTAAATTGAGCAATTTATATATCCAGTAAAATTGCTCATTACTAATGGAAAATGAAACATCTCAGTGAATGATGTTTAAAACCAAAACTACTTTAATGCCTCATAGAGGAAAATGAAGAGGAAAATTAGGTCCAATGTAGCTATGGTTATATATTTTATTTTATTAAAATAAAGTTTGTTTATCTAAAGTTACAAACTGACCAGACTACATGAGATTATTCTAATAGAAAAGCTTTGTATAATCTTTAATGTTGGTAAGAGGCACTTATATGAACACCTAAGACAGTGTCAAAATAGAAACTCTGATATTGACACTCTCCATTAATGCTAAATAAGCCTTCTAAAACAATTATAAAACTGCTCAACCTAACTCAAATCTTGACTTTATCAAATCATAAACCAATCTTTTGGCATCTGAAACAAGATCACTGACTGATGTATACTCCCAACCATAAACACCATATACTAATAACTATAACAAGTTCAAACAAATCAAAGTGTTCACTCATATTGATACAAATATGGATAATTAACATAATTTTCTTTTGTCTTAAGGCTTTTCCTCCCTCCTGTCTCTCAAACAACCTTTTATCCTGTTCCTAAGATAGTTCTGACCACAGGTATGATAGCTCACTCCAATTTACCAGTGTTGTGTGTTCATGTTACAAGTGCTAGAAAGTATTATGTAAATAATCATAATGGATTTAATCTCTTACAGTTTTTTTAATCACTTAAGTTTTGAGTCTGAAGAAACAGGCACTTGATGTTGGGAAAAGAGGAAATAATGTGGGAAGTGAAGATGGGAAATGCTCAGAATAGTGGAAATAGCATTAGACTGAGACTCAGATACTATGTCCTACACCCAGCTCCATCTTTGTTCTTTAGGAAAATCATAAAGCCTCATTTGTTCACTCAACATTCATTTGTTCATTATATCACAGCTAGTCCAAACTGAGATGTGCCATAAGGATAAAATATATATTGGACTTAAAAGACTTATGATGAAAAATAATGTAAGAAGTCTCATTAATTTTTGTTACATGTTGAAATAGTCTAGATAAATTGGGTTAAACAAAATATATTGTTAATTTCACCTGTTTCTTTTTACTTTATAAAATATGGTTACTAGAAATTTTTTAATTGTGTAAATGATTCTATGGGATAGCACTGTACTAAGACTCTCTGGTAAGAACTAGGACAACTGAGACAAATAAAGAAAGTATAGTCTCTGACATCAAGGAGCCTATAGCCTAGAGAATATAAACACTTATGAAAATAATTGCAATATGATGGCATTAAGTGCACTGATAAACATGTACATGTATATATACATATATATATCTATGTATGTATTTAGTGGTATAGAAGAATAAGGAGGGCCATTTGTCAAAATGGGTAGGATGGAAGGGTGAATGAAGAGAGATATTAGGTTAATCTACTCAAGTATAGATTCCCAAACTTACTGGTTTAATTCTCCCTTTTCAGAAAAAGAAAAAAAAAACTCTCTGGGCACTTCCATCAGTCTTAGTTTTTATTCAATGCCTCCCACCATTTTTACTGGCGACTACTACCCCCCCCCCATGTTGGTCCAGCATCTCCCCAGGGTGGTATGGACTTGGGGATTTATGGGCTGAGTGGTATTATCTAAGCTAGTCTTAAAGGATAAGTAGTAACCTCCTGAAGAAATGATTGGATGAACTAAGACAAAGAAATAGCAAAAAAAAAAAAAAAAAAAAAAAAAAAAAAAAGAGAAGAAGAAGAAAGAAGAATTAAAAAAAACCTTTTTGTTGATAAACGGAAAGGGTAAAGTATGTGGTAGAGAATGTTCAGGGCCAAGAAAAGTTTCCGTGACATCTTAAAAGGGATTGAATTCTAACCTATAGGCAATAGACAGTTACTGAGTGGTTTTAAGCAGTTATAAGATCAGAAATAAGGATTTAGATCTCAGGCAGCTATGTGGAGACTCAAGGTGAAGATTGGAAACAGACAGGCTGTAGCTAGCTGAGAGACAGGGCCCAAGACAGGGTGGAAAGAAAAGCACTAACTCAGCTATATTTAGGAGGTAACAGGAGACTATAATGGCTGACTTGTCCTGACTCAATGGAAAGTAGTTTGGATCTCCTTCTAAGGTGATGAGAAGACACTGGGATATTCTGAGCAGGGGACTATGATGTTCCAGCAAGGTGTATTTTATTTTTGTCGTGGTGCTGGGGATTAGACCCAGGAGCATTCTACCTCTGAACTATACTCCCAGCCCTATTTTGTTATTTTGAAGCAGGGTCTTGCTAACTTGTGGAGGGCCTTGCTAAGTTGCTGAGGCTAGCCAAGAACCTGTGATTTTTTTCTGTCTCAGCCTCCCAAGTACCTAGATTACAAGTATGTACCACCATGTCTGGCTTAAAAAAAAAAAAAAAAAGTGTGTTCTTGATTTTCTTTGTTTTATGGCACTGGGGGTTGTCCCCAGAGGCATTCTACCTCCGAGCTCTACCTCCAAACCTATTTTATTTTTATTTTGAGACAGGGTCTCGCTAGGTTGATGAGTCTCACTACTTCTGAAGGTTGCCTCAAACTTGTGACCCTCCTATCTCAGCCTCTCAAGTACTGTTATTACGAGTCACCTGGCTTTTGGCAGGTTTTATTTATTTTATTTTTGGTACTGGGGATGGAACCCAGGGGGCATTCTACCTCTGAGATACACCCGAAGCCCTATTTTTTTTTTATTTTTATTTTTTGGTGGTACTAGGGATGGAACCCTTTTACCTCCGGGCTACACTCCTAGACCTATTTTATATTTTTTATTTGGAACCAGGGTCTCTTAAGCCAGAGAGGCTGGCTTAGAACCTGCAAATCCCCCAGTCTCAGCCTCCCAAATGGTGAGATTACAAGTGTGTACCACCATCCTTGGCTTCTGGCAGGTTTTAAATGGCTACTCTTACTGTTGTTGGAGAACACAGTGTAAGGGAAAATGAATTAAAAAAGAAATATAATTGGTTTAATTTTAAAATGTAATCCCAGTACTTGGGAGGCTGAGGCCAGGAAGACTGAAAGTTCAAAATTAGCCTTTGCAATGTAGTGAGACTTTTCAGTAACCTAGGAAGTCTTGTTTTAAAAACAAAAAATAAAATAGGGCTGGGGGTATAGCTCAGAGACAGAATGAACCTGGGTTCAAGCCCTAGTACCCCTCCCCCAAAAAAGTTAAATTGGTACCTATTGCTGTAAAAGAGGTTGATGGTGGTTTAGACCAAGGTAGACACAAAAGAGGGGTGAGAAACAACTGACGATAGGAAACGAAGCTTAAGAATGCCACACCAGCCAAATCCATTTGTCTAGTTTAATCTGGACTAGGTTTTCAGCTAGAAGTGAAAATACTGTACAGAAAGGCTTGAAGAAAATAGTTAAGGATTAGAAGACATCAAAGAAAATAGAAAGAGCTTTTTAAAAAAGCTTATTTTAAGCTTTTAGCTAATAGCTATCTCTATACAAGGCTTAAAACTGTTTAGTTTTAGTGTGCTCAGCCTAACCTGAGACATGATTTTCTCTTCACAACCTTCAGCTACCCAGCTGTAGGAGTTAAGCATGAACTTCAGAATCATCAGAGTTTCATTTGTAAAGTGATTTTAAAGTCAACATGAATTCCAAAATTCTTATTTTAGGCATCTTAGTCTTACTGCTGCCACACAATTTCTCTTTTTAAAAATTGCAAAATAAATATACATAACATAGAGTTTACCATTTTAACCATTTCACCACACAATTTTTCAACTGGCATCCTAACGCAGGGCCTTTAATAGGTTTTAGGTGTGCTGAGACAGCAAGTGCCAGCCCTGAAGGTGGCAGCCTGGGCCTGGAAGAGCTGGTATCCCAACTTCCTGTTCTCTCTGGATAGTAGCATTTTTATTCTGTAGGCCTGGTATGTAGGCAAGTGCAGATGCTTCTTGACATGAAAAGCCTATTATAAATTGAAAATATAAGTAAAAAATGCATCTAAAACACTCAATCTACCTAACATCCCAGCTCAGCCACAGTGCACCCTATAATGTCACTTGTTTTCCCTCATGATCACATGGCTGATTTGGAGCTGTGGTTCACTACTGCTGCCCAGCTTCACGAGAGATATAATAGGATACTTCAGATAGCTAGCCCAGGAAAAGATCAAAATTCGAGATAAGCATGGTTACTACAGAATCCATACCACTTTCATATCAGTGTAAAGTTGAAAAATCATAAACTGAACCATAGTTAAGTTGGGGGTTGTCTGTATTCATTTTCTAAGTAAGCCCAAATTGAAAATATTCGGAAAGTACGTTTTAAGCAATAAAATATGAAAAACCTAATATAATGAGTTCAAAGCAACTGCTTCTCTGAAAAAGATGTTTTCTCAGCACATAACTTTTGAAACTTTAAAATTTATTACACCATAGTTGGTCTTAAAGCTCCTTCTTGGAGAGGATGGTTAAATACTTATGAGTATGCCCAACATCCCCATAATGAAACTGACCATTATATAATCTCATAAAGAAAATCGAAGTGGGAGCAGTGGTATTTGGGAAGCGGAGACAGGAGGAATGCGGTTTGAAGCTACCCTCAGCAACTTAGTGAGACCCTGTTTCAAAATAAAAATTAAAAAGTGCTACAAGTATAGCTTAGAGAAGAATGCCCCTGGGTTCAATCCCCAGTGCAAAATTTAAAAGAGAAAGAAAAAAGGAAAGAAAAAAGATAGGAAATCTAACTTTTTTTGTATCCAAAGGTTTCACTTGGATGAAAAATAGGACTAGGAATCCATCAGGGATGCCCATTTGGTTCATTTATCCAGAGTACTGACTCTGACAGTGACTGGGTTAGTTTTTGGAGATAAAAAGGTGAACAAGATGTGGTTCTTAACCTCAAAAAAACTTAGTCTAGTGGAGGAAAGAAAAACTTAAGTTGGGCATGGTGGCACATGTCTGTAATCCCAATACTTGGGAAGCTGAGGCAGGAGGAAGGAGGATTACAGAGTTGAAGTCAACATGTAAAATTTAGCAAGAGGCTATTTCAAAATAAAAAAATAAAATAGGGCTGGGGTTTTATTTATTTATTTATTTTGCAGAAGTGCGTATGGAACTCAGGGGCATTCCACCTCTGAGCTACAACCCCAGCCCTTTTTTTTATTCTTTATTTTGAAACAAGGTCTCACTAAGTAGCAGAGGCTGTCTGAGAACTGCTGTCCTACTGTCTTAGCCTCCCAAGTACTGGGATTACAAACGTGCGCTACTACACCTGGCTAGGGTATGGATTTAAATGATGTTTTAGTAAGTAAAATTGACAAGGCTTGATGATGGACTGGCTATGGGGGTTAAAGAATGGGAAAGGGTCAAGGATTCTGGAATTTAGATTCTGATTTGCATAAATGGATTAGATTGTGAGCCATAAGAACAGGTTAGGCTGTCCGCTCAGATTTTCTTTGGAGCTCAAGTACTCTGTTCTTCCCATATACTGTTAAATGACAACCGATCCTGACAGTCCTTTCCATACACTACATATCTCCACTTAATCATAAACATTTATACAAGCTTTGCTTTGCCAATTATGCTTCATATGTTATACTAAAATATGACATAGTCAATTTTTCATCCGTTTTCTTTAAAGTGCTATGAATTAAGTCTTATAAAACTGGGAAATTAGTAAGTTTTGTTAACTTATGAAATGAAGTAATGAATTACTCATTATGTAATGAGTAATGAAGTTTCAACAGCTCTCTTCGAAAGACAAAAACATACCAATTCTTCTAAGTAGTACTAGGATAGAACAAAAAAAACCTGGTATGTCTAAACCCAGAGTAAATTATAATATTTACTCATCCTTTAACATCTGAAATGGGTGGAAATTACCTTTATACTTTATATTTATAATTTTCTACTGGGGACTGAGCCCAGGGGCATTCTACCTCTGAGGTACACCCCCAGTCTTAATTACTGAGGCTGGTTGTGAACCTGCAATCCTCCTGTTTCAGCCTCCCAAGTGTTGTGATTACAAGTGTGGGCTACCATGCTGGGCTGCTATTTAATTTTTAATTGTTTATTAAATTTATTAAATTGTTCCCTCTCCTCCTCCCAAGCCTTAGAAATATTGTAGAAAAGTACTGGGCTGATATAAAAGATAATGTCATTCTAGTTTTTCTTCAACTTTATTTGTAAAATTCCTAATGGTTGAAAAATCCTTCAGAAATCAAGATGAATAGGAAAACTCTCGATCTGAATATCCAGCCACAGCCATAGGAAAATGTGACTTTAAAAACAATTACCCTAAGGGCCAGTTGCCTCAACAATAGTCCTGTCGATTCTGATTCTTTCTCATTACCGCAGGTAACAGCTCTGAGGCCGAACACCGGCTGGACGGGTCCCTGCCCACTCCCCATCAGTTCCTCTGAACCCCGCGCGCGGTACAGGCCACGCCCAGAAGCTTCCCCGACGCGCGCCGGGTCGCCCGCGCTTTCCCGCGCTCTCGGGCCGCGGGCGCTCCTCCGCCCCGCCCCCAGGCCCGGCGGGGGAGGGCGGCCCGCTCGCGTGACGTCACGCGACGCCGCGGGGCTCCGGGCGGCCCTCGGGCCTCCCCCGCGCCTGGGCCGGCGGGAGGCGCGCGCCCTCGCCGCGGCTCGGCGGCCTGGTGAGGGAGCGGGGCGAACGAGGCGGAGGCCGAGCTGCCGTCCGCTCCGGCCCCTCCGGGCGGCCCGGAACGCTGTGAGTAAGGCCCCTCCTTCCCCGCCGGAGCGCGGCGTCCCGCGGCTACTTCCGGCGCGGGGCTGCGCGCGGGGCGCGGCGTCTGGGGAGCCCCGGGGCGCGGCCGGCCCGCGGAGACGCGCCCCCTGCGCCGCGCACGCCCCGCGCATGCGCCGAGCTGCGGCTCGACTTTCCCGCGCCGTCTTTGAAGCGCTCTTCTCCGACCGGCGCGGGCGGGCGCGGTGCTGAGGGTGCTGACCCGGTGGAGAGGGAGGGAGCCGCCGCCGCGCGAGTACGTGGGTGCGGCTAAGCGATGGCCGGGGACGGGTGCCCTCCAGCCTTCGACCCCCCAGCGCAACTTGGGAGGCGAGGTGTGCGTTGGGCGCCGAGGGAGGCAGGCTCCCGGCCTGCAGCGCCCAACGGATCGGTGCCCAGAGCCGCCGGCAGAGTGCGGGGCTGCGGGGCGGTGCCTGCCCCCCTCCCGGGCCAGAATCTGCGAACTGGATTTGATAAGGGGTCTTAGTGCTTTCTTTAAAAAAAAAAAAAAAAAGTTGTAAGTAGTTATAAAATGCAACTTAAAATTTGTCATTAAAGTAATTAAACCTTTAAAGATCTAGTGGGAAAAAATTATCTTTTTTCTCCAGAGAAGTATTTTTTTGCACCCATGACTTGAATCCTAATCCTGGCATAACTCAGTGACCGTGGGCAAGTCATTTCATCTCTTACACCTGTGTTCCCATCTCTCGAGTAATTTATAATTGTAGCTGTTTGATAAAGTTGCCATGAATATTAAGCATAATGATAAATATAAAGTAGTCCTATTATTGTTATTAGAAACCTAGTAACTTTTATTGGCAATAATATAGGCCCATTAATTAAGTTTTTTGTACTGGGGGTTGAACACAGGGGCATTCTACCTCTGAGCTATACCCCCAGCCCTTTCTGTTGTTTTACTTTTGAACTAGGGTCTTGGCACAAGCATGGTTGTGCAAGTCTATAATCTTCAGTACTTGGCAGCCAGAGACTGGAGAATTGCAGATTTGAGGTCCACCTCAGCAACTCAGTGAAGCCCTCCACAATTTAAATGTAAAATAAAAAATAAAATAGGGCTGGGAGTGTAGCCCAGCAGAGGGAGTGTACCTGGCAGAGGTAGAATGCCCCTGGGTTCCATCCCAGTACCACAAACAAAACAGAAATCCAAAACAGGGTCTTGTTAAAATTGCTGAAGCTGCCTCTAACCTGTGATTCTCCTGTCTCAGCCTCCCAAGTATTGAGATTATAGGTGTGTGTCTCCATGCCAAACTAATTTATCTTTCAAGTTAAAAAGTAGTAAAATCCAAGCTTCTTTGGAAACAAAACTATTAAAGTAGTGCTGCTAGTCTCATTTCTAAAATCTTTAATATGGAAATGAAAACACAAGAGAGACACCAGAAACCACTCACGTACACATCACACATCCATCAATTATGAACCCCCTCATATCCATCACTCAGCTTTAATAATTGCCCAAGTAAAACCCTTGTTTCATTTCCCCACCCTGCACTCATTTTTTATTTGTTTTAACTAAAGTATTTTCAAGCTAATGCCAGATAATATGTTAGTGTATATCACTTTGACAGAGAAGGTCCTTTAAAAAGAATTTAACAACTCTCTAATATCTGAAATCAGTACATGTTCAGTTTTTGCCAATTATTTGAAAGTCTAATTTCATTTGCTAAAAAGCTTAATAAAAGTATATATTTGTTTTGTGGTGCTTTACAGATTACAAAGTGGTTTCACACGTACTGTCACTCCCTTAGAAATTTTATTGTTTATTTTAGCTCCTTCATCAAATACCTCAATAAATGGTTAATAAGAGATATTTAAATCAGTTTGGGCCTTAGCAATGATTCAGCATTGACTCAGGAACCAGATGTGAGTTTAGTAAACTGGCTAATCATTTTACCTTTTTATTGATAGCTAACAAATGGTTTCAGTTTAGGGACATTAAAATATTTGTAATCCACTTGAATTTCTTAGAGTCTTTTAATTCTTTTCAGAGACTACATAAGTAATAAACTGAATCCTTTCCTTTCATTCTGAGACACAAAGTAGTTTAACCCTAATTTTCTGATACCTCTAAGTATATTTGTATCTAAATATGTCTTTCTGTATCTTACTGACTTCTCTTGATCTCAAGAAGATACACACATCTTTATGTGTTTTAATCTGTCACTCATCTGTATTGCTCTTCTGTAACATGTCTCTCTGTGTATGGATGTGTCCATGCTTGTTAACTCAGGGATATTTCAGAATGTTTTCCAGTTTCTGGTTCAGCATAATATTGCAGGTAAATAAGGAAAACTAAAACAGCTGGCCTTGTGTTTTGTCCTTATTTAAAATTACATAATGATAAATGCTAAGTTTATTTATGTTGTAATCTGTCATTTTAGGTGTTTCATTTGTCCAAAGACCTATATAATGTAACAGAAAAGGTCAGAAAACATTAAGCAAATACAAGTGTGGAGCTGATAAAGCAAGATGAACATCTCTGGAAGCAGTTGTGGAAGCCCTACTTCTACAGATACATCTAATGACTTTAAGGAACTCTGGACAAAACTAAAAGAGTGTCATGATAAAGAAGTTCAAGGTAAAATATTTTCTTAAATACGCATAGCAATATCTTATTGCAACTGTAATAGTAATAACTAACTTTGTATAACAGTTACATATTTATAGAAAGAAAAAATGATTTTTAGGTTCAAATTCCATGTTTCATTTATTATTGTAATTTTTGTGCTTTATTTTTATGGATAAATTGTTATGATTCCTTAAATAGCTTCTACTATAAATATCTACTATAGGACATAGTTTTTATGCAACTTATAGTTACATGTAATATGTAACAGGGTGGTTTAAAAAAAAGTGGTACGCCGGGCGTGGTGGCGCACGCTTGTAATCCCCGCGCTTGGGAGGCAGAGACAGGAGGATCGCGCAGGTTCGAAGCCAGCCGCGCGCGCTGGCTTAGGAGACCCTGTTTCCAAAATGAAAATGTAAAAATAGGTCTGGGAGTGTAGCCCAGAGGTAGAAGGGCTTCCAGGAACCCTAGTACCATAAAAAAAAAAAAAGTGGTAGATTTTATTTACTGAAGACCTGGATTTGAATTCTAATTTCATTTGTCTACTTGCTTTGTGATCTCAACCAAGTTATATAACCTCTTAACTTAATTTTTGACTATAAAGTTATTTGCAGGATTACTTGTAGATATAAAAACACTGCTTAAAGTCATTTGACAAACCTTTGTAATCTTGTTTGCTCTTAAGCACTGAGGTACATAAGTGGATGTCAGTTTGCCTTTGAAGATACTGTAGTCTAGTAGAGAGAGTCATGTAAACAGTTTATAGTACAGTTAAAATAAGAGCTAAAAAGGTTTATATGAACTACAGTGAGTATTGAGTAAGTATAGTGAGAGGACTGAGCATTTGTGGCTAGGATGAGTATATAAATATTTGTGTTAAAATGTACTCAATTTAAGTCAGGCATGGTGGTACATGCTTGTAATCCCAGTACATGAGAGGCTGAGACAGGAGGATCCGGGTTCTCGGCCAGCCCCAGCTACTTAGTGAGGCCCTTTGCAACTTAGTGAGACCGTGTTTCAAAAATAAAGAATAAGCCAGGTGTGGTGGCGCACGCTTGTAATCCCCGCGCTTGGGAGGCAGAGACAGGAGGATTGCGCGGGTTCAAAGTCAGCCGCTCTGGCTTAAGAGACCCTTTATCTAAATAAAAAGTATAAAATAGGTCTGGGAGTGTAGCCCCAAGGTAGAAGGGTTTCCAGGAACCCCAGTACCAACAAAAACAAAAACAACAACAAGAAAAGAATAAAACATTGGGGCTGAGGGTGTAGCTCAGAGGTAAAATGTCCCTGGGTTTCAATCCCCAGAACCACACATGCCAAAAAAAAAATGTAATCTATTTAAGAAATTTTCTTTTTTGGGAGGGATGGTCTGGGGATAGAACCCAGGGGCATTTGACCTGAGCTACACCCCCTGCCCTGTTTTTTATTCTTTATTTTGAAACAGGGTCTCACTAAGTTGCGGAGGTACTCACTAAGTAGCCGAGGCTGTTCGTAAACCGCAATAGTCAGGTCTCAGCCTCCCAAATGCTGGGATTACAAGTGTTCGCTACCACGCCCAGCTAGAAATTTTCTACTAAAGCTAGGTTCAAGGTTTGCTACTAAGTTTTTAAATAGTTTACCTAATTCCAGAATGTGAATGTTTGATACACTTTCCTTGTGTATGAGAAGTGCTTCATATTGCAAATCTTTTTCTTCTTTTTTTTTTTTTTTGGTGTGTGTGTATGTGAGAGAGAGACAGACTTACTGACCAGACCAATCCCAGAAATTGAACCAAGAACTCCTTGTGAATGTTATATTAGGCAAGTGCTTTATCATTGAGCCCCATCTCCAGCCCTTTTTATTTTTTATTTTGAGACAGGATCTTGCTGAGTTACCCAGAAGGGGTTCATACTTAAAATCTTTCTACCATAGCCTCTGCCCAAAGTAGAGGCTAGGATTACAAACATGTAGTATACCTGGCTACAGTTCTTTCTTAATCACTGTTGCAATAATTGATTTAATATTACAGAGATATATAGCTTTAACATTACACTGGAGTGCCGTTAAAACATAATCTGTGCAGGGTATGGTGATATACACCTGTAATCCCAGTATTTTTAGGTTTAAGGCCAGCCTCAGTATCTTAGACCCTGTTTCAAAATAAAAAACAAATCTTTTAAAAAGGGTGTCTAGGGATGTAGCTTGGAACTAGAATGCCCCTGGGTTCAATCCCTAGTATAAAAAAATATAATAAAGCTGGGTGTGGTGGTATATTCTTGTAATCCCAGCACTTGGGAGGCTGAGACAGGAGAATGGCACAGATTTGAAGCCAGCCTGAACTACTTAGTGAGGCTCTCAGCAACTTGGTGAGACCTTGTTTCCAAATAAAGTATAAAATAGGTCTGGAAGTATAGCTTGGAGGTAGAAAAGCCCCTGGGTTCCACCCTCAGAAACACACACACACACACACACTATACATACATACATATATATATATACACACACATATATATGTATACATACATATATATATAATAAAATGTAATACACCTTAATTTCAAGTATAGTCTGTAAGGCTGTCTTAGAGCTTTCCCATGCCAGGTGTAGTTTATGACATAACATAATATAGCCCCATTATTAATTAATAGGTTCTGAAATATGAGCCCCAAAAGTAATCTTGCTAGTGCCAGTGCTGGGAGACACTTGATTAAGAAATGAATATTGGGAAGCTGGGCCTGGTGGCGCACGCTTGTAATCCCAGCATTGGGGAGGCTGAGACCTGGAGGATCGCGTTTCTTGGACAGCCTCAGCTACTTAGTGAGGCTCTCTGCAACTCAGTGAGACCTGGTTTCAAAATAAAGAATAAAAAATAGGGCAGGGGGTGTAGCTCGGAGGTCAAATGCTCCTGGGTTCCATCCCCAGACCTTGAAAAAAAAAAAAAAGAAATGAATATTGGGTACCTACTGTATGCTGAACCTCATGAATAAGAACGAATCCTGAATAGTCCTAGTTTTAAGGGAACTTCTAACTTAAAAATTTAATGTAGTGTACTATGTTATATGTGAACATAAAGAATCACGGTGTGTGACTGTGGTTTACTGTTAGATCAGCCTTTACAATTGGCCTGGCAATAAAGATAGTAGTAGTAGGAGGAGAGGGAATTTTCTGAGAAAACAACAGTTGCAAAAGTCAGGAGATACAAACTTGATTTTATTCAAGGAATTATAGGCAGGTTGGTATAGCTCTAAGAGGAAATGGGGTGAGAGATGGGAGTAGATAGGATTTGATGCTAGAAGGGTAGACAGGTCCAGGTTAGTAGCATGTGCTATGCTGAAGAGATTGCCATCATGCCAGATTTTAGGATTAACTCTAAAACTTTCATCTTGAGTGCCTGTCTTTGTTGATTATGAGTGGATTTAGTACTATGTTGAGAAGAAGGTATAAGATACAGTAGTCAAGTCCATGAATTCTAGATATGAACTGCCAGTGTTTAAAAGCCAACTCTGTTATCTAATTTGAACAGAGATGGTGACTTTGGGTGGTTTATTTAACTATAGTATGTCAGAGTCCTATATAAAATAAAGATACTAATAATACCTACCTCATATGTAGAGCATTTGGAAGAATACGTAGCTCACATAAGCAACAAATGTTTGCCATTGCTTTCATTCTGAAGCAGCAACTATAATGTTTTCATCAGTTCCTGCTGTGGACTGTCTAAACTAAAGATAATGGAATACTACAAAAAAAATCCTTTTTTGTGTGTGGTACTGGGGATTCTACCTAGGGACATTCTACCTCTGAGCTACACTCTCAGCCTTATTTTTTATACTTTATTTTGAAACAGTAAGTTGCAAAGGGCCTCACTAAATTGCTGAGGCTGACTGTGAACCTGTGATCTTCCTGTCTCAGCCCCTTAGTACTGGGATTACAAGTGTGTGCCACCACGCCTGGCTCTTTATGTTTTTTTTTTTTTTTTTTTTGAACAGTTGGTCTTTAAAGAAATGGCAGTGACCAGTATAGCAAACAGAAAATTAAAATGGTTATGATATCCAGCAAAATTCTTAGTTTCCGTCTGTCTCAGTATCACACTTGTTTTTGGTACTGGGGTTTGAACCTAGGGGTGTTCTATCACAGAGATATACCTCTAGCTTTTTATTTTTGAACTTGAAACAGGATTTTGCTAAATTGGTGAAGATCTTGGTAAGTTGCTGAGACTGGCCTCAAACTTGCCATCCTCCTGTCTCAGTCTCCCAAGTACTGGGATTACAGTAAGGTGCCACTGTACCTGGCATCACCACATTGTTTTTATTAACTGTAGCTTTGTAGTAAGTTTTGAAACCAATCAGTTTTAAAATCCAGTTTTATTATTTTTCAAATTGCTTTGGCTATTCACATTCCTTGAGATTAAGTATGAATTTTAGGACAGATTTTCCTATTTCTGCAAAAAGTATGTTTGGGATTTTGATAGGAGTTACATTGAATCTGTAGATCACTTTGACAAACATTGACATCCTAACAATATTTAGTCTTTCATTCCATGAACATAGGATATCTTTCCATTCATTAGTGTCTTTTGTTTCTTTCAGCAACATTTTGTAGTTTTTAGTGTCCTTTTTCTCCTTTAGTGTGAAGCTTAATCATAAGCATTTTATTTTTAATGCTATAATAAATAGAATTCTTTGATTTCCTTTCAGATTGTTCATTGTTAGTTTATAGAGGCACAATTGATTTTTACAAGGTGCTTCTGTATTCTGCAACTTTTTATTACTATTATTTCTTAATTGTACTTTTTAGTTTATAGTTGACATAAATGTTAGCAATTATTTTTATTATGGATTGGAGTTTAGTTACCTTTCTTACTTCGCTTGCACATTTTACTGCTCTGTTATGCTTTTCATAATTGATTATATTGACCCATGTTCCTATTATAGCATATAGAATCACCGATGCAGCCAGTAGTATGAATAATAGTATTCATTTAGAAACTGGGTATTGATGGAATGGGGCTACTATTGTTTTTTTTCATTAAGTTTTTAATATTTGGAGTTTTTTCCTAAAATATCAAAGCACAAAGTAAACTGTCAAATGGTATCCCCCTCCACACAAATAACGACTTTTTTTGATAACAGAGGAAGTAACATTCTACCATCTTCAAGCATAATGTTAAATTCTTTATTCTTCATATATTTACTTTCTGATGTTTTTTGTTTGTTTGTTTGTTTTTTGGTTATTTTTTTTTTTTTTTGGTGGTACTGGGGTTCATGGAAGCCCTTCTACCTCAGGCTACACTCCCAGACCTATTTTTACATTTTTATTTGGAAACAGGGTCTCCTAAGCTAGCGTGCGAAGCCAGCACACGCCTGGCTTTGAATCTGCGCGATCCTCCTGTCTCTGCCTCCCAAGTGCAGGGATTACAAGCGTGCACCACCACGCCTGGCCTTTCTGATGTTTTATAACTGACTTTAAGAAGATTATTAAATTTTCATTATTCAGGGTTCTTATTCTCTGGAAAAGTGCTTGGCACATATAGTAAAAAAAAATCAGTAAATAGTATCTAAATGAGTAACAGTTCATAGCTAGATCAATGGAACATATTTTTGAACTTAATAAATTTTATTACATAAAAATATCAAACTCTGGGTATAAAATACATTCCTACTCATTTACCTGAATTTTTTTAAATTTTTAGGTATTTTCCAAAGTTGAGAAAGGGAAAATAAATCATCACAAAAGTGACATTTGTGTTTTTTGTTTCCTAGTCTTGTTTGTTTCTTTTGCAGTGCTGGCACATGCAAGGCAAGCACTCACTGACCTACACCACTAGGCCCCTCTTTCCAAATACTAAAGGAAATGCATGTGAATTTTTGTATTGTTGTGGTCCTTGTATATATCATTTTTTGATATTTCATTATCTAGATTTTACTTATTGCTTTATGTTCATAATTGTTACTTTACAATTTTTATACATTCCATTTTTATGGTTTTGGTACTTATCCCCAAGAACTTCACATTAAATGATTAGTTAACAAGATGATACTGGAGGCATGCCCTTGAAGGGGACTGTGGGACCCCGACCCCTCCTTTCTTTCGTGGTCTTGAAGTAAGCAGTTCACTCTGCCAAGTGCTCCCTGCCATTGCCTGAATGCCCACCAGAGGTCCACAACAATGGGTTCGCTCCATATGGGATGAGAACCTTCAAAACTGTGAGTCAAAATCCACCTTTTCACAGGTATATCATTATAAGTGGTAGAACACTAACACACATTTTAAAAACTAGACCAATCTTGTCGTTCTTTCTGTATTCATTTGTTTGTTTTATTTATGTTGTACTGAGAATGGTACCCAGGGGTACTCTACCATTGAGCTACATCTCCAGCCCTTTTTATTTTTATTTTTTATTTTGAGATAGAATCTCACTAAGTTGTCCTCAAACTTGCAATCCTCTTGCCTCAGCCTCTCAAGTGTCAGGGGTTACAGGCATGTGCCACCACGCCTGGCTCAGATCTTAATTTAACAAGAGCAAAATATTTGGCAGTTTTTTTAAATTTTTCTTCACTATCACAGGGCTTCACCAGATCTCTATTTATGATAAGGAAGCATCAAGAAAATAATATACTCTTTAATACAAATATGCCATATTCATCAAATTATGAATAAATACTGTATAGTAGATGATTCACAAATGTTACATAGTAGATAATTCTTTAAGTTGTATATTCATTGTGGCTATGCTGTAACAGTTATCTGCTGCCAGGAAAATTAATTTGTGTACTCTGGAAAGCTATAAGGGAGAAAGATAGTAGCAATTGTTGGCCTACATATGGTTAATATCCACTTGTTTTATGAAAGGTATGTGTTGGGTATGTATTTGACCTGATAGGAGAAGGTAATCTTTGGTAGAATAGAATATATTGATCAGGTTAATTCCCCAATTTCAGTTCACTTATAAATTCTTGAAGTTTTTAAATGAATATCCACAATTTTTTAAGAAGATTGTTATGTTATTTTCAAACTTTTTGGTTAGGCCATTGTAAATTTGCTGAACACAGGGCTTTTTAAAAATATTAATCCTTTGTCAATGTGTTTCACATAATTCCATATAAAATTAGATCCTCTAACTGTGATAACATCAAAGGCATGCCTGAAAGGTACTTACTTTTTTTAAAAAAAAGTGGGGGATCCACTTGGAAAAACCAGTATTAGACTATTTGCAAGACATCAAACATAGACTTGTCTGGACATTGCTGGTTTTGAAGTATATATAGGAATCACAATTGACTCATTGCTTTCAAAGCTTCATGTCAGTACAGACAAAGGAGAAATGTTATGAATGGTAGTACCTGAGATACATTGTTTTTACTTATATAGCCAAGGGAATCTACCTATAGAAACTTACATGCATTTAAATAACTATATGTAGAATTCTGGTGATTGTTTTTTTTTTTTTTCTTCTTCTTTGCTTCATTTGACCAACACATAATAAAATGATAGCAAAAACATGCCATATTAAAGTCAGTATGAGCACTTATTGCAATATAGTAAACTACATGCATTTCTTTGAATACTAGGAAAGAATAAAGTTTCCCATCGTCTGTTGAATAACAGCAATATGCAAACCAGATCATTTTGGGGGAAAATTCTGGAGACATTTGTGATCAAGTTTTTATATCTTTTATTTTTAAGATAACCGTTTCATTTCATGATTATTTGTTCTAATATCTTAAGTTCCCTTTATGACGAATGCTGCTAGTATCAGGGTTAAACAAATTGTTACTGATAATGTACAATCTTTATGCTTTGTATTCAGAATTAGCAGGTTGTTTTAGTAGAATTTAATAGGAATTTCAGAATATATTAAATTTTAAGTGTATTTATTTGGGTATAAATTTTTTTGGCCTTTTAAAGTCTCTTTCAGTACTAGATTTATTATTAAAAGCACAGTTAATAAAATAAAATAAAAAAGAATATTTACTTTTAAAAACATCATTTTGAGAAAGTTCTGGTGTCAGTATCTCAGCTAATACAGTTTATGAATCTGGTAAATGTAATTATGTTTACAGAACACTAGACATATTTTGGGAGGGGCAGAATTAGAACCCCCTTAAAGAAATAAAGTATAGGGCCTCTAATATAACAGGATACATATTTCTTAATTTGTTTTTGGATTGCTTCATTTATTTTCTCAGATATTTTACCAAAATTCCACATAGAGAACATTCACAGTAAGACAACACATAGTAGCAGTGAAAAGAATTATATATAATTTTTATCTCTAATAATCGGTGTCCTGTTTGTTATTAAGAATATTCTCAGTAGCTCTCACATCTGTTAATTTTTAATTTGCATTCATATCTGTAAATTCAATAAAGCCACAGAAATAAGTTTACCCATTTTGTGATAATTAAATATTAAGCAAAGTTAGCCTACCTTAAATATGGCAGGTTCATAAAGGTAGAGTTTCCACTTTGGAATTGAAATAATTTATTAGACAGTTATACTAGTAGTATTTTTGGTAGAAGTAAAATTATTTGATCTGTATATAAGCTATAATTTGTCCAAAAGGTTGATATTAGTTTTAATTCAAAACCAGGACACTGCACATTATTATAAATGATTTGTTTGGGGTAGAGAAGTAAAATGAGAAGTAACATTAGGAGTGATTTTTATTAATGTATAAGAAATTGAACTCTTGCTTCATTTCTGAACTTTTACTTAAACTTGTTTGGTGAATCATAACTAAATGTATGTGACCCTGATTATTTAATTTTCTCTAAAATTTATATTTGAGTAGGTGTAGGGTTAATTATAATACAGTGCTTGTCTTTTGAGCAGTTTCCTCAATAGGTAGCTCAGGTTGCCAGTGTTACAATCCCAAATACTTTGTTGAACAGCCTGCCTGTTCATACAGGAGCTGCATTGTTGTATCGCCTCATTCCTTCCGATGGGTGTGGAGCAGGATTAAAGTACACTTTATAGGGGTTCTAATTGTAGATGCCTAATTGACTTGATGAATAGCATATGCTAAAATTTAAACACACACACAGGCGCACACACAAACCTGTTTTGGAACTGATCTGCATGACAGAACAAATGCCTCCCAGGTGTTGAATGCTTACAAGATAAAAGGGTGGCCTTTCCTTATTTCCCAGCAATTCTCTTTTGAAGTTTATATGGATTTTCTATCTTACTGTTTCTTTTCTTAAAATGGTTGGTGGCAAGAATCCATTTCATCTTCAGCCACACATTTCACTTCTAAAGGCAGACCCAAGTTTTATAAGTCAGCTAAATTTATAAACAAAAAAATCTGTCAACAAGTAAAATTTCCCACATTTTGAGAAGGGAAGACAGAAAAACTGCTGACCTCTAGTATTTGGTTGAGTAGAGTCCCAGATTCTTCCTAATTCTATAAGAACGATTGGATGGTTTGCTGAGAACTTTCAAGTCTAATGAGTGTCATCAGTAGTAACTAAAAGAGAAGAAAGAATCAGACAGATGGAAAAGACTTTTTCAAAGATTGCACCAGTTTTACTTTTAACATTTTTGAAAGCTAAACTTTCCCATCATTTATATGTTGTATTAACAATTTTCCAGATCTTTTAAGGCAGATAAATTTCTTTTACGACAAATAAACTTCTTTTAAGGAAAATAAATTTCCTCAGAAATTGAGATGGTTACATTCTACTAGATTGCCCCAGTTTACATTACTAATTTGTGTATGTGTGTTTATTTAATTCTGTGCAACCCAGTAAGATGTGGATTCCTGTATCTACCACCAGAAATTGTTCGTGCTGGTTTTTAAAATTCCCAGCTACCTTCCTCCCACCCTATCCTTCCAACCTCTTGCCTTTCATAATCTTTTCCACATCTCTGTATAACTGTCATTTCAAGTTATATAAGTAAAATTATACAAAATGTAACCTTTTGAGATTGGCTGGTCTTATTCAGCACAATTCCCTTGAGATCTGGCCACATTGTAGGTATCAATAGTTTAGTCCTTTTCATTGCCCAGTATTACATGTGATGTATGGATGCACCACAGGTGTTTTGTTGTGTTTCTGTTTAACACATTATTTCTTGGAGGACATTTGGGTTGTTTCTAATGTTTGGCTATTGCAAATAAAGCAGTGGTATACTCTTTTGTGTCAGACTTAATTAAAACTAACAGTACATATATATAACATATCTTAAGGTAAAAAAGCCCCAGTACCCTTTAAGTGCTTTTCTGTGAGCCAGTTTGCTCCTAGTCCCGGACTTCCTGCCACAATCTAGTTTAATCCCAGAAAACGTGAACTTACATAAGTACTGTTGCTGTTAGCGAATACATAGGCTATGTCAGAACCTGGACCTTCATTTATAGTGAACTTTTAATTGTATGTTTGCCCTTGCTATTACAAAGGAAATAGCTCACTTTATTTGAGGAAATTTTCATTTATTTGGCTGTTATATAATAGACTAAAAGCAACAATGTTGTAAATATGCTTTTGTGACCAAAGGGCAATCAACTAAGGGGAATCCACTTACTCTCTACAAACAAATGGGACCTGGTCCATTATTGACAGCCAGAAGTGTAACATTTGATTCATAAAGGAACTTAGATAACTGTCTTAGAAATTGTAAAAATAAAATAAATAAAATCTGTGCTTTTTTAATTTTTCTTTTTACTTTTCAGGTTTACAAGTAAAAGTAACCAAACTTAAAAAGGAAAGAATTTTGTAAGTATCAGTATGTAACACTGATGTCTTATTTAAACATTGATGTCTTATTTATAAAGTACTTGATAATGATAGCCTATCTGTCCTTGGTATCTTATTTTAAAAATGTTTAGCTTTATCTAGGCTGGTTGACAGTGATTTTTTTTTAAGTTTTAACAGAAAAAGGATAATTATGATTTTAAGTATAGACTTTGTTAACATGTATGTTTACATTTTAATATGTCTTATGTATAATCTTTTTTTCATAGAATACTAAGATGAGAACTGATCTGTAAACTTATTTTGATTTGTTAACAACACTCCCCACAGCTGTGTTAACATCTGGAATTCATATTACTACAAAAGAGGGAGAAGAAGAATACTGAAATTGTCTCCAATTCAGTAGGCTCTCTCTTCACACTCTCTGGATTCCTTTGCTGTGCAGAAGCTTTTCAGTTTGATAGTATTCAGTTTGGGTTTTTTTGTTGGGTTTTTTTTTTTTTTTTTCAGCACTAGTGATGGACCCCAGGGGCATTCTACCTCTGAGCTACATCCCCAAGCCCTATTTTTTATTTTTTATTTTGAAACGGGGTTTCTCATTAAGTAGCTGAGGCTCTCCGCAAACCTATGATCCTTCTGTCTCAGCCTCCCAAGTGCTGGGATTACAAGTGTATGCCACCACGCCCAGCTTGATTCTCAGTTTTATTTTCTGAGCTGTGAGAATCTTATTGAGAAAGTCTCT
Source organism: Muscardinus avellanarius (assembly GCF_963383645.1). NCBI lineage: Eukaryota > Metazoa > Chordata > Mammalia > Rodentia > Gliridae > Muscardinus > Muscardinus avellanarius. The sequence goes on along the minus strand of NC_137803.1, from coordinate 52,617,855 downwards.
ACCAATGCCTATGTGTAGGAGAGTTCGCCCTATGTTTGTTTGTTTATTTGTTTGTTTGTTTTCAATAATTGCAGAGTGCCTGGTCTGATTTCTAGCCCTTTAATCCATCTTGAGTTAACACTTGTGCAGGGTAAGAGATTGGGACCTAGGTTCATTCTTCTACTTATGGATAACCAGTTTTCCCAGCACTGTTTGTTGAAAGGCTTTTTTTTCAGGGTATGTTTTATACTCCTTGTTAAAACTTGACTTCGTGAGGATTTATGTTTGTATTTTCTATTCCATTGGTCTGTCTGTTTTTATGCCAATACTCTTGCTGTTTTTGTTCCTTGTAGCTCTATAATATGATTTAAAAATCAGATATTTTGATGCCTCCAGTATGGTTCTTTTTGCTCAGGATTGCTTTGGCTAATTTGGGCCTTTGTTCTTCCATATGAATTGTAGGATTGTTTTTTCTAGCTCTGAAGAATAACATTGGTATTTTGATAGGCATTGCACTGAATCTGTAGATTGTTTCTGGTAGTATGGCCATTTTGATGATATTTGTTCTCTCTTATGTAAGAGAGATGTTTTTAAAAATATGCATTTATTGGTGCATTGTAATTATATGTCATAGTGAGGTTCAAAGTGTTAAAAACATCATGTAATAGCACTTGGTGTGATTTTTAAATTATGGTTTTAACTTATTCTTTCATTACCATTTTTATTTTTGTTATAGGCCAGCTAAGGATGGTGTGTTCTATCTGTCTGTGTGTCTGTTTTTATGATACTAAGGATGGAACCCAGGGGCCTTTTACCACTGAAATATATCCCCCGTTCTTTTTATTCTTTATTTTGAGACAGGGTCTCACTAAGCTGCTTAGGCTGGCCTCAAACTTGTAATCTTTTTGCCTTAGTTTAGCAAATGGCCAGGATTACATGTATGCAGCACTATATCAACTTAGTAATGGTTTTTTACAAATACTGTTAATCAGAAGATAAGCACTTGGTATGGTGATTTAATACATGCCAAACAAAACAGCTAAATTATAGAGGTTGGGGTTATTCTACAAATGACCCTTTGTATGTCTAGCAACAAAATATAGGAATTCTCCTTGCTTTGATCTTTTCTAATACCCAAAGTTTAATATTTCAGAGTTGATTTGTAACTATTCGACAGTGTTTAGTGTTGGAGCTAATGATCTTGTAAACAATAGATTAACAACTATTGATGAGAATGATATCCTTTAGAGTCAAAATGTTGTTGTTTCTAAAAAGCAGTACTAAAATCTAAGTGTGATATTTGATTTTACATTTTTAGACTATGCTTACTAAATGTTTTTGAAGGAAATTAGTTTTATTAAAGTAGTATGTAAGCCTAGTAATTTTCTTTTCTTTCTTTCTTTCTTTCTTTTTTTTTTTTTTTTTTTTTTTTGTGTGTGTGTTACTGGGGGTGGAACCCAGGGACTTTTCTATCTCCAGGCTATAATCCCAGACCTATTTTATATTTTATTTGGGAACAGGGTCTCACTAAGTTGCTGAGAGCCTCACTAAGTAGCTGAGGCTGGCTTCGAACCTGTGCAATCCTCCTGTCTCAGTTTCCCAAGCGCTGGGATTACAAGCATGCGCCATCATGCCCGGCATTAGTAATTTTATTTTCTTAAACATAACTTTTTTTTTTTTTTTTTTTTTTTTTTTGCGGGTCTGGGGATGGAACCCAGGGGCATTCGACCTCCGAGCTACACCTCCTGCCCTATTTTTTTATTCTTTATTTTGAAACAGGGTCTCACTAAGTTGCAGAGGACCTCACTAAGTAGCTGAGGTTGTCCATGAACTGTGATCCTCCAGTCTCAGCCTCCCAAATGCTGGGATTACAAGTGTGCGCCACCACGCCTGGCTTTAAAACATAACTATTTTAAATAGTAGTTTTATAGATATGAAATAGTATTTTGTATTAGTTTGTGTCAGAATCCTTTTCCTGCAGACTGAATGATCTGGCATCCTTAGAAATGATCTAGATTTTCTTATAGATGTAATTTGTATAGTAGATTTTTTATATAGAATGTGTTATTATATACCTATACACAACCACATTGAAGGCTTCTTAAATTTATAAATGAATGTTGATTATTTCTCAAAAATCTTTTATAGTATCTCTGAATATAAAAAAATAGAAACATAACTGGTTATACATTGATAATAATGACTTCATTATATATAAAGTAATTTGAACCCAGGGTCATTCTATTTCTGAGCTATATTCCCAACTTCTTTTATTTTTTAGCAAGACAGGGTCTTGGCTAAGTTATTGAACCTCACTAGGCTGCTAAAGCTGTCCTCAAACCACTATCCTTCTATCTCAGCCTCCCAAGCACTGGGAATATAGGCATGCACCACCACGCTGGGGATTAGCAATCTTTTAACATATAATTACTATATACCTGTGTGCTTCAGGTAGGTTATGGAGATTTTTTTTTATTTATATTAACAAGTGCTGTTAAATAACATAAACCAGTAAGTACATTTTGATAGCCATTTTGACAAAGTCAGTGGGCAACATCAGAATCCATTCCTTCCTCTGTTTTAGCATTGTGTATGCCTAGTACTTAGGATAACATTTCTATAACACTTAAAAATTATGTAAAACAAATTATAATTAAAATTTTAACTAACAAGATACTTAAACCTTGCCTTTTAAGTTATTGTGTTTTGATACAATAAGAGTGTGTGTGTGTGTGTGTGTGTGTGTGTGTGTGTGTGTGTGTGTTTTCATGTGTTCACATATAGGACCAAACTTTGAGGTTCTAATATTAGAATTATCTTTTTAGAGTACTTTTCCCCCAAAAAATATTTATTTCTTGACTTTTAGAGATGCACAAAGACTAGAAGAATTCTTCACCAAAAATCAACAGCTGAGGGAACAACAAAAAGTCCTTCATGAAACCATTAAAGTTTTAGAAGATCGGTGAGTCTGTTAAAATTTTAGAAGATTGGTGATTCCCCCTTAAAAGAGAGTACATTGGCTTTAGTTTGTAATCAGTTCTGGGATTGAAAATGATTTTTCCTCCAGCATTCTTTTACCTTTGAATTATTTATGACTCTAGGATATCTTCTTACAAGTTTTTTTTATTAATTATAACAATAACATCAATGTAACCTTTAAATGATATCTTTATTTAGTGTTTGATGTAAGATGAGTTTAAGGGTATCGGTGTTCTCATTTGTTTTGTTTTGTTTTGCGGTACTGGGGATGGAACCAAGGGGCATTCTACCTCCGAGCGACACCCCCAGCCCTATTTTTTATTCTTTATTTTGGAACAGGGTCTCACTGAGTTGCAAAGGGCCACACTAAGTAGCTGAAGCTGTCCACGAACCTTGATCCTCCTGTCTCAGCCTCCCAAATGCTGGGATTACAAGCATGTGCCACCACACCTGTCGTTCTAATTCATTTGAAGCTTTAATTCCATTTTTACTTCCAAGTAGGTGAAACTGCTTCACAATTCTCTTCTTGCTTTTTAAAAAATTCCTGCCATATTTTTTCTTTCTTACATATTTATTTGCTTCCAGGAAGTATTAAAAATTCTTCTTTCTGAATATTACTGAGATAATGCAGTCACTTAACTGCCATACACAGACTTGTTTTGCTGCAGATCACTTCTTAGTAGCCACAAACAATTTAGGATTATTATGTCCTTACATGTAGACTCTTAGTCATAAATGAAATCGAACTTATTTATTTATGTATTATTTAGTTATTTATGAGGCAGCTGGAGAGAAAAACAGAGCTTTTACTACTTCTCTGCTACATCTTCAAGTCTCCTCACAGAAGTTTTTTTTATTGATAAGTCTGAACAAAGCATATGTTAATGCCAAGCTCAGGATATACAGAAAGCAACTTGCAATATAGAGAAAAAAGGCTATTCTCAGCATACATCTAGGACAGACATAGTATAAAGAGGGAATGCCCATGTCTGATATCATGTCTGATATCGGGACCTTGAGACAGCCCTCTGTGCAGGAATCCCCTCTCCATAGCTCACTGAGTGTGTGCTGTTGAAACATGATTAACCTCAGGAGCTTTAATCTTTGATGGTCTGCAACATTGTTCCTTTTTTGTTTTGTTTTGTTTTGTTTTTTGAGTACTGAGGATTGAATCTAGATTTACCACTGAGCTATATCTCTAGCCCTGTTTATATTTTATTTGAAACAGGGTCTCACTGAGTTGCCAAGACTGGACTCAAACTTAAGATCCTCTTGTCTCAGCCTCCTGATTGCTGGGATTATAGATGAGTGCCACTGTACCTGGCCACAGACTTCTTTCTTTCCCATTACTATGAGGCTAATGCCCAGAATTAGAGAAGTCTCGAGAATTTGCTGTAATCCTTGGTGTGAACTATTAAGTGCTATTTAGGACTTTGAACTATATCTTACAGCAAACAATAACATCACTTTTTTTCTTTATTTTTTCTTATTATTTTCATATATGTTAAAGAAGGACTGACTGGTTTGAATTTGTCATTTTCCCTTTAAATAGTAAAATGATGTAATATTTTGCACATATGCAAACTGAAGGAGAGTACCATTATCTTCAACGACTGGCTTAGTGGATGCACACACACACACACACACACACACACACACACACACACACGTACATATATATGTATATTCAAATATATATTTATATATATTTGAATTTCAGTTTTATACTGGGTCCTTAATTCAGATTCAGCAACAAATATTGCAGTTCTTATTACATCCTACATGTTACTCTAGGAGGTAGAGATAACACTGTCAATATGTCATGGACCTTATTGTTAAAGGTTGGGAGTGAACTATACAACAAACAAGTAAGGTGAAGAAAATGAAATTGAGTGATGTAACTGAGTGACCACAGGTGGTGGGAAGTGGAAGGATATTGATGGATGGTCAGGGGTAGCCTTTCTGAGGCAGTGTTACTAAGTTTGACCTGAATGACAAGAAAGAACAAGTTATCTGAGGAACTAGAGACAAAAGGAGATAGAGCAGACAAATATAGAAGCCTCTTAAGTTTAAATTGCTTCTAGGTTAATGAGTAAAGGAGATAAGATTGCAAAGTTAGGCAATAACTAAATTATGCAAAGACCTAAGCAACAAGTTTAGATTTTAATTGTGATGGAAGCCATTGGGGGATTAAGCAGGAAAATGGCAAATGATATAATTGAATGCCAGTAGCATCCACATATCCAAATGGATATGTTAAATAGACTTGTATGTGAGTTCGAAGCTCAGTGGGCCTCCAAAGCACATCTTACGTATAGAGAGAATAGAAGAGGTCTCAGAGCTGAGTGCTTGGGCATACTAATTAAGGTTTAATGAAGAATGAGAACCTAGCTAGCAAAAAAGATTGAGAAAGACAGACTGTTGAAGTGGAGAAAAACCAGAAATATAGGATATGATGCTAACAGTATCTTCTTTGCAGGACTATTTTGATGCTTAAATGAGAAAATACAAGTAACAGTTTGTAATAGAAGTTTAATAATATTTATAGTATTTCTCTTTATTGGTGAATATGATTCCAACCTTCAGTACTCTGTCCTGTAGTATCTCGAGCTGAGATATAAGAAGCAGGAAGGCCATATTTCCTTCTTACCCTTCCCAGTCCAGCACTGAAGAAGAAATCATTAATTACTCTTCTACTATTGTGGTGAGAACTTTCCCTTCTCTTTTCTCTTGATAACATGTAGTTAGAGGACCGAGGAGGTAGAGTGGGGATTTTGTCTTTCACAGCCTCTAGTTCTCTAAGTGATTCAAGTGCTTCCTTTTCTTACTTTACCATCTTTTAATTTTTTTTCATCTCTACCTCTTCATCACGTTCCATAAGCACTGAAGTCTTCTTTCCTATAACAGAGGAAGTAATGGCAACAGATTAGAAAGTCTTTCTGTTCTGTAATTCCTATGTAAAGAAAAATTTAATGTCAGCATTAATAATTAAATATGGAGTTCTCTGAGAAACAGACACCAAGATGGATTTGGACATTGAAGAAATGTATTGGGAGAAAGACCTATAAATGAGGTGGAGTGTGAGGAGACTGAGAGAACTACCTGACCTCTGTGGATTTAGCCCTGTAAAGAAGAGAGGGAAGAGAGCAGGTCATGGACTGGTATGTGTGTGTGTGTTGCTATTCCTCTAAAATTATACCCCATCCCTATTTTATTTTTAATTGGGGAACAAGTTCTCACTAAGTTCTTGAGACTTAGTTACTGAGACTGGCTTCAAACCTGTGATCCTCCCGCCACAGCCTCCCGTATACTGGTATTAGAGGCATGCACCACCGTGCCCAGCTGTGCTTTATACTTTAAGAGCACTCTGGCTAGACTGATGGTGAGTCCTAGAGCCATAGTATTCTTGTGCTGTGCTCATTCATCAGCTGGGACCTGACCTTAGTATCTCTGTTGTGTTCACCTGTGTGAAACAAGTAGAGGATTTCAAAGCACAGAAGGTGAAGGTGGAGCTAGTGACTTCATTCCTCACAATAGGAGACATTGAGATAATTTTTTGGCTGACACACTCAAAGATTGATTGTATTCACTTCTAGTACCCTTCCTGTATAGTTGATCATTAGCAAGTTGTTTCCAGCCCAAAGTTAATACTCTGGAAAACATTTTAAGATAAAGTTTTCTTTAGTTGGGCTCAGTAGCACATACTTCTAATCCCAGTACTTGGGAGACTGAGACAGGAGGGTCGCAGATCAGAGACCAGCCTCAGCAACTTAGCAAGACCCTGTTTCAAAATAAAATATAAAAAGGACTGAGGTGCCCTGCCTCCGAGTTCAGTCCCCAGTACCATAGTTTTCTTTATGTTTTGCTGAAAGTGGCTTAATACAGTTGGCTCTCCATTTCTTCTTTAGGAGAAAATGTTCTTCTTAGCCCTTGAAGACCTTCTTTTTCCAAAATTTTCAAATGCCACACTCAGAGCTGGGCGTGGTGGTGCACGCTTGTAATTCTAGTGCTTGGGAGGCTGAGACAGGAGGATCATGCAGGTTCGAAGCCAGCCTCGGCTACTTAGTGAGGCTCTCAGCAACTTAGTGAGACCCTGTTTCCAAATAAAATATAAAATAGGTCTGGGAGCATAGCCCAGAGGTAGAAAGCCTCTGGGTTCCACCCTGGTACCACCAAAAAAAAAAAAAAAAAAAGAAAAAGAAAAAGAAAAAAAAGCCACACTCAGCTATGTCTATGTTTTTTTTAAAAATAGTGCTATAAATATTATATAGATAACCATGTCACTTTTTGTATTTTTCTTGTATTTCAAAATAGTTTTTTATTTTATAGTTTAGTTTGAGCTTTCAGTTCAGTTATCTTTTGAATCTTGAATTCCCTAAGTGAGTTTTTTTCTGTGGGCCCTTTCTAGGAAAAAATATGCCAATAAATAAGAGCCCCACCCTTTCTTTTGAAGTCTTTTCTAACTTATTATTCTTTAATATTAAATTTTTTAATTCTCTGATTTTTTAGAACTAGCTTTTTTATGATCTGTTCTACCTCTAATACAGGTCATGGTTCTGGAGCATCTAAGTCAAGATCGTATGTGCTTATTGTTCTGGGACTTTGAGGGTGGCACATAACAAAGAGTACATGGCAGCTGGGCATGATATTGTCACACCTTTAATCCCAGCTGCTGGGGAGGCTGAGGCAGGAGGCTTGCAAGTTAAAAGCCAGCCTTGGCTACTTAGTAAGACCCTCTCTCAAAGGAAAAACTAAAATGGGGAATGTAGCCTGGTAAATGCCCCTGGTCTCAGTTCCTCCTAGTAGGTCCCTTCTGTTCTCTCGGGCTCTCCTGGATGGTTCAGTCTCTTACCAGGAGGATGAGAGTGGCGGGAGCACATGGCAGAGTGAACTGCCTACGTGATGAGCAAGGATGACAAGAGAGGAGGCCTGTGGGCCCCACATTCTCTTTCAAGGGCACAGTTGCAATGATCTAAGTACCTCCCATGAATCCTTGTAAAGATCACAGCAACAATCAATAATGCCACCTGAGACCAAACTTTATAACACACGGACCTTTGGGAGAGATATTCAAACCATTGTAATACAGTAACATGGTTTTCCATTTTAGCTGTTTATAAACAGTTCGGTGCCATTACTTATATCTTACTGTTTTTCATTACTCAACAGAAACACTTTAACCATTAAGCAATAACTCCATTCTCCTTCCCCCTAGTTCCTGGTACTTTCTAGTCTACTTTTATCTTTATGAATTTGCCTATTCTAGTTTGTTTGTTTGTTGTGGTTCTGGTGATGGAACCCAAGGGTATTCTGCCTCAGAGCTACACTCCAGCCCTATTTTATTTTTTAATTTGAAAAAGAGTCTTAAGTTGCTGGGGGCCTTACTAAGTTGCTGAGGCTGGCCTTGAGCCTGCAGTCCTCCTCTTTGATCCTCCCAAGTACTGGGATTACAAGCATGCACCACCATGCCAGGCTAGATAGTTGTTATAAATGAAACTATATATGTGTTGTTTTATGTGTGATTTATTTCACTTAGCAGAATGTCTTCAGTATTGATCTATGTTGAAGCTTTTTTCAGAACTTCTTTCCTTTTTATGGCTGAATAATATTTCACTGTATGTATATACCACATCAGTTTATCAATGTACTTTTGGTTGGCACTTGAGTTGCTTCTAACTAGTTGGCTGTTTATAAAACGTTGAAGCCAGGCGTGGTGGCACACACTTGTAATCCCAATGGTTCGTGGACAGCCTCGCTACTTAGTGAGGCCCTCTGCAACTTACTGTTTCAAAATAAAGAATAAAAAATAGGGTAAGGGGTATAGCTCAGAGGCCAAATACCCCTGCTTTCCATCTCCAGACCCGCAAAATAAAGTAAAATAAAATAAAATGATGTTGAAATGAATATTGGTATAAAGTCTCTATTCAAGTCGCTGCTTTCAGTTCCTATAAATATATATGAGTTCAAGTGCAAATTATATGGTAGTTGTCATTTGTTCATTTGTTTTTCTTGTCATACTTTTGATGAAACCCAGGGGCCTTCTACCTCTAGGCTACCCCAAGCCCTGTTTTATTTTTTATTTGGAAACAGGGTCTTTCTAAGTTGCTGAGGCTGGCTTTGAACATGCAATTCCCCTGTCTCATCCTCCAAAGTACTGGGGTTATAAGTATGCTCTACCATACACAACTATTGTAGGCTTAGTTTTTTCCCCCCAAACATTCCATAATTTGCTTATTCAGCTGTTGATGGACATTTCAGTTGTTTAAAAAATTTTTAAATATATTTTTATTGGTGCATAGCAGTCAAATATCTTAATGGAATAACAAACTTGTGGAGATATACATGCACACATCACCCAATTAGCCCTTATCCAGTCCCTATACCATTCCCTCCCCCTCCCTTGTTCCCATGCTTGATTTAGTGATTGACTTTGATATGTTTAAGTACATCATGTGCTTTAAAGAGTTTCCATCTTCCCCCCTCCCATCCCCTCAGATATGTCACCTTAATTGCTCCTCTATAGGACCCCTTTTTCAACTAGAGTTCCTCCTATTACCCATTTCTCCCTAGCTTTCGCATATTAGGGAAAGCATCTCATTTCTTATTTTTTTGTGATATTTCCCTGTAGATGCCATAATTTTCTTTCTTTTTTTTTTTTGTTGTTGGTACTGGTGGTGGACCCAGAGGCTTTCTACCTCTGGGCTATACTCCCAGACCTATTTTATATTTTATTTGGAATCAGGGTCTCACTAAGTTGCTGAGAGCCTCACCAAGTAGCTGAGGCTGGCTTCAAACCTGTGCAATACTCCTGTCTCCGCCTCCCAAGCACAGGGATTGCAAGTGTGCGCTACCATGCATGGCTAGATGCCATAATTTTGCTCTTCTTTATGGCTGGGTAAAATTCCATTGTGTACATATCCCATAGTTTTGTAATCCACTTATCTGTTGATGGACATCTTGGTTGGTTCCATAGTTTGGGAACGATGAATTGTGCTTCTGTGAACATATGTACTCATGTGTTGGTTTGGTAGTTTGGTTTTCATTTTTTGGGTAGATACCCATAGTTGGTATTGCTGGGTCATATGGTACGTTCGTTTTCATTTTTTTGAGGATCTCCCATGTCGTCTTTCAAAGTGGTTGCATTACTTTGCAATCCCACCAAAAGTGCACTAGAGTTTTCACCTCTCCAAACCCAATCAATTACAGTTTATCTCTTCCTTGGAAGTTCTACTTTTATTTTCCACACTATTTCCCATTTGCTGAAATCATGGTAGTGAGTGGCTTTGACAAGATTATCCACTCACACCCAATTTTTTCATGGAGGTCACTTGGATCTGGAGATCCGCTGAGAGATGGGGTGAGACAGAGGCATCTTCAAGTCCTTCCTGACCGTACGATTGCAGGGACCCACTGGCCCTTTGCTGTGCAGCAGGCCACATTCCTGGCCTCGCTGCATGGCATGCTTCTATCCCTGCCTTGAAGGCCCCGGCACTGGCCTCTCCACATGGCAGGCTACGATCCCAGCCTCACAGGCCCCGACACTGGCCTTGCCGCATGGCAGGCTGCGATCCGGGCCTCACAGGCCCCAGCACCAGCCTTACCGCTTGGCATCCCGGCCTTGCAGTCCCCAGCACTGGCCTCACTATGTGGTATGCCCTGGTCTCTGTCACTGTGGGCAGGTTGTCTTAAGAAGATCCCATTTTTTCTTCCATATTTCTTTTTTTAAGTAGGAGAAAACAGTATGTGTCTTTTGCAATAGCTGGGAGCCCAAATACCTAGTAGCAATGAATTTTTGTCTCTCTCCAGAAGGCAGAGGTCCACAACTTCACCACGTAGAGCCAGTTCTGCTGCTCTGAGCACGCCCCGGCCCCCAGTGCTGTGCAGAGGAGCAGGCAGCCAGGAGTGCCGTTGTCTTCCAGGAAACATGGTGTGCTGGCCGACCTGGCTATGCAGGGCTCCCTCTGACGCGCCTCGAACATTTTTCTTACATAGTATGATTTCTTCAAAAGTTCAAGGTGGATTAGATTGGATCTGTCTGCCTCTCCCAAATGCTGGCTGCCGCCATCTTGGTTCTCCTCCCAAACATTTTTCTTACATATTATGTTGTCCAGAATCTCTGAGCACATGGGGCAGGAGTAGTCTACTTTCGGGGAGATTCTTTAACAGTTCAAGGTGGGTTGGATTGGATCTGTCAGCCTCCCAAATACTGGCCGCCACCACCATCTTGGTTTGTCTCCTTTCTCTCTTATTTTAAATAGGAAGTCATGACTGGAAATGTCTCTGTATGTTGTCCCAATCAGATATTAAACCAGAATCTGTTGTCCAGGGTTTCTTAGAGGAATACATGTCCTATTTAGCCGCTGCCAACTGTCACCGCTGCGGCCTTGGCTGCCGCCATCTTAAGTTTAGGTTTTTGAGCAATCACCGTACCATTTTCCATAGTGGCTTCACCCATTAGCAATGTACAAGGTTCCTATTTATATATCCTTACCAACATTTTTTTAAAATAACCATTCTAATGTATAAAATGTTATCTCATCGTGGCTTTTATTTGCTTTTCTCTGGTGATTAATGGTGTTGAGCATCTTTTCATGTTATTGACTACTTGTATATTTCTTTGGTGAAATGTCTATTAACTCTTGCCTATTTAAAAATTAGAATTTTTTTATTTTAAGTTATATTAGTTCTTTATTTAGCCTGGATATTAACTTCTTATCTGATACATGATTTGCAAATATTTTCTCCTATTCTTAGTCACTTGTCACTCTTATTTTGTGTTCTTCAGTATAAAAGGGTTTTTCATTTTAGTGAAGCTCAGATAATTATTGTTTCTTTTGTTGCCTATGCTTTGGTATTGTACCCAAAAAAATCATTGCTGCAATCAGTGTCATGAAATCTTTCCTGTGTTTTCTTTTAGAATTTTAGATTTTATTTATTTTTTTTTATGGTACTGGGGGTAGAATCCAGGGACTTTCCTACCTCCAGGCTATCCTCCCAGACCTAGTTTTATACTATATTTGGGAACAGGGTCTCACTAAGTTGCTGAGAGCCTCACTAAGTTGCTGAGGCTGGCTTTGTACCTGTGCAATCCTCCTGTCTCAGTCTCTGAAGCACTGGGATTACAAGCGTGCGCCACCACACCCAGATAAGGGTTTTAGATTTTACATTTAGGTCCATTTTAAGTTCAAGTTTGGATATAGAAAAACATAAGGATCCAACTTCATTCTTCTTTTAAATTATTTCTATTTCTTTTTTCTTGGTTCTCATAATATACTTTAAATTTGTAAAATTATAGACTCTCAAACTAAATATATTTTAAAGTCTCATTTAATTTGTGGATTACTGCACATGTGTGACCACCAGAATTTTCTGAATAACTTTTGTAAATAATTTATATGATAGGCTAGGAATGTGGCTCATGGTAGAGCTATGTGCTTTGCATATATTAGGCCCTGAATTTGATCCCCAGTACCACAAAAGAAAAGAAAACAACAACAAAAATCCTTATATGCTTTTCTAAATATGAAGTTTAGTTTTCTGAGTTTTGATGGGATTTAACATGCTACAATTCAAAACAAAACTTTTATCACTTTTTCTACTGCCAAAAGATGGCCCTGTGAGTGGAGCCTAGTCTTGATTTTAAACTAATGATTCTGAATCCTCAAATTGCAGGCCCTTTTATAAAAAATATTTTAGAATGTTTTTCTTAGAATTTTCAAATGAAGTTAATAAATACTATAATTTACCTACATACATAATTGCTTAGGAAAATTGTAATAATAATATATAGAGGAAAAATGGTTTTTAAGATGTATTTCAGAATGTAGAAAATTACCGATATATCTATTTTGAAAGATGAACTGACAAGATACTGCTTTATATACAAAATCATGAATATGACGGTCACCAGTATGTTCCTTGATGATCAAAGTAACATGAACTATAGTTTCATCATTTATATTATTTTCCAAAATTGTAAAGTTTCTTGGTAAATGGGAAGAATTCTGAAAAGGTAATAACTTTTTGTTTGTTTAATCAAAATTGCATACGCGTCTTATTTAGCTGGTAAAAGCACTGTATGTCTATGACCAGTAATTAACAAGAAAAGAAATAAGAAAAAATGATTGCTAAAAATTAAAAATTGAATTGTAGGCTGGAGGAAGAGCATCAATATCAGATGCCTTTTAGCCTTATGTCAACTCTTCTAAGTTGTAGTTTAAGTCAATTAAAATTGTGTTTGGGTATAGCAGAGCTGTACACCAGGCTGTGTAGATTCAGGTGGGAGAGCTAAGTGTGTCTCAAGTGCCCTTGAAAAAATGTCACTACAAGCCATGGATAGTTTTCATAATGTACTCCATAGTGAGTAGCTGGGCAAGTATAGATGTTGTAAATACTGAGGAATTTTCTGTAGCATTTACAGACAAAGGAGGGGAGTATAATCCATCTTAATAGATTTCCATTGTTATCAAAACTCAATTTAAGAATAAAACATGGAAAGAACATAGGGAGGGAAAGATGAGGATGCCTTGTTCTATATCTGTGAAGAAAATGTGGAGAGGAGATTCTGAGCAGCTCCTGGGATCCATCTTTGCAGATTAAAAATTCAGTAGGTCATGGTGGGACTTAGGAATCTTTTTCCTCCTTTTCTTTTAAAGCTGCGTAGATGGTTTTGAGAAATAGCAAGACTTGTGGACAATTGATCTTACTATTTTTCATGTGTTTTAATTACCTCCCAATTCCTGGGCAATCATCTTTTTATGTTTAAACCTGTCCAGTGACAAGTGAAATCACTACCTGCTTAGGAAGCACATTCCATCCTTAAATAGTTGGAAAGTTTGTTTTTTTTTAATCTGAGATGGAGATCTGTCCATATAATCTTTGCCCCTTGATCCTACTTTTTCCCCCTTAAATCATAAATCTCTTCCACAATATTGACATTTCAGATTATTTGAAGACAACTGCCAATTGCCCCGAAGTTTTCTTTTCTATTCTTGTTTTTGGCAAATATTTTGGTTTGTTTAAAGTTGTACAGACGTTTTCTGGGGTTGGTGGTGCATGCCTGTAATCCTAGTATTTGTATAGCTGAGGTAGAAGGATTGCGGGTTGGAGACCAGCTCCTACAACTTAGTAAGACTCTCAGCAACCCAGTGAAACTCTGTTTCAAAGCAAAAAAAAAAAAAAAAAAAGTGTTTGGCATGTAGCTCCAGGTAGAATGCCCCCTAAGTTCAATTCCCAGGTCAAAAAAAATTTTTGTACAAATCCATACTTTAAAGATTTAAATAGTTTTTTCAAGGTAAAGGTAAAAGAACAAACCAACTGTTCTCTTTCTCTCTAGTTTCCCCTTCTTTAAGTCTACATATTATTTTGTTCTTTACCACAAGATCTCTTTTTAAAATGCTTATATTACTATTTAAAAACTGTCTTTGGCTCAAGTATTTTTCTTTCCCTGCAATCTACATATATTGTTCCTATTCCTCCTAATATAGTTGATAATATTTTTATTAGATTACTATTTGTTTTTGTCTTATTATGATTATGTAAATATATTTCAGGTCTGAGACATGTTGCAAATGGTGATTACTTTCTATTCCTATCTACATTTTTATTGTCCATGTTTATACTAGATTTTTTCCATATGATTGGGCTTTTGCATACCAACCACTAATTCACCTGCAACTTTCCACCAGTTATCTAAATTTATCATGCTGTTCAGATGGATCAGATGTTTGTCGTTTCACTTTTCCGAAAGAAATCTGCCCTCGAGCCTCTGTTTGCTCCAGTTTGGACTCTGTCCTCTCTGCCTGGCACATAGTAATCATCTGAGGCTACTTTTATTGCCTTCCTGTTTCATCAATCTTGTAACTTCTCTTTCTTGATTTATTTTTCTGTATTTTGGGAAAAGTACCTTCTCTAGTAGATTTCTGAGACAGAGGTGTGGAAAACAAAATTTAGTTTAGGAGATTAAGCATATATAAAAAGTAGACATAATAAAACCAACTCTAATGTACCATCACTCAGCTTTAGCAATTACCAAGCATGGTCATATTCAGTTCATTTGTATTCTTTCCAGTCCCCTTATTACTCAGTATTTGAAAGACATTCCAAACATAAGATCTTTTCATCTAAATATTTCAATATGCATCTCTGAAAGATTGAGATTCTTTCACACACATATCAACAATGCCATTATTGTGCTTTTAAAAATTAATGATAAGGAGGCAAAATATTTGAGATTTTTATGTCTGGGAATTATTTGCTGCACCGATAATGAAGAAATACTGAAGTTAGTTTAATTTTCCTACAGAATTCTAAGTTTCTAGCTTCCTTGCTATTTAAATCCTGCATTATTTTGACTTCCACCCTTTCTAGATCTTTTTTTAAAAAAATATTTTCCTTCTAAAAGCTTTGTACTCTTTGTTCCTAGCATTCAGAAGTTTCATGTTTTTAGTATGGATCTGATAATAACCATTGTACTGAGAGCTTGGGTCTTTTTTTTTTTTCCTAGTCATTTAAGTACTAGGCAATTTTCTAAAATTCCTGATTGTTTTTTTCTCCAATCCTCTAACTTTATCTGAAACTCTATTTATATGAAGGACCCTCTAGGATAACCTAGTTTTTTTTTTCTTTGCATTTTTATACTACTTTTGGTAGAGATTTTATCAAATTTGTTCTCTCACATTCTACTTACAGAGTTTTGTTTTTCATGCTAATATTTTAATTTAAAAGATCTGCTTTTTCTCATAATATTTTTTATGGCATTTCTGTTTTGTTTTGTTTTGCGGGTCTGGGAATGAAACCCAGGGGCATTTGACCTCCGAGCTACACCCCTTGCCCTATTTTTTATTCTTTATTTTGAAACAGGGTCTCACTGAGTTGCAGAGGGCCTCACTAAGTAGCTGAGGCTGACCATGAACCGCGATCCTCCGGTATCAGCCTCCCGAATGCTGGGATGACAAGCGTGCGCCACCACGCCCGGCTGGCAATTCTGTTAATATATTCTAGTTTCAATACTTGCCTCTCTAGAGTATTCTGTTTGGTGATAGTGATGTTGGTGTTTTTGTTTTTATTTTTTCTTGTCTCTGCATAGCTTAGGTTTCTCTCAATTTTCTTCTTTTTTAATGCCCCATTTGTTTTGGTTTCTTTTATTTTGTTAGCCTTTCTCAGATGTCTGTTGATACTTTGTTGTTTATATTAAAGAGAAGGAGACAAAAGTTGACTGAAAACTGTGAGTTGATGGGTAGAGCTGCAGACTCTGAGCTTCACCATGGGGCGATCTGGACAGTCTTTTGTACTGATGATATCCTAATATTCCTATATTTTTAGATCTTTTTGATAGACTAGACAGATTATCTAAAGAAAAATCCTTAACTCTATTTTCTAGAATGTATTATAGGGCTAGCTATCAGTATTTTAGACACCAAATTGATAAGGAAGGCCTAGGCTGGAGTTTGAGAATTTGGTTGCAAATGCATTAATTTCATTGGTGTGCATCTACCCTTAATTGCACCTTATATTCCCCAGATCATACACTCTCTGTTTTAGATTCTAGAGATGAAGCCTCTGTTCTGCTACTATCATGTAAAAGAGATGAGATAATCACTGTTCAAAATATCAGAAAGAATGTGTTGGTGTGATAATTTCTTAAAACGTGCTTTAAATTTTGTTACCTGTGTTTGAACCTTTAGGGAATTGTACAGTATAAATCAGTTTGGGTCTAAATCAGTGTGCTGTCCAATAGAATTTTCTGTGATGATGAAAATGTACTATATCTGTATTCTGCAGTATGGTGGTAACTAAATACATATGGCTATTGAGCACTTGAGTGTGACTGAGGAGGCCAATTTTAATTTTAACTTACTTAAATTGAAATGATCACATGTGGCTACCTTACTGGGCAATGCAGTTCCAGACTTTTTCCACCATTTGTTTAGGATTCAACATTCTCAGGGTAGTTCCTCTTTGCCAGCTTCCTTGCTTTTATTTTGTTGTTTGTTTACTTTCTATTTTTCTCTGTCTCTGTGATTTAATATATCTCCATTATAATTTCAGGAAAGTTTCTTGGAGGGAACAAAATTAGATTCATCTTTATTTAGATGTTGTTCTTCATACTACATGGTTTCAAGACTCCTAATCATCCTAATTCCTATCTTTAGTTCAGTTAAGTTAAGCCATGATGCCTAACTCTTTGTCCTTTGTTCTAAAAAATATAATTCTATTAACACATTCTATGAACTCTATACATTTTACCTTCATATAAAAATGTCTAGGTTTTGTTTTTAATTTTGTTGTGTAAAGTTTTCATGTTCTATCTCAACTTTCTTTAAAATTCTTGGCGTAGTCACTCAAATACTTATCCTGTTAACTTAGGTTACTAAATTTAAATTATATTAAAATCTATTTCCTTAATTTTTAAGGTAGGGTATTTTTTCTTTTACCATATTTTAAATTATATAAACACAATTGAAGAAATTTTGGAAAATATGGAAAAACACTAAGAAGGAAGGAAATCTTAAAATTGTCAGCATTCTACTATTCTAAAGACTGACCATGTAACTTAGAGGAAGGTAGATATATTTGCTACATAGCTTTGCTCTCACATCACAGAGGTAAGAAGCCAGAGAGAGTGAGAGGATAAAAAGCCATATATAATCCCCAAGGCTGCAGATCCAGGGACTCACCTTCTCCAAACATCATACCAGCCAGGTCGCCAGCCACATAAATTCATTCCAACAGATTTATCTGCTGAGATTATACCCAGGCCTGCTTTGAACAGTGCTACCTGTTTCCATGAAGGGTAGGGAGGCATTCTATTTTCTAACCATTATAGTATTGTTATCTACAAGATACTATTAACATTTTGGATACACCTTTCTTTTTTATACCCCCACATATGAGTGCAATTATAGACATATATATGTATATGTATATACATACACACACATATATATATATTCACTCTTCAGCACTCAAAAATAATTAGTAAAAGCTACTTATGTCATTTTTATATAATAATATATTGTGAATATTTACTAATATTGCTTTCTTGAAGGCTGAAAGGGAAATAGAAGGTAGGTTTTTAACTTTGTAGTCCCTGGCCTTTAGTTAGTTACTCAACAAAAACAAAAAATTCTTGAACACCCAATTTCTGTCATATGTTATACTGAGAAAAACAGTTACAATGATGACATAATTTGGTCCCTTAGTGCTAGGAAAGGATTCATGTTTTTGACTATAGTAAATTTTAAAAAGGTTTGTTTCTTTAATTAAAAAATTCCTTTGGATATTGTTTAAAACTGACATAAATTTACTCAGAATTACCATTGTATAAAATAGTGCTGTGGCGTAATTTTAGAATATGTGCAAATATGGCCGAGCGTGGTGGCGTACGCTTGTAATCCCCATGCTTGGGAGGCGGAGACAGAAGGATCATGCAGGTTTGAAGCCAGTCTCTCTGGCTTAAGAGACCCTGTTTCCAAGTAAAAATATAAAAATATAGGTCTGGGAGTGTAGCCCGGAGGTAGAAGGGTTTCCAGGAACCCCAGTACCACAAAAAAAAAAAAAAAGAATATGTACAAATATGCTATAGCTCTAATATTAGGCATTATTAAACTAAATTTTCACTATATTTGCCAAGTAATGATTTTAGGCCTTCATAAATATAAACATCAAAAATGCAACTACCGGCTGATTGTCTCTAATCAAAAAGTCCAGAATTTAAAATGCTTTGAAATCCCAAAGTCTTGAGTGTTATGTCAACCTCCAAAAAATTTTAGATTTGGAGCATTTCAAATTTTAGATTTTCAGATTAGGTTTCTACACTTGATAAAATCTTCAAATATTCCAAACCCCAAGAAACTCTAAAATCTGAAACACCTTTGAAGGGTCCCAAGAATTTCAAGTAAGTGATGTTCAGCCAGAATAAGGAAATAGCTTTTAGTAAGCGAAAATTATTTTGTTTTGTTTCAGGTTAAGAGCAGGATTATGTGATCGCTGTGCAGTAACTGAAGAACATATGCGGAAAAAGCAGCAAGAGTTTGAAAATATCCGACAACAGAATCTTAAACTTATTACAGAGCTGAGTAAGTTTCCTTTCTTCATTTAGTATGTAATGCATAATGTATTATTGTTTAAAACCTATCAATGTATTGATAATCAGTGAACTACTATATTTTTTAGGTAAAAGTTCAAATGTCTTTTCACCCTTTTTTCATAGATTTAATTTTGTATTTATTTATTTATTTATTTATTTATTTATTTATTTATTTATTTATTTATTGTGGTACTGGGGTTCCTGGAAGCCCTTCTACCTCCAGGCTACACTCCCAGACCTATTCTTACATTTTTATTTGGAAACAGAGTCTCCTAAGCCAGCGTGTGCGGCTGGCTTCGAATCTGCGTGATCCTCCTGTCTCTGCCTCCCAAGCGCGGGGATTACAAGCGTGCGCCACCACGCCTGGCTAATTTTGTGTTTATTTTACTAAGAAATAGGATGAGAAAAGGTACCAAATGTACCTTTTATACTGTTTACATTGGTCTTAAAGTTTTACCAATTCTAAGACAAGAAGCAGATTTCTGGACATGTCAATATTTACTTCTTTGGTTTTATCTTTATTTCATATAATTTGACTATATAGGTAAGTAAAATACAAAGCAGCTTAGTGTTTTAAAAAAATGTATACTTTTGGTTTTCATGACATATTATTATGAGTATACTTATTCCTCTTAATCCACTTACTGTCAATTTTTCATATATTCTTGACTTCTCTTTTTTCTCTCCTAACATATTCTTAGCCTTCTTCTCTCTTAACTGTCGATATCTTATAGTGGCCATCACCTGAATTTCCCTAAACAACTCATAATCAACTTATCTGAAATCAAATTATCTTCTTTCTGAGACTATTTTTATCTTCTGTTATTTTTGTTTGTTTATTTGTTTTTTGGTTTTGGTGGTACTGGGGGTGGAACCCAGGGGCTTTCTACCTCCAGGCTATACTCCCAGACCTATTTTATATTTTATTTGGAAAAAGGGTCTCACTAAGTTGCTGAGACCCTCACTAAGTAGCTCAAGCCGGCTTTGAACCTTTGGTGTGATCTTCCTGTCTCAGCCTCCCAAGCGCTGGGATTACAAGCATGCCCCACCACGTCCGGCTATTTTCTGACTGTTTTGTTATTGTTAATTATATTGCTGTCCTCTGGTTACTTAGCAAGAATATATAAATATATGTTCATTATTTTAAAATGAGATAAGAAAGAATACAGTTTTACTCTGTGCCCAGAGGTAACTATGGTTAACATTATGATTTGAATCTTTCTAGGTCCAGGTTTAATGATTTTTCTGACCCTCATTTTACTCCTCTTTCTTAAATTTTAATGAAATTGTATTATACTTCTTGTTCTGATGTGTGTTATTTCATTTCATATTGTACCTTGGGAGTCTTGACATTGTAATATAGTTAGATCTATAGATTTTGTGGTGTGTGTGTAAATGTGTATACATGTTGAGTTAGGAATATAAGAATATTACTAATAGGTAGAAAACTATTAAATCTCAATCAATATAATTGGGAATCAGGAGTCCCCAAACTTATTTGGCTTATGATCTCCTTTTAAAAAAAAAATTTACTCAACATTCCTGTGGAAATTTGTTTTTTACTCAAAGGAACAGAAAGGTGAAGTGACAAATTTGCATTCTTTTATGTATCTGTATTTTGTACCAGCACCCCTGGGGCCAGTACCACCTATATTCAGAACCTGTGGTTAGCCGGGCGTGGTGGCGCACACTTGTAATTCCTGCGCTTGGGAGGCAGAGGCAGGAGGATCAAGGCCAGCCGCGCTGGTTTAAGAGACCCTGTTTCAAAAATACAGAAAATAGGTCTGGGAGTGTAGCCCAGAGGTAGAAGGGCTTCCAGGAACCCCAGTACCACCAAAAAAAAAAAAAAAAAAAAAAAAAAACCTGTGGTTAATACCCACAATCATGTTTTCATTAGTACCAGAAATAATCTCTAATAATGCTGTGTATCTGATAGTCAGATTTCTAGCAACTTTAACTGAAAAACTCCAAATGAGCAAAAATGTTTGTCTATAGTTTAAGAAAATATTCTTTTTAATGGCTTCACTGTATTCTGTAGTGTAGTTGCCCATTAGTTAGCTG
This sequence comes from Muscardinus avellanarius, assembly GCF_963383645.1. Classification (NCBI taxonomy): domain Eukaryota; kingdom Metazoa; phylum Chordata; class Mammalia; order Rodentia; family Gliridae; genus Muscardinus; species Muscardinus avellanarius. The sequence continues at coordinate 52,596,746 of NC_137803.1, read as the reverse complement.
TTTTCATATTAATGGACAGCTCAGTGTTTTTGTTTTTCAGTGTTTGAGACTCTTTGTTTTCCTACATCCCCTGAAGATTCTGGTAGTAGTAGTGTATCAATAATATTCAGTATAGTGAATGAAGGATAATTTTTTTTTTTTTTTTTTTTTTTAGTACTGGGGATGGAACCTAGGGGCTTTCTACCTCTGGGATATACTCTCAGACATATTTTTATATTTATTTGGAAACAGGGTCTCACTAAGTAGCTGAGGCTGGCTTTGAACCTGAGCAATCTTCTTGTCTCAGACTCCCAAGTATTGGGATTAAAAGTGTGTGCCACCATGCCAGCTGAAGGATAATTTTTTTTTTTTATATTGGGGGTTGAACCCAGGGGCATTCTTCCTCTGAGCTACACCCCCCAGCCTTATTTTATTTTTTCTTTTTAAACAGAAGCTCACTAAGTTTCTGAGACAGGCCTCAAACCTGCATTCCTTCTATCTCAGCCTGTAAGGACTGGGATTACAGGACTGCGTCACCATGCCTAGCTCCTAGTAATACCTTTTAAAATTTTTTAAGTTCACATTGTCTAATACTATTCAAGTCAAGTGTCTCTAAGTCACCTTACTTATTCTTCATTCTTTTTAATTAAGAACTCTGTATGTAAGGAAAGGACTTTTAAACCATTGTTATGTATATTGCGCATATATTTGCTATCTCATCATCTATTGTTTGTTGGCTTCATTTTGTAGCTAATATTAGCATATAGAAGTGTTGTCTGATTTTAATATTATTTGGGAAAGATTTCTTTATCCCAAGAATATAAAGATATTCTCCAGCTTTTGTACTATATATATGCACGTGCGCACACACACACACACACATTTTTATAGAAATTGGATATGTAGGCATTCATTCTCAAGCTTAGTGTTTCATTATGACCTAGGGGCTGGTAATTTTCCAGGCCTCATGATTGCTTCAGACAAGAAAAAGAAGAAATAGGCTGATATGGGTGTGCTGGGATAATATTTTTTAAAGAAAAGATTCTTGAAATGCCCACTTAGTAACTTTTGCTTAAATCTCACTAGCTAGGATCCTCTTTTCTATCCCCTGTCTTTGTAAGATGGCTAAGGATTTGAAACTTTGTGTCAACTCTTTACTATGAGTTGTGTAGATAAAACTACTCTATGCAAATAATGACATATTTTTCCTCTCTTATTTTTGGTTTCTTTTGGTTGTTACTAATGTTTTTCTCAACATCCTGCATTAGCTATGAATTTTAGAATTTTAACTATGAACTACTATGTACTGCCATACATAGTAGTACTGCCATACATAGTAGTTGGCAGTGAAAAGAAGACTATAATATTTCATTTTTAAGTGCACTATGAACTTCTGATAGATACACATAGCCAAGTTAAGGCTATTTTCTACTGTTCCTCTTTTATTGAGAGTTTTAGCTAATCATGGTTTATCAAATTCTTAACATCTATTAAACAGCCATAGGGCTTTTCTCTTTTAATGTGTTAATATAGTAAATTCTACTTATTGTTTTGTAGGCTGAGCCAGTGTTTCATTTTTACAACAGAAATTTTTAATATGTCAATATTTTAATTAGGGTGTATACATTTATATTGTTATATTGCTAGTTTTGCAAGATTCCTGCTATCAAGGTTATATTAAGATCAGAAAATGAGCCAGGTATGATGGCACACACTTGTAAGATCAGTACTTAAGAGGCTGAGACAGGAAGACCACAGGTTCATGGCCAGCCAGCCTTAACTATTTAGTGAGGCCCTCCGCAACTTAGTGAAACCCTATTTCAAAAATAAAGAATAAAAAGAGGGTTCTTGGTGTAGCTTGGAGGTAGAATGCTTCTGGGTTCAACCCCTAGTAACACACACACACACACACACACACACACACACACACACACCAGAAAATGACATAGGATGCTTTTCATCGATTTTTAATAGTATATTTTATGTAACCTGAAAACGGATAGTCCTTGAAGATTTATTAAAATATATCACATAATCTAGGATTGATGCTGATTTTAAAACTGGATCTTTGACTACCTTTTGATTTCTTTGGTGGTTATTATTCTTTTTAATTTTTTATTAAGTCAGTTGTAACTTAATTTTATAGACTATTTATTTAGATTTTAGAAATGTTTTGTATGACATTTCTGATATTTTTGTTTTGTAAAAACTACATGAGTATTTTTATTCCTTTTTATCTACTGATATTTGCCATTTTACCCCCTTAATCAGACATGCCACACTACTGTTTTAAGACACTTTGTGTAAACAGAACTAGGAAACAAATAGATAAAATAACTTGTGGCTTAAAAACATAAAACCAACAACAGTAACTTGATACTGAGAATTACATTAACTTACCAAAAAATTAAATCTGCACAAATTACCACCTTTTATATGCTAACCATAAATCTTATTGCTGAGAATTGCTTTGCCTTAAAAAAATTATAAAAATCCTAAGCTTTTTTATATACCAACCATGAATCCACTGAAAAAGAAAACTGGAAAACAGTTCCATTACAATAACCTACAAAATAATAAAATACCTAGGAATAAATCTAACAAAGAGGTAAAAGATCTCTACAAGGAAAATTATAAGATAAAACACCAAAGACGTTGAAGATCTTAGAAATCTCCCAGATAGGCAGAATATCAAAATGGCCATTCTACCAAAACTGATCTATAGTTAGTGCAGTCCCTAGTAAAATACCAGTATCATTCTCACAGAGCTAGAAAAATTAGTCCTAAATTTGTTTTATTCTTTGTAAATTTATTATTTTGTGCTAAGTTCCCGGGGAATCACTTATGAAATGGTAATTCTGTATTTAGTTACATTTATTCTGCTTCTATCCCTTTTATTAAGTTTTAAATTTTTTATTTGTTCTTTTTCATGGCAGTTATTTTTAAAAAATGTATCAGCTTTCAAAATATTTCTAATATCAAAAATGATAAAAGATATCATTTCTATATTAAAGATACTTAATAGAAAAGTAAATTCTTCTTTTGACTAGTTTTAATTTTAAAAGTTTTTAGTGTTAATAGATTTTTATGAGTGTTGTTTCTTCCTTGTCTATAATTGTAGATATCTCTTACACTGATTAGTTTTGATAAATGCAGTCTTATTTTCTTCATCCAAAGGAGAATTCCTGCTTTGCTGACAGTAAAACCAAACCATACAATAAACCTCTGATTTATGGATATCCTACTTCAAAGGCTGAAAGGGGAGGGGAGGATACCAGGCTGGAAAGAATTTTTATAGGCTATCTGAATAATTTTTCTTCTGAGTATGAGGGTGCCTTCTCTGTTACTATAAGTTACTTTGGAATACTATTCTGATTTTCTTGTCTCAGTATTTATGGAACCTGCTAAGTCAAAACTTCTGGAGATTTAACCTCTTGACTTTGCCTTCAGGGCAGCTATTTGCCACCCTATACTTAACCTATTCAGCAATTTCTCCGGCCTTGCTGCCTCTGACATTGGAATTGCTATGAGGTTCTGCCCTGAGAACTCATTTTCTTTTAAAGTCCCCTTTTGTTGGATTTTACCATCGGTCTGAGGCTGTTTTTAAATCAGGAATTTTTCATAGTTCTAATCTGCTGGTGTTACCCTTTCTGGCTTTTCAGTTCTGCAGTGGACATATTTTTAGAGTAGTTTTATCATTTCATTTGAATTTAGAGAGTTATTAAATACTACTGAATCTTTATCTGTAACAATTCTACCTGTCCTTACTTCCTATTTCTGCACCTCCCATGTTGGTATAGATACTCATATCTTTTAATGATCACTTGACTTATTGTCTTGTCAGTACTTTCTCTCACTTCTGTATATACCATATGTAGCAACAAATCAACTTACACATTATTTATCTGAAAAATATTACTTGATAGTCTTTAAGAAAAGTCATGATTTCTTATCCTGGAACCAAATAAGTCCTCCATTAATATACCAAATCTTTCTTATTAGTCAGCTTTATGTCGTTGTGACCAAAATACCTGAAAAGAATCAACAGTAAAAAGAAAAGATTTATTTTGGGTCACAACTTCAGCGGTTGCAGTACATGGTTTGTGGCTTTGGGCCTCAGATGAGGCAGAACATCATGGCAGAAGGCTATGGCAAAGAAAAGCTGCTCAGCTCCTGATAGCCAGGACGTAGAAAGGGGCCAGGGGTGGATATGATTCAGACAACCCCCAAGGACATACCCCCAACTGGGCCCTACCTTCACAGTTTCCACCACCTCCCAGTAATGCCATCAGGTATTAAGCCACTAACACAGTCAGAGCCTTCATGATCCAGTCACCTTCCCAAACCCAGGAACAAAGCTACATAAGGGACCAAGCCTTGGGGGACATTCCAGATCCAACACCATAATACTTTCTTTGTTCTGCTAATTCTCTGCGTGGAATAGTCTTCTATCCAGCTTAGTTATCCTTACTTTTGTTTGGGGGTTTTTTATTTTTATTTATTTTTACTGTAGGATTTGAACCCAGGACATTCTACCTCTGAGTTACAACCCCAGCTCTTTTGAAACAGGATCTTTCACTAAGTTGCTGAGGCTGGCCTTGAACTTGTGATTCTCCTATCTTAGCCTCCCAAGTACTGGGATTACAGGCATGCATCACCACACCTGCCAATTATCCTTACTTTGATAAATTATTTTCTTATCTTCTCAAGGGTGCAAAGTAACCTTTTTTTCCATAGAAATTTCTTAGCACTTTGTACATCTCTAATGCTGTTGTCCTTTCAGTTGTATAAAAACCTCTTTATATAGCACCATGTGTCTCTTATTAAACTATACTTTAGGTCCATAGCTATCCATAGCTTTGTTTTTGGATTTTGTTTTTAATTTTTCCTAGAAGATAGTTTAGTAAGCTTACATATCATAGATAGTTCAAAAATTTATATTTATTCAGTGTAATAAAATGTTTAGATTTATAAATTACCAAATTTTTTTTAAAGAGGTTCTTTTTTTTTTTTCTTTTTCTTTTTGGAACCGGGGATCGAACCCAGAGTTCCACACCTATAAAGTAGGCACTTTACTACTGAGCTGCATCTCGACCCCAATCACCAAATTATTAACAATTTTTTTTAACTTTTTATTGGTGCATTGTAATCATACATCTTAATGGAGTACAAAATGGTGGAGGCATACATATAGACATCGCCCAATTAGCCCTTACCCAGTTCCCTCCCACTCCCTCCCCTCCCTCCATTTTCTTCCTAGCTTTCCATATTAGGGAGAACATCCAATTTCTTATTTTTTGTAACTGACTAATTTCACTTACCATAATGTTCTCCAGTTCCGTCAATTTCCCTGTAAATGACATTGTGTTTTTCTTTATGGCTGAATAAAATTCCATTGTGTACATATCCCATAATTTTGTAATCCATTCATTGTTGATGGACATCTTGGCTGGTACCATAGTTTGGCAGTTGTGAATTGTACAAATATGAACCTAGATACACATGCATTAGTTTGGTAGTTTGTTTTCCTATCTTTTGGGTAGATACCCATTTGTGGTATTGCTGGATCATATCATAAATTTGTTCCCATTTTTCTGAGGATCCTCCATACAGTTTTACAAAATGGTTGCACTAATTTGCAGTCCCAGCAGCAATATAGTAGATTTCCCACTTTTCCATATCCTCACAAGCATTTGTCGTTGTTTGTGTTTTGAATGATTGCCATTCTAGTTGTAGTTAGGTGAAATCAGGGTATTTTTGAATTGCATTTCTGATTGCTAATGATCTTGAGTGTTTTTTCATACATTTATTGGCAAAAATCTCCCATTCTGTTGGCTCTCGATTGAGGTTCTTGATAGTTTCATTTGCTGTACAGAAGCTCTTCAATTTCATGCAATTCCACATACTGATTGACCTTTTAGTTTCTTGTGCCTTTGGAGTCTTGTTGAGAAAGTTTATATCTGTGTGTCTCTGTTGCAGTGTTGGACCTATGTCCTTTTCAAGGAGCCTCAAGGTCTCTGGTCTCATTTCCAAATCTTTGATCCATCTTGAATTGACTTTTGTGCAGGGTGAGAAAGCAGGATTAATTTTCATTTTTCTGCATATGGTTAACCAGTTCTGCCAGCACCATTTGTTGAACTGGCTATCTTTTTCCAGTGTATGTTTTTGGCCCCTTTGTCAAAAATCAGTTGGCTATAAGTGAACAGATTTGTTTCTGAGTCTTCTCTTCTGCTCCATTGGTCTATGTATCTGTTTTTGTGCCAGTACCATCCTGTTTTTATTACTATGGCCTTGTAATATAAAGTCAGGTATTGTGATTCCTCCTGCATGTTTTTTGTTGCTGAGAACTACTTTGACTATTCTCAGTTTTGTTTGTTTGAAATGAATTTAAGTTCTGGTTTTTCTATATCTGTAAGAAATGACCTTGGTAATTTAATGGGTATTATGTTGAATCTGTAGATCACTTTTGGAAGTATGGTCATTTTAATGATATTTATTCTCCCTATTCATAAACATGGAAGATGTTTCCATCTTCTACGGTCTTCTTCGATTTCTTTTTTCAATATTTTATAATTTTCTTTGTAGAGGTCTTTTACCTCCTCAGTTAAGTTTATTCCTAAACATTTTATTTTTTGTGGGATATCCTAAGTGGAAGTGTTTTCTAGATTTCTTTCTTAGGGATTTATGTTTGGTATACAGAAAAGCTTCCAATTTTTTAAGATTGATTTTAAATCCAGACACCATGCTGAATTTGTTGATAAGTTCTATAAGCCTTTTGGTTGAGTTTGTTGAATCTTCTAAGTATAGTATCATGTCATCTGCAAATAGTGAAAGTTTTATTTCTTTTCCTATTTATAATCCTTTAATTTTCTTTTCTTGCCTTATTGCCCTGACTAGACTCTCAAGTACTATATTGAAAAGAAGTGATAATAGACATCCTTGTCTTATTGTTGTTTTTAGGGAGAATTTTCTCAGTTTTTCCCCATTTAATATGATGTTGGCTGTGGGCCTATTGTAGATTGCCTTTATGATGTTGAGGTATGTTCCTTCTATTCTGATTCTCTGCAGTGTTTTTAGCATAAATGGATGTTGGATTTTATCAAATGCTTTTTCAGCATCTATTGAAATGATCATGAGATTTTTGTCTTTGGTTCTGTTTATGTGATGAATTACATGGATTGATTTTTTTATATTGAACTAGCCTTGTGTCCCTGGGATGAACCCTACTTGGTCATGGTGTATGATTTTCTTGATGTGGTTTTTGAATGCATGTTGCTAGTATTTTGTTTATCAGTTTTGTATCCAACTTCATCAATGATATGGGTCTGTAGTTTTATTTCTGTCTTTATTTGGTTTTTGGTATTAACATGATGTTGGTTTCATAAAATGTATTTGGGAGAATCCTGTTTCTTTCTGTTTCACAAAATAGATTGAGGAGTATCAGAATTAACTCTTCTATAAAGGTTCGATAAAATTCACTGGGAAACCATTTGGTCCTGGGCTTTTCTTTGATGGTAAGCTCTTTATTGCTATTTCAATCTTTTTGATTGTTATTGGTTGGCTTAAATTTTCTATATCTTCTTGACCTGGTTTAGGAGAGTTGTATATATCTAGAAAGTTGCCAATTTTTTTCAGATTTTCCAGTTTGTTGGAGTTTAGTTTTTCAAAGTAGTTTCTGATAATCCTCTGGATTTCTACACTGTCAGTGGTAATATCTCCTTTTTCATCTCTTATCTTCATAATTTGAGTTGATTCTCTCCCTTTTTTGCTAAGTTGGGTAGTAGTTTGTCTATCTTGTTACTTTTTTTTAGAAACCAGCTTTTGCTTTTGTTGATTTTCTGTATTTTTTTTTAATTCTCTACTTGGTTGATTTCTGCTCTGATTTTAATAATTCCCTGCCTTCCACTGGCTTTAGGGTTAGACTGTTCCTATTTTTCAAGGGCTTTGAGGTATTTCATTAGGTTTATTATTTGGTGGTTTTCTGTTTTTCTTATGTGGGCACTCAGTGCTATGAATTTTCCTCTTAATACTGCCTTCAAAGTGTCCCAGAGGTTTTGATATGTTGTATCTCTATTTTCGTTTGTTTCTAGAAATTTCTTGATTTCACCTCTTATGTCTTCTATGACCCATTCTTCATTCAGCAGTGTCTCCACATGTTTATGTGATTTATCTGGGCCTTCTTATAGTTGGTTTCTAGTTTCATTCCATTATGGTCTGAAAAGACAAAGGGAAGTATATCACATTTTTTTGAATTTGCTAGTGCTCACTTTGTGACCCAAGATATGATCTGTTTTGGAGAAGGTTCCATGAGCAACTGAAAAAATGGGAACTCTGCTGTAGTTGGGTGGAATATTCTATATGTGTCTAATAGGTCCATTTGGTTAATGGTGTTCTTTAAGTCTGAGACATCTTTACTGCCTTTTGTTTAAAAGACTGGTCTAATGGTGTGAGAGCGGTGTTAAAGTCTTCTAGTATTATTGTATTGGGACTTTCATATGATTTCATGTCTCAAAGAGTTTGTTTTATGAAAGTAGCTGTACCTGTGTTTGGAGCATAATTGTTGACTATTGCTATTTCCTCTTGCTATATTGTTTCTTTTACCAGTAAAAAAAAAAAAAAAAAAAAAAAGACCTTCTTTGTCTCTTCTAATAAGCTTGGGCTTGAACTCTAACTTGTCTGATATCATAGTTGCTACTCCTGCTTGTCTTTGAGTTCCGTTGGCATGGATTACCTTGCTCCAGCCCTTTACCTTTAGTTTGTGACTATCTTTACTTGTAAGGTGTGTTTCTTGCAGGAAACAGATAGATGGATTCTGGTTTTTAATCCATTTTACCACCTTATATCTTTTTATTGGGGAATTGAGGCCATTCATGTTCAGTGTGATTATTGAGAGATAGTTTTTAATACCTAACATATTGAGATTTAACTTCTGTTTGAGGTAGTGTTTGTTCTTTGCTTAGTTGTTTACTGGGTGGAAATTTTTGTTTCTCTGGTTCTGACATGTATTATTTCTTTTTTGCAGTTAATCTTTTTGAGTATTTTCTCTAGTGCTGGTTTGGATGACATAAATTCCTTCAGCTTCTGTTTGTCTTGGAAGATTTTTATTTCCCTGTCTAATTTGAGAGATAGTTCTTCTGGGTAGAAAATTTGGGGCTACAATTTTTTTTTTCAGAGTTTGAAATATGATATTACAGGCCCTTCTGGCTTTCATGACTTGGTTTGGTAAGTCAGGAGTAATTCTAATTGGTTTGCCTCTCAATGTTACTTGGTCTTTTGTTTTTGTTGCTCTTAAGATTTTCTCCTTGGCTTCTACATTGGTCAGTTTGACTATTATGTGGTGTGGTGAACCTCTTTTCTGATCTTGTCTAAAGGGGGTTCTATAAGTTTCCTGTATCTGTGTATCGACCTCTTGTTCTATGTTTGGAAATTTTCTGATATTACTTCTTTCTAAAGATTGTTGATCCCCTGGTGTCACCTTCTATTCCCTCTTCTATGCCAACTATTCTTAGGTTAGCTCTTTTAAAATGGGCCCATATTTCTTCAATGTTCAATTCATGTTGTCGAATCCTTTTTTTCTAAGTTATATACTATGCATTCGTTTTTGGAATGATCATCTTCTAAGAGTGAGATTATATTCTCCATGTGGTCTAATCAGTTGTTTACAGTTTGAATTGATGCCTTCACTTCAATAATTGTGTCCTTTATTTCTTTCAGACCCTCTCTCTAAATTCCTTTTGAAAGTCCTGTATTATTTCTACAGTTACATTCCTGATTTGACCTTCTGGAGATCTCTGCAATTCTGTGTTGTCAGGTTCTGTTATTGTGGTGTTGTGGGAGCTCATTGCTTCCTTGTTATTCCTCCTTCCTGTGATTTCAGTAGCTTGTATCTGTTGCTTTTGGTAGGTTTCTCTCAGTCTCTATATCCAAGGGCAAGTTGTATTCAACAGTGAAGGATGAATGAGGAGGGAAGTGAAGTCGTAAATGCAGAAATAGGATAAAGCCACAGATAGAATCAAATAGAAAGAGAGTATGAGTTTGGTAAGGTAGTATATAGTAGAGATTAGAGATGGTGAATATTTAATAGTATTCTAGTAACAATGTAGAATTTTTAGTATAGTGGTATGAAGTGGATTTAATATAAGACAAAGAAGAGTGAAAAAAAATGAGAAGAGATGAAGAGAAGAAAGTAAGTTTGTTCAAGGGAAGAAGCTTGGGAGAGGTGTTGGGAATAGAGCAATCAAACAAGCATACACACACACACACACACACACACACACACACACACACGCAAAGCAAAATGATTTAACCCTACAAATACATGAATATTCAGCTGACTTGGCCTCTGCAGTCTTTCTCTGTGCAGACACCAAGTGCCACCAGCACCTTTTCTGCTGAAGCCTGATTATCTGAGTCTTTCTCAGTCTATGCAGATGGCAGGTATCAATGGGGCTGGATCTGGTGTTAAGTGTAGATAGTTCTCCAGGCTTTCCACAGATGTGGAGTCTCTGTCTCTCCCTGCCTCTGTAGGTGGCAGATGCCTCTGAGACCAAACTCTATTTAAGAGTCTCTTTTCTGCACACCTAGGACTAGTCTGGTCTAACTTCTCCCTGTTCACTTTCATTGGGTGGTCTGTGGTAATCCCGGAGATCCTACTATTTGGATCTAGTGTTGAGTATAGGTCTCCCCCTTTCACCTGACTTTCTACTGATGCAGAGCCTGAGTCTCTCTGAGACTCTGCTATGTCTTCCACCTTCACCAGGTTGAACTGCAAACTCTCATACCCAGAGCGTTGATTGTGGCTGCTCAAGTCCATGGGGGCACCGCTCTGGACATGCTACCACAGGGATGGCAGTTCACTTACTGACGGGGATTGAGCAGAATTGCTGAGCACTAGTCTGGATCTCTGGAGGGCATGGTGAGCTTAGTCGTCACTGCTGCAAGTTGTAGTCGGTGTTTACACAGGAAGAACTGATGACTTATAATTCCAATAATCTATAGCTGCTTACTTCAGGTCTTTGATTGTTTTCCTGTTTTCTCTGGAGTTGGGTACAGTGAGACAATATGGTGCTTCCTCGGTGCCCATGGCTGCAAGGCAGGCAGGTTTCTTTTCTGGTGTTATTAGTGCCACTCTGGATCTCTGGAGGACATGGTGAGCTCTGCCGCCACTGCTGGAACTTGTAGCCAGTGTTTGCACAGAAGAACTGATGGCTTACAGTTCCGATGATCTGTAGCCACTTTCTTCAGGTCCTTGATTGTTTTTCCATTTGTCTCTGGAGTCGGGTGCAGTGAGGCAAGATGGTGCTGTTGTGGTGCCTGTGGCCATGAGGCGGGTTAGTTTCTTTTCTGTTCTTTGATCAGTCTTCTAGTCCTTTTTTTTTCCTGTCACCTTTTTTTTTTTTTTTTTAAGTTGTAGTGTTTTCTGGTTTTTGTAAGAACAATGTATTTAAGGCAATGGAGATCAAGTATTAGCAGGACTGATATGTGTTGCTTACCTCAGTCGCCATCTTCCCAGAAGTCTTAACAATTTTTTTTAGAACAGATTATGATCAGCCTTCATTGGTAGAAGTGTTTTTTGTTGTTGTTGTTGTTTTTGTTTGTTTGTTTTTCAGGCATTCTGCCTCTGAGCTATATCCCCAGCCCTATTTTTTTTTATTTTTAATTTTTATGTGGAACATATTGAAAATGGCATATATTCAGACTGTGCTTGGTACCCTCTCCCCCCGACACACTTCCTCTTCCCCTCTCCCAACAATGAGTGTCCAGGTTAACCATGCTATATTTATATTTTTACACAAATTTGGATGTAACTGCTTCATTAATCAACCTCAGCCTTCTTCCTCTCCCATCCTTTTATTCTAGCTTTGGTGAGGTTTCTCCTCCATTGTCTGGAGCCCCTTTGGTATCCCTAATACTCCCTAGTTTGGCCCAGCCCTATTATTTATTCCTTATTTGAAAACAGGGTCTCATTGAGTTGTGGAGGGCCTCACTAAATAGCTGAGGCTGGCTCTGAACCTGTGATCCTCCTGTCTCAACCTCCCAAATACTGGGATTATAATGTGTGCCACCACACCTGATTTGAATTGTTTTTGATGTCTTGAATATGTTATTCCTAGTGAAATCCATGTTTAACCAGTGATATATACAAAAGGCCATGGAAAAAATTTTGTTCCAACACCAGTGGAAATTATAGCCCCAAATTGGATTTCTGCTATATAAATTAAATTAAGATAAATGGGAAGATGTAGTGGAGGTAAATTCAAACACACATCTTCAGCATGCTAGGCAAGCACTCTACACTCCTAGCCCTTTTTATTTTTAAACAGGCTTTCTAAATTGCCCAGGCTGGACTCAAACTTAAAATCTTCCTGCCTCAGCTTCCTAAATACCTGGGATTAGAGGCATGCACAACCACACCTGGCAGTGTTATTTTATGATCAAATTTATTTAAAGATAAGTAGCTTCCAGAAATGTTATTTAAAATAAGTAGGACTGAGTAACCAGATGAGTCTTTCTTGTCCTCAGTGTGAATAGACTATGCTTCCTAATATATAAGGTACTCTTTTGCTACAAGTATTATGTAAAATTATCAGCTAATTAATTACATAGAAATGACACAATATAAGAAGTAGTAAATACCACCCAGTAACCAATTAGTTTTGCACAGTAGCATTTACCTTGAGTAATATTATGACTTAAAATTAGAAATTCTAATTTCTTCATAAATGTTGACATTTTAAAAGCCTGACATGAATATTAATATAACTATATTTTATGCCTTTTTCACATTATTTTTAAGTGAATGAAAAGAATACTCTTCAGGAAGAAAATAAAAAGCTTTCTGAACAACTGCAGCAGAAAATAGAGTAAGTATTTTTTCTAAATTGCAACAGAAAATATTTTGCTCCAACTTTTCTTTCTTTCTCTTATTTAGCTATATAAATTTAAAATATCTTAAGAGTTATAGATTGCATTTTTAAGAATTGGGAAATTTTCACAAAAATACAAAGAAAAATCACTCTTGTGTTTTACTCATTAAGGGTGTATTCATCTCAAGTTAGTGTGTGAGTATCGAGAGGAAGTATTAACATTTCAATTAATGTATTTTAGTTTTATAATGGTTTACTATAAATAACAGGGAAATTATTAAAATACTTACATTTTAAATAAATATATATTTGAGTTTTGTCACCTTTCTTCCATCCCTGTACCAGAAGCTTCATAAAGCAAACTGAATACATATTTCCTCTTAAAGAATTCTTTGGCCTGTAGAATTTCTTTCTTCTTTGTTTTTATCTTCTATCCCCTACTTCTCTTAAGAATTAAAATAATATCCTATGTGCTAGTTGCTCTTCTATGTTTTTATTATTTCTTATCTTTACTCTGGTTATGCAGAGTAGTTTTATTATCCCTCCTTCACAAATAGGGGAACCAAAGCTCCTCCTTCACAAATAGGGGAACCAAAGCTCACAAACTCAAGTAACTTGCCTGTGACTTCATAGTTAGCTATAACAAGACAATCATTCAGATCCATGTCTTCTGATTTAAAAGCTTCTTCCTTCTCATGAAACTCTCTCAAAAAAAAAAAAAAAAAAAAGTAAGCTGGATGTGGTAGCACATGCTTGTAATCCCAGTATCGTTCCGGAGCCTGAGACCGGAAGATAGAGGTTTGTAGCCAGCCTCAGCTCTTTAGTAAGGCCCTTTGCAACTTAGTGAGACCCTGTTTCAAAAAATAAAAGAATAAGAAAACAATCGGGCTGGGGGTCTAGCTTAGAGGTAAATAAATATTTTTCTGATATGGTCTGATTTATGCAGGGGAGAGATAGGGCTAGCTTTTAGTTCCTATTTACATAAAGATTAATTATATAGTAATTTTTTACTTATTTTACTTATCTTTGAGATATTTCTCTGTTGCCCAGGCTGGCCTTGAACTTAAGAATACCAAGATGCTCTGCTCCTGTAGTATTTTTTTTTTAATGTAGGGTTTCAGATAGTCCTGATGATGTTATAGGGGATTAAAGATCTTGGTGCATGTGAGTAGGCATCTATAAAATCTTTGGTTAACTATGCAGATATAACATGTTATTTGGCTTGGAATAATTATCTGTGTACAAACATGTTTCACAAGTGGAATTAACATTATCAATGGACTTTTAGGTAATGAATGTCCAGTAAAATTTTGCTATTCCTCCCTCATGATCAGTCCACTGAATAGTATGCAAAGGGAATTTTGAGGAGAGATAATAGGTAAGAAAAGGAAGCCATGGAATCAACTGAAGCTATGAAACATGTATATAAAAATGCCAATTCTAATTTCACTCATGCTCTATAATGAAAAGGCACCAAGACATAGACCCGTAGTCTTTTCTCTATGATTCCAAAACCCAAAAAGTTTTTTTTTAAGTGTTATTGAAATCTGCATTATCTCAATTGCTAGGACATTATTTGTAGTTTTTATCTCATTTCATGTGAATATTTGTATGTTTTGCTATGAAAATATCAATATATTTGATTATAGGATGATGCTGCAGACTCTGCTGGAAGTGTTATGTAATAACCTATATATGCTCTCTTACTTTTCATTTTGAAAAATCTGAATTGTGCGTGCTATCTGATTCCAGAGATTTCCAGATAAGTGATTGTTGAGCTATATTTATGTTATGTGAAGTGATTTAACACACATAGCTTATGGTATTTTGAACACATCAACCCTGATATTTACAATAGCAATGATAAGATACAAAGTATATAGAGGTCAGTACAAAATTAAATAGGTGATTGCATCAAAAATCAAGGTGTAGAAAGCATATTGAAACTAAATTGTCATTTGCTTGATAGAAGTATGAATTCTAATTAGTTTAGGACTTATTTTTGGTGTTCTTAATTATACACATTTTTCCTGTTGAAGCACATTGATAATTTTAGGAAAGAGGTAAAGGTTATATTAAAGTAACTATATAGACAAGCTTGGGGAGTGTATACTTTATTTAGGACATGCTTAGGAAGTAATCTATTGTATGTTTCAGTTCTTTTATGAAATTTGAGATCACCATGGTTCTCATGAGCCAGATTCTTTTGTAATTCACTCTCTTCAAACAATTTCCTTTTATTTGGCAGTTAAAAAAAAAAGCAAGTATCATCTTGTAAAGGCAATTTAATTTCCTCTGACTACTTAAATTACTGTAATATTATGCTACCAATGTCTGAAATTCCCCTGAACTTTAGAAAAAAAATATTGACTTACACATCTGCTTGTTAAGTGCAATAATTTTAACTCTATTGAGCTGAGTGTTTCTCCCCCACTATCCACCCATCCAGTACTAGGGAGCAAACTGGGACGTCAAGTGTGCCAGGCAAGTACTTTTCATCTAAGCTACATCCTCAGCCTTTCCTGAGTTGGCTTTTATGTTATACATGCCTTATATGGTAGAGTAGTTATTAAATGAGAAATCATTCAATAAAAACTTGCCATTATAAAGTTAAAAAATAAAAGAGAGTCAATCTCTGCCAGTCATGGAGAGAAAATAATTTACCAAAGTATTGCAGTCATGATTTTCCTTGTATTAGAAAATAGATGTTATAGGTCAGTGAAAGTTTACATTATACTTCAAAGAACTGTAGAATTTGTTTCACTTAACCCTTGTCTCCAAAATTGCTTATACAACTTCTTTAACAAATTACTGTTTACTGTTTGCCAAGCCTGTTTAATTATAGCAAGATGAAATTATTAGAAATATATCCCCAGTCTTGCTTAGAATCACCCTACTTACAGATTATATTTGTTGATTCTGATTTTCTCTTCTGAGACAATCTAAAACATCTTTTATTTCATGTCCCTTTTGATACATGATGACAGCTGCTTTGGCTCTCCTGATGTATCTTCTCTAGAGTAAATATTCTCTGTCCTTTAATATTTCCTTTTGTGCCATGACTTCAAGACTCCTCAAAGTATGATTTTTTAAAAATTTTTTAGTATCTTAAGAATTCAGTGGTCTGGGTATATAGTCTGACCAACGCAGCAATACTGTCACTTCTCTTTTTCTGTATCTACGTGTGTGTGTGTGTGTGTGTGTGTGTGTGTGTGTGTGTGTGTGTGTGTGTAATTTTATGTTGATGACTATTGAGTTTTCAGTTAACTGAAACCATTAAGTCAGTGTCTTTTCTGCCCTCTACTTGTAAATTTGTTGTTATAGTTTTAAATACTGGACTTCAAATTTGTGGCTTCATAAAAATGTGTTGAAGAAACCTTATATCAACCAGGTATGGTGGCATACACCTGTAATCCCAATACTTGGGAGGCTGACACAGGAGGATTGCAAGTTCAAGGTTAGCCTTAGCAATGAACCTAGCCTTACCCTGCAACCTACTGAGACCCTGTTTTAAAACAAAAAAAAATTTTTAAAGGGCTGGTGGTATAGCTTAGAGGTAGAATGCTGTGTGTTTGTCCCCCAGTACCAAGAGAGAAAGAGATCATTTAGCCTACTCCTTCATTTAAAGTAATAGCTCTATTTATTAAATACCTACTTATTTTCTGGGCATTGTGCTGTATTTTTGTGTATGTTATTTCTGTTTGTGTATATGTGTGTGTGGGGGGGTGTTCTAGGGATTTAACCCGGGGGCATTCTACCTCTGAGCTATACCCCAGCCCTGTTTCTGTTGTTGTTTGTGTGTTTTGTGAAACAGGGTCTCACTCAGTTGTAGAGGGTCTTGCTAAGTTGCTGAGGCTGTGAACCTATGATCCTCTTGTCTCAGCCTCCCAACTATTGGGCTTATGGGCATGTCCAACCATGCCTAGCTGAGACCTAATGTTTTAAAGAATAAACTTGGTTAGGACATAGGAGTCCCCCTCACCCCTTCTATGACAAACAAGGACAAAGCTAGCACTTATTTATTTAAAGTGGGTGCTTCTAGTTAGAGCTAGTTTGGAGTTGGAGTTGGGGTTGCCCTCCACCCCACCCCCATGATCTTGGCTACTTTTATATTGACACTGCCTGGAAACTAGTTTCTTCTCGTGACTCATTCATGTTGCAGGTTGAATTTTTATGACTAATAGAAAAGCAGGCTGTGATGTGATTAGTTAAAGCTAGGTCAGATAGATTTCACACTCCATTAATTTGTAAGGCTTTCTCATATGATTTTAGCTTACTCTTTTTCCAGAGTAAGGGTAAAATTGCAGGAAGAGATTCAAAATTAGATATTAAAGCACTGCATAGAAGGGTGACTAGAACAAGTAAGTCAATGTAAGATGTTTATATATATATATATAGTACTGGGAATGGAACCCAGGGGCATTCTACCTTCAAGCTAGATCCTCAGTCCTCTTTTTTCTTTTTGGTGGTACTGGGGTTCCTGGAAGCCCTTCTACCTCTGGGCTACACTCCCAGACCTATTGTATACTTTTTTATTTTTTGAAACAGGGTCTCTTAAGCCAGCAAGGCTGGCTTCGAACCTGCGCGATCCTCCTGTCTCTGCCTCCCAAGCGCAGGGATTACAAGCGTGTGCCACCACTCCTGGCATCCTAGTCCTATTTTTTATTCTTTGTTTTGAAACAGGGTTTCACTGAGTTGCAAAGGACCTCACTAAGTAGCTGAAGCTGTCTGCAAACTTCGATCCTCCTGTCTCAGCCTCTCAAATGTTGGGATTGTATGCATGCGCCACCATGATAGCTTACATTGTATATTTTGAAATTCCTAGAAAAGTAATTTTGGAGTGTGTGTGTGGTACTGAGTATTGAACCCAGAGGCATGCTACCTTCAAGCTACACCCCAGCCAGATTTTTTTCTGATTAGGAAATAGGGTCTCACTAGGTTGAGTCTCACTACTTGCAGAGGCTGTCCTCAAACCTGCCATCCTCCTGTCTCAGCCTCCCAAGTACCAGGGTTACAGGTGTGCATCACCACACCTGGCATGAAAAGTAAATTTAAATGGTATTACCTCATAAAATAAGTTTGTGAAGTGATGAATTTGTTAATTAGCTTGATATAATCATTCTATAATGTAAACATAAAAAATCACAATACCCATAAATTTATACAATTCTTATTTGTCAACTTAAATAAAAATTTAAAAATTAGATGTTAGCTCTAAATATTGTTCTTTAGCATAGAATATAGGATTATAAACCACAAGTAATATTGATATTATCCAGGAAATTAAAGTATAAGTCTTTCTAGAGAACAATTTTGTCTTGTAATTTTTTTTAATTTATTTTTTTATTGGTGCACTGTATTCATACATCATAATGGGATTTAAAAAAACTTTTGTAGACATACATGCACACATTGCCCAATTAGCCCCTACCCGATCCCCACCCCGTTCCCTCCCCATCCCTCCTTCCCATGCTTGGCTTAGTGGTTGACATCTAGTATTATAGCAATTTATCCAAAATTAACAATGATAATCTCACATAACAGTTTCATTTGTCTGATACCAAGCTTTTTATGACTTAAAGATTTTGCTTTCTTTCTTACCAGAGAATATTTTTTTCTTTTTTTTTTTTTTGGTGAAACTATCATACATTTATTTATTTATTTTTCAGAAAAAATCTATCCTAATATGGAATATGGACTCTAGATACCCAAAACGATCTCAAAAAAGAACAAAACTAGAAGATGTATATTTTCTGATTTCAAACCATATAAAGCTACAATAATTGAAACAGTGTAGTAATGTTATAGAGGCAGATATATAAACCATTGGAGTTAAATAAAAGCCTAGAAATAAATTCTTCCATATATTGTCAAGTTATTTTTGACAAGGTTTCCACGAACATTTGGTGGAGGAAATAATAATCTTTTAACTAAATATTGTTGAAAAATAATAATTACATAAAAAAGAATAAAATTAGACCCTTACCTAACACCATATACAAATATTAACTCAAAATAGATAAAAGACCTAAGTATAAACCTTAAGACTATAAACTTTTAGAAGAAAATCTGGGTCATTAAACCTCACAACATTGAAGTTGGCAGTGATTTCTTGGATATGATTTCAATGGCACAGGCAACAAAAGGGTATACAAACTCCCTAAAAAATTAAAAGCATATTGTATATCCAAAGACAATGTAAACAGAGTTAAAAGTTACTGATAGAATGGGATAAAATATTTCCAAATGCTATATCTGAAGTTATATTAGTATTCCAACTAGAAATCCTAAAAATTAGCAGCAATAAACACAAACAATACAATTTAGAGATAGGTAAAAGACTAACATAAATAATGAATCTCCACAGATAACCAATCTTAGTTGTCTGTTGGATGGAAAATCTTGTTTCTCTGGTTCTGATGTGTGTTACCTAATTCTTCTTTGTAGTTAATCTCTTTGAGTATTTTCTCTAGCGCTGGTTTTGAAGACATAAATTCCCTCAGTTTCTGTTTGTCACTGAAGCTTCTTATTTCCCCATCTAATTTGATAGAAAGTTTTGCTGGGTAGGAAACTTTTGGCTGGAAGTTGTTTTCCTTCAGAGTTTGGAATATGTTACTCCAAGCCCTTCTGGCTTTCATGACTTGGTTTGGGAAGTCTGGAGTGATTCTAATTGGTTTGCCTCTGAATGTCACTTGGCCCTTTGTTTTTGTTGTCTTTAAGATTCTCTGCTTGGCTTCCACAGTGGTCATTTTGACAACTATGTGGCGTGAGGATCCTCTTCTCCGATCCTGTCTAAAGGGAGTTCTATAAGTTTCCTGGACCTGTGTATCAACCTCTTGCTCTATGTTTGGAAAATTTTCTGCTATTATTTCCTTGAAAAGATTGTTGATCCCTTTGGTTTCACCTTCTTTTCCCTCCTCTATTCCAATTATTCTTAGGTTAGCTCTTTAAAATGGGCCCATATTTCTCCAATGTCAGATTCCTGCTGTCTGATTTTTTTTTTAATTTAGAAACTATGCGTTCATTTTTGGAGTGATCATTGTCTAAGAGCAAGATTCTATTTTCCATGTTGTCTGATCGGTTGTTTGTACTTAGAATTGAGGCCTTTACTTCATTAATTGCATCCTTTATCTCTTTCTGGCTCTCTCTGAATTCTTTTCAAAACACCTCTATTATTTCTACAGTTATTTTCCTGATTTGATCTTTTAGAAATCTCTGATTTTCTATTTTATCGAGTTCTGATGTTGTGGGGTTGTGGGCATTCATTGCTCCATTGTTATTCCTCTTACCCATGATTTCAGAACTTTGTGCCTTCTCTGGATTCTTCCCTTGGGTCACTAAGACTTCACTTAAGGTGCTCTGGATCTCGAGTCTGTGGTATCTCAGTCCCCACTACTCCTTTACTAGGTTGCATGGCAGAGTCTCAGACCCAGGGAGTCAATCGAGGCTGCTTTAGACCATGGGGGTGCCAGATTGGGCGTTCTTCTATGGTGTGATATCTCTGCCACCACCACTCCACCACTGGGTCAAGTCCCTGGGGGTGCTGTACTGGGATTTCTTCTCTAGGGGCTGCAATTTGACTCACTGTTGTTGAGTGCGCTGATAGAGCTGTAGTGGACTTGGTGAATTCGCTGCTGCTCTCGCCGGTGGCAATATGACGCCATTGCCACGCCCTCAGCCGTGAAACTGGCGTATTTCTTCTCTGGTTTTGCGCTCTACTCTGAGTCCCTGCAGGGTGTGCTGAGCCCAGCCACTGGGAGCTTTAGATTCTCCTTGCGCTGAAAAATCTGCCAAATCCCACCTGGCTGTTCTGCAGTGGCTCACCTTGCCTCGCTGTCCTCCGCTCCTCTCTGGAGCCTGGTGGGCTGTTGAGTGCGTTGGTCTGGTGCCGTTCGATGAACTTGCCGCTGTCGCTGGCAGTAAGGCGCTGCTGCCGCGTCATCGGGCGTGAGGCCGACGTGTGTCCTCTGTGGCTCTGAGCTCCGTTCTGAGTTCCCCTCTCTGGGGTCTGGTACAGCAAGGGAAAATGGCGCCCGCCGCTCCACGCCACGGCTCCAGCCACAGCAATGCGATCTGGATTCTTTCTGTGTCGCATTTTTCCAGCCCTCTTTTTCTCTGTCCCTTGTAATTACATTTTTTGTTTCTCTGCTGATGGTGTTTTCTTTTTTTTTTTTTTTTTTTTTCAGGTTAATGTTACGTTTCACTTTATTTTTTTTTCTTGCCAATATTTATTTTTTTTAATTAATTTATTTTTTAAATTGGTGCATTGTAGTCATATATCAATCACATTGGAGTACAAGACTTGAGAGGATATACAAGCACACATCATCCAATTAGCCCTCCTCCAGCCCCCGTCCCATTCCCTCCCCCTCCCTCCATCCCACACTTCTTTGGTGATTTACCTTGATACATTTGTTTATGTACCTCCTGCATTTTAAAGAGGCTCCGTCCTCCAGTATTACATACCCTCTGATTGATCACATTAGTTGCTTCACTATAGGGCCCTTTCTATAGCTCAACCTCTTCCTGTTGCCCTTTTCCTCCTAGTTATTGCTGATTAAGAGAAGCGTCTGATTTATATTTTCTGCGATATTTCTCTGTGCATGCTGTGTTGCAAGTACCAATCCCACTCTTGATGGTCCCAGTAGTGGCCTGGCTACTCAGTGGACTGATCCGGACCTCGCTGGCTCACGCAGCGGCCTTGCCTCATGGGAGGACCCAGTTCTGGTCTCGCTGGCCCCTGAACCGGTCAAACCCCTAATCTGCTGATGGTGTTTTCTGACTATGAAAGGTGCTGATTTTGTAGTAATAGAGATTGGTTGTTAGCGGGGCTCATAAGCCCTGCTTTTCTCCGTCGCCATCTTCCCGGAAGTTCCGTTTTTTTCTAATTTTTTAAATTTCATATTTTACAAAATTCTTACTATGTAGTTCTTTAATAGATTATTGTACATTGATATGAGTATAATAATAAAGACTAATATGGTCATATAAAGACTCTTCTGATAGGGACTACTACCTAGAATATATAAAAAACTTTAACCCAATTAAATAATGGGAAATTGAACTAAATAGACACTAATCAAAAGAAGAAATACAAATAGCCAATAAATATATGGGGAAATGTCCAGCATCTTTAGCAACCAAGGAAATGCAAAAATAAAACTACATTGAGAATCCATCTAACTTCAGTTAGAATGGCAATCATCAGGGTAGTATAGCGATATGTGCATAGCCATATTTATAGCAACACAATTTACAGTAGCTAAATGATTGAACCAACTGAGGTGTCTGTCAATAGATGAATGGATAATGAAAATGTTGTATATATGCATTAGAGAATTTTGCTCAGCCATAGAAAACAACAAAATTATGTTATTTGCAGGTAAGTGTATGGAATTAGAGACTATTGTGCTAAGTGAGATCAGCCAGTCACAAAGTTGAGGGTGGAATGTTTTTTCTCAAATGTGGAGCTAGGGAGAAAATAGGTAACAAAAGAGACTTTATAGATAATTGAGGAAAGTGATCAATAGAATAGTAGAAGAGAAAGGGGAAGGGTGGTGGGAAAGAGAAAAGGAAGAACTGTTGAAAGAAACAGCACAAATTATGTTCAGCCCATGTATGAAAGCATCACTACCAATATCACTGTTAGGAATGGGAGGGGCGGGTAGCAGAGTGGAATGTGAAGAGAAACTTCAAGACCTGTGTGCATGTTTGTATGACTTTGAGTCTCACTAAGATGTGTAATTACAGTGTACCAATGAAAGTATGTATTTTAAAGACTAAATGGCTGACAGAATGGTATGAGTTGGTTGGCCAGTAAGGTCAGTAATGATTTGACATGGGAAAGTCAGTTAATGTAAATTTACTCAATAACCATAATTCAATCCAAACCCAGTCTTTAGTGCCATTGGGTAAGAACATATGCTCAATATGGCAGACTTCTTTGTTTCTTGAAAACTGGGAATGTTTCATATTCAGTGAATCTGCAGTACCTATTAGTTGCCTAGTATTGTAGGTACTTGTGATTAAATACTTTGTTAGAAAGCATATTTACAATAGATAAAGTAAAATAACCAGATATAAGAAACAAGGGTGGGGAAGGGAATTATAATTTAAGTATGCATGTATGTGTATTGTTAGGGATTGAACCCAGGGGCATTCTACCTCTGAGCTATACTCCCAGTCCTTTTTATGTTTTTGTTTTGAAACAGGGTCTCACTAGGTTGCTACAGGTCTTACTAAATTTCTAAGACTGGCCTCAAACCTCCAATCTCTCTGTCTCAGCCTCCCAAGTACTGGGATTACAGATGTGCACCATTGTGCCCAGCTTAGGACTTGCAGTTTTAAATATTAAAATTCTCAAAAAGACATGAAGGAAAAGAGGTGATGAGCCATGTGGCTCTCTGGGAAACAGCACATGGTACAGCAAAATCAAAAAGAGTAGGATTATGCTTGGTGTGCTTGAGGAAACTCAAGAGTGTGTGGCTCGCAGATTCTGCAGGTTCTTGTGAATTATTCAAAGGATTTTGATTTGTATTCTTAGTGAAAAGGAGAAATGTAAGCTGGGCATGGTGGCGCACACTTGTAATCCCAGTGGAGGCAGAGACTGGAGGATCATGGTTCATGGACAGCCTCAGCTACTTAATGAGGCCCTTCACAAGTCAGTGAGACCCTGTTTCAAAAATTAAAAAGACTAAAAAATAGGGCTGGGGGTGTAGCTCAGAGGTACAATGCCCCTGGGTTCCATCCCCAGTTCAGGGGAAAAAAAAAAAAAAAAGGAGAAATGTAGCAGAGTTTAATCAGAGATTTAATTATTATGACTTAAGTTTTAATAGGATTATTGTGAATGCTCTTTTGGGAGTAGACTATAAGAGGGCCTGTTTAGAAGTAATGATAGAAATTAAAATTTTGAAGCCTATGGTAGTTGGTCACTAAACTCATGGTATATATACACTAAGTATAATACAGTGAATGTTTAACATTAGAGGTCCCCAGAATCTCTGCCAAATAGGTGACTATTTCTAAAACTTTAAAATGTGAATAATAAAACTATCTCACACAGTTGTGATAATTAAGTAATACATAATAGTTCCCAGCAATGTAAATACACAACAAAGGTTGATAGTTATCAGTGTCAGTAGTAGATGTTTCAATAAAGATTTGCTGAAATTGTTTTCTTTCATTTGCCATCTTCATCTAGGAATGGTCAACACCATGAAGCAACTGAGCTTGAATGTGAGGAAAATGTTATTCCAGATTCCCCGATAACAGCCTTTTCATTTTCTGGCGTAAACCGCCTACGAAGAAAGGAGAATCTCCATGTTCGATACATCGAAAAAACACAGAGTAAATTGGAGCACTCTGTCTGTACAAATGGTAAGGGTTAAAACTGTATTTTAGTCACCTCCTTTTGCTTTTTGCTTTTGGTGGGTGTGTGTATGTGTGTGCGTGCGTGCGTGCGTGCGTGTGTGTGTGTGTGTGTGTGTGTGTGTGTGTGTTGTACTGGTTAGAACTGTATTTTAGTCACCTAGCTTTGCTTTTGGTGGTGGTGGTGGTGGCAGCAGCGGTGGTATGTGTGTGTGTTTGTGTGTGTGTATTGTGCTGGGAATGAATCCATGGGTGCTGTACCTCTGAGGTCCCCCCCCCAGCCCTATTATATTTTTGTATTTTGAAACAGGGTCTCGCTGAGTTACTGCATGCTAGTTACCTGGTTTTGTAAAAATGTATTTGTCTATTTTTACATTATTGGATCTAGTAAAAGGAACACAGTCATTGTTCAAGTGACCCATAGTACAACTGTGAATTTAACTTCAATTAATAAAGTGAATGAGAGGGCATTTTCTGCTTGGATAGACACATATTGCTCATTTGATTATGCAAGTACTCAGCATTTTACAAATATGGAAAATTATTCTCCTTTTTCTTTTAAAAATATTCTTAACGTGTGTATAACTGAGTTGGAAAGACACTTAATGTTAATTTCTACCTCCTGTGTTGGAAGTATTAAATGCTGGTTTGCTTATTATTCACAACAAGCTTATTTTAATTCACACAAGCTTGTGAGGTAGCTATTAGCTCCTTTGTTTAATAAATAGAGATCTGTTTAGAGAGGTTAAAAAGTCAACTCAAAGTCAACTGTCAAATAGATAGCTCAGTCAAAAATAAAGTATTCATTGTACTGGTTCCAAACTTTACACTTTGCAGGGCTTACCCACAGATAGTCATGCCATTTGAAGCTGTTTTTAACTGGTTATATTTATTTATTATAATTTTTAGCACTTGGTGGTAATAAAGAAATAGCTTTATAATGTATATCCTTTGTAGACTATCAGTAATCTAATTCCAGCCCAGTTTACCATTTCTAAGAAATACCTTAAAACTACCTCTTCATATAAACCTGAAATGTGACATAACAAAATGATTATTCCTTTTAATGCTAACCTAAACTAAATGGTAAAGACTTTAATTTTTAGCCTAAGTTGTTTGTAACAAGTAAAGCATTTGGAGAAAGGAGGTGCACAAAGTTCTAGAGGTGTTCATATAATGCAGTACATCGTTGATAGTAGCTGTGCTTTCAAAAGAATAAATATATCTTTATTCATTGATATTGAAAAATTGGCACAGTTCTCTATTTTATGTGAGTTTGTATCTCCATCTAGTGGAAAACAAAAGAACTGATTCAAAGCCTACATGTAACAAGGAGCTAAATAATAATACAAGATTATAGATCTTGATGAATGAATATTCATTGACCTTTTAGTTGGCTACCAGATAGGATATGAACTATCTACATAATTTAGATAATGTTTAAATCTATGTATATGAATAGCCAGAAAACAAGCCACAGCAGTTTTCTCTTTTAGAAAAGTCTTGTGTATCCATCATAAATGCTTTTTTTTTCTTCTTCACTGGATAAGAGCATCATATAACTATTTAAAAACTTAATTTTAATCTTGTGGTAATCTTTTGGTGTGTGCATATGTATGTGTGTGTGGTTCTGGAGAGCAAGCCCAGGGATGTTCTACCTGAGTTCCACCCATAGTCCTATTTTACTTTTTAATTTTGAAATGGCCTCACTGAGTTGCTGATGGCCTCACTAAGTTGTTCAGGCCGTCCTCAAACCTGCAATCTTCCTGTCTCAACCTCCCAGGTACTGGGATTACAGGTGTGTGCCACCATTAAGTTCTAATAATTTTTTATTTGAACTCTTAAATTTTAGTTTTAAGATATAACTTTTGAGCAGTGCAAATTATTTTAAAAGTTTTAAATGATTTAATGACTAATCCTGTTCTTTTGTTTTCTTGTTTACATTAGATGTATAGTGCTTTACATATATTATTTTCAAGTTATAATTAAATCTCTATTTTCCTTTTTCTTTTGTTTTTCTTTGAAGAAAATTCTTAAATACTAGAAATATTTCTTATAAAGCATGTTTCAGGGTTTCCTTCCAGAAGATAAAACCCAAATAAAAGTTATGGAGATACGTGCTATAGTACACATTTTAAATTTAACCTGATTTTCAGCAGATACAGAAAGAAAAGAAACATTAGAATACATTCAAATATTTCTGCTTAGACAACTTAGGTCAGAAGAAACCTGCCCTAGTTCTCTATCCCATCACTTTCTTAACTTTTATCTTTGTTTCTTAGTACTACTCAAGAAATTTTCCTTTCTTTCTTTCTTTTTTCTTTCTATTATTATTATTATTATTATTTATTTATTTATTGCAGGACTGGAGATGGAACCTAGGGGCATTGTACCTCCAAGCTACAACCCCCAGTCCTATTTCTTTTTTTTTTTTTTTTTTTTTTTGAAACAGGGTCTCACTGAATTGCAAAAGGCCTTGCCAAGTAGCTGAGGCTGTGTGCGAATGGCGATCCTCTGATCTCTGCTTCCCAGATGCTGGGATTGCAAGCGTGCACCACCACGCCTGGCACAAGAAATTTACTTCTTGAAATATGAGAATTAGCCGGGCGTGCTGGCTCACGCTTGTAATCCCAGCACTTGGGAGGTTGAGACAGGAGGACGCACAGGTTCAAAGCCAGCCGCAGCTACTTAGTGAGGGTCTCAGCAACTTAGTGAGACCTTATTTCCAAATAAAATATAAAAAATAAGTCTGGAAGTATAGCCCGGAGGTAGAAAGCCTCTGGGTTCCACCCCCAGTACCACCAAAATATATATATATGTATATATGAGAATTATGTAAATAAAATAGTTTTTGTAATTCATTTAAAGACAAGTTTGTATTGGCTTATTAGAATATTATAATTTTTCATTACTATTGTTTGTTTAATTATGTGATCTCTCCTCTTTTGCCCCTTAGAATTAAGAAAAGCATCCAAAGCTTCATCTCATTCACAGCATAAGCCTAATGAAAATGAAATTCTAGTCGCTGACACCTGTGATCCAAGTCAAGCTCCAATGACTAGTAAGATACTGAGATTACTTTTTGTGGTTGTTGGTAGGCAAGAATGACCAACAGTCAGAATCAGACAAAATTTCAAAGATATTTTTCATATAATTTTGTTTATACTTCTAGTTGCTTAGAAGTCTTTTCATATTAGAAAGCAGTATTATCCTAGTAATAATTCATTTTAAAATCTACATCTATATAAATACAGATTGCTAGTGATTTAAGTAAGGCTTTACTGTGGTTTACTCATTAATTCAATAATTAAGTGTCTACTATATTACCAAGCACTGAACCAAACAAAACCCTTACCCCTGTGGAATTTACAGTCTAGTTGAGGAAGAAAGAACATAAATATGTGTCAGGTAGTGTCAGGTGTTCTGAAGAGAAATGAAACAGGCTGAGAGGAATATTAGAAAGCTTCACGCATAAAGTGACATTTGAGCAGAGACTGAGGGAAGTGTTTGAATATCTGGGAGATAGCAGTAGCTAGCAAGGAAATGGGTAAGAGAATTTATTTTTTTTCTAGTGGTACTAGGGATTGAACCCAGAGACATTCTACCTCAGAGCTACACATGTACCCCAACCCTGTTTTATTTTCTATTTTGAAACAGGGTCTCACTAATTTGTTGAGGCTGACCTCAAACCTCCAATCCTCTGTCTTAATCTCTCAAGTACTGGGATTACAGCATTTGCTGCCATTCCTTTTCCAAGAATGGATGTTTAGCTTATGAGTGCAAGACTGATTTTCTAGAAGTTACAGGTTATCTTATATTAGTATGTACATAGAATTAGGTCTATGTGTGCTCTTCCCAAGTGCACACAGCCTATGTCTATAACAGGGTGCTCGGGAAAGAGCACTGAGTGTTACAGAACGAGACAGAGAGAAAGAAAATACATTTGCACACCTTTTTGGTCACTCATTGCACTAAAATTCTTCCAGCAAAAGTCACCAATGTTGCTGATCCCTAATAAATGTGGTTCTGGACCTGTTTTTTACTTTCTCTTTATGAGGGATCTCACCTAGAGTCAGTACTCTACCACCCATACGCTAATAAATCCCAAATCTATGTCCCTGTTCCAAGATTTTTATCCTGTATTCCGAACCAATGCATCTGCCTGCTATTGAGCATCTCTACCTGGGTAGCCTTCACCTTCAGCATGTAAACAATGAAATTAAGAAAAATAGACCTATCCTTTTTCTGAGATTTAAAACCTCTGTGAATTGCTGGGTATGGTGGCGCATGCTTGTAATCCCTGCGCTTGGGAGGCAGAGACAGGAGGATCACTGTCCTTTTGGCAGGTTCGAAGCCAGCCTCGCTGGCTTAAGAGACCCTGTTTCCAAGTAAAAATATAAAATAGGTCTGGGGAGTGTAGCCTGGAGGTAGAAGGGTTCCATGCCCAGTACCACCAAAAAATTATAATAATAATAATAATAAATAAAACCTCTGTGAATTACAGTATACACATCTTTTAGGTTACCTAAATCAAGCTTTTAGTCATGCTAGACTCCTGCTTCTTCATCTCATGTTTCTAAACAACCTCTTAACTCTCATTTATTCCACCTCCTAATTGTCCAGTCTACATGTTCTTCTCCACCTCCATTATACTTATTTTGGTCTTCAGCATTCTTATGCTAAGACTGTTGTAGTAATCTAATGAGTCCCCCTGTCTACTACTACTAGTGATTGCTTCTTTTCCAGAAGCCTTTCACAGCCAGAATTCCATTTTCAATTCTACTATTATTGTTTCTGTCCTCCCTTTAAAACTTGGATTTCTTTTCATGGTCTACTGGTGAAATTCTAAACTCCTTAGCATAATCTGACCCCTAACTCCCCTAACTAAGCTTATGTCCTGCTAACCTCCATCTGTGATTCAGTGTCTAACAGTTAAACCACATGTAGTTCCCTATACACAGAATTTTGTTTCTTGTGTTTATACCCTTAAACATACCTAGTATCCCACTTTTTGCCTCCGGTCTACATAACTTGCAAAACTCTACTTTCTCTTTAGGGTCAGTTGGGGCATCACTTTGTGTAGTTTGCTTTCATTTCCCAAGGCAGAGTTAGGAGTCTGTGTTTAAGTCACTCTTTTTTTTGGGGGGGGGGGTGGTACTGGGGTTCTTGGAAACCCTTGTACCTCCGGGCTACACTCCCAGACCTGTTTGTTTTTTATATTTTTATCTGGAAACAGGGTCTCTTAAGCCAGCACAACTGGCTTCGAACCTGCGCAATCCTCCTGTCTCCGCCTCCCAAGCGCAGGGATTACAAGCGTGTGCCACCACGCCAGGCTTAAGTCACTCTTTATATGTGCCTTTATGATGTTTCTCACATTCTACTGCAGTTTTATTTTTATATTTCAACTATAGTCATAAGCTCCTTGAGAACAAGAACTTTTTCCTTTGATCTAGTGCTTAGCATAATACCTGGAACACAGTAAATGCTCGGTAAATACTTGATGATTTATAGAAACTATATGTATAAAACTTTATAAAGTACTTAAATATAGATGATTATTACTATGTAGATAATATGTTAGTTACCTTAAATTTTTAAAATACAGTGCTAAAAACCTTTCTCATACATTTATGAAACATACAATAAATATAGTTTAATTTTTCTGCTTTACCTTAGGACAAAATAATCTATTGAAACCCCATTTTATGATTTTTTCCAGTGTTAATAAGAAAATTAATTTACTTACTGCATTCTGTTCATTTAAGAAAAATAGAAAACCTTGCTGAAAATATTTAGCAAGTATAGATGCAAAACACCTGCTAAAATTTATTGCTACATATAGTAGATATTTTTACTTTGGAACAAAACTTAAAAATTTATCCAGTGTCATCTTATGAAGTGTTTCTTTGAGCCTTTTCCTTACTTTTAATAATTTTTTTATATATGTAATTTCTACAATTATATAATTGGTTTATTTTTTCATACTTAGAAACACATGGAACAAGCAGTTACCCCACTGATAAAACATCTTTTAATTTGGATACAGTTGTTGCTGAAACACTTGGAATCAATGTTGAAGAAGAACCTGTACGTATTTAGTTTGATGATAATATCAATTACTTCATAAGTACATTTATATCCATTTTTAGAGAACTGAGCAAGAGACAAATTATTTTATCCAAAGGTAATTGAACAAAGACATAGAACAAAACTAGTGTTAGAAAGGTCTATTTATCTGTCTCATGCAGTCCCAGAAATCAAGTCTTAAATTTATTTATTTATTTATTTTTTTGGTGGTGGTGGTACTGGGGTTCCTGGAAACCTTTCTATCTCCAGACTACACTCCCAGACCTATTTTATACTTTTTTTTTTTTAATTTGGAAACAGGGCCTCTTAAGCCAGCATGGCTGGCTTCGAACCTGCGCTATCCTCCTGTCTCCACCTCCCAAATGCAGGGATTACAAGAGTGCGTCACCACGCCTGGCTAAGTCTTAAGAATTTTTAGTATATGATTGAGTCAGAATTATAGGGGATGACCCTGGCCTGGTGGTTCATACCTATAATCTCAGTACTTTGAGAGGCTGAGCTAGGCAGATTGCAAGTTTCAAAGCCAGCCTCAGCAGTTCAGTGAGACCCTCTGCAACTTAGTGAGACCCTGTTTCAAAATTAAAAAAAAAAAAATTAAAAAGGCTGGGATTGTATCTTGGAGGTAGAATGCCACTGGGTTCAATCACCAATATAAATTTTTTTTAACAGAAAATCAATGATAGCATAGGGGATTTATTTTGTAAGTCCTCTCTCTTGTCCCCTCTTTCAAGTTCCCTCTCTACCCTCATTCTATCTAAGAAAAGATATAGACCTTTAGGTTGATTTCAGAATGTATTGGGTCTGTTTTATATCCTTTAAATTGAAGTTTGATTTAGAAAAAGAAGACTGAATTATTCGGACTACCAAGAAATGCCATTCCAGGCACACCTAATTCTTAGGGATTAGATCAGAGATTGTCCCTGTGATATTTTTTTCCTTCAGTCCTTCATTATTACATCAGGCAAGTTTACTTTTTTTTTTAATTTATCCCTAGAAAATTGAAATCTTTAATTTTAAGAAGTTCTGTTTTAGTACAACTTTAAGTATTCTTTTTGCTTAACTTAGCAAATGTATGTGTGGTCTTAAAAGGTCGTCTTATTATTGAATTCCCCAAAACTGAAATTTTTATTATATATTTTTACCTTTTCATATCAATCCTCAACTGATAGTAGGTAGTTTTTAATGTTTGAACTTTAAATGGTTAATGATTTCTAATTAACTCCTACCTACAAACCTGGCAAGTCAGTAGTTTAAATACCAAATGTATTAAAGGAGTTGATATCTGAAGACTTGCTGCTCTAAGTGTGATCCATAGTTCAAAAGCAGTTGTAACACTTTTGAAGTTTGTTAGATATACAGAATATCAGACCTACTAAACTTATATTTTAACAAGATATAAAGTCAATTTGTATGCATATTAAAGTTTGAGAAGCCCTGTTTTCTAAAGGATCCTATTAATTCATTTGTATTCTTTTTTTAAAATTTTTATTGGTGCATTATATTCATACATCATATTGGGGTAAAAAACTTGTGTGTACATGCATGTACACATCACTGATTTAACCCCTACCCAATTCCCACCCCATTCCCTCCCCATCCCTCCTTGCCTTGCTTGGCTTAGTGGTTGACTTCGATATGTTTAAGTACATTGTGAGCTTTAGAGATTTTCCTCTTCCCCCCTCCTTTCTCCTCCTTTAGGTTGTCTTGTTTGCTCCTCTATAGAATTTCCTCTTTCAAGAGTTCCTCCTATGACCCCTTTCTCCCTAACTCTCACATATGAGGGAAAGCATCTGATTTCTTATTTTTTGTGATTGACTAATCTCACTTAGCATAATGCCCTCCAGTTCCATCCATTTCCCTGAAAATGATGTAATTGAGTTTTTTTTAATTGCTGAGTAAAATTCTATTGTGTACATATCCCACAGTTTTGTAATCCATTCATCTGTTGATGGACATCTTGGCTGGTTCCATAGTTTGGCTATGGTGAATTGTGCAACTATGAACATAGATACAAATACATTAGTTTGCTAGTTTGGTTTCCTATCTTTTGGGTAGATACCCAGAAGTGGTATTGCTGGATCAAATGGTATATTTGTTTCCATTCTTCTGAGGATTCTCCATACTGTTTTCCAAAGTGATTACACTAATTTTCAGTCCCACCAGTTCCCACTTGTCCACATCCTCACCAGCATCTGTTGTTGTTTGTGTTTTGAATGATGGCCATTCTAGTTGGAGTTAGGTGAAATCTCAGGGTAGTTTTGTTTGCATCTCTCTGATTGCCAGTGATGTTGAGCATTTTTTCATGGATTTATTGGCCATTTGAATTTCTTCTCTTGTGAAGTGTCTATTTAGTTCTTTTGCCCATTTTGTATTGGATGCTTTGTTTTCTTAGTGTTAAGTTTCTTGAGTTCTCTGTATATTCTGGATATTAGTCCTCTATCAGAGGTAGAGGTGGCAAAAATCTTCTCCTATTCTGTTGGCTCTCGATTGAGGTTCTTGACAGTTTCCTTTGCTGAACAGAAGCTCTTCAGTTTCATACAATCCCACGTATTGATTCGCCTTTTAATTTGTTGTACCTTTGGGGTCTTTTTGTGAAAGTGTTTATCTGTGTCTATGTGTTGCAGTGTTGGACCTATGCCCTCTTCAAGGAGCTTCAAGGTCTCTGGTTTGATTTCCAAGTCTTTGATCCATCTTGAATTGACTTTTGTACAGCATGAGAAAGTGGGATTAATTTCCAATTTTCTGCATATGGTTAACCAGTTTTGCCAGCACCATTTGTTGAAGAGGCTATTTTTTTCCAGTGTATATTTTTAGCCCCTTTGTAAAAAAATGAATTGGCTGAAAGCGTGTGGATTTGTTTCTGGGTCTTCTATTCTGCTCCATTGGTCTATGTATCTGTTTTTGTGCCACTACCATGCTATTTTTATTACAGTGGCTTTGTAGTATAGTTTAAAGCCAGGTATTGTGATTCCTCCTGTGTAGTTTTTGTTGCTGAGAACTACTTTGGCTATGCTGGGCTTTTTGTTATTCCAAATAAATTTAAGGACTGATTTTTCTATGTCTGTGAGGAATGATCTTTGTAATTTAATGGGCATTGCGTTAAATCTGTAGATCACTTTTGGAAGGATGACCATTTTAATGATATTTATTCTGCCAATCCATGAACATGGAAGATCCTTCCATCTTCTAAGATCTCCTTCGATTTCTTTTTTCAGTATTTTATAATTTTCTTTGTAGAGATCTTTTACCTCCTTGCTTAAGTTTATTCCTAAGTATTTTATTTTTTGTGGGAGATCCTCAGTGGAAGTGTTTTCTGAATTTCTTTTTCAGTGGATTTATGGTTGGTGTACAGGAAAGCTTTTGATTTTTTAAGATTGATTTTGTATCCAGACACTTTGCTGAATTTGTTGATCAGTTCTATAAGCCTTTGATTGAGTTTGTTGGGTTTTCTAAATATAGTATCATGTCATCTGCAAATAGTGAAAGTTTAAGTTCTTTTCCTATTTGTACTCCTTTGATTTCCTCTTCTTGCCTTATTGCTCTAGCTAGAATCTCAAGTACAATATTGAAGAGAAGTGATAATGGACATCCTTGTCTTGTTCCTGTTTTTAGGGGAATTCTTGAAGTTTTTCCCCATTTAATATGATGTTGGCGGTGGGCTTATTATAGATTGCTTTTATGATGTTGAGATATGTTCCTTCTATTCCAATTCTCTGCAGTGTTTTAATCATAAAAGGATGTTGGACTTTATCAAATGCTTTTTCTGCATCTATTGAAATGATCCTGTGATTTTTGTCTTTGATTCTGTTTATATGATGAATTACATGGATTGATTTTCATATGTTGAACCAGCCTTGCATCCCTGGGATGAACCCTACCTGGTCATGGTGAATGATTTTCTTGATGTGGTTTTGAATGCGTGTTGCTAGTATTTTGTTTAATAATTTTGCATCCAAGTTCATCAGAGATATAGGCCTGTAGTTTTCCTTCCTTGAACTGTCTTTATTCGGTTTGGGTATTAGTGTGATGTTGGCTTCATAGAATAGAATGTATTTGGAAGAGTCCCACTTTTTTCTATTTCACGAAATAGTTTGAGGAATATTAGGGTTAGCTTTTCTATAAAGGTTTTATAGAATTCACTTGGAAAACCATCTGATCCTGGGCTTTTCTTTGATGGTAAGCTCTTTATTGCTGTTTCAATCTCTTTAATTGTTATTGGTTGGTTTAAGTGTTCTATATCTTCTTAACTCAGTTTAGGAAGGTTGTATTTATCTATGAAGTTGTCAATTTCCTCCAGATTTTCCCTTTTTTGGAATATAGTTTTTCAAAGTAGTTTCTGATAATCCTCTGGATTTCTATACTGTCAATAGTAATGTCTCCTTTTTCATCTCTTATCTTCATAATTTGGGTTGATTCTCTTTTTTTTTAGTTAGGTTGGCTAGTGGTTTATCTATCTTGTTAATTTTTTCAAGAAACCAGCTTTTGGTTTTGTTGATTTTCTGTATTTTTTTTATTGGTGCATTGTAATCATACATCACATTGTAATACAAGACTTGAGAGGATATACAAGCACACATCATCCAATTAGCCCTCATCCACTCCCCCATCCCATTCCCTCCCCCTCCCTCGATCCCATGCTTGTTTGGTGATTAACTTTGATACATTTGTTTATATACCTCCTGAGTTTTAAAGAGGCTCCATCCTCCCCTATCCCATACCCTCTGATTGGTTACCTTAATTGCTTCGCTATAGGGCCCTTTCTATACCTCGACCTCTTCCTGTTATCCCTTTCCTCCTGGTTATTGCTGATTAGGGGAAGCATCTGGTTTTTATTTTCTGCGATATTTCTCTGTGCATGTCACGTTGCAAGTACCAATCCCACACTTGACGGCCCCAGTAGTGGCCTGGCTACCTGGTGGACTGATCCAGACCTCACTGGCTCAGGCAGCGGCTTTGCCTCATGGGAGGCCCCAATTCTGGCCTCGCTGGCCGCCACACCGGCCTAAACCCTCGGCTGGCTCTGATCCCGGCCTCGGTGGCCCCAGCACCTGTCTTGCTTCAAGGCAGGCTCCGTCCCAACATCGCTGACCCTAGCACCGGCCTAATTCCTCGGCAGGCTCCGATCCCGGCCTCGGAGGCCCCAGTAGTGGCCTTGCCTCAAGGCAGGCTCCGATGCCGGCCGCTGGCCCCGGCACCGGCCTAACCCCTCAGCAGGCTCCGATCACAGCCTCAGAGGAGGCCTCAGTAGCGGCCTTGCCTCACGGAAGGCTCCGATGCTGGCCTCGCTGGCCCCAGCACTGGCCTAACCCCTTGGCAAGCTCCGATCACAGCCTCGGAGGCCTCAGTAGCGGCCTTGCTTCACGGAAGGCTCCAATGCCAGCCACTGGCCCCGGCACCGTCCTAACCCCTCGGCAGGCTCCGATCATGGCCTCGGAGGTCCCAGCACTGGCCTTGCCTCACGGCAGGCTCCATTCCCAGCCTCACTGGCCCCGGCACCTGCTCTAATTTTAATAGTTTCCTGTCTTCCACTGGCTTTGGGGTTCAATGTTCCTGCTTTTCAAGGGCTTTGAGGTGTGTCATTAGGTTATTTATTTGAAGATTTTCTGTTTTTCTTATGTGAGCACTCTTAATACTGCCTTCAAAGTTTCCCAGAGGTTTTGATATTTTGTATCTCTATTTTCATTTGTTTCTAGAAATTTCTTGATTTCACCTCTTATGCCTTCTATGACATAAGACTCAATGAACTTGCTGCTGCCGCTGCTGGCAATATAGCACCACTGCCATGCCCCCGGCCATGAGGCTGGCGTATTCTCTGGTTTTGAGCTCCACTCTGAATCCCTGCAATGTGTGCTGAGCCCGGCCCCTGGGAGCTTTAGATGTTCCTTACGCCAAAAAAACTGCTGAATACCACCTGGCTGTTCCGCAGCTGCTCACCTCAGCTCGCTGTCCACCCCTTCCCTCTCTCTCTCATTTGTATTCTTTTCCCCTCATCTTGATAATGTTTTTAGAATTGGGGTTTTATATACCAGTTGTATAATATACTTATAAAATTTTAAAATTTTGATGTTTTTTCTTTCTTTAAACTTAAAACACTTCATATTTTTATTTGATAAGATTTACATAACAAAATTAATCATTTTAAGGTGTACAATTCAGGGACATTTAGTTCATTCACAGTATTATGCAACGATTACCTCTGTGTAGTTATAAATCATGTTTGTTAGCCCAGAAAAAAGCCCCATACCCCTGAAACATAATGTGTCCATTTCACCCATCTTTTTGTAACCCCTGGTAGCCACCAATCTCGTCTCTGTCCCTTTGGATTTACCTATTCTAAATATTTAATGTAAATGAAATCATATATTATTTGGCCTTTGAATCTGGCCTTTTTAGCACTATATTTTTGAGGTTAACTTACAATGTAGCATTTTTTTTTTGGTACTTTATCCCTGTTTAAGGATGAATAATTCCATTGCATGCATGTGCTTCATATTTTACTATTGAAGGAATCTCCAGGTCCCATGAGCCCTCTTCGTGATGAGCTCTACCACTCTCTGGAAGGAGATCACAAGAAGCAGCCTTTTGAGGAATCTACAAGAAATGGTGAAGATAGTTTAAGGTAATTTGGAGCACTTTGATTAAATCTTATAAATATTGATGAGATCCCATTATAATTAAACCATTTAATGAAACCCTTCTTAATGAAACCCTTCTTTCTTAGCGTAAGTTTGGTTTTCTTCCTTTTTTTTTTTTTTTTTTTTCTTTGGTGGTACTGGGGTTCCTGGAAACTCTTCTACCTCCAGGCTACACTCCCAGACACCTATTTTATATATATATATATATATATTTTTTTTTTTTTTTTGAAACAGGGTCTCCTAAGCCAGCTAGGCTGGCTTTGAACCTGTGCGATCCTCCTGTCTCCACCTCCCAAGTGCAGGGATCAAGCGTGCACCACTACACCTGGCCCTATCTGTTTGTTTTTTTGGGTTTTTGTTTGTTTGTTTGTTTGTTTTGGTGGTACTGGGGTTCCTGGAAGCCCTTCTACCTCCAGGCTACACTCCCAGACCTATTTTATACTTTTTTGTATTTGGAAACAGGGTCTTTTAAGCCAGTGCGGCTGGCTTTGAACCTGCGCAATCCTCCTGTCTCTTCCTCCCAAGTGCGGGGATTACAAGCGTGCGCCACCACGCCTGGCGTTGTATTTTTGTTTTTAAAAATGTCTCTTAGCCAAGCCTAGTGGCGCACGCTCGTAATCCCAGCATTCGGGAGGATGAGACTGTAGAGGATCATGTAGAGGTTCGTGGCCAGCCTCAGCTACTTAGTGAGGCCCTCCACAACTTAGTGAGACCCTGTTTCAAAATAAAGAATAAAAAATAGGGCAAGAGGCATAGCTTGGAGGTCAAATACCCCTGGGTTCCATCCCCAGACCCACACAAAAAATAAAAAGTATCTTAATGAACAATTGAGCTTTTTGCATTATAGTAGAGAGGTGGGTGTTATTTTAAGGACCTTTTTGTACATTCTCAAGCAGTATTTAAGATCTCCCAGCCTTGTTACTCTACTCCTTTTTAGACCAAATCATCACTTCTGTTTTTATCTTTCCAAACACTACCTATTATTCAAAATATAAGCTTGGACAAGCTTCCAAGATTGTGTTGCATCTCACTTTTTTATTAATTTCAAAATATTCATTAATAATAATATCTATATTAATGTAGCAAATTGCTTGGTTGGTATATATATATATGTATATTTATGTGTTATATATATCACATTTAATCTGTCATGATAGTAACTCATTAAGGTAGGTTTTACTAACCCCCAACTCCTTCTTTTGGCGGATGACAAAAACACAGCTCCAGAGAGGTTCGGTGTCTTGTTTAAGGCCACTTAGCTATTAAGTGGTAGACCCAGCGTTCTTACCTGTCCCCCAGCCTCAAACTTAAACCTAGTATTTTTTTTTAATACTATCTTCTTTGCTAAAGATAGGATCTTAGTTTATATTTAGTTCTATAGTATAAGGATTCCGGAGGCTGGAAGTGTAGCTAAGCAGTAGAGTGCTTGCCTCGCAAGCTGGAAGCCCCAGGTTTGATGTCTAGCACTACCCCCCCCAAAAAAAAATTTTTTATTTATTGGAATTTATTAAAAATTTTTATATGTTGAAGTTATTTAAGTTACTTGGGGAAAATGATAGCTGAAACATCATGGTATTGAGACATTTTCTGTTTCATTTTCCTCTACATTTTGTCTGCCAAATGAAGCAAAGTCAAGGGCTATGCTGTATCTTAAGTTTTTTTTAACCATTTGCTCTGATATGTAGGTAAAACCTTACTATTCTGTGTTAGCAAAAACATTTTTAGGATTCTTTTCTCTTAATTTTTATACTATTCCTTTAGTAGAAAACAAATTTTATAACTTTTTAAATTTAGATTTTCAGATTCTATTTCAAAGACGACACCTCAAGAAGAACTGACTACTCGGGTTTCATCTCCTGTGTTTGGAGCTACCTCAAATGTGAAAAGTAGTTTGGGCTTGAATACAAGTTTGTCCCCTTCTCTTTTAGACACTGGGGGAAAAAACCATCTGAAGACAGCCCCTTTTAGCAACACTTCTGTTTCTAGATCAGAGAAAACTAGATCAAAATCTGAAGATAGTACTCTTTTCACACATAGTCTTGGATCTGAAGTGAGTAAGATCATTAGCCAGCCATCTTCTCATAAGCAGAAACTTAAAAATATAAGTGAATCCATAAGTGAACAGAATAGTACTGATCATATTAAAGATGCTATTACTGATAAACATTTGATGCCCCTGAAACCATTGGGAGGCAGAACATCAAAAAGGAAGAAAACTGAAGAAGAAGAAACTGAGTATGAAGTAAGCTGCCCCCAAGCCTCTTTTGATAAGGAAAATGCTTTTCCTTTTCCAATGAATGGTCAATTTTCCATTAATGGGGACCATGTGATGGATAAACCTCTGGATCTCTCTGATCGATTTTCAGCTATTCAGCGTCAAGAGAAAAGCCAAACAAGTGAGACCTTTAAAAACAGATTTAAACAAGTGACTCTTTATGAGGCTTTAAAGCCCATTCCTAAAGGTTCTTCGTCAATTCATAAGGCCTCGGATGGGAGCTGCCCGTTACCCACAGATTCTCCAGAGGAGCCCTGTTTACAGGAGTGTAGCTTCCAGTCCTTGAATAAGTCCTCTCCAGATAATAAAGCATGGCTACAAATAAAAGAAGAAAATCCTATCTTCAAAGTTCCTCTCTGTCCACATGAAAGTTCAGAGACAGAGAATGTTTTTGATGACATGAATAGTACTGGTTCTAACGAGCCAATAAAAATTAAAAACAGGTCAGTCCATAAAGGTTGTGAACTTGCATCAGTTCTTCAGTTAAACCCATGTAGAATTGATAAAACAAAGACTCTTCAAAACAACCAAGGTATGTACACCATAAACAGAATTTCTGCTTTTTAAAATTACCTTAAGTTGGATATTATTTGCAATCTTTGATTATGTTAAATTGGGTTGGACATGGTGGCACACATGTGTAATCCCAGTACTTGAGAGGCTGAAACAGGAGGATCACATGTTTGAAGATAGCCTCAGCAAGTAGTGAGACTCTCATCAACCTATTGAAATCCTGTTTCAAAATAAAAATAAAATAGGGCTGGAGATGTAGCTTAGAGGTTGTGTGTGTGTGTGTGTGTGTGTGTGTGTGTGTGTACGTACATTGTTTTAGACAAAAGTTTTTTCTCTTTCTGCATGTTTCTGTGTGTATGGGATGGTTCTCAATGGTTTTGTTTTACCTGTGATTTTTTTGCTCTTATGCTTTTTGAAAAAATGAATCCAAATATCTGCTTTTATAAGCAATTTTGTGAGTAATTTTATATAGTCAAAAGATTTAAAATTTTAAACTACAGAATTTTTTAAAATGAAGGAACTTTCATAGCTAAAACTTGTTCCTCATCCTGTCCTGCCCTTTTTCTGTGCATTTATGTTTATCTGTAAATATACTCATGTATGCATTTGTATAGGTTTTTAAACTTTTTATTTGAGAACATAGTTTGCCCTAAGATATAGATAAATCTTTTCCTAAGTTTACTGTGTTTTAAAGGAGCCCCTTTGTTTTTAGACATCAAACATTTCTGTAATTGAGATACTATATTTTAATATTTTTATTGGAGCATTATAGTCTCATGTCATAAACATGTTCACAATGATAGCGACCTACATGCACACAGTACCTAGTGAGTTTCCCCCGGCTTTTTCCCCACTCCCCTGCCTTCCTCATCCTAGACACTGAGATTGGCCTTGGTATTCTCCCATATGTACAAAAAAGTCAGTGGACGGGCTTCTTCATTAATTCTCTCTCCCCTCCTCAAAGCCACCTCTCTCACTCCACTCGAGTTTCTCTTCTGTTATCTGAAGTCCCTCTTATATCTTACTTGGCAAATTATTCAGGTGGCAAATTATTCTTTCATTTTGGGCTTTTTCTTCCAACAAGGGTTTCAGTCTTTTATGAAAAAAAATT
Organism: Muscardinus avellanarius; assembly: GCF_963383645.1. NCBI lineage: Eukaryota > Metazoa > Chordata > Mammalia > Rodentia > Gliridae > Muscardinus > Muscardinus avellanarius. Next base: position 52,555,913 of record NC_137803.1, on the reverse strand, counting down.
TTTTTTTACTTTCATTCCTCTTTTTTAGCTTTTTAGATTTTATGATTACTCTAGGGATTATTATATTCCTAATTAACTTTTTATTACATTTCATATAGCTGTTATATCTACATAAAGTACATTGAAAATCCTCTAGACAGTGTTATAATTTTAACTTTTTTTTTTGGTGGTACTGGAAACTCTTCTACCTCCGGGCTACACTCCTAGACCTATTTTTTTTATATTTTATTTAGAAACTAGGTCTCTTAAGCCAACGAAGCTGGCTTCAAACCTGCGCGATCCTCCTGTCTCCGTCCCAAGTGCAGGGATTATAAGCGTGCACCACCACGCCCGGCATAATTTTAACTTTTTAGAAAACATTTTTATTGATTCATAAATCATATACCATTAGAATCACCCATGAAAGTGTCCAAATCAGTGGTTTGGGTATGTTCCTAAAGTTGTACAACCATCATTATATCTTAAGTTTAGAACATTAATATCACCCTCTTTTTCTGTTTTTCTTCTCCCATCCTAAGCACAATTAATTTACATTTTATCTCCAAAAATTTAACTAGTCTAGATGGTTCATATAAAATGACATTTCATATATTGTCTTTTGTGTTAATTTTTTACTTGGTGTAATGTTTTCCATTTTAACCATATTATAGCATATATCAGTATTTCATTGTATAAATATATGATGTTACTTTACCTATTCATCAGTTGATAGAAAGTTGTTTCCACTGTTTTGCTGTTGTGAATAATGCTGCTGCAAACATTTTTGTACAAGTTTTTGTATAGATATGGGTTTTTTTTTTTTTTATACCTAGGCGTGGGATTACTATGCCAACTCTGTGTTTAATTTTTTGAGAAACTCTTTATTTTCCAAAGCAGCTAAACTATTTCATATTCCTACCAACATTGTGTGCATGTTCCATCTTCTCCATATCTTCACTAACCCTTGTTATTTATCTTTCTAATTCTAGCCATCTTATGGGTGTGAAGTGGTATTATGATTTTTCACTTTTCTAATGGCTAATGGTGTTGAGCATTTTTTCATATGCTTGTTGGCCATTTGAATTGCCTTTTCAGAATCTTTACTCATTTTTAATTGGGGTGTTTTATCTTTAATTATGTGTTAAAATTTTTTCTGCCATTCTGTGGTTCCCATAACATTTTTAAGTGATGAGAATTTTCTAAATCAAGTATTTTTGTGTGTATGTGTGTGACATTGGAGATTAAACCCAGAGCCTTGTGCATGCTAGGCAAATGCTCTACCACTGAGCTATTATATTCCCAGCCCTATCTCTTTTTTTTTTTTTTTTTTTTTTTTTTTTTTTTTTTTTTGTTACAGAGTCCACCTAAGTTGCCCAGGCTGGCCTCAAACTTGTGATCCTTCTGCTTCAGTCTTCTCAGTAATTGGGATTACAGGTATGCACACCATGCCCATCTTTAAATCAGTGTTTAATTGCATATTTTTTCTCCTTATTTAAGATGCATCCTTTGAAAATATTCAGTGGAGTATAGATCCAGGAGCAGACCTTTCTCAGTATAAAATGGATATTACTGTAATAGATACAAAGGTAAGTTAAAAGAAATAAGTGAAATAAAACCAAAACCCATTATCTTATTCTAGTGAGTTAGTCAACCTTCCCTCCTGACCCACTTTGTGGCCTTGAGAAGGTTAAATACTACTTAAAACCTACATCTGTTCAGAAAATAAAGAAGTAAAGATGCTTGTTCTTCCAACGTCATGGTATTTTTGAAAGAGTAATAAGACTTTCAGAGTTTTAAAAGCCTTTTGGAGACAGGCAGCTGGAGGAAAGCCCACCAAGTGCAGTGTACATGTGTATCACTATCACTGTGATGTGACTATGACACTGATGTGACTATGATGCACCAGAAAAGTATGTGTGTGTGTGTGTGTGTGTGTGTGTGTGTGTGTATGCAGCTTAAAGAAGCAAATAACATCTTAGCTGAAAACATTAATATAGTTTTAAAATAATGCAAATTCTAGTTACATATTTTAAATAATTTTTTAAATTTTTATTGGTGCATTGTAGTGATACATCTTAATGGAGTACAAGATGGTAGAGGCATACACATACACATCACCCAATGAGCCCTTACCCAGTTCCCACCCCATTTTCTCCCCTCTTCCTCCTCATGTTTGGCTTAGTAATTGACTTTGATATGTTTGTTAATGTACATCATATACATTAGAGAATTTCCTTCTTCCTCTTCTCATCCCCCTCAGTTGGGTCGCCTTATTTGCTCATCTGTAGTATCTCTTTCCTCGTCCTATGACCCTTTTCTCTCACATAAGAAGGAAAGCATCTGATTTCTTATTTTTTGTGACTGACTAATCTCACGTAGCATAAAGTTCTCCATTTCCATACATTTCCCTATAAATGACATAATTTTGTTCTTCATGTCTGAGTAAAATTCCATTGTGTACATATCCCTGAGTTTTGTAATCCATTCATCTTTTGATAGACATCTTGGCTGGTTCCATAGTTTGGCGATGGTGAATTGTGCACCTATGAACATAGATACGCATGCATTAGTTTGGTTTCCTTTCTTTTGGGTAGATACCCAGAAGTGGTACTGCTGGATCATATGGAAAGTTCATTCCCATTCTTCTGACTTTCCATACTGTTTTCCAAAGTGGTTGCACTAATTCGCAATCTCACCAACAATGTACTAGAGTTCCAACTTCTCCACATCCTCGCCAGCATTTGTTGTGTTTTGAACAATTGCCATTCTGGTTGGAGTTAGGTGAAATCTCAGGGTAATTTTGACTTGCATCTCTGTGATTGCTAAATATGTTGAGCATTTTTTCATACCTTTATTGGCCATTTGAGTTTATTTTGTGAAGCTGTGAGAGCACATGACACGAGGCCAAGTAGACTCATTTATGGTCATTGTATTTTTTTGTTTTTTGGGGGGGTTGGTGGTACTGGGGTTCCTGGAAACACTTCTACCTCTGGGTTACACTCCTAGCCCTATTTTTATATATTTCTTAAATTTGGAAACAGGGTCTCTAAAGGCAGCGCGGCTGGCTTCGAACCTGCACAATCCTCCTGTCTCCGCCTCCCAAGCGCAGGGATTACAAGCATGCACCACCACGCCTGGCGTATGGCCATTGTTTTTGATCACCCTGTGCACTGAAGGATTCGAGCCTAGGAGGCAGTGCTAAAAGCAGAGGCATTTCTGCTTTCTTCTTTTATGTGAATTTTCTTCGTTTAGTTCACTTGCTCATTTTTTATTGGGTTATTTTCTTAGTGCTGAGTTTTTTTAGTTCTCTGTATATTTTATTTATTTATTTATTTATTTATTTATTTATTTATTTATTTATGGTACTGGGAATGGAACCCAGGGACATTCTACCTCCAAGCTACACCACCAGCCCTATATTTTGTTCTTTATTTTGAAACAGGGTCTCACTGAGTTGCAAAAGGTGTCATTAAGTAGCTGAGGCTGTCTGCAAACCGAGATCCTCCTGTCTCAGCCTCCTGAATGCTGGGATCTCAAGCATGCACCACTACACCCAGCTATCTGTATATTTTAGATGTTAGTCTTCTATTGGAGCGTTAAATAATTTTATTTTTAAATCTTAATGTGTCTTGACTAGCTTTAAAGTAGTATACCACCAAGAAAATAAAATCATTTCCCCAGTTGACTACCTTTTTAAAAATGTTGTACTTTATTTAATTAAAATTCATAGCAGAAATATTTGCCTCTAGGTTCTATATAGTTGGAGAAATTGCCTTTCACTTGGTAGCAGAGTGATAAAACACTTAATAGTTACTATGTATATATACATAAATAAATAAATTTATTGAAATTGTCTCAATGTACACTGACATTTGTCACTGTGAGGCAGATTAGAGAAGAAGACAGGAAAAGCCCAAAGGATTTCAGTGGTAAATAAGACTCTCTCCCCTTGGCAGCAGCCCTCCTTTTTCTGTGCTTGAGAAAAGATGCTCATATATTAAACCTAAAATGTTTTTTTTTGTGTGTAGGGGGGGTACTGGGATTCCTGGAAGCCCTTCTACCTCCGGACTACACTCCCAGACCTATTTTTACATTTTTATTTGGAAACAGGGTCTCCTAAGCCAGCGCGCGCGACTGGCTTCGAACCTGCGCAATCCTCCTGTCTCTGCCTCCCAAGCGCGGGGATTACAAGCGTGCGCCACCACGCCTGGCAAAAGCTAAAATGTTTTATGGTTAATGAAACCTAAATCTGTTCCTAGAGTATAAAAGTAAATAAACTTAATGCTTAGAAATAGTAAAAATTTCTTATGTGTATTTTACCATAACTTTTGGTAAAAATTAAATATGAAGCCATAAAGAAATAAGAATTAAAATTTTGGATTTTAAAAATATTTATTCAGGATGGCAGCCAGTCAAGATTAGGAGGCGAGACAGTAGACATGGACTGTACATTGGTCAGTGAAACCATGCTTTTAAAAATGAAGAAGCAAGAACAAAAAGAAGAAAAAAGTCCAAGTAAGATTTATCTTGTATTTGTTTTTTATTTTAATAAAAATTTGGAATGAATTTTAATCATACCATTATACTGATTAACACAGTGACCTCTTCATCATAAACCAGATTTTTTTTTCCTGCTCTGTTAATTGTATGTTCCTCTTAGGAAAGCGCACTTTCAGTATTTCAGGAAAAAAAAACTTAAGCCAAAATAATTTTAATACAGAAAGAAACCAAATTGATTCTAGGAGTCAACAAACTACATCTAGCTGCCAGTTTTATAAGTAAAGTTTTGTTAGAGCATAGCCTCATTCATTTGTTTATATGTTGCCTCTATTTGCTTTCTCTATGTAAGGGCAGGATTGAGTATTTGGTGCAGAGACCTTATGGCTTCAGAAGAATAAATTATTTACTGTCTGACTTTTTAAGAAAATGTTTGAGCATGAGTGTAGACAATTTTTCATGAATGATATAAAGAGTCCTGTGTTATAGTTGTGATTTTCTAAAGCAAATTGATAAGAAAAAAGAATAATTCTAAGAAGTATTTGTAGGAACCTATTTCAAAATAAAGAATAAAAAATAGAGCTAGAGGTATAGCTCAGAGGTAGAATGCCACTAAGTTCAATTCCCTAGTACTACCAAAAAAAAAAGTATTGTTTTCTAGATAGCACTAAGAAAAACAGTGCATATGCTGAGTTAATCTGCCTCTCTAGATAAGGGAGTTCAGTCAAAACAGATCTAACAGCTCAGACTCATTCATGGCCTTTGCCTTTGATCACCCTGTGTATTGAAGGCTTAGAATTAGGAGGCAGTGCTAAAAGCAGAAGCATTTCTCAGTAATCATCTGCTAGAAACTGAGGACTTTTAGGCAAGATGTATTCTGCCTATTTGGGGCCAAAAAATAAAACACCTAGTCTTGTCCAGCTTCTTTTGAATTAACTGCTCATTTGTTGCCATACATGCAATGAGAGAAAATTTCACTAGTTTTTTGGTTTGGGGTTTTATTTTTGTCTTGTATGTATGTGTGTGTGTGTGGTACTGGAGATTGAACCCAGGGGTGTTCTATCTCTGAGCTATACCCTCAGCCCTTTTTTCATTTTTTATTTGTTAATGGTCTTGCTAAATTGCTGAGGCTAGCCTTGAACATGCAGTCCTATGTCAGCTTCCCAAGTACTGGAATTGAAGATGTGTGCCACCACACCCCAGGCAGTACCACATTTTAAGAACAACATGTAGAATAGAAGACATTGTTGAGACCGTAGTTTGAAAAATCTGTCCCATAAAGTAAACCTTTTTAATACTTAAATTGTTTGAAAATGAAACATACCAATAAAAATTCCCAATTACTGTTAATATTTTAATTTTTTATGTGGATCATATTGAAAATGGCATATATTCACACAGTGCTTGGTACCCTCCCTTCCCCACTTCCCCTTTCCCCTCTAACAGTGAGTGTCCAGGTTGACCATGCTACATTCACACTTATACACATATTCTAATGTACCCTACTCTGTGTTAGACTTACAAAGTGCTGTGATAGAAAGATCAGTAAGGATATAGTATCTATCTTCAAGTATTTTGCAGTCAGAAGTCAGACCAACAACAAGAAAATAAATCAACAATATTGTATTTAAAGCATAGGCACAGTGTTTTGGGAATGTGTAACATAGAATCTGGTACATAGAAGTTACAGTTTATTTACAGATTTGCACCTCAGCATGAAAAGTAAATATTTAATTTAGTAAATACCAAGCAAAAATTCTGCACCAGGAAGGAGTTTAGGAATGGGAATAATGAGTAAACAAAAGTGCCTCTATAATGGAACTTGCATTTTAATCAGGGAAAAGAAAACAAACAAGTGTATAATGTATGATGGTAAGTAAAGGAGAAAGATAAAGCAGGATAAGAGTGATAGAGCAGTATGGATTGGGAGAGCTGATCGTTATTTTATAACAATTTACTTGGTCATTGTCCTGTTGTATTTGTTAGCCAGATTTCTTAAAATCTATATTTTTAAAATGATTAGGGAGCTGGTTGTAGTGGTACAAGCTTGTAATCCCAGCATTTGGGAGGCTGAGACAGGGAGGATCAGTTTCATGGCTAGCCTCAGCTACTTAGGCCCTTTTATTCCTAGGGATGGGACCCAGGGGCATTCTACCTCCACACCACACCCCCAGCCCTATTTTATTTTTATTTGGAAACAGGGTCTCACCAGGTTGATGATAGTCTCACTACTCGCTGAGGCTGTCCTCAAACCTGGTATTTTTCATCTTTTATTATATTTTCTGTTCTTCATACCTCCCTTGTAAGACTTCTTTTGGTTTGTATGAATATACATGAACTGATAAAAATAATGTATGTAAGGGATTGATTTTTATAACAGTAACAAAAAGTAGCATTCTTTTCTCATGAGTAAAAGTTATGCAAAATCATAACAAGTACATAGTAACTGCAAGGACCTGAAAGTTTGTTTATTTTTACTTCATGCAGAAATTATTAGTATTAAACCTCATCATAATAAACAATTTAAGAAGTATCTATATCTTATTTTTATTTTCTACAAATTTGTATAAGGATTGAAATCAGAGGCATTCTGCCTCTAAGCTATACCTTTGGCCCTTTTTATTTTTTATTTTGAAACAGGATCTTGCTAAGTAGCTGAGGTTGGCCTCAAGCCTAAGGTTCACTATGCCAGGCTAAGACTGTTTTTGTTTTTGTTTGTTTTTGTTTTTTTTATTTGTTTGTTTTGTGCAGTACTGGGGATGGAACCCAGGGGCATTCTACCTCTGAGCTACACCCATAGCCCTATTTTTTATTCTTTATTTAGAAACAGGGTCTGAGTTTCAAAATTCCTCATAAGTAGTAGCTGAGGCCACCCACCAACTGCCATCTTCCTGTCTCAGCCTCCCAAATGCTGGAATTACAACTGTGCACCACTACACTCGGTTTAAGACAACTTTTTATAACATAATTATTATAATATAGATTTCAGGCCTAGTTATGAAAAGTGTTCATTCATTGAATAGACATATGTAGTGATGTGTGTGGACACATGTTAAAAAGATGATTCTAAAAAATAGTTGTAAACTGTAATGTTAAGAGTGTTATTTCAGAAATTGTAATATATATAATGAAGTATTTAAAGGCAGTTCTTGCCAGGTGTGGTGGCACACTCCTCTGATGCTAATACTTGGAAAACTAAGACAGGAGGATCTGAGGTTCAAGGACAGCCTCAGCAACATGCAAGACTCTTCAGCAACTTAGCAAGACTCTTGTTTCTAAAACAGTCCAGTACCACCATCAAAAATAAAAATTAGAAGCCAGGCATGGTGGTGCATGCATGTAACCCCAATACTTCTGAGGCTAAGACAAGGAGAATCGCACAGGTTCAAAGCCAACCTCAGCAGCTTAGGGAGGCTCTCAGCAACTTTGTGAGACCTGTTTCCAAATAAAATATAAAAGAGGTCTAGGGGTATAGTACAGAAGTAGAAGGCCCCTGGATTCCATCCCCAGTACCACAATAATTAATTAATTAAAATTAAAAATTGTGTCTTTTTTTTTTTTGGTGGCACTGGGGCTCCTGGAAACCCTTCTACCTCTGGGCTACACTCCCAGACCTATTTTATATTTTATTTGGAAACAGGGTTTCTTAAGACAGCTGAGTCTGGCTTCAAACCTGCGCGATCCTCCTGTCTCCACCTCCCAAGCTCGGGGATTACAAGCGTGCGCCACCACGCCCAGCAAAAATTGTGTCTTTATACACTTCATTACATGCATTGTAGTTTGTTACCCATTTATATTCACTGAATTAACACTCTTAACAAGCCAGTTTACATTTCTTCATCTTTTACATGTCTACAAACAATTCATACATCTATTCACTGAATTGTCTTAAAGTCCTTAGTCCACTTGTGAGACTTATGTTGTAAAGAAATGTCTCTACAGACCTCATTTCATTATTTTCTGACAGTTACCACAAGTTGCCTAGAAAGCAGAAAGCTTGCTTATTGTTCTAAGCCAATACTCTTTTACATAGATGGAGAAAGAAAAATGAATGACAGCCTGGAAGACATGTTTGATCGGACAACACATGAAGAATATGAATCTGATTTGATAGAGAATTTTCCTCAGGTACCAGATGAAGAGGAGGAATTGTCCACTCCCACAAAGAAACCAAACAGTAAGCATATCTTTTCTTTAATTATGGCTAAGTTTAGTAAACCAAGTCATCAAGTGAACTAACAGATGTTTGATATATTAACAAAGTTCCAAGTTTCTTGAATAATTTTTTTCTTTTTGCTATTTTTTTATTTTATTTTGAAATAATTTCAGATTAATAGAAAAGTTCCAAAAAATGATTAAGGGGAGTCTCCTATAACCTTCACTCAGCTTCCTTTTATGTTAACTATAAAAAATATTTATCAGAATTAACTAATCTTGGTATAATACTGTAAATTTTTTATAATATAAAGTTTTTAAATTTTTAATAAATTTCTGTTAATTATTGTAATAAAGTCTAAGGACAAGATTTTATAGAATATTTATACCTATTTTCTGCTATGAATGCTTTAAGAAGTAAATATAAAGAAGATATTTGAATTGTAGATATGCAGCTAAAAAATCTAGGCAATATAACTAATTCAGAAATTGTAATATATATAATCAAGTATTTAAAGGCACTTCTTGCCAGGTGTGGTGGCACACTCCTCTAAAGCTAGTACTTGGAAAACTAAGACAGGAGGATCTGAGGTTCAAGGACATCCTCAGCAACATGCAAGACTCTTCAGCAATTTAGCAAGACCTTGATATATATATATATAATCAGTCTTAACATTAGTTACATTAGAAGCAGTAATTTTATATATAGGGTAGTAATAAAAAAATAGTACTACAATTGCAACTCTAAGTAAATAATCTGAATTGAGAGTTAAAATTCTTGCAGCCAGGCATGGTAGCTCATGCCTATAATCCTATACTTGGGCGGATGAGACAGGAGGATCACAGGTTCGAGGACAGCCTCAGCAAATAATGAGACTCTCATCAACCTATGAGAACCTGTTTCCAATAAAAAATAAAATTGGCTGGGGGTGTAGCTCTAAGGTAGAATGCCTCTGGGTTCAGTCCCCAATACCACCAAAAAAAGAAGAGAGAGAGAAAGACAGATAGGAAAACTTAAAATTCTTGCTAAATGTCTCTTTTTTGTTGTACTGAGTAAAGCAGTTAGAATTCTTAATCTGATGCACAGATTCCTTCATACTGGTTTAAATGAACACACTTCCATAATAGACTAGTTCATCTTGAGTATGCTTTGCATATGCTTTATCAGATTTTTTAAATGGCAGCTCCCTTAGCTCCAAATGAATGAGACTCTAACCAAAGATACAGAACAGCAGGCATTTGCTTGCTCAGTCCATGGCAAAAACTTGATCAAATAAATTTTGTCACAAAAATTTATAGTTATTCAGTATGCCTTTTTCTCCAAGAACATTTTGTGAACTGACTTCAAAGAAAAAAAAATTTTTTTAAGTTGTTCTTATTAATTTCTGTCTTTATTTTAAAGTTAGGTATGAGACTGATTATCCCCAATTTTCTTCCTATTTTGCCTTTGTGAACATGTACTATTCTTTAATCTCTGACTTTCTTCTAATGTCTCCCAATATTCAGTCTTTCTCACACATCATTTTCTGTCACAGTTTTTATTAACATCTCCAAAAATTACTCTGAATTTGAATGTCTGGGTTTGACACTCTGATGTTACATTTCTGAGTAATTGCTAGATAACTTTTGTATCTCTTTAAGTTAAACTTACCATGTCTAAGCCACATCTTATTTCCTACCAAGTTAATTTTTATTTTTCCCAGTCACTCGGGCATATATTTTAGGATTAGTTTCCTTTTCTCAACTCCAGTATCACAAAGTACATCTGGTCTTATTTCATAGGAAAGAACAAGTTTGGAGGGAATATATCAAAAAGCCCAATTCTAATATTTAACCTGACATTCAAGTGGAAGTGTTTAGTGGGCAGTTGGCATATGTTTAGAGTTTGGACAAGAAATCCAGAACATACAAATAATTTGAGGGCAGGAGATCAACAGCAAGTAGATGGTGCTTAAAACCAATAAAATAAAACTGTTAATACTACTTTGGAAAACAATCTAACACTACTTTTTTTGTTTTGTTTTGTTGTTTGGGGGTTTTGTTTGTTTGTTTGGTACTAGGTATTAAACCCAGAAGCATTCAAACTCCAAGCTCCATGTCCAGCCCAATTTTTTATTTCTTATTTGGAAATAGGGTCTCATTAAATTACTGAGAGAGGTGTCTCACTATGTTGCCAAGGTTGGCATTGAACCTTTGATTCTCCTATATCAGCCTCCCAAGTCTGAGATTACAAGTATGTGCCACCACACCTGGCTACAGCTTCGTTTGTTTATTTTTAATGGCTTTAAATAGAGGTTTGTCAGTTTTGTATATATCTATCCTATTACTCAGCAATTTGAATGCTAGGTGTATATTACTCAAGAAAAATTAAAACATGCTCACAAAAAGATGTGTTTAAGGATATCCATAACTACATTATTATAATAGCTCAAAGCTAAACATCACTTCTCGGCCTTTTGGGTAAGATCAAGTGTAATGGCTCAAAGCTAAAAAACAAGCCAAATGTCCATCAACAGGTGAATAATGTGCTACATTCATTTAATGAGGTATTACTCATCAACAAAACGGAAAGAACTACTAGATCCAGTAACATGGGTAAATCTCCAACTTGGGCAGCTGAAAAAAATACAAATGATAAACAAGCATACTATGTCTGTAGTTCTAAAATAGGCATATCAAAGCTGTGGTGGAGGAAATTAACATCTCTGGAAAGTTAGGCTCCTTCTCTTGGACTCCAAGCCCTTTATGATATGGTACTTGCCCACTTCTCCAGCCTCAGCTCCCCCAACACTTTCCTTTCTTTGCTAAATCTCAGCCTCACTGACCTTCTCATAGTTGCTATATTTCCTATAATATACCAGACTTTTTCCTACTCCAGACCTTTACCTACAACATTCCCCACCCCCACCTCTTTTTCATGGCTGATTTTTCATTCATCAGTTACTACTTTTCATTTTCTTTCTCAGATAAACCTTCACTTAATGTGTAATGTTTCTCACTGCTTAATGTTCAGTGTTTCTACTTGTTTAATATCTCTTTCACTTAACTAATATAAACTCCATGAGGATAGGAGATCTGGTCTCCATTGCTCTACATTGTATATCCAGAACCTAGCACAGTAAATTCTGATTCTTTGAATAAATGATAACAGTTGGATGACTTTAATCTAGATATGTTGCAATTTATACCCCAGGTTCTGAGTTCTAGTTCTTAATTTTTGTCACCAGTTTTCCAATAAAATTCTTTAAACTTTATTTTCTAGTCATAACCTACTTTGAAGACATTATAAAAATCCACAGGACAAAAGTGGGGCATACTAAAAGCTATGTTTTGTTGTTTTTTGCCAGATGACAGTAATGTACATTTGAGTAATTCTTGTAAAGTCTAACATGCTTTTCAAGATATGATTCTGAGCTGTTTAATAACCGAGGTGAGAGAGCCAGTATCCTCTTCATTATGCAGATGAAAAAGAGAAAAAAAAATAGTGAAAGTTTCAGTGAGTTGCCCAGGGGCATAGAGGATAAAACTCAACAAAAAGAAAAGTTTCAATGTATATATATATTTTTTTCAGACAAGTTATTTTTTCTCATAAAGTTTTATACTCAATTTGTAATGTGCTTGTTTTATTTATAGCACATGGTGATAAACAAGATAAAGTCAAGCAGAAAGCATTCGTGGAGCCGTATTTTAAAGATGACGAGAGGTATGTGGGTCTTGATTAATACCAGCAATATTGGATGAACAACATATCATATCTTTGTCAGCAGATCTCTCAGCTACTAAATTGCTATGTTGATTAAGACAGAATCATTTACTTTATGATCAAAAAAGACTCAAGAAATTGAAGTGACAACTTTACAAATGAGGAAATTTTAACCAGCACCACTCTTTTTTTTTTTTAGTTTCTCTGCTTTATTAGAACAAATACTGTAATTATTTTATTTTGAACTTTGAGAATTTCTTATACCATATTCTTTTAACTTCTATATAACATAAGACTTTAGGTGATGAGCCTTAGATTGTCATTGCTTCCAAATTATTTTATGAAGATTTTTAATCCTTAAAACAACAACTTTAAGCATCTTGATTTGAAACTAATACTATTTTCTGCCTTTTATTACAAGGATTACAAATTTTTTTACTTTCAGTCATGTTGTATTTGTTCTTGAAATTAATTTAAGGCATAGTAATTTACCCAAAAAAAAACTTTTTTGCCTTTTTTTCTTTGTGATATGGCAAAATGAGTCACTCAGAAAGTTATTCTTTATACTTTTATTTCTGCTGAGAATTTTAGAACTCTGATAGGCCAAGATAAATTTTTACTGATTCCTCTGAGAGTCTAGCAGGTAAATGTCATCATTTTATTATGAAATCCTTTATTTGGGGGCTGGGGTATAACTCAGAGGTAAAGTAATTCCATAGCATTTACAAGGCTTGGCTTGATCCCGGCACTAAACACACAAAAAAAGCTTAATTCTTTTCCTTTATTTACCAGTGTTCCAAGAAAATGGTACTCTGTGATCCCCAAGTAACGAGGTAGCCTTTTGTTTGTCTTCATGAACTCATGGATTTAATTTTTTATTTCTTTTTATGTTTCAAGCAATTGCAGGATCTTTCTAGGTATAGTAACAGTCCCCATTTATCTCCAGGGATTGCATTCCAAGACTCCCAGTGGATACCTGAAAACACTACATTTTTCCTGTACATATATACCCATGGTTAACTTTAACCTTTTCACTTAAAGGAAGTACTTTACAACTTCTTTCTAGCATAACCAAATTACCAGCACCATTATGCTGTACTTGGGGAGCATTCTTAGGTTAAAAAAAGGGTTCCTTGAATACAAGCACTGGGATATCACTTCAGTCAATTAGATAGCCAAGATGGCTACAGAGGATTAGTATATGTAGGATGCATACACTGACCCAAGGGGCAGTTTACATCAAGGGTGTCTGGAGTAGTACAGTGTAATATTTCACCATGCCGCACAAAATTACATCCAATTAGAAGCATATAAGTTATAACCACAGATAAGAAACTACAGATAGTGAAACTTCAGATAAGGAGGGAGTATTGTATTCAAATTGCCTTATCTTTAACCCTTAGAAGTCTATGTGAATGGACACTACCCTAGTCATTTTTCATAGCTTCCTGTTTTTGGTATGATAAGGTGTTCTAAGGTCTCTTACACTCTTCCTGCCCAAGCCCTAAAATCTGCCATTTCTCCGTGAGCTCTAGTTCCTTTTAGGGCAAAATGACATTTAGACGACAATCTGAACACTAACATTGCTCATCGCTATGGTTAGTCATTTCTTTAAACCTTCTAGGTGGAAAGAGTTAAAAATAAGTTTTTTAATTTTATTTTGTTTTTCCAGGATGAACTGTACTCATACTGATAGCTTCAACTCAAATTCAGGACTACGGGATTTCTATATAACCTTCTCTGCCTTTCTTTATATTTTTCTCTCTACTGAAAACCCCTCTTCTCAATGCTACCAACATGATTTACTTTATTTCATAATATACAGAGAGTACTCTCAGAATAATGATTAATGAAAAGACTTTAAGACTTTTTTGTGTGGTTTTTTGTTTTGGGAGTTTTTGTTTTTGTTTTTGTTTGGGGGGGGGGGTTAAGATAGATCCTGTTAAGCCAGGCATGGTGACACAAGCTTGTAATTTCAATACTTGAGAGGCTGAGACAGGAGGATCACAGGCTTGAAGCCAGCTACTTAGTGAGGCCTTCCACAACTTTGTGAGACCCTGTTTCAAAATTAAAATAAAAAAATAGGACTGGGTATGGTGTAACTCAGAGATAGACTGCATCTATCTATCAAATTCCCAGTAACACCACACACCCCCACACACAAAGATATATCCTATTAGAGATGCACAGTCAAACCACTGTGTTTTAAAGTCATTTGAGATAATTCTTTCTATGTAGCTAGGCCACCAACTCATTACCCAAGTTTTTATTTTGCATTTAATTGTTTTCTTTTTATATTTCATTCTTTTTAAATTATATAAAGACTGTACATTGCAACAAAACTAGCTTCTGTCCATGTCTACTTTAGTCCTTAGTTCTCTATCCCTGTAGGTAACGCTTTAAAATTTATAGTTTGTTCTTCCATTAAAAAGTAAAATAAAAGCAAATACATACATAGGGTCCTACTCTCACACACACCCCTACACACACCTTAGACAAATGATAAAATATTACATAAACTTTTTTTCATTGTGCTTTTTTTCCTCTAACTATATATCCTGGAAACCACTCAAAATATATATAGTAATATTCTTTTTTTTTTTTAGCTACATAGTACTTATAAGTGATTCCACCATGATTTATTCCTTATCAATGGATGCTTGGACTGCCGACAGTTCAGCTAGCACATGTAGTGTGGCAATGAATAGCCTTGCACTTTCCCTTTATATTTTTACATCTTTGGGATAGATTCCTAAAAGTAGAACTCCAGAGTCAAGAACTATAATTTTAAATGTTTCATATTAGAAGTTCACTTCTAATATGTGTGTGTGTGTGTGTGTGTGTGTGTGTGTGTGTGTGTGTGTGGTACTGGGGTTCCTGGAAGCCCTTCTACCTCTAGGCTACACTCCCAGACCTATTTTATACTTTTTTATTTTTGGAAATAGGGTCTCCTAAGCCAGCGCGCACGGCTGGCTTCGAACCAGCGCAATCCTCCTGTCTTGGCCTCCCAAGCGCGGGGATTACAAGCATGTGCCACCACGCCCAGCTGAGGTTCACTGATTTTTTTAAAAAAATATATAAGTAGTTTTACTTAGATAAACTATAGGAATGGTAAAGGTCTCAAGTTAACTTGGTTGCTTTCTCCACTGAGAATTCTAGGAAACCCTAGAAGATGCATTGTGTTCTCTCAGGGACAGGTAACTCAGTGACCTTTAAGGTGATGCTTTGCTTGAGGTCTGCTGCAGATGCCAGTTTACTAGTGGGTTCTCTGTTGCATTACAGGGCACTTCAGAATTGAATGGATAATATTCAGGCTTTGACCCTTAATAGGCTTCCAGTCGTTCACTATAGGGTCTGATCCATTTAAAGAGAAGCACAAATGTTCATTATGCAAATTATTTTGGAGAATTCAGGGAAGGTGGAGGCAGCAAAAGATTATGTTTCTTTTAGACAAAATGGCAAATGGCATACAAACAGATGAATCTGTTCTTTGGGAAGGAGTGGGTTAATACTGAAATCTGGGTTCTTAGTACTAGAAAACTGAGGCAGTATTTTTTTATTTATGTTATACAATACCAATTCCTGAGCTTAATAATAGAATATATATGTCAGGCAAGGTGGTGCACACCTGTTATCCCAGTACTTGGGAAGCTAAGATAGGAGGGTCATAGGTTCAAGGACAGCTTCAGCAATATAGTGAGACTCTCAACAACCCAGGAAGGCACTGTTTCCAAACAATAAATTAGAAAGTGCTGGGGAGGGGGTCTATAGCTGAGAGATAGAATGCCACTGGGTTCAATTCCCAGTACCATAAAAACAATAATAATAATAAAAGAATATTCATTTTTAAATGCCTCTTATTTTACTTCCTAATCCTTATTATTTTCTTTCAGAAGCAAAAATAAGAAATAATAGTTATCTTTTTCAGTTAAACAACTACCTATAAAAACTTACATGGCATATAATAGACATTTAATATTTGGTGAAGAAATGCTTTTTAATATACTTTTAATATTTTAATATGATACATACATATATAAAATATAATATGCTAGCCGAGTGTAGTGGCGCACACTTATAATCCCAGTACTTGGGAGGCTGACATGAGGATTGCAGGTTCATGGACAGCCTCAGCTACTCAACGAGGTCCTCTGCAAGTTAGTGAGAACTTGTTTCAAAATAAAGAATAAAAAATAGACTGGGGATGTAGCTTAGAGGTAGAATGCCCCTGGGTTTCATCCTCAGTATTGAAAAAAAATAAAATAAAAATAATATTCTAAATATAATGAATAAGTGTTCGGGGATGACTTCTCCTTTGAGCTCTGACCTTTGCTAATAACCTTTGCTCTAACCTTTTCTAATCTTAAACCAAAGATCTTTGTAGTAACAAATAGGTTAATTTAAGTTTAATTCATTTTTTTCCCCAGAGAGACAAACTTACAAAATTTTCCTCATATTGAGGTTGTTCGGAAGAAAGAAGAGAGGAGAAAATTGCTTGGACACACATGTAAGGAATGTGAAATTGTAAGTATTAATGTAAATACTGTTGGTTTTAAGTATGGCTTCATAGATCATAACTGCATGATTTAAAAATCACAAATAAAACCATATTTGTATCCAGAAATTTTGTTCAAGCCAGAAATAATGAATAAAAAGTATATTGGTTATGACCTGAGATATAAACAGATAAAAATGAAAGCCCTAAATTTCTCTCAGATTAAGCAAATCTGAGGCCTAAGACTTGGTTGGTAACACCAGTTTCAGACACTCATGCTATTTTTCTTTTCTGTATTTATTTTAAAAGCCTCCTATACATATACTATGTAGGTAAATTTTTGATATTTCAATAGGAAACATAGTATAACATTTATTCTGTTCACAGGCTCTCACAAAAATTTAGATATAATGTTTTTTAAATAATTGGTACCACCATAACTTTTTTCCCCTAAACAAAATATGATGAGTAAGCTTTTCTTCGTCCTTAAAACACATTTTTCCTTTTGTGTTGAAGTGGTTAGTGCTAATTAGACGTTGAAGAAGTTAACACTAATTGTCCTATTACTAAATTGTTCCCAGCAGGTTCTAAGTTTTCTTAAAATGTGCAGTTTTTATTTCTTTCCTTGCTCTCCATTAGTTATCAGATGGATGCCTCCAGGCATCTCACTTACCTACCTTAAAAATGTCCTTTTTAACAGCTTTGGGCTATGTGTTAGTCAGCTGTCCATCACTGTGACCAAATCCCTGAGATAAGCAACCTTCAAGGAGGGAAGGTGTATTTTGGCCCGCAGTTTCAGGGTCTCGGTCCCTGGTCACTCGGCCCTGTTTGGGATGTGATAAGGCGGGAGCATGCGGTGGCGCAGAGCTGCTCACCTCACAGTGGCCGGGGTGGGTTGCTCCTCAGAGCACATACCCTGTGACTGCTTCCTCTAGCCAGGCCGCCTGAAGGCTTTGTCGCCCCCAGTAATGCCCTTACCTGGAGACCATACCTTCACAGGAGCTCGTGGGAGAAATTTTACATCCAAACCACAGCCAGGTGTGGTGCCATATACCCATATAGTCAGAGCTTCTCAGAAGGCTGAGTTGGGAATATCACTTGAGCCCAGGAATTCATGACCAGCCTCAACATGGAACACATCTCAAAAAAGGAATAAAGGTTCAAACCATAATAAGCTAGAAATTTTGGTAACAAAGAGTGTTAAAATTACATGTGAAAGTATGACTAACTTGCCATGCCAGTAAGCATTTGATGAAAATATACATTCACAATGGATATATAAATTGGGATCACTTTTTTGAAAAGCAATCTGGCAATATAAACAAAAACACCTATATTGTGAGTTTTTATGACACAACTTAAATATATCACATTGTATTAACTAAAGAACTTAGTCTGCAAAGTAAGTTTCCAATTTTTAGTTATAACCATAACCTGTTATGATCTAGAACTAATCCACTATTTAAAAAGGAACTCTTGTGCTAGAAACACTGTTAATTTGCTTTCCTTCTTAGTTATTTTCAGCACTATTGTTCAATCTTTGAAAATCATTGTTTCATACCTTTTATATAGATTTTTAGTTACAGTAGGAAAGTGAATCATTCCCTGTTACTTTAGACAAGATGTGAAAGTGCTGGTCCCGTATAATTAAATACTGTCTATATACTTATAGTTACTAAACTATCCCATTTCCTGCTTCACCTGTGGAATGTGTAATATGCTAGTGGCTGTGTGATAATGATCTCAAGTTTCACATGTCCAAAAGCAAATATAAAAATTCTACATCCCTCACTACTGAGTCTTCTGTATAGTCTTTTTTCTTTTTTCTAGTACTGGAGATCAAACTCAGAGGTATTCTACTTCTGAGCTACAGCCCTACCCATTTTTTATTTTTTATTTTGAAATAGGGTCTCACTAAATTCTTGAAGCTGGTTTCAAATCTGCGATCCTCCATTCTCAGCCTCCCAAGTACTGGGGTTATAGGTGTGCGCCACCAAATCTGGCCATATTCATTTTTATAGTTGTTTAAACAAAAAATCTTGTATTTTTTTTCCTTCTCTTTTCTTGCACATGTTGATTTTACCTTGAAAACATATTCCATTTTTACCCACTCATTATTTCTACTACCAATGCTCTGGACCAAGTCTTCTCCTTGTCTTTTAATTTTTAATTTTTTTAAATAAACTTTACTTTTTGAGCAGTTTTAGAGTCACACCAAAATTAAGCAGAAAGAAGAGTCCCAAAAATACCTGCATCTCCATTCTTCTTTTCCTTCCAGTAAGTCTTCACAATGTAGTTTCAACACAGCAATGAATGAGTGTGTATATGTGTGTATCCTAATGATATTTTTAGAGTAAAAGTTAAATTATGTTATTCCTCTGCCTAAGACCTTTTGGTGTCTTCTCAGCTGACTAAGAACTAGAACCCAGAGTCCTTAACAAAGACAGCAAACTGTCAGCCCACCTCCTCTGACCATGTGTTATACACACACTCTGACATGCTTGCTGCGTTACAACTGCTCTAGCACTATAGTTTCTCAAATACCCATTAGTTTAGTGGCAATGATTTTTCTAATAAAATTTGATTGTCAGCTGGGCACACGCTTGTAATCCCAGCATTCAGGAGGCTGAGACCGGAGGATCGCGGTTTGCAGACAGCCTCAGCTACTTAGTGAGGCCCTCTGCAACTCAGTGAGACCCAGTTTCAAAATAAAGAATAAAAAATAGGGCAGGGGGTGTAGCTCGGAGGTCAAGTGCCCCTGGGTTCCATCCCCAGACCCGCAAAAAAAAAAAAAAAAAATTTTGATTGTCTAAGATCATCCCATCCCAAATCCCAGACTAAGATATAAAAGTTTACCATTAGGGCATTGAGAATGAGGAAAAAGATACCCAAAAAATAATGTTTTACAGATTCTCTGAAAACCTTTAATCTATGTAAAATTTAAATGTATCAAAAATCTTTAAGCCAGGCATGGTGGTGCACGTCTATAGTCCCAGTATTTAGGAGGCTAAGACAAGGAGGATCACAGGTTTGAGAAAAGCCTCAGCAACCCCTGTTTCTGAATTTAAAAAAAAAAAAAAAATAGAACCAGATGTAGTGGTGCACGCTTATAATCCTAGTACCTGGGAGGCTGAGACAGGAAGATTTCAGGTTTAAGGACTGTCTCAGCAAATTCTGAGACTCATCAAACTAACAAGACCCTGTTTCCAAATAAAAATAAAGTAGGGCTGTGGTTGTGGTTTGGAGGTAGAATACCCCTGACCCCCATCCCCACTGCCACACATACACACACACACACACAAAAAAAAAAAACTTTTTTAATTAAAACAATAAATAAAAAGGGCCGAGGGTATAGCTCTGAGGTAGAATGTGCCTGGGTTCTATGTCCAGTACCAAAAAAATAAAAGAAAGAAAAAGAACGCCGGGCATGGTGGCGCACGCTTGTAATCCCAGCATTCGGGAGGCTGAGACCGGAGGATTGCGGTTTGCGGACAGCCTCAGCTACTTAGTAAGGCCCTCTGCAACACAGTGAGACCTGGTTTCAAAATAAAGAATAAAAAATAGGGCAGGGGGTGTAGCTCGGAGGTCAAATGCCCCTGGGTTCCATCCCCAGACCCGAAAAAAAAAAAGAAAAGAAAGAAAAAGAAATCTCTACTTCAAATTTAAATTCTAGTCCCAAATCTGTCACTTCTAGTAGTTGATGTTTTTGGCAAATTATTAGTTTGATATTGATCTCTTCACGTTTAAAATGAAGAAATTGAGCCGGGTGTAGTGGCGCACTCTTGTAATCTTAGTACTTGGAAGGCTGAGACAGGAGGATTGCGGGTTCACAGCTAGCCTCAGCTATTTAGTGAGGTCCTCTGCAACTTACTGAGACCCTGTATCAAAATAAAGAATAAGTTGGGCGTGGTGATGCACGCTTATAATCCCAGCATTGAGGAGGCCAAAACAGGAGGATCATGGTTTGCAGACAGCCTCAGCTACCTAGTGAGGCCCTTTGCAATTCAGTGAGACCCTGTTTCAAAATAAAGAATACAAAAAAAAAAAAAAAGGCAGGGGGTGTAACTCTGAGGTAGAATGCCCCTGAGTTTCATCCCCAGTACCGCCAAAACAAAGAATAAAAAACAGGGCTGGGGGTATAGCTTGGAGATAAAATACTCCTGGGTTCAATCCTCGGTACCACAATAAAATAAAATAAAATAAAGAAATTGCCAGAATTATGTGACCTTATCATCTGTATTCTCTTAAGCTATGAATATATCACTGCTTTGATTTCTTAGAGACCTGTACAATTTTTACATACAGTTTTTATCCATGTTTCTATGAAGTTTAAATTCTTTATGATAACAGTTGCAAAAAATAGTGTGCCTTTGATCCTAATTGAAAAATACAACTTTAAAAGGGAAGCCATGAATCCTTTAAGATCAAAGTATAAATTTTTATTTAAAAATTTTCTAGAGGCAAAAAACTACTTTGAAATATACATATTACATTCAAGTACGAGTTGAAAAATTGCAGACCTCTGAATGTTGTTATTGATGGGTCAAAAATGAGTTTGTACTGGTATATAAATCAACTATGTCACTAAGTAGACTATAAAGTTAAGCTAGCATTTGGCTTTCCATTGCCTTTATTAATGAAGGAGACAGTATGTTCATTTACATTATGATACAAGCTCACTTTCTCTTTAGTGAAGCAAAAATTTCACAGAATTTTTATTTATCAACACTGATTACTATTAATAATACTATCTGTAAATTTAATTACTGTTATCAGTGAGTAGTAAGTTTCCTTAGAATGCTGAATGTTGAAATAAATGACTTATTTAGCTTCTAGTTTATAATCAATAAACATGACTTATATCTAAGTGGAAAACTTTTCAATTTTTATTATTAGTATTATGCAGATATGCCAGCAGAAGAAAGAGAAAAGAAGTTGGCTTCCTGCTCAAGACACCGATTTCGCTACATTCCACCAAACACACCAGAGAATTTCTGGGAGGTTGGGTTTCCTTCCACACAAACTTGTATGGAAAGAGGTGAGAGTATAAATTGTAACACTGTAGAATTAATTTTTCATACTGTATATACCCAAGCCTGGGTTAACCTTTTATCTCCATGATTCTGCTGCAAGTTGGCTGCTGGTTCTATTGACATAAAAAGAAATTCCTAAAGATAATTTCATAAATTCCTAAAGTAAACTCTTCTGATAGTTTAATTGGGCTCAGACATTATTTATAATCACTTTATTGAGATTACATAAGTATCATCATGGCTTGTCATTCAAATTTCAGAAAGCAATATCTCCTATCATTGTATCACCAGAATGATTGACTTTGCAGAAGTTAGCTGCACAGTTATGTTGGCGCATGCTTGTAATCCCAGCATTCGGGAAGCTGAGACCAGAGGATTACGGTTTGCAGACAGCCTCAGCTACTTAGTGAGGCCCTCTGCAACTTAGTGAGACCCTGTTTCCAAATAAAGCATAAAAAATAGTTCTGGAGTATAACCCATAGATAGAAAAGCCCCTGAGTTCCACCCCCAGTATCACCAAAAAATAAATAAAAAATAAATAAATCTACTGCTACTATAAAGTTTAGATTTTAAAACTTCACTTATCCAGAATGCTGCATATTTATAAACCATTATCTAAATAAAGAAAAAAAGGATGTTAAATTGTTTACATATAGCTGGCTGTCTCCTTCAGGGTACTTCTATTTAATATAATTGAGAATACACTCAGCTTTTCCTTTTTTTTTTTTTTTTTTTTGTGGTACTGGGGATGGAATTCAGGGACATTCTACCTCCAAGATACACTCCAGCCCCCTTTTTTATTCTTTATTTTGAAACAGGGTCTCACTGAGTTGCAAAGGGCCTCACTAAGTTTTAGCCAAGGCTGTCCTCGAACCGCGGATCCTCCTGTTTCAGTTTCCCAAATGCTGGGGTTACAAGCGTGTGCCACCACACTCAGCTACATACTCTCATTCTGCACTTAGGCAAGGACTATCGATCTGGTCATTTTCAGTACCATCACATATTCCATAACATTTCAGTCAGCCATGAGTCACATACCTAACAGTGGTTACTTAAGATTATATGGCCCAGTATTATGGTTCTCATCTTAATTTGTATATATATGCTCTATGGTGTCCACATTACAAAGTTGTCTAATGTATTTTTCAAAACATGACCTTGTCATTAAGGTATACATGACTGTATTTGGGCAGTATAATCATTCAGAGTCATTAAGGTCTGAACTCTGTTATTGAAATGATTGGTTTAACAAGAGCTTTTAACCTTAAAAAAGCTATTCATATAAGCAGCATCCATTCACAAACTCGTGAAAGTATTTCAGGGAATTTATTAGAGTATTAATGTGGATCACATTGAAAATGGTATACATTCACACAGTGTTTGGTGCCCCCCCCCCACTTTCCAACAATGAGTGTCCAGGTTGACCATGCTACATTCACAGTTACACACATATTTGAATGTAGCTCCTCCATTAATTAACCTCAGCCTTCTTCCTCTCCTACCCTTCCTTTCTAGCTTTGTGAGGTTTCCCCTCCATTATCTGGAATTCCTCTGGTATCCCTAATACTCCCTAGTTTGGGCATATTAGAGAAAACGTATGTCCTGAAGGTACCTCTTTAATTCAAAATTTTATTTCCCACATTACTGCATTCTTAGACTTTTTGGGGGCACATATACTTCAAAACTCATTTGCTATTGAAGGAGTATTTGCACATTTAGACATTTTTAATAAGAGAATGTACTCTTATGCCTTATGAAAATATTTTAATTCAGAATCATCCTAAAACTTACAGAATATTCACCTTACTGCAGTGTATTGTGTTCTAAGTATATTTCAGTGAAAAAACTGTTTACTAAAAAGCCATAAGAGACAGAATTTATTAGCTAAGTAGAATTTTATCTGAACTCTATAGTATATTTCATTGTTTTCAACATGATTATTGTTTTCATGGTTACAGGCTAAATCTTGTGGCTTTAATTATTGAATTTTATGAAAATGTGATATGTATTTTGACATATGACTATGTTTAGAGTATGTATAATTTGACCTTCAGATTTATTATAGATTTAATTAATGGTAGCTTTCAGGTCTTAGACCTATAAGTTATAGATAAACATCTAAAGGTTTTACCTGTAAAAGAACATATAGCAGTGCTGAGTAAACATTACCTGGTAGGATTATCACCTAGAATTTCAGCTCAGCCTTGCCCGTTATGCTATTCTTAAGAGTCCTGGGCCCAGATATTTGACTAGCAGTAAGGGGTAAACTTTCCTCTTCAGGTTTTTTTCTTCTTCTTCCTTTTTTTTTGGGGGGGGGGGTTTACTGGAAATTGAACCCAGAAACATTCTACCTCTGAGCTTCGCCCCAGCCCTTCTTTAATTTTTCATCTTAGACAGGGTTTCCCTAAGTTGCTGAGGCTTGTCTCAAACCTGTGACCCTCCTATCTCAGCCTCCCGAGTACTGAGATTATAGCTTCATGCTATCACACCCAACTTTACATATTTAAGTGTATGATAGTTTTTCAAAAAAAAGCCTTGGGTAGCTATTAATCATATTTTTACTCTTCCCGATAACAAGTCAGATTAAATTCCCTCTGACATGACATCTCTCCACTGGGTCACCACATAGAAGCAGATAGTCTGGCTAGAGCCTGTTTTTACCCCTAGTAAAGGCCCAGAGGTATGACAGAGCCTTGTCCTCCCCTGGAAATTATATCAGTAGAAACACCTTGGGAGAATCTTAACAGTCTGAAAAGTATAGAAGTATGTCATCCAGTAAAACAGCTACTGCAAAAAATAAATCTTTTTAATAGGAACCTGCAATTATTCATCAAAATAAGCATTCATACTGGGCATGGTGACACATCCCTGTTATCCCAGTACTTGAGAGGCTAAGACAAGAGGATTGCAGGTTTGAGGACAGCCTCAACAGTGGTGAGACTCTCATCAATCTAGTGAGACCCTGTTTCCAAGTAAAACTAAAATAGGGCTGGAGATGTGGCTTAGAGATAGAATACCCCAGGGTTCAATCCCCAATGCCACACACACAAAAAAGTAGAATTCTTGTTTAGCAGTTGGTCCCCATCTATAACTTATGAGAGGCAGAATAGAAAAGAGTAAGAGATCCTCTCTAGTTCTGCAGTTAGAACCTCACAAGGTTCCAACCTTTCCACTTCCTAGCGTTTTGGACTTGAACAAGTTATTCCACTTTCCTGCGTCTTTTTTACTATAGACGAGGAAACATGCTAAGTGCCATTACTGTTACACAGCCACAAGTCAGAAGAACTGTGTAGACTGTCAGGTTCATTAGTCGTGGTGGCTTCTGTTCCTCAGCCCATATAGAAATAACAATGGATGGATAGATGGATAGGAGGGGGAGAGAGTGCCACTCCAGAGAAGGGTCGTGATGGAGAGCTCAGAATCCTGAAAACTCTGATCTTAAATAGGGTTTCTGCTGCCTTCCTTATCTCGGTTGCTATGCCGATGGGGTAGGGGCTCACTTTTCCCACAAATGCAGGTGCAGACAGCCCATCCTGCCCTCCAAGGCCGAGTCACAGCATATAATATTTCTGCCCAGGTGCAGAAAAAGGAGCTCTATTTTTGCATTCTTGCTTTCTTTGTACAAGGAACAGCCAGTCTGACATCTCAAATCAGGGTTTAGCGACTGAGAAGATATATGGTGTCTTTTAGTCCCCTTGAAGCTTCAAGGCCTGTCACTTTTGTATCTTGTTGCCATGTCGACCCAGCAGAGGATGAGAGTCTGGCCCTGTGAGAAGCTGCCTGTTTTAAGTCTTTGTGGGAGTGCAAACTAGTTCAGCCATTATGGAGATTAGTGTGGCAATTCCTTAGAAAACTGGAAATGGACCCACCATATGATCCGGCTTTACCACTCCTGGGTATCTTTCCAAAGGGGTTGAAATCCGAGAACTACAGTAACATATGCATACCCATGTTCATAGCAGCACAGTTCATAATGGCCAAAATATGGAACCAACCTAGGTCTCCATCAATAGATGAATGGATTGCAAAATTATGGGAATTATACACAATGGAATTTTATTCAGCAATAAAGAAGAACAAAATCATGTCATTCGCAAGAAGATGGAAAGACCTGGAGAACATTGTGTTAAGTGAGATCAGCCAAGCACAGAAAGAGAAGGAACATGTGTTTTCTCTAATATGCCTAAACTAGGGAGTATTTGGGATACCAGAGGGACTCCAGATAATGGAGGGGAAACCTCAGCAAAGCTAGAAAGAAAGGGTAGGAGAGGAAGAAGGCTGAGGTTGATTAACTGGAGGAGCTACATTTGTGTATGTGTCTAAGTGTAAATGTATGGTCAACCTGGACACTCATTGTTGGGAGGGAATCAAAGGGGGAAGCAGGGGGGCACCAAGCACTGTGTGAATATATGCCTTTGGCAATATGATCTACATAAAAATTAAAAATAAAATAAATGTCTGCTCTGCCTCAGAATAGGGCATGATCTGAAATTATCTTCCTGTTCCCACATCATAAACTTAGGAAAAATATTTACTGTTTGTATACCAAAAGAAATATCTGTTACAAATAGAATCATCTAAATTTATAATTTGCTTTTTTAGGTTACATTAAGGAAGATCTTGATCTCTGCCCTCGTCCAAAAAGACGGCAGCCGTACAATGCAATGTTTTCTCCAAAAGGCAAGGAGCAGAAGACATAGATGTTGAAGCAAAACCAGGATAGTTTTTTTCCCTTCAGTTATTTATAGTTACAGGTGGTATTAAACGTTGATTTTTGATCTTTTGTAAATTCACTTATAAATCAGTTTTCTATTAAAAATGTTTTTAAATGGTATTTACTTACCACAAAAGCAACTATTTAAAATGTGGATGTGTTTGTATTTTCTTGCTTTTGCAACCTTGAAATGATAAGGTGTTTCATTTTGCATTCTAACTTAAGAGTTGTTTATTTACTTTGGTAATTACAGTTTTGAAAATATGGTAGTAGTAGTAGTCTGTTATTCTTTGCAAATCTTTTCATTCTATCTTCTTGATATTTACATTCAGTAATGACTTCATGCTAATCATTACCGATTTTCATTCTCAAAATCAGTTGCTCTGTAGTAGGTCATACTTGTGCCTTACATTGTCTGTGTGTGTGTGTGTGTGTGTATGTGTGTGTGTGTGTGTGTGTGTGTGTGTTTTCAAGCTATTCCCTATCCTTTTTTTGTTGTTTCTTTTTGAAACAGGGTCTTGCTAGTTTGCTGAGAGTCTCACTACATTACTGAGGCTGTCCTGGAACTTCTGATTCTCTTGTCCTCAGACTCCTGAGAACTAGGATTATAGGTGTGTGCCACCACACCTGGTGTAAGACTCTTTTTTTTCCCCCTGTGGTACTGGAGATTTAACTTAGGGGCATTCTATCTCCAAGCTACACCCCCAGACTAATTTTTATTTTTATTTTTGAAACAGGGTCTCACTAGTTTGATGAAAGTCTCACTACTTGCTGAGGCTGTCCTCAAACATGGAATTCTCCTGTCTCGGCCTCCCATGTGCTGGGATTACAAGTGTGTGCCTGGCAAAGACTCTTTTAAGAAGGCTGAATTTTAATAATCTTAACCCGTTAGCTTTGTGCTTTTGGTGACTTGAAATGACACCTAGTCTGTAGTAACCTCCTCTCAAAGTGACAGCGCTCAGTGTGCTGTAAGTCCTCTGATCTGGTCGTAATCCTGCAGCTCTTCTCGTGTTTCCTTTTCGTCATGGTTCCTTTTTTTTCTAGTAGAGTTTTCAAGCTGACTTTATATAATTCTTCTTGCCCAAGTGTTCACATTCAGTTGTTTAATTTCTCTGGATTAACTCATTTTAGGAACTTTCAATTTGGCCTCAAAATAACTAACAGTTTTCCGTTACCCTAGGACATACTGTTTGTGTTGTTAAGATAACTGGCCACGTTTGTGCCATCTTTTCTAGTGTCATCATTTTGTTTACCCTTGTCTTTTTGCATGATTTTTTTTTATCCAGTACTGGGGATGGAACACAGGGCATTCTATCTCGGAGCTACACCCCCAGCCCTATTTTTTATTCTTTATTTTGAAACAGGGTCTCACCAAGTTACGGAGGCCTCACTCATTAGGAGGCTGGCTGGAACCTGCAGTCCTCCTTTCGCAGCCTCCCAGCTTAGTCTCCCTTGTTGATCAAGATTCTCGTGAATAAATGGCATCAGTTTGTGCTCTAAGACACAGGAAGAGAGATTAGCATGTTGAGCACTGTGTCAGAGTACTTACGCAGTTGTTCAGCTCTGAATAGGATTCTGAGGTTTTTACATCTGTGTCATCACTTCACCTCTTTTCTCCTTTTCTTTCTTTCCCTGTGTTTGATTTTCATTTTCTGCTGGCAGTCAACTAATCTCCCAGAAATAACAACAACCATTTATGGTTGCTTATTACATGCCAAGAACTGTGTTATGCTCTTAACACAGATTTTACTCTTTCAGTCCTCAAATAATCTTTTGAACTTACGTAATACTTAATGTTAAACTGCAAGATGTGGATCCATATACAGCATATTAAGCAGCAAATGACTGGCTTTATTTTTGTCACTTCATAAAGTCTGTAAGATGGCACTCCAAGGCTTCTGTTACAGCTCTGTTGTCTGGGACCCGCTTTTCTCCAGATCTCCGCTCTTCTATCCTTGGTGTGGAGCATTCATCTTGTGGCTGTAAGGTAGCTGTGCCATCTCTTGAACCATTTTCATGGTCATTGCAAAAAAGGGAATGGGGGAGAGTGTGCTCTTGTTTTTTTCCCCTTCAAATAGTTTTACAGAAAGCCGGGCGTGGTGGTGCACGCTTGTAATCCCAGCATTTGGGAGGCTGAGACCCGAGGATCGCGGTTCGCAGACAGCCTCAGCTACTTAGTGAGGCTCTTTGCAACTCAGTGAGACCCAGTTTCAAAATAAAGAATAAAAAATAGGGCAGGAGATGTAGCTCGGAGGTTGAATGCCCCTGGGTTCCATTCCCAGACCCGCAAAAAAAAAAAAAAAAAAAAAACAAATAGTTTTACAGAAAGCCCTACCCAGTAACTTTCCCTACAGTAACTTTCCGTACTTCTCAGTGGCCAAAATTGTCACATGATTATCTTTAATAGTTGGTAGAGCTAGACCCCAGTTGCCTGCCTCCAACCAGAGTATATATCCCCCATTGTATAGTGCCTCTACACACCAGGAGTTTGAGAGATACGTGGATTTGAACAGGGCACCATGGAATGTGTGTTTCCAGCTACACACTTCCCACAGATTTTTTGTTTTAAAAGGCAGCCTAAGCAGAGAGCAGTAGATTGTTTGTCCAATAATAGTATGTCAGACATCCAGTCAGTTTGTAACTAACATTTTTACTTTATCTTCAGGCACCCTGTGGGGTGGAGGTCTTTCCCTTTTTATTTGCTCTTGACCAGATCTTCTACTCTTAAATGGAATAATTAAATGCATACCTTTTTCTTTTCTTTTTTTTTCTTCTTGCTGTTATAGAGATCAAACCCAGGATCTTATACATGCTAGGCAAGCACTGTCACACTAAACTATACCTGCACTCCAGAAATAGACATTTTTTAAACCACTTAATTTAGAAGGATGCATTTAAATGCAAATGATACTTTATGACACATTTCACACACAAACTTTTCTTTAAAAAGATGATGTAAACCAGATGCAATAGTACATGCCTGTAATTCCAGTACTTGGGAGGCTGGGACAGGAGGATCATAGATTTGAGGCCAGTGCACGATTACTTAGACCCTCTTTCTTTTTATAATTATTTATTTATTTATTTATTTATTTATTTATTTATTTATTTATTTTGGTGGTACTGGGGTTCCTGGAAACCCTTCTACCTCTGGGCTACATTCCCAGACCTGTTTTTATATTTTTATTTGGAAACAGGGTCTCTTAAGCCAGCGAGGCTAGCTTGGAACCTGCGCAATCCTCCTGTCTTCACCTCCCAAGTGCGGGGATTACAAGTATACACCACCACACCAGGCTAGACCCTCTTTCAAAATAAAAAATAAAGTAGGACTGGGGGTAAGGCTCAGAGGTTCAATCCCAGTACCACACACAAAAGAATAATGTATATTAAAGGACTTTATATATTTGTATAATACGCATGTTAGATATTATATTCATTCAAATATGTTATTCACTGGTTGTGTATAATTATATATTATTTCAGGTTGCCTGTACGCTTTTATTTTTATTTTTATTTTTTTTTGTGTGTGTGTGTGTGGTACTGGGGGTGGAACCCAGAGGCTTTCTACCTCCGGGCTGTACTCCCAGACCTATTTTATATTTTATTTGGAAACAGGGTCTCACTAAGTAGCTGAGAGCCTCACTAAGTAGCTGAGGCTGGCTTCGAACCTGCGTGGTCCTCCTGTCTCAGCCTCCCAAACACGGGGATTACAAGCGTGCGCCACCACAACCGGCTGCCTGTACGCTTTTAAAGTTTAAGAGCTGTGCTTTAAACTTTGGAAACATGAAAAACCTATATTTCAGCACTTTAACACTTAAGTAACACCTTCCCTGCCTTTGATAAACAAATACTCCAATTAAACCATTTGAAATCTGAGGTGGTAGATGCTACAATTTGAATGAATTAATCATGGTTGCCCAAATTTATATAAAAGACATCATGTTACCTGGAGGAAAAAAAGCCAAATAAAATACAGAAAGATACTCTAAAACCTTTCATGCAGCAAAAAAAAATTCCCAAAGTCCAACTGGAAAGTCTACTGATGGTAGGTCTCATGTATTAGTAACACAGTTTAAACTGCATCTGACACATATATTTTAAAATACCTACAGTATATTCTTTTTTTTTTTAATTTTTTTTGCAGTACTGGGGGTTGAACCCAGGGGCATTCTGCTTCCGAGCTACATCCCCAGCCCTATTTTATTCTTTACTTTGAAACAGGGTCTCACTAAGTTATGGAGGGCCTAAGTAGATGAGGCTGGCCACAACCCTGTGATCCTCCCAAGTACTGGGATTACAAGTGTGCACTACTACGCCTGGCTCTACAGAGCATTCTTAGGCAATATTAAACAGTAACTATGAAAGACTATAAAGATTCTCCAAAAGATTGTCTTTAATTCCAATCCAGTTACAGAAAGAGTAGTGGTATGTATACCAAATAATACTTACTGTTTTTTAAATTTTGTCTATTGAAACCAGATTTCACTAAATTGCTGAAGCTAACCTCAAGGATCCTCCTGTCTCAGCTTCCCAAGTATTGGGATTCCAGGCATATGCTACCACAACCAACCCTAATTTGTTTATTTAACAAACACTCAGCACTTTCTCTTTACCAAGCACAATAGTAAGTGCCATGTCAGACTCAGGCAAAAATTGAAGCATTCTCTCCAAAGAAGCACACTCTTAAAGAAATATACTCAAGGATCTTACTCCATTGGCCCTGGCACATTAACAAAGCAAGCATGAATTTAGTTTTGAAAAATGCCACTTCAGAAATAAAATTGGGCTGAGTGTGGTAGCACATACTTGTAATGCCAGTACTTAGGAGGCTGAGATAGAGTCACAGGTTTGTGCCCAACCTCGTCTACTTCATGAGACCCTCTTTCAAAATAAAAAACTTCGAAGTACACCTCCTGGATGTGGTGGCGCATGCTTGTAATCCCAGTCCTTGGGAGGCTGAGACAGGAGGATCACAGGTTCGAGGACAGCCTCGGCAAGTAGGGAGACTCATCAACCCAGCAGAACCCAGTTTCAGAAATAACAATAGGGCTGGGGTGGAGCTCAGAGGTAGGATGCCTCTGGGTTCAGTCCCCAGTACCACAAACACACACCTTAGACCCTGTTTCAAAATAAAACAGGATTGGGGCTGTAACTTGGGTAGGATGCCTCTGAGTTCAATTTTCCCAGTGTCACAAAGAATAGATAAAAATTTGAAGTCTGTCTCACATTCTTCATTTAGCCTTTTGTTCTCTACATACTTAGCAGTTTGAGACATGTCAAAGTTTTCCTCTTTGTTAAATTGATGCTGTTAAAATGGATCTTTAGTAAGCTAAAGCGCTCTTATGCTTTTAGTTCTTAATTTTTTTACAAATTTTTATTGAACATATTTGGTTTACATTTAAGCTATGCTTGGTGCCCTCCCCCCCCCCATTTTCCCTTCACCCCTCCCACCAATTATTTTCCAGGGTAACCATGCCACATTCATAATTTTACACATATTCGGATGTAGACCCTCATTAAACAAGTTCAGCATTCCTCCTCTTTTATCCTTCCATTCAAACTTTGCTGGTATTTCCCCTCCATTATCTGGAGTCCCACTAGTATCCTCTATGTTCCCTACTTTGGGCATATTAAAGGGAACATATGTATCTTCTTCTGTGCTTGGCTGATCTCACTTAACATAATGTTCTCTAGGACTTTCCATCTTCTTGCAAATGATATGATTTTGTTCTTCTCTATGGCTGAATAGAATTCCATCGTGTATATTTTCCAAAGTTTTGCAATCCATTCATCAGTTGATGGAGGCCTGGGTTGGTTCCATATTTTGGCTATTACGAATTGTGCTGCTATGAACATAGGTATGCATAAGTTGCTGTAGTTCTCTGTATTCAACCCCTTTGGAAAAATACCCAGGTGTGGTAGAGCTGGGTCATATGGTGGATCTATTCCCAGTTTTCTTATGAATCTCCACACACAATCAAGCAAAGAATTAATAAAAACAGTCGTCTCCTGTTAACACCAGTAGAGGCCAGAAGAGAGCTACTTTTAGAGAAATACTCAGTTGGAAACTAAGGGATTAAGCAATCATTGAAATTTCTGGGGTAAGTAGGATGAGTTGGGTACCTTTTTTGCAGCAATGAAAGCTCATTGGACCAAAAGCTTTCAGCATACCTGTTACTGTAACAACAAATGGCAAAAGCAAGAATCCATGATCTTGAGATAAAAATACCAACAAATAATGAATGCCTGTCATTTAAGGATAGAAGGAAATATGTGAACCAGATGGCAGCACACACTTGTAATCCCAGTTACTTAGGAGGCTGAGACAGGAGGATCACACATTCAAGGACAGCCTCAGTAGTGAGACTTGACAACTTAGTGAGACGCTATTTAAAAATAAAACCTGGGAATGAAACTCAGGTAATTGAATGCCCCTGGGTTCAATTCCTAGTACCACAAAAAGAAAAGGGGAGAAAATGTGAGATTCTATTCCCCAGACATAGACATAAAAAGATGTATATGAGGTCAAAGGAGTTTAGGTTGAATGCCAAAGGATGACTAGAACCCAAACTGTGACTTAGGATAAATTTACCTAGAGAAACAGAAAGACAAGGCCATCTAAGTTTGGAAACTGATCTGATTATGGCACTGCTAAACTGAGTCTTCAGGGACCTTGGTAATAATTTAGTTCTAGCCTCTCACTATAATGAATGAGTGACCAGATGCCCCCAAAAGTAGTGTTTGCCACAGGCCTAAAGGGCCGGAACTAGAATGTAATATACCTAGAATCTCAGCTTGGTATTATTTTCCCCTAAGTTACGTCAAGGCTCTACAGGGCATTAGAAGAAGCAGAGCTGGGCATGGTGGTGCATGCCTGTAATTCCTGTACTTGGGAGGCTGAGAAAGGAGGGTTGCCAGTTCAAGGCCAGTCTCAGCAACTTAGCAAGGCTCTGAGCAACATAAGGAGACACTGTTTCAAAACAAAAGGGCTAGAGGTATAGCTCGGGAGTAGAATGCCCCTGGGTTTCATCCCCAGTACCAAAAAAATAAAGAGAAAGGCAGGAAGCTTGTGTCTTGAATATAAGACTGAGCTTAGAATTTGAATCTTAGCAGGCCTGGTGGTACACATTTGTAATCCCAATATTTGGGAGGCTAAGACAGGAGGATCACAGGTTTAATGCCAGCCTCAGCAACCTCATGAGGCCCTCTGCAAGCAACTTAGACCCTGTTTCAAAATAAAGAATAATAATAAGGCAAGGCATGGTGGCGTACGCTTGCAATCCCAGCATTCAGGAGGCTAATACCAGAGGATCATGGTTCGCGGACAACCTCAGCTACTTAGTGAGGCTCTCTGCAACTTAGTGAGACCCTGTTTCAAAATCTAGAATAAAAAATATGGCCGGGGGTGTAGCTCAGAGGTCGAATGTCCCTGGGTTCCAACCCCAGACCCACAAAAAAATAAAAATAGGGCTGGACATACAGCTTGGAGATCGAATGTCCCTGAGTTCAGTCTCCAGTACCACCAAAAAAAAAAAGCTTGAATCTTTATATCCCTGGTTTTTTCACACCTTCATACCTTTAGTAACAGATCCCTTTATTCAAACAAAGTCTTGGGAAAAAACCTCAGTAGACAGTGAGGTTTTAATGACCTAATTTTTTCCCCCCAGTACTGGGAATAGAACCCAGGGGCATTGTACCTCTGAGCTACGCCCCCAGCCCTATTTTAGGTCTTTTTATTTTTGAAACAGGGTCTCATTGAGTTGCAAATGGCCTCCCTAAATAGCTGAGGCAATCCTCCAGTTTCTGCCTCCTGAATGCTGGGATTACAAGCATGAGGCACCATGCCCAGAAATGACCTATTTTTAATCAAACTGGTAAATATAAATAAATACAAAATTGTGAAATGAATTATGGATGGCAGGTTATGTCTTATGTCACCTTTGTCATTCTTGATGTCCCAGTCAAATGCTTTCTGTACCCCAGACCAATTAAATATCAGAATCACCTAGAAGTCTTACTCAGCCACAGGTTACTAGGCCCCACCTCCAAGTCTTTGTTTCCATGGGTCTGAGGCCCTAACATTTACATTTTTCACATGTCCTAGATGGTGTCAATGCTACCAGTACGAGGGCCACAAGTCTAATCATAAGAATTGCCCAGATGGTCAGTAAGTAGAGACTCACCGACCCCTCCTGTGGAAATCTTGATTCAAGTATAATCTGAGCATTTGTATTTTTAACAAGTTTCCAAGTCATTAGTATAAGGAACATTAAGAAATAATACTGAGCCAGGTGTGGTGTCACATACTTGTAATCCCAGAATTCGAGAGGTGGAGACCTGAGCATCGCATTGCAGTTCGCAGACAGCCTCAGCTACTTAGCGAGGCCCCTCGCAACCCAGTGAGACCCTGTTTCAAAAAATATAAAGACTAAAAAATAGGCCCGGGGGTGTAGCTCAAAGGTAGAATGCCCCTGGGTTCCATCCTCAGTAACACACACACACACACACACACACACACACACACACACACACACACACAGAATACTGTAACAGCAGGGAAGACTAACAAAATGTTTAAAGCTTCAAGTTTCTCCTGGCCTAAAATATTTAGAGCCAGGTAGTAATGCACTGATTTAGACAGACTCGTCAAGCCAGAAATATAGAAAATAGAAATATAGAAAATGTGGGTTGGGTATAGTGTCCAGGATAAGAGTAATCTATTAAACTCAAGCAAAGAGTTTAGTAATCAATTATATTCCAAGTTCAAAGAGCACCGAGGTCAAGGTGGTGACAAGTGAAATGGAAAAGACATGAAGTGGTAAGAAGGGACCTTAAAGAGTAAGAATCAAGAACTGGACTAGGTCCCCCACTGCTAATGAGGAGGGACCCCTGTCCTGCACGCCAGTAATAGCTGTAATGCTTTTAAAAATTAAAATGAATGTATAATTCCAAATTGGACTTTGAAAAAATTTCAGGAAGAATTCAGGAACAATTACATAGTAGATAGTTGCCCAACATGTTACCCACTTAGAGATTTGCTTTACTCTTCCCCCTCTATTTATACTTCTTACCATTTATGTACTCAGATACTCATTTATTCATGCTTACTGACTCTCGACCCATTCATTGTTAGTATTTCCACCAAAGATTGGCACAACAAAAGATGAAACTCAACAAGCTTAGAGCACTAATGTATTTTGATAAGATATTTGAGAGGAAAAGTGGGCTCAAAATTTGAAGGAAATGGATTTCCAATGATCCAGACAAATATTTTCACAACCTAAGTCAGTAATTCTTAGGGAAATTGAAATGTAGTCTAGCGAGGGAAAACCTCTAATCAGAGAAGGATATTCAGGTTTCCAAGTAGGATAAACTGAGTTGTTGCAAACCAATACTTCTTTCAACAACTAGAGAGAAGCCAGATGCCAGGTAAGTTATATATAAAAAAAAAAAAAACAGCTCTGAATGCAATAGAAAAATGTCAAACAACAACTAAAAGGTACTAAGATTATGGATAAGGAAGAAGCCTCCAAGAAGCGAACTAACGTAACGTCTGCCTTTTTCCTCTGGGGATAGGAGACTGAGCTAGGCTAGGCTTCACCGTCCAAAGGGTGGCTACCGGAAGGCTGAGACCTCAAGAAAAATCCTGGTAGTCTCACATGCTAGAGTGGCAAAGTTGGAGACCTGGAAGGTCTTATTCATAATTTTTCCCTCATGATGTTTGTCAGAATTTGAAGTTCTAGAGGGTGGGAGGCTAAGAAGCCATGATGAAAGCCTTTCTAACAAAATAAATGGTAAATTTTAGCACAAACTTTTTCAAGTTCAATGAAAACTTCCCATTGTGCTGAAGATACCAGTAGTAAAGTTCAGGACCTACCATGGGGAGGTGCCCTGGAAACAGACTCATAGGTGGAAGATGTGGAGGGCTATGACAGGAACAGGCTAAATAGAGGCACTCTGTGCCTTACCCACACAGTAATCCAGCTCAACCTCAGCTTGGTCCATGATTGAATTAAGATCATCAGCCCCAAACCTGCTTCTCAGAGGAAAGTAGGTCCTCTCTGGAGGGAAAAGAAAAAGAAAAAAAGAGAAAGAAAAAAAAAAAAAAACCTGATCAGCATTCAATTAGGAAAAAAAAAAACCCACCTGATCACAATGTTCAGCATTCAATTAAAAAAAAGCCAGAAGACAACCGTGGAACCAAAAAACAGCGGGGGTGGTAAGCAGGTGAGCAAGATATTTAGTTAGACAAGGACTTTAAGGTAACTGATTAATATATTCAAACACTAGATTTTAAAAGTAGAGGATTTCACTAGAGAATTGAAATCTCTTTAAAATCAAAAGGAAATTCTAAAAGCCAAACAGTATATAGACTTAAGTACTTAATAGCTTTAAAATTGATTAGATAGACTAGAAGATAAATTTAGTAAACTAGAATGCAGGTCCATAGAAAAATATCCAAACTGACCGGGCATGGTGGCCCAGGCTTGTAATCTCAGCATTTGGAAACAGAAAAGAGGAGTGCGGTTTGCAGATAGCCTCAGCTACTACTTAGGCCCTTTGCAACTCAGTGAGACTCTGTTTCAAACATAAAAAAAAAAGCCAGGCATGGTAGCGCACGCTTGTAATCCCAGCGCTTGGGAGGCTGAGACAGGAGGATCGCACAGGTTGGAAGCCAGTCTCAGCTACTTAGTGAGGCTCTCTGCAACTTAGTGAGACCCTGTTTCCAGATAAAATATAAAATAGGTCTGGGAGTATATCCCAAAGGTAGAAAGCTTCTGGGTTTCATCCCTAGCACCACAAAAAAAAAAGGCTGGGGGGTGTAGCCCAGAGGGTTACAGCCACAGTACGGAGAAAAAAGAAAAAGGGAAGGAAGGAAGGAAGGAAGGAAGGAAGGAATCCAAAATGAAGCAGAAAAATTAAAAAAAAAACCACTGGGTGTGGTAATGAATGCTTTTAATCCCAGTATTTGGGAGGCTGAAACAGGAGGATCACAGGTTCAAGATTAGCCTCAGCAACTTAAGTTCTCTGCAATTTAGTGATAACTTTTTTTCAAAAAGAAAAAAATAAAATAGGGTTTGCTTGGAAGTAGAATGCCTCTGGGTTCCATCCCCAGTAACAAAAAAATAAATAATAACACATGCACACAAAGAAAATGAACATAAACACTCACTAAAAAGATCTAATATGAGTAGTTGGGGCCTCCAGAGAGAGAATGGACAGATGAAATTCTGGAAAATATGTTTAGAATTTTTCAAAACCCACAAATTCACGAAGCTCCTCAAACCCCAATCCACAGAAATTCAAAACAAATGACATTTATTTATTTATTTATTTATTTATTTATTTATTTATTTTTGGTGGTACTGGGGTTCTCCGGGCTACACTCCCAGACCTATTTTTTTATATATTTTTGAAACAGGGTCTCTTATGCCAGCACGGCTGGCTTCGAACCTGCGCGATCCTCCTGTCTCCGCCTCCCGAGAGCGGGGATTACAAGCATGCGCCACCACGCCTGGCAACAAATGACTTTTAAACACGTAATATTAAGACACTGAAAATCATAAAGAGAAAATCTTAAAAACAGCAGAAGAGAGCCTGGTGTGGTGCAGGCTTGTAATCCCCTATTTAGGAGGCTGAGACCGGAGGATCGCAGGTTCATGGCCAGACTCAGCAACTTAGTGAGACCCTGTTTCAAAAAAAAGGGCTAGGGGTATAGCTCAGAAGTAGAATGCTCCTGGGTCCAATTCCCAGTAAAACACACACACACACACACACACACACACACACACACACACACACACACACCAGCCAAAAGAAGAAAACTGCGTATGTTCAAATAATAAGAAGATAACTGGTTCTTAAACAAATCCAGGTGACAGTAGAATATCTTTAAATTTCTGAAAGAAATAACTGGCAACCTAGAATTTTATCCTCAAGGTATCTTTAAAAATTGAGATAAAGACTCTAAGGAAAAGCTGATAACAGACTTACACTAAAACATCCTAAATCCTTAATATTAAAGAAAAATGATTCCAATCAAAACTTGAAGTTACAAGAAAAAATGAAGTATGTTTCTAATATGTACTTGTCAGACATTTTACTGAGTGGATTTTAAGGGAAGTTAACATTAAGCTCAAGAAAATCATAGATAACAAGCTGCAAAAATGTCCTGCTGAGCATGAATTTGATTGGCAGATTCATAACATCAAATATTAAAAATTTAACACTAGAAATAATCTAGTCCAACTTCCCATTATAAATATATTGAAGGTACAGATTTAGATGGCAGATAAATTTGAAATTTGGAGTTAATAAATGACAGCTGCAGTGATATGCCAAGTTTGATGGTAAAGTTATTTTAGTATCTTGGTTACTCAGCATCAAGATTATCTTGAGTCACATAGGTAAATTGTTGCCATGGGAAAATATTTTTAACATCTATCTTGCATTGTAATATACTATTAAACTACTCCAGAATCCTAAAGAAGGGTAACAGAGCAATTTCAAGACCAAGTTGAATCATTTGCAATGTTTAAATCATGTAAGTAGCCTAAACTTTGTAAAGCTACACATTAATATTTGTGTAGATTATACTGACAGTAGCAAATCTGATGGAGCCTTGTTATTAAGCACAGAGTGTACATGCATGGTGTATTAGTTGTGCAATTTTCTATGAATAGACATAACTAGGCCAGAGTTTTTAGAATATTTATACCGAAGTACAACCTTTTTGATTGATTGCATTTACAAAACTATTATAAATTTTTATAAAAATTTCTAACATATACCCAGCGATAGTCAGGAAAGTTTTAGTATGAGTTGCCACAAAATTTGAGTTAATCTGGCAGCCCAATTAACCCTATGCTGTTTCATTTATTAAAATTTTGTAATAGGTTTGACTGGTGTATTTTAACTTTTTTGTGTGTGTGTGCAATTCTGGGGATGGAACCCAGGGGCATTCGACCTCTGAGCTACACCCTCTGCCCTATTTTTTATTCTTTATTTTTGAAACAGGGTCTCAGTAAGTTGAGGAGGGCCTCACTAAGTAGCTGCGGCTGTCCGCTAACCGCGATCCTTGGTCTCAGCCTCCCCTGAATGCTGGGATTACAAGCGTGCGCCACCACGCCCGGCTTGCCTGGTATATTTTAAACTTATAAAAGAAGCACTCAGAGAAGGTGCAGCAGCCCAATAATGTGCCTTAGATATAATAGGGTATATTATATTAATTCTATTTTATAAATAAAAACAATAAAAAAGATCAGGGAACCATGAAGACTGGCACTTGTCTACTCTCTGCCAACATTTCAGCAGTACCTTTGGTTAAGTCTTTTGCCTTTTTTGGGTGTTAGGTTCCTTGTCTGTAAAACAAGAGGATGGGACAATATGACCTTTGAGGCACCATCTAGCTTCCTCAGCTTCAAACACTTAAATAATTAGCACTTAAGGAGGGAAGACTGGAGAACAGTGAGCAGCATGGTCTTCAGAGCCAGAAAAATTAGACCAGAGTTCCAGCTCCGTCACTCAAGAGCCCGATACAACCAGTACACACAAATTCTCTGAGTTTTTCTAATAGCAAGGTTATTAGGAAGATTAAATGAGAGGATAGCTTACTGCATACCACACTTACTGCAGTGTCTGGTATGAAGTGACTGCTCAGTAACTGATAACTGTCATCATTACTGTCAGTATTTCAGAGATGATTATGATGAATCAGAAGGAATGCAGAATCGGAGAAGTCAGAATCAGAGCCGGGGCTCGAAGACCAGGTAAGGTTTAGGAAGAGGGGAGCAAGGTGGGAGATGGGGCTTTCAGACAGGGGAGAGGGTCATGTGACCAAAGGCCCAGAAGCTGTAGATGAGGAGGGGTATTGCAGGTTGTGGTGGGGACTGTAAGGAGAGGATAATTGGCCAGGGCAGGTGAGAGACCATAGGCAGCCAAGCCCCAATAGACCACTTGTATATGGCTAAGTCAGGTCTCTGAAGTCAGTGCTCCACAATACCGGTACCAGTACCTTTCTGAGTCCTGGCTCCTCCTTGCTGACTAATGTTCAAACCCCAGAGGACGGTGCAGAGCAGTATACCTCTAGGCCAGAGTATTTTAAAATGAGATTCATCTAACCCCAATCAGAATGGCAATCATAAAGAAGTCAAATAACAATAATTGTTGGCAAGGATGTGAGGAAATAGGAACTCTTTGACACTGTTGGTGAGAGTGCAAACTAGTTCAGCTGTTATGGAGATCAATGTGGAGATTCCTTAGCAAACTGGGAATGGATCCACTGTATGATCCGGCCATACCACTACTAGGTATCTTTCCAAAGGAGTTGAAACCAGAGAACTACAGTAATACATACTTACCCATGTTCATAGCAGCACAATTCACAATAGCCAAACTATGGAACCAACCTAGGTGTCCATCAACAGATCAATGAATTACAAAATTATGGGAAATACAATGGAATCCTACTCAGCAATAAAGAAGAACAAAATTATAACAGTTGCAAGAAGATGGAAAGACCTGGAGAACATTGTGTTAAGTGAGATTAGCCAAGCACAGAAAGTGAAGAGACATATGTTTTCTCTAATATGCATGAGCCTAGGGAGTATTTGGGATACCAGAGGGACTCCAGATAATGGAGGGAACCTTAGTGGAGCCAGGGAGGAAGGGTAGGGGAGGAGGAAGACTGAGGTCCATTAATGGAAATACTACCATCAACTCTGTGTATACATGTGAACATTCCATTGTTAGTCTGGGTACTTGGTATTGGGAGAGAGGGAAATGGGGAGACA
This sequence comes from Muscardinus avellanarius, assembly GCF_963383645.1. Taxonomy (NCBI): domain Eukaryota; kingdom Metazoa; phylum Chordata; class Mammalia; order Rodentia; family Gliridae; genus Muscardinus; species Muscardinus avellanarius. The sequence continues at coordinate 52,514,545 of NC_137803.1, read as the reverse complement.
GGTGGGGGGCACCAAGTGCTGTGTGCGTGTGTGCCATTGTCAACATCATCTACATTGTGATGTGAGACTATAGTGTACCGATAAAAGCAAAAAAAATGCTATCAATTTTGAGGAGTGTATTTTATTTCATAAAAATTAATTGACAACTTTTTTATTTGCTCATACTGAAGTCAGCAGAGACTAGAAAAAGATGTTGAAAAGTCTCCCGGGGACTAGATGAAAAATGAAAACCCAAGTTAGTACTTTTAGAAAAACACTTGCCAAAGGATTTTCCAAAACGTGCACGACACCGTTTCATAATTCAGGGCTTGAAAGTAAAACCAGTTTGACCTTCTACAGATACAGCACACAGAGCACTGCTCGCTCTGCTGGTAGGTAGGTGTGCATTTCAGGTACAAGGTGTCCACCCAGCAGTGCTGCCTGGCCAGCAAGTGTACCTTCTTGTGCACCGCATTTGCTCCATAGAGGCGGAGAGGGAGCCAGGTTAACTGACAGAGCTACTGGATTATCCAAAGATGTTCCCTGCTGCGCCCCTCCCTCCTGCTCCGCATCAAAGCAGGGGGAAGCCTCCAAACTCAGGAACGCAATATAGTGAGGAGATATGGGGAGGACACTTGCCCCCCCAAATATTAACCTACTCAAGTAATGTCCAAACATCAGCAAAGGGAAACACTGTGGAAATGTCAGAAATATAATTACTCATGAAATCAACTTTGCAAACCGAGACATACACCATGGTTCTATTTGGGCCTTACACAATGTAAATCTCATATTTTTTTCATCCATTAGAAGCTAAAATTAAAAGAAAAAACGACAGCCTTCATCTCAAGAGATGAATCACTGAAGTGTAGTTTTTTCTTTCCCTTATCCAATCATTTCATGATTCAATTCCTCTGCCTTCCTGGGCCAAGGAGGCCCTGATAAAATTCCATGGGCTCCAGTTACCCCCATTTGCCTCTGACTCTCACCGGAAATGCTCCCCATTACAGGATCCTTATTTCTGTTAAGGCATTTTACCTCTAGGCATCTCCTGTTAAAATGTGAACACTCCCACCCCACACGCCAAACATCTTGATGGTCTTCCTCATGTTGGTGGCCATTTATTTCTCAGGTAACCTCTAGCCAGTTTGAAACAGAACAGGAAAAGGGTTTTCTGGAGAGTGAAATTTTGAAGAAAAGTCTGAGGCACAAAGCAACCCCCTTGGAGCAGCCTGGACACTGCCCAGGACAGGCGCAGAGTGGGGCTTGTAGGGCTCCTGAGTTAGTGCTTTGGGTTCGTGTAGTTGTATCTGCCAGAGGACACAGCCAGGATGGTGACGGGCGTGCTCTCCTGAGCTCTACAAAGCTGTGTGCACAACAGGGACCCTCCTGCATGGCCTTGGGTGATGCCAAGCTCTGGGCACCTGGGGTGCAGTAAGAGGCGCTGAAGAGAAGGTCCCCGGGAGCCGTCACGGCTACTGCCGTCAGCTCCTTGCTTTGGTGTCTCATATGAATGGACGTCGTGCCCACGGATGGGGAGCTTTGAATAAACGTTCCCAGTGTTGCTGCATCAAACCTAGCGCGGTTGACGCTGAAAAGCAGAATCTGAGTAGCTCTGCCTCTGCAGGGAGTTTGCATGGTGCGCTCCTATCTCCACGGGAGCCCTGAGCTCTTTCTAAAGGTCTTTGAGGTCATTTTGTACTAATACTAAGAAGTCATTGTCTTTCCCACTGTGTTGACATTACTGATAGCAGAAAAGCTGTGGAAGGTAAATGTGTGTTACTCAAAATAGCTGTCATTGTATTCTCCATTGCCAAGTCTTGGCAAAGGGGGAAAGACATTTTACTTAAAAATGCCCTTGCGCAAATTGTTATGGATTAGAGAATGCCAAGAAGATATAGCGATTACATATAAGATAGTATTCTGGATGGGTCCTGGGTTAGGAAAAACACATTAATGGAAAACTGGCGAAATTCAAATGTTTGTAGGTTTGCTAATAGTGTTTTGCTGAAGGTACTACAGTGTGTAAGATCTTAACATTGGGAGAAGCTGGGTGCCAAGCATATGAGGCTTCTCTATATTATTTCTGCAACTTCTCTGTAAATTAAAAGGATTATAAATTTTAAAGAGTCGGGCATGGTGATGGATGCCTGTAATCCCAGTACTAGGGAGGCTGAGGTAGGAAGATTGCAGGTTTAAAGCCAGTACAGTAACTAGCAAGATCCTGTTTCAAAAAATAATAAAATAAGCCGGGTATGGTGGCACACGCTTTTAATCCCAGCATTCAGGGGCTGAGACAGGAGGATCGTGGTTCACAGACAGCCTCAGCTACTTAGGCCCTTTGCAACTCAGTGAGACCCTGTTTCAAAATGAAAAATTAAAAGTAGGGCTGGGGGTGTATCTTATAGGTAGAATGCCCTGGGTTCAATCTCCAGTACCACACACACAAAATAAATAAATAAATAAATAAATAAATAAATAAATAAATAAGAACTTGATATAGGTGGGCATGATGTTGCATTGTAGTGGATGGCACTGGCGTTGACTGATTGATGAGAATTAGTCTCTCACATAAATGACAACGGAGTCACACAGCAGCTGGGTAGGCTGGGAGGACAGAGATGGCTCCACTCCTGCCATCCTTCCACTTTTATTGAGAATTATAACCAAAACATTATAAGAAATTATTAATCGCAGGAAATAGCAAAGCAATCATGGGGTGAGTCAGGGAATAACACCAAGGTAGTCACAGATGAATCAGGGAAGGAAAGGGTAAACAAGGACACTGTCAGGGTCCCTGGTTACCGGTCCCATTTGGTCCTTGGATACTTGTCTGCGTGCAAACAATTCCCACCTGGGTGGGTAGCTTGTGCCCCTCCCAAGCCAGACCAGGGTGAGCTCAAAGCAGATGACTATTAATGCTCCCAACAGTGCATGTCTGTAATCCCAGTACTTGGGAGGCTGAGACAGGAGGATCACAAGTTTGCAGGCTACCTCACAACCTCATGAAGCCCTCCACAACTTAGTAGATCCTGTTTCAAAATATAAATAATAATAATAAATTAGAGTTGGGGTGTAGCTTAGAAGTAGAATGCCTCTGGATTCAATTCTCAGTACCACACACACACACATACATGAATTTTCTTATTGATTGACTGAAATGATTTAATTTTTTATCTTATTCATTTTCAGCACCTTTTTAATATTTTGTATACTAATGGTTGTCTTGAGGAAAATCCCTTTTATGTGAAAAGCCATACTCGAAAGGACTAATAGACATATAATTTGAACCCAATTACTTGACATTTTCTCAAAAATAAAATAAGCCTGCCACTTCAAAGAGAACAACTCATAATATTTGTTGCCAGTGTTAAAATTTGAGCTTTCAAGTGAACTCTGGAACTTTCAAAAACTTGAATCTGCTACTCTGAGCTTGACAGCATCCCAATACTATAAGGTTTTCCTGGTGAGATTGGTAATAGATGAGACTTTTATTATATAATAAGACATGTCAGTATCTCTAAGATCCTAATACCTGAATGAACCCATATTCTCCAGATGACCAGTAATGTTAAATAATAATGCATGGCTAAAGTATCCAAATTTCAAGATAGACCTGTGGGTTTTAATGAAATAGGATACAAAAAATTGTTATTCTTTCAGCGTCTACATTTCAACTAACCTTTAACAAACTCCCACTCACTGAGGACTGGTTTATATTTAAGTGGAAATCTGCTCGTTTTTGGCAATAGGACACACATCTTTATTCTTGCAAATTTTATTTTAAGTGAAAGTCAGCTTTATCCCACAGAAATTTCAGAGGTACTAAGGGTTGTTTATAACCACCTGATGAGTGTTAGTTTTAAAAACAGTGTCAGAAAAAAATAAATCGTCCTTCTGGGAAGATGGCGACTGAGAAAAGCGGGGCTTAAGAGCCCCGCTAACAACAAATCTCCATTACCACAAAACCAGCGCCTTTCATAGCCAGAAAACACCATCACCAGTGAAACAAAATATCACCAGGCTCCAGAGAGAAAGCGGACTGAGAACAGAGCCACAGAGGAGATAACCGGCCTCACGCCCGAGGACGCGGCAGACGCAGCAGCAGCGCCATACTGCCGGCGGCACCGGCGAATTCACGGGACGGCTACAGCAAGCTGAGGTGAGCCACTGCGGAACAACCAGGCGGGATCTCTCCGCGCAGAGAGCATCTAAAGCTCCCAGTGGCCGAGCTCAGCACACGCTGCAGGGATTCAGAGTGGAAATCAAAACCAAGAAGAAAAACACCAGCCCCACAGCCGAGGGCGTAGCAGCCATATTGCCACCGGCGGCAGCAGCAGAGAATTCACCGAATCCAGTACAGCTACATCTGCGTACTCAAGAACAGTGAGTCAAATTGCGGGCCACAGAGGAGAAATCCCAGTACTGCACTCCCTGGGACTTGACCCAGTGGGGGAGGGGAGGTGGCAGAGATATCACACCATAGGAGAACATGCAACCTGGCACCCCCCACAGTCTAAAGCACCCTCTATCGACTCTCTGGGTCGGAGACTCTGAGATACAACCCAGTAAAGGAGTAGTGGGGTCTGAGATACTACTGACTCGAGATCCAGAACACCTTAAGTGAAGTCATAGTGACCCAAGGGAAGAACCCAGAGAAGGCACAAACATCCGAAATCATGGGAAAGAGGAATAATACTGGAGCAATAAATGCCCATAACCCCACAACATCAGAACCCGATAAAACTGAAAATCAGAGATTTCTAGAAGATCAAATCAGGAAAATAACTGTAGAAATAATAGAGGTGCTTCGAAAAGAACTCAGAGAGAGCCAAAAAGAGATAAAGGATGCAATTAATGAAGTAAAGGCCTCAATTCAAAGCACAAACAACCGATTAGACCACATGGAGAACAGAATCTCGCTCTTAGAAGATGAGCAATCCAAAAATGAACGCATAGTTTCTAATCTAGAAAAAAATATCCGACAACAGGAATCTGATATTGAAGAAATATGGGCCCATTTTAAGAGAGCTAACCTTAGAATAATTGGAATAGAGGAGGGAAAAGAAAGTGAAACCAAAGGGATCAACAATCTCTTCAAGGAAGTAATAGCAGAAAATTTTCCAGACATAGAGCAAGAGGTCGATACACAGGTCCAGGAAACTTATAGAACTCCCTTTAGACAGGATCGGAGAAGAGGATCCCCACGCCACATAACTGTCAAAATGACCAATGTGGAAGCCAAGCAGAGAATCTTAAAGGCAACAAAAACAAAGGGCCAAGTGACATTCAGAGGCAAACCAATTAGAATCACTCCAGACTTCCCAAACCAAGTCATGAGAGCCAGAAGGGCTTGGAGTAACATATTCCAAACTCTGAAAGAAAACAACTTCCAGCCAAAAATTTCCTACCCAGCAAAACTTTCTATCAAATTAGATGGAGAAATAAGAAGCTTCCATGACAAACAGAAACTGAAGGAATTTATGTCTTCAAAACCAGCACTAGAGAAAATACTCAAAGAGATTAACTACAAAGAAGAAATAGGTAACACACTCCAGAACTAGAGAAACAAGATTTTCCATCCAACAGACAACTAAGCTTGGTTATCTGTGGAGATTCATTATTTATGTTAGTCTTTTACCTATCTCTAAAGGGTATTGTTTGCCTTTATTGTTGTTAATTTTTAGGATTTCTAGTTGGAATATTAATATACCTTCAGATATAGCAATTGGAAATATTTTATCCCATTCTATTAGTAACTGTTAACTCTGTTTACATTGTCTTTGGACATACAATATTTTTTTTATTTTTTAGGGAGTTTGTATACTCCTCTGTTGCCTGTGCCATTGAAATCATAACCAAGAAATCACTTCCAATTTCAATGTTGTGAGGTTTTATGACCCAGATTTTCTCCTAAAAGTTTATAGTCTTAAGATTTATATTTAGGTCTATTATCTATTTTGAGTTAATATTTGTATATGGGATTAGGTAAGGGTCCAATTTTATTCTTTTCCATGTAATTATTATTTTTTAACAATATTTAGTTAAAATATTATTATTTCTACCACCAAATGTTCGTGGAAACCTTGTCAAAAATAACTTGACAATATAGGGAAGAATTTAGCTCTAGGCTTTTATTTAACTCCAATGGTTTATATATCTGCCTTTAGAATAGTACTATACTGTTTCAATTATTGTAGCTTTATATGGTTTGAAATCAGAAAATATATATCTTCTAGCTTTGTTCTTTTTCAAGATCATTTTGGGTACCTAGAGTCCATATTCCATATTAGGATAGATTTTTTTTCTGAAAATAAATATATAAATATATGATAGTTTCACCTAAAAAATGAAAAAAAATTCTCTGGTAAGAAAGAAAGCAAAAAGAAATATTGAAATGTTATCTTTAAGTCATCAAAAGCTTGGTATCAGACAAATGAAACTGTTATGTGAGATTATCATTTTTAATTTTAGATAAATTGCCATAATACTAGATGTCAACTACTAAGCCAAGCATGAGAGGGAGGGATAGGGAGAGACTGGGGTGGGGATTGGGTGGGGGCTGACTGGGAAAAGTGTGCACGTATGTCTACAAAAGTATGTATCCTACTATAATGTATGAATACAATGCACCAATAAAAAAAAAAAAAGAAAGAAAGAAAAAAATAAATCAAGACAATTCCCTGGATCCTGAGAATGTCCCCCTGTGATGCTGTGATATTACCCTGGTCATTTCCTGGGTGATAGGGAAGAATAGGAGCATTGTTTACAACAATATTTGGTCTTAGTTCCCAGCTCCTTCCACAGGCTTCTAATACCATGGACTCTCCAGAGTAACAAGAATTTTGTTTTTAGGGGCTTTTTACCTCTGGGCTACACTCCCAGACCTATTTTATTTGGAAACAGGGTCTCACTAAGTTGCCAAGAGCCTCACTCAGTAGCTGAGGCTGGCTTCAAACCTGTGCGATCCTCCTGTCTCAGCCTCACAAGCGCTGGGATGATAAGTGTGCACCACCACCACGCCCGGCCACAAGAATGGTTTTTGTGTAATTAGGCGACTGGTAACTGGAACTCCTAGATAGTTTCAGAATTGGGGGCTGGTAACCAGAAATATCAAAGAAAAATTAAGAGGCTGAACTTTCAGTCCCATCCCTTACCATATTTCTGGGGAGATGCTAGGAATTGGATTATCAATATCTAGGGACTTAATCAATTATACGTATCTAATGACACCTCCATAAAAACCCTAAATCCAGGGTTCAGAGGGCTGTGGAGTTTGTGAACGTATCCAGGCACCCCAACTCTGCGGCGACAGAGCTCCTGTTCTCAGACCCTTCTGGACCTTACTCTATGAACCTCTTCTTAAGCTGTTCATTTGAATCCCTTATAATGAACTGGAAAAGTAAACAGATTGTTTTCTTGATTTCTATGATCCATTATTATAAATTATCGAGTCTGAGGAAGGGTTCGTGGGAACCCCTGGTTTGTCGCCTGGACACCCAATACTTGCAACTAGCCTGTGCGGTGGAGACCAAAATGTGGGACCACGCTCTCAGCCTGTGCGGTGTGCTGTGACTCTTAGGCAGTCGGTGTCAAGTTGAATCAAATCGGAGCACATCCAGTTGGCATCTGCAGAGACCTGAGAATTGCTTGGCATGGGAAACCCACGCATCTGGTATAAGAAGTGCTGTGGTAGAGAAGCACTTTAGTTTTACCCCACCTGGGGTTCTGATGATGCCCCTTTCACTGAGCAAGAGCCTCAACCAGCGGGTGCTGCCTCGGGTGAAGACATCAGCTGAGGTGGCTGCTGTGAGTCCAGAGCATCCACCAATCCCTTTTCCGTGGCAGTCTTAGTAATCGCCTGGCACAACCGAGAGAGTTGTTCAGGCTCTGGAGTGATTGTGCCCATAACATGCTCAAATTTGGATCTTCCAGAGAGATCCCACATCCAGGAGGTGTGGGCAAGAGTGAAGGAGCAGAATTGCAAATGCCCGTAAATGGAGAGTCTTGGTGGGTGGGGATTCAAAGAGCAGAGCTGCGTAAGTATTACCAACCTTAGTCAGCAATCCTAACAACGGTCTCTACCTTACCAAGGTTCTTAACGTAGCAGAAAAGGCTAGTGGTCTGCAACTTAGAAAGCTTTTCTAAATCTGACAAAAGGTTTTGAAAATATATTTGAAAGCGCTCTTCATCTCAGTGTCTTTGGTTGCATTCCAAGCTTTGATGTTACCTAAAAATATCTGTCATGTTGACCTTGCCCTGCCGAACACAGCTCTACCATTTGCTCAGAGGAGCCAAAAATGTCTGTTTTCTTCTTCAGAAAACTCTTTTCCCGTGTTTCATTTTATTTTCAGCTGACAATGAAAATGGATGATTGGCATGTCATTTTTAAATGAATCTTTAAGAGCAAATAATCCATTCCATCTGGAAAAGGCTGATCACATTTTCAGCAACTAGGCACAAATCAGGATAAATTATTTTCAGCAGTCAAGAAAAATACCTTATTTAGATCCAGATCCACATCACTCGGTTGCTCAGCATCAGTGGCGTTTCTTGACCCTGAAGCGAGGCCAAGCCCTTGTTGTGAGATGTGAGGACACCATCTCACAACACCCAAGGCCTGTGGCTCACCAGTCATCCCCACGGGCATCTGTCACCCAGTTCCTGGGGTTTGCAGCTGGCACTGTAGTCACTGTTCACTCTATACTTCACCCCAGCCACTGGCAACAGCATCAAGGTGTCATGTATCAGCAGCTGGACGTGACCTCTCCAGGTGCTGTTCCCCCAGAGCACACATCCTCACTTGAAAAGAGGGAGCAGAAAAAGACACTGAGCACTCAGGGACACCAAAGATTGGAATAGCCCTAGGGCCTCATTCTGATCCATTCAGCTCTCATTTGCCCTATGGGAGATCCAGAATTAAAGGCAAGCATAAAAAAGGAAGGAAAGAGTAGATACTTATATTTGTAGCAGCACTATACAAAAGCCAGAAGATAGAAGCAGCCCAAATGTCCATCAATAGATGAGTGAGTAAATTAAATGTGGGTATATCTATTCAATGGAATAGTATTCAGCCTTAAAAAAGAAAGAATTCTGACATGCATCATAATAATTCTGGCGGTATGGATAAACTTTGAAGACATCACACTAAGTGGAATAAGCCAGACAAAAAAGGACACATACAGTATAATTTGCCTACACGAGATACCTAGAATAGGCAAATTCAGAGACAGAGAATAGAATAGAATAGAACAGAACAGAACAGAATCGGTTGTCAAGGGTGAAGGGAAGGAAGAGAATGGGAGTTACTGTTTAATGGATACAGAGTTTCCATTTGGGAGAACGATGGTGATAATAGTTTCACAAAAATGTGACTAATGCCACTGAACCTAATGCCACTTACAATTGTAAATTTAAGGTTAAGTATGTTCTACCACAATTTTTTAAAGGAAGGAAAATATGCTTATGCGTTTCACTGCTTCAGCTCCTCTTCTGAAGAAAATAAAAAGGCTTCTGGGTATCATCACTGGGACGTGAGGCAGTGTTGGTGATCCAACTACCCAGTGACGTGCTGGTGAATGTCTAATGAGAATTTTAAAATGCCTGGAGCTGGGCGTGGTGGCGCACACTTGCAATCCCAGTACTTGGGAGGCTGAGACAGGAGGACCACAGGTTCGTGGCCAGCCTCAGCTACTTAGTGAGGCTCTCTGCAACTTAGTGAGACCCTGTTTCCAAATAAAGAATAAAAAAATAGGGTTGGGGGTATAGCTTGGAGATAGAATGCCCCTGGGGTCCATCCCAGGTATTGAAAAGAAATTTAACATAAGTTTATTGTAAATTTCTCTAATAAAAAGTGAGTCACATAATTTACAAATGACAATACAATATGCAACACTCTCTTAAGTTCCACATAGCGGATTGGTTTTTAGGGAATGATTTAGCTGCCTCTCAGCCTCTCGTATCTGCAGCCAACAGTAGTTGCAATTGATGAACAAATGTAGCTCCGGCGGGCACGGTGGTTGATATTTTCACTTAACAAGTGAGACCACATGAAACAACAAAGACATCTGCTGGGTGCCGCTCTTCTTCAGTGATGTAAGCAACTTTTTAATGAATCAGATATAGTTTTTGATACTGAAAGAATATTTCCCCAATTTCTTATATTATTCACAATGTAATAACTATAGGCTCAATATGCTTTTTTCTTTTCTATTTCTCTATCTCGTTGTATTATTTATTTATTTATTTATTTATTTATTTATTTATTTATTGGTGGTGCTGGAGGTGGAACCCAGAGGCTTTCTACCTCCAGGTTATACTCCCAGACTTATTTTATATTTTATTTGGAAACAGGGTCTCACTAAGTTGCTGAGAGCCTCACTAAGTAGCTGAGGCTGACTTCAAACCCCTGTGATCCTCCTGTCTCACCCCCCAAGCACTGGGATTACAAACATGCGCCACCACGCCCAGCTATCTCTTTTTATTTTTTATTTTTATACTTTGGTACTTGGGGTCGACTCAGGTGCACTCTACTACTCAGTTATATCCCCAGCCCTTATTTTTTATTTTGAGACAGGTTTCACTAAATTACCCAGGCTGGCCTCAAACTTGTGATCCTCTTTCATTAGCTTCCCAAGTAGCTGGGATTACAGATGTACACTACCACACTTAGATTCAATATATTTTTAAATTTAATCTGGACCTAAGAGTGAAGCTCAATTCAAGAGTTCTTGCCTATTATGTGTGAAGCCCTGGGTTCAATCTCCAGCACCAAAACAAAAAGTTGAATATTTTTATCAGTATTTTCTCCAACATGTTGTGACATTTAGACAATCAAATGATACTTGAGGCCGTGATTTATGGTGTTTGCTGATATCCATGGTGTAACTACTCCCACCATGAGTAATTCCAGCCCATCAGTGTGATCTCACCTGGATGCGGAGTCAGCAAAGGTTAGTAACGCACCATCGCTTGGTGCTGCCACCCGAGATGATGGTCACATTCGGAACATAGATACCTAGATGGAAGCCATGCAACATAAATGAAAAGTGACACGTGTTCATATTTGTTTTGTGTTTTGAATAGCACTTATTCCATTATGAGTTTATATACTTTAATTTCTATATATTTATTTTTACGGTGTGGGAATGGAACTCAGGGGCATTTGACCTCCGAGCTACATTTCCTGCCCTATTTTTTTATTCTTAATTTGAAACAGGGTCTCACTAAGTTGCAAAGGGCCTCACTAAGTAGCTGAGGCTGTCCGCAAGCTGCGATCTTCAGGTCTCAGCCTCCCAAAGGCTGGAATTACAAGCGTGCGCCACCACGCTGGGCTGTATACTTTAATTTTTGACTAACCATGTTTAACAACTGGCTCACAAAATTCTTGGAAATTTAACAATTGGTTCTCACAGACCAGTATGCACCAGATTTGACAAATTGTAGAACACCTTTTTTCTCTATGGCAATTGTGGAGCTGTGAAGTATCAAACTACAGCAATTCAATTCCACAAAGCATAGAAATTGGAACATTCCCGTCATGTGCATGTCATAACATTGCCCTTGACATTCATATCTGTCATCTTCTTTTTCCTCCTCCCCTCCTCCTCCTCCTCTTCCTTCTCCTCCTCCTCCTTCTCCTCCTCTTCCTTCTCCTCCTCCTCCTCTTCCTTCTCCTCCTCCTCTTCCTCCTCCTCCTCCTCCTCTTCCTTCTCCTCCTCCTCCTCCTCCTCCTCTTCCTTCTCCTCCTCCTCTTCCTCCTCCTTCTCCTCCTCCTCCTCTTCCTCCTCTTTCTCCTCCTCCTCTTCCTCCTCCTTCTCCTCCTCCTCTTCCTTCTCCTCCTCCTCCTCCTCCTCCTCCTCCTCCTCCTCCTCCTCCTCCTCCTTCTTTTTCAGTGCTGGTGATGGAACCCAGGGGCATTCTACCTGTGAGCTCCACCTCCAGTCCTATTTTTTACTCTTTATTTTTTTGAAACAGGGCCTCACTGAGTTGCAGAGACCTTGCTAGGTAGTAGTTGAGGCTGTCCTTAAACCACGCTCCTCCGGTCTCAGCCTCCCGAGTGCTGGGTGACAAGCTCCACCTCGCCCGCCTAGCTCCCTGTCTTCTTGCCTCTGTTGGTCTTGCTGTTACCGAGCACAGCATCTCCACACGCTCCACTGTCGTCTCCAAGTTTTCTCTGTGACTCTCTCTGCTGTTGCTGTCATTTTTGTGTTTCTATTTCCCTTCTTTTTTTCCTTTCTCCAAAGTCTTTGGTTTTAGCATAATTAACGGTGCACATTGTACAAGATAATGGCACATTTGTGACCTCGTTTGCAATGTATATAACACACATGGACCACATCCACCTCCCCTGCTTTTACTCCATGGCACTCTTGGGTCTTGTTGCCTTTCCCTTTTTCAATCAGCAAGCACATGATCTCTGTTGTTATTTTCCACCCTTTCCTTCAGTCCTCCCTCTCTTCCTTTCCTGGCATGGCAGAGCCTAAGTTTAAAATGGGGCCGTGGGAGGACATGTCAACCAAAGGACTCAGGAAAGCTCCAGCTGGCTCAGACTTCTGGGGTATTTTCTTTCACTTTCTGATGCTCAATGTCACATTTCAGCGATCTCAACAATCACAAGAGGGGGAAGCTTCACAGGTTTGTTTTATTTGCTAGGGACAGATCCTGGCATGATGCAGGCATGACACTGTTGAGCCACTCGGGAGACATCTTAGGCTGTATCCTTGGAGTGGTTGCTCAGTAAATGGGTTTTCATTAATGAGCAAAGCACAGCAAAGAAGGAAGTGGTGGGAAAAGTTAACAAGCCCTACAGGAAAATGAGGCAATAAAAACAGGGCAAATTTCCAGTCGGCTGAATAAGAAAATACTGTTTTTTAAAAGCTCATTATCTGATCATCAAATATTAAGTAATTCATAGATTCTTTAAAAAAATAATTAATATTAGATGTTTTAAAGGAAAAATCAGTCTCACTCATCCTCAGTATTGCCTTTAAATTATTTTTATTATATACTTAGAGTACAAATATAAACCAGGCATAAAATCTGCATGCTTATAACTTTCATATAATCATAAAAACAAACACACTAAAATATAAGACCACAAAAATTAAGAGCATTTTAATGAACACCATTAATTCACTATGATGAGTATTGTTCTTGGAAGCAAGTTGTCACTGTTGGGTTAAATAGTTTGTTGCCAAATGAACTCTCGTCAACAAGTGAATAGATCTCGTCTTTGCTCACTGAGATGACAACTTTTGGTATCACTGTTCTCCCCAGAGCCCCACCAGCTCTTCACTGCCACACAGTGAAGAAGGAGGGAAATAAGGAAGTATTTCTTCTCTTCCTACAGTCTCCCCTATCACTATTAATAAACAATTTTTTTAAAAAAAGAAAAATCAACAAAAGCATATTCATAGGATAGTTCATAAATATCTTTTACTATTCAATTTTACAGTGTTAAAGGTTGCCTGGAAAAAAGTTGTCACTTTATTTTCCTTGAACTCATTTTATCTCTGGGCCACTCTCTCTACCGGCAATGGGAAACGCCATTTCATGGGTTCAAGGCAAATGCAACCTCTCCTGGAGAAAAGGACCAAGTCCTGAGTGTCTTTGCTTTCCTGAGCTGCAACGTGCCTGCATCTCGTGGGACCGTGGCAGAGACTCCTGGCCCATGCCCTCCGTGATCCAGTGGTCCTGAGCGGAGGCACCAGCCCTGCCTCCCTGGTGGAGGTCAGCCATCCCACTGGCCTGAGCACCCCGAGGCCCTCGCCCCATCTCTGCTAAGCCAAGAGTAGATGAGGGGGAGGCCACTTCTAAACATTTCCACCTGCCCGCTGAAGCTGAACACAGAGGGCTCATGCACACCGCCTCTCCTCACGTAGAGCAAAGAGGCACACAAGCCCCTCTGTCCTGTCTCCAGCCTAATCTGGGGCTTTCCTGGGCCCTTCCCCCAGTCCCCTGGGGTTCAGCTCCAGCAGCTCACCAGCTCTCTTCTCCTAATCCTCACTTCCCTCATCCTGGGGGTTAGGGTCAGGGTTACTTCCACTAAGGGTGGAAATTGTTTTTGCATTATCATTCTTTTTATATACTTTTATTGGTGCCTTGTAATTATATATCCTAATGAGGCTCAAAGCGATACACTTACACATGTACGCAGCACTTTGCCCTCTGCAGCCCACCCGCTCCCCTCCTCCCTCCTTACACACACTAGTGAGATTGGTAGGGACACCTTCGTGGACAGACACAACAGTATTAGAGCTGTTTCTTTTCTCTATCCTCCTTTTCCCCTCTCTGCTTTCCTCCCCCGGTTCTCTTCCATTATTCTACCACTCTCCTTATTTATCTAAGTCCCTTTTCTGTCTTATTTTTCTCTCTAGTTTCCATATATGGGAGGTAAAATGTGACCCTTAATTTTCTGAGACTGGATGTGAAAGTTAAGTCTCACTTAGCATAATATTCTCTAGTTCCATCCATTTTCCTGCAAATTATATAATTGTGTTCTTTGTGGCCGAGTAAAATTCCATTGTGTGTACATACCACAGTTTATTTATCCATTTTCTGGTCACCGAACACCTAGGTTGGCTCCATAATTAAGTTCTTGTGTCATTCATTATAAATTAAATGAGTTATGAGTTAGGGCAGTAATTGGACAGTCTGCATGATGTCACTTCCTCTGGAGTTGAAGTCAAGCTCCCGGTGTGCTGTCTCAGGGCATGGAGTCTGGCTCCAGCACACTGTTGGATGTGGAGGCCATTGGATCCCGATTGCCAGCACCAAAGTTTTACAGCTTAAAATCTTCTCTCCTTCAGAAAGTCAGCACTTACAACGGACAGCCTCCGCTTTCAAGGCCTTTCTCCTGGCTGTACATTGAAAGGCCTTGTTTTAGAGTTCAGAGGCAAGAATTTGTCTCTTTGCCATCTCTCTCCTGAGGACATTGCATTTAGAATCCTATCCCTCTATCCTCAATGGTAAGAGAAAGTTAATGGATACAAGAAAGCCTGGAGAAAAGAAAGGAAGAAACCTCAATACCTCAATATATTATCCACCATTCACTTACAACTTTTTTTTAATGGTTTGAAATAGCAACTATACTGCCAATAGAGATTCCATTATGAAACTTCTGTCAAACTGATAAGAACTTAAAGCAAAGGTTGGCTACTAAGGATAGTGATGGGGGCTTGGGAAGGAAGAGAGAAGAAGAAGAAGAAGAAGAAGAAGAAGAAGAAGAAGAAGAAGAAGAAGAAGAAGAAGAAGGAGGAGGAGGAGGAGGAGGAGGAGGAGGAGGAGGAGGAGGAGGAGGAGGAGGAGGAGGAGGAGGAGGAGGAGGAGGAGAGTAGCCATCAGGAAGCAAAGAGAGAAGAAAGAGCCAGGGTCCCAATATCCCCTTCATGGCCACGCCCACCCCCATGACCTAGACCCCCTCTCTTAAAGATTCTCCCATCTCCCGTTAGCACCATAGGCTGGGGACCAAGACCTCAGCACCTAGGCCTTTGCAGGACATTCAAGATCCAAGCTATAGCAATGCCTACCTTCATCTTAAGATGTCATAAAGTTAAATCCCAGGTCTTAAAGAAGGGGAGACCCCTTGGCCCTCTCCTTAGGCACTGTAGCTGCAAGCCCCTGCAGGCACAGGAGGAAGAGATGTATCTGTAGTGCTTGCCCCTTCTCCCCCGCCCCCTGTCTCCTTCCTGCCTCTCCTGAGGGAACAGGGCAGAGTTCTGTTCCCACCAACCTCTTCCAGCTCCCACACTGCTTATTATCCCAGACAGCAAGAGTGGGGTGTAGAAGTCCTAGTCCTTTTCCTCCTGGGCCTGGGATGCGTAAGAGCCCAAACTCAACAATAAAAAGAGGAAGCACTGGGCATGGTGGCGCACGCTTGTAATCCCCGAGCTTGGGAGGCAGAGACAGGAGGATCACGCAGGTTCGAGGCCAGCCGCACTGGTTTAAGAGACCCTGTTTCCAAATAAAATATAAAATAGGTCTGGGAGTGTAGCCCAGAGGTAGAAGGGTTCCAGGAACCCCAGTACCACCAAAATAATAAAAAATTAAAAAATTAAAAATTAAAATTAAAAATTAAAAGAGAATCTCACATATTAGGACTACCTGATCATTTCTTGCAAATTGTCTCCTTTCTCCTATTTTTTTACTCTAACACACAAACCTTTTGAGGCACCTCAAAGAGTCTTTCATTTAAAACAGTGAAGAATGATTCAGAGTGAGAAATGAAAGACATTCAGATTTCAATTAACCTACTCTCTGATAGCTTTGGGCATCTGGGAAAGTGCAGGGTGATTCTTTGGGAATCAAAGAATCACTCTGGGAATTCTTTGCTTACTAGTTTTATAGTTTCTCAGAACTTACTTAGCATCTCTTTGTTGCATAAATAATACCTCATAGGTCCAGGTAAAAATCAAGTCAAATTTTATGTAAAAGAATTATTTGTGCCAGGTGTGGTGGCACACACCTATAATCCTAGCACTGAGACAGAAGGATCACAGGTTCCAGAACAGCCTCAGCAATTTAGTGAGACCCTGTTCCCATATAAAAAAATAAAATAGGGCTGGGGGTGTGGCTCAGAGGTAGAATGCCCTGTGTTCAATCTCCAGTACCAAAAAGGGTGAGAAAGAGAGAATATTATTTGTAAACTACAGTTCTACTCAGATGTTCGCTAATGTTATTCCATGTGCATTTCCTCAATGAAGAACAGGGACCATATTTTGTTAAGGACCTCAGCATCGCCTAGAACTGCCCTCCATGGGTATTAGAGGACTGAATTCTTGAAAGAGCCACTTGTACTAGTACTATTAACACTTGCAATAGGATTGTGGAACCCTGAAAAGGTTAGGACTTCTCCTAACCATGAGAGTAACTGAGGATAGTAACTGAGAGCAGCCTCCACACTGAGGCCGGGGGAGCTTATTAGGACCTGGAGCTGGGGAGCCTGGCTGGGGCTGGTGTCTCTGAAGTTGGCCAGTGTGGGAGAAAAATCAGGAATTTCTAGCCACTGGAGTCAACTGTTGCTTGCTGTCAAGGTAAAGAATTATCACTGTGGTAACAATGACAAAGAGCCAACCACATGGGAGATGGAAAGCCCCACCTCCCCTCCAGCCCACAAGTCTCACTTTAGGAACCCCAGTAGGCAAAGCCAATAGGGATCAGGCTGGCAAAGGAGGAAACTCAGTAGCCCCCTTACCATGGACATTATGTTACAAGACCCCCCTGTGGGTGCCTGAGTTGGTGAAGAGTACCAAGTCTTGTACAGTATACACTACCTTTCCCTTTCTTTCTTTCTTTCTTTCTTCCTCTCTTCCTTTCTTTCTTTCTTTCTTCTTTCTTTCTTTCTTTCTTTCTTTCTTTCTTTCTTTCTTTCTGATACTGGGGATGGAACCCAGGGACATCCTACCTCTTAGCTATACCCCAACCCTATATTTTATTCTTTATTTTGAAACAGGGTGGGTCTCACTGAGTGGCAGAGGGCCTCGCTAAGTAACTGAGGCTATCTGCAAGCCCAGATCCTCCTTCCTGTCTCAGCCTCCCAAATGCTGGGATTACAAGGGTACGCCACCATGCCCGGCCACTATGTTTATTTCTACACATGCATACCTATGATAAAGTTTATAAATCAGGGCATATAACGAGATTGACACTAATGACTAATAATAAAATGGAGCAATTATAACAATGCACTGTAATAAAAGTTGTGTGCATGTGGTTTCTCTCAAAATACATCATTGCACTGTACTGTGTAGTTTTGGACCCCAGTAACTAAAACCTTGGAAAGAAAAGCCTTGGGTAGGGGACCACTGTGTGGGGCGCAGACCCAGTCCCAGCACTTTGGCCATGTGTGTTGGAGGAGGGGCTGAGCTGAGGGGCAACAGCTCAGAAATCACATTACTATTTAACAGATTCAGGGCTTCTGTGGGCAAAGATGTCAGGGGCTATGCTTTGACCCCTTCCCCCCTCTTGATGTCTCCTTAGCGCAATCTCAGAAATAAGAGTTTGGCGACATGAGAGTCTCAGGTCTTAGCTATTCCGAGTCCCACCCAGGCCGACATGACCTCATCCCGAGTGCAGACCTGGCCTTCCACATCGTCCTCCCCTGGGGACACCCCGTGATGCCCCTAGCAGGGGCTCACATGCATCCGAATAAAAATGCTCCCCTGCCCCAGCCAGTGTGGAGACAATCAGAAGAGATTGTCTTTGGTGCCAGTGACGTGCCTGAGAGGCTGGAGAGGAACCGCAGAGGATCCCCTTGGACCAGGGGGTCAGTCTGGGATCAGTCACAAAGCTCCAGAGAGTCTCCCGGCTGCAGGAGGCAGGAGCTGCTGGCCCTGGCCGTGGGCCTCGACTTCACTCCTTAGAATAGACGCCCAAATGACCTCGGAGGGTTTAGTGGCAGAGAAACAGAAGACCTTCGATGACGTTTTATTCCTTTCCACACCCCTTCTCCAAAGGTCCCCTGATTGCATTGGACTTTGCAGGCAGTACGGCCGCTTGACCTCCTGGCTCAAAACTGAAATTTGTTTGTATTTTCTTTTTAAATCAGAATCTCCAGCTAATGGAGGAGAAATCTCAGTGAAGCCTGGGAGGAAGGGGGGGGGAGAGGCTGAGGTTCACTCTGAAAATGCTACCTGCAACTATGAGTATACATGTGAATGCAGCATTGTTAACCTGGGCACTGGGTATCAGAAGGGAGATGGGGAAGTGGGGCGGGGGAGGCACCAAGTACTATGTGAATAGATGCCATTGTCAACATGATCTACATCATGATGTGAGACTACAATGCACCAATAAAAATATATAAAATAAAAAGTAAATAATCAGAATCTAAATTTGGTTGTTATTTCTTGCATGTCTCTCCAGACTCCATGGGAGACTTATGACCTATCCATCTTCCAGTTCTTACAGATAACTAGATGACGGACAACCATGCGGCTCAGGAGAGGATACATCTCTCCTGCCCACAGAGGCACCACTGGCTGCCTGCAGATACTCAGCTCTGGTCCCCCCAATAGAAAGGCAAGGATGGATGGAGTTGGAGTTCTGCTCCATGTTAAGCTGAGTTGGTGTTCCCTCCCAACGCACCTCCTCTTGCTCAGGACCCGTAGCCTGATTAAGCCTCTTCTGTAAACAGAATTCACCCTGGCTCTAGCAAAGAAGGCTTGTCCATGCCAGCTCCTTTTCAATTTTCTACTTGTATTTTTTTTTCTTTTGTAGTACTAGAGATTGAAACCAAGAGTGTTCTACTTCTGAGCTACACCCCAGTACCTTTTCATTGTTTGTTTTGAAACAGGATCTCTCTAGGTTGGAATTGAGAGGTCTCAATAAATTGCTGAGGCTGGTCTTGAACCTGCAACCCTTCTGTCTCAGCCTCCCTCCAAAGTACTAGGTTACAGGTGTGCGCTGCTATCTCACCCAACCAGTTTTCTAGCTCTTTCCAACAGGCCCATTTCCTTCAGTCTCCCTCATCTTCTGCTGGCCCAGCTACCCTGGAACCTTGACCCCCCCACCCCATCTTGTAGGCAGGTCTCCACTTTTTAGGTAGAGCTCTGTGCTCTCCACCTTTCCCTCACTCCATAGTCCCGTGGAACATAACCAGCCCCATGTCTCAGTTTATCAGGTCTTGCTTCTCTGTTTCTCAAGAGTTTGGTTAGTTATCCCAGTAGACAGGGGAAGGAGGAGGGCGTTGCACTTCAATGTACAACACAGATTGGGAGTGGGGCATTTATTCAGGTCATGTGCGAAACTTCATGCTATGCATGAGCACATGAGTGAATTCATCAACTCCCTGGAATCCACATGCCAGCTCAGCACCATGACCATTCAGGTGCCAGGGCAGTAGGGTTCATTGGTAGGCACTATGCTTGTGCTGCTGCGGCTGGCTGACACAGCACTCGGAGAGACCAGCATCCACAGTCAATACCACAATGGACAACGATGGACGCTAACAAGAGTCAACATAGAAGCTACAATGGGCCATCCGCACCCATGGAGCATTTTAAATACCCTCATAAACACAGTCCAAACATAAGCAGCAGACAAGAACCCCTCTGGAGCTGAGGGAGCGACCAGAGTGCCTCCACGGGATGGGCTAGTGGCATCCATAGGACTGGGACCGCAAGAGTTTGCTAAAGTGGTCTATTTCATCACTACCTGGCGGATGGAGCTCTGTGTGGATTCTGGAACCTGGGGGAAGGAGGCTTCGAGTTGATATCTCTTGGTGTTTACCCCATATTGCAAATGCAGTGTCTGGCAGATCACTGTAAAAAATAAAAGACAGTATTTACAGGGATCGCACTACAGGTGTCCTGTAAATAAACTTTACATCCAGTTTAAATAAACTACACTCACTCTCATTGAACCCTCACAAGCACACGATGCGGTAGGTTTAGCCATCAGCCTTTTGTGAGTTCGATTACTAGGAATCAACCACATGACTTTGAGTAGCTGACCTTGCAGAGCTAAGGGCTTGGGACATGGTGACCTCGCCAACATCGAGCCACCCGAGGGTGCCAGGCGGAAACAGATGGCTGGACTCTCCTAAACCATCTTGATTGCAACAGAGCTCATCTGTTCCAGCCCTTGGGTGACCTGGGCAACTAATCAAAGTCCTGATTTTCTTGCAGGATGCAAGACTCCAAATACGCAAAACCAGATCTGAACAGAGACACGAGATGGAATTCACACGGGCCAGCCTCTGTGGGATTGTGTGGCATCACGTAGGCTTCCCTCTCAAGGACGTGCAAATAGGAACAAGTGTTTTCCACCAAAGGCAGGCAGCATCTCTCCGACAGCTTGAATGCCAACAGGCAGGCATGGGGTGGGGAATGCATTGGCAAGGACTCTTCGTGCTCCAGAAAGGACAGGGCCCCCGCTTCCCCCCAAAAAAGGCATCTTGTGGAAGATTTGAAACTTGAGTCGCTGACGTAAAAATAACCTTCCCACAAAGTGCAAATATCCAAAAGGAGAGAGTATAGGCACCCCAATATTGCACAGCCTCCAGCCTCACCTCACCTGACCCGGCGCCCTCCAAGACCTGCCGCACACCCACCGGCTGCCCCGGGTGCGATGGCTGCAGCGCCAAGAAATCGAGGACTAAGGGTCTGGTCTGGTAGTGAGGCCCTGTATTCCAGCTCTCACAAGTAAAGCAACTTTCTGTGAGAGTAAAACATCCCTACCCTCTTCCAGACATTGAGACTGACCTACAAGGTGTATGTTAATAGTAACATGCGTATTCAGTCAGAGAAAAGTTGCAAACAGTACATGCCTGTAATCTGAAAGTCAGTGAGTGAGACGCCTTCAAAGACTTACCTCCAGGTGAGGGACTAGGGTCTCCAGGATGCAGCAAACATGGACTTCAGTGAACCATACATGGGAAGTAAAAGGAGTACTTAAAATACGTTTAGCTGCATGGTGGCACATACATATAATCCTAGTACCTGGGAGCTGAAACAGGAGAGTCACGGGTTCAAGGTCCGTCTCAGCACCTTAGTGGAAACCCTTAGCAACTTAGTGAGCCTGTTACAAAACAAAAAAGGGGAGGCTGGGATGTAGCTCAGAGTAGGATGTGTTCAATCCCCAGGACAATATATATATATATATATATATATATATATATATATATATATATATATATATTTAATCCATGTATGCATTTAATTTTTTGCAGCACTGGGGGTGGAACCCAGGGGCATTCTACATCTGAGCCATACCCCCAGCCCTATTTTTTATTCTTTATTTTAAAGTAGGGTCTCCCTGTGTTGCAAAGAGCCTCACTAAGTAGCTGAGGTTGTCCATGAACCGTGATCCCCCTGTTTCAGCCTCCCAAATGCTGGGATTACAAGTGTGCACCACCATGCCTGGCTCCCTGTATGCATTTAATACATAAATAAAAAAATATATATTTTTAAGCTGAGTGTGGTGGCTCACATCTGTAATCCCAGTTCTTGGGAGGCTGAAACAGGAGGATCACAGATTCCATACCAGCCTAGGATACTTAGTAATATCCTGTTTCAAAATAAAATAATAAAAAGGGCTGGAGATGTAGCTCATTGATAGAGGGCTACTGGGTTCAACCCCCAGTACCACATGCACACACCAAACCATATGTATACACACAAAAATATTGTATATATATGCAAAATATATATAATTTTGGTACTTTGGGTGGTACTTTGGGGTCAAACCCAGGGGCATTCTACTTCCAAGCTGCACCCTCAGCCAAATTTTATTTTTTTGTTGAAATAGGATCTTGCCAGGTTGATGAGAATCTCCCTACTAGCTGAGGCTGTCCTGGAACATGTGATTCTTCCATCTCAGCTTCCCAAGCACTGGGATCACAGTAGGTGTGTGCCACCACCCCTGGCTCCCTTTCCCATCCAGGTCTCGGGGAAGTCTGGGTGCCACATCCTGGGGTCCCTATTTGCTCATTGGTTCACCACTAGCATTACAATAGGAAGACGAAGTCCCCCTTTCTCCTCTTCCTCCACATCACGTAGGGGAGACAAGGCTGTGCACAGGTGCACAGTGTTTATGGTGCTTTAGTTTAAGCAGGTGGAAAACTATACAAAAGGACTATTTCTAGACATAGTCTCCACCCAGGGAGGGACAGAGTTTCCAAATGTCTCCTTCAATCAAGCCGAGCCTGGCAACCTCCCCACATCCCAGTGGGATTGGAACATCTGATCCTTGGAGCTCTCCGTGGTTGCGTGGATGGCGAACACGGACCAGTCTCACCAACAGCCACAGCCAGAGTAATTCGTGGAACTTTCCTATTGCAATTATTCTAAGAAGCAGTTTCAGAAGGGTGGTGATGACAGATTGAATGGAAATTTGGGTGCACCAAAGAAAATAATTTGTAGGCAGGATATGTTTTTTTTTTTTTTTTTTAGTTTTACATTCTTTAGATTTTTTAAACTGATTAGGAA
Source organism: Muscardinus avellanarius (assembly GCF_963383645.1). Classification (NCBI taxonomy): domain Eukaryota; kingdom Metazoa; phylum Chordata; class Mammalia; order Rodentia; family Gliridae; genus Muscardinus; species Muscardinus avellanarius. The sequence continues at coordinate 52,491,638 of NC_137803.1, read as the reverse complement.
AGTAACACCAGTAACACCAGTAACACTGCTCATTGCAGACAATAAAGTAAAACATTAAAGCCGAGGGTGGTAGGCCGGGCGTGGTGGCGCACGCTTGTAATCCCCGCACTTGGGAGGTAGAGACAGGAGGATCGCACAGGTTTGAAGCCAGCCGCGCGCGCTGGCTTAGGAGACTCTGTTTCCAAATAAAAATGTAAAAATAGGTCTGGGAGTGTAGCCCAGAGGTAAAAGGGCTTCCAGGAACCCCAGTACCACCAAAAAAAAAAAAAAAAAAGAATAAAGCCGGGGGTGGTGGCACACACCTGTAGACCTAGCACAGGCTGAGACAGGAGGATCACAGGTCTAGGGACAGCCTCCGCAACATAGCAAGACTCCCAGCAGCCCAGTGAGACCCTGTTTCCAAACAAAAAGGAAAAATAAAAAAAGGCTGGGGTGTAGCTTGGAGGCAGAACGCCCCTGAATTCTACCTCTAGTACCTAAAAAAAAATAAAAATAAAAAGGCACCACCCATAACTCTCCTCCCCCCCTGCATGTGGACTTCAGCAACCTAAGACCAATATCGTTTAATTATAAAAACGAAAATTTTTGGAGACTTCCAGGAAGATGGCAACCGAGAAAAGCGGGGCTTAAGAGCCCCGCTAACAACCAATCTCCATTTACCACAAAATCAGCGCCTTTCATAGCCAGAAAACACCATCACCAGAAACAAAAAAATCACCAGGCTCCAGAGAGAAAGCGGACTGAGAACAGAGCTCAGAGCCACAGAGGAGATAACCGGCCTCACGCCCGAGGATGCGGCAGCAATGCCATACTGCCGGCGGCAGCGGCAAATTCACCGGACGGCTACAGCAAGCCGAGGTAAGCCGCTGCGGAACAGCCAGGCGGGATTTCTCGCTGCAGGTAAAATCTAAAGCTCCCAGTGACTGAGCTCAGCACACGCCGCAGGATTCAGAGTGGAAATCAAAACCAAGAAGAAATACGCCAGCCTCACGGCCGAGGGCATGACAGCGGCGCCAAATTGCCACCAGGGGCAGCAGCAGAGAATTCACCGAATCCAGTACAGCTACATCTGCGTACTCAAGAACAGTGAGTCAAATTGCAGGCCACAGAGGAGAAATCCCAGTACTGTACTCCCTGGGACTTGACCCAGTGGGGAAGTGGTGGTGGCAGAGATATCACACCATAGGAGAACGTGCAACCTGGCACCCCACACAGTCTAAAGCAGCCTCTATCGACTCTCTGGGTCGAAGACTCTGTGATACAACCCAGTAAAGGAGTAGTGGGGTCAGAGATACTACAGACTCGAGATCCAGAGCACCTTAAGTGAAGTCATAGTGACCCAAGGGAAGAACCCAGAGAAGGCACAAACTTCCGAAATCATGGAAAAGAGGAATAACAATAGAGCAATGAATGCCCACAACCCCACAACATCAGAACTCGATAAAACAGAAAATCAGAGATTTCTAGAAGATCAAATCAGGAAAATAACTGTAGAAATAATAGAGGTGCTTCGAAAAGAACTCAGAGAGAGCCAAAAAGAGATAAAGGATGCAATTAAAGTAAAGGCCTCAATTCAAAGCACAAACAACCGATTAGACCACATGGAGAACAGAATCTCGCTCTTAGAAGATGATCATTCCAAAAATGAATGCATAGTTTCTAATCTAGGAAAAAATATCCAACAGCAGGAATCTGATATTGAAGAAATATGGGCCCATTTTAAGAGAGCTAATCTAAGAATAATTGGAATAGAGGAGGGAAAAGAAAGTGAAACCAAAGGGATCAACAATCTCTTCAAGGAAGTAATAGCAGAAAAATTTCCAAACATAGAGCAAGAGGTTGATACACAGGTCCAGGAAACTTATAGAACTCCCTTTAGACAGGATCGGAGAAGAGGATCCCCACGCCACATAATTGTCAAAATGACCAATGTGGAAGCCAAGCAGAGAATCTTAAAGGCAACAAAAACAAAGGGCCAAGTGACATTCAGAGGCAAACCATTAGAATCACTCCAGACTTCCCAAACCAAGTCATGAGAGCCAGAAGGGCTTGGAGTAACATATTCCAAACTCTGAAAGAAAACAACTTCCAGCCAAAAATTTCCTACCCAGCAAAACTTTCTATCAAATTAGATGGAGAAATAAGAAGCTTCCATGACAAACAGAAACTGAAGGAATTTTTGTCTTCAAAACCAGCGCTAGAGAAAATACTCAAAGAGATTAACTACAAAGAAGAAATAGGTAACACACACCAGAACCAGAGAAACAAGAGTTTCCATCTAACAGTCAACTAAGATTGGTTATCTGTGGAGATTCATTACTTATGTTAGTCTTTTACCTATCTCTATATGGTATTGTTTGCCTTTATTGTTGTTAATTTTTAGGATTTCTAGTTGGAATATTAATATACCTTCAGATATAGCATTTGGAAATATTTTATCCCATTCTATTAGTAACTGTTAACTCTGTTTACATTGTCTTTGGATATACAATATTTTTTTTTATTTTTTAGGGAGTTTGTATACTCTTCTGTTGCCTGTGCCATTGAAATCATATCCAAGAAATCACTGCCAATTTCAGTGTTGTGAGGTTTTATGACCCAGATTTTCTCCTAAAAGTTTATAGTCTTAAGATTTATATTTAGGTCTTTTATCTATTTTGAGTTAATATTTGTATATGGGATTAGGTAAGGGTCCAACTTTATTCTTTTCCATGTAATTATTATGTTTCAACAATATTTAGTTAAAATATTATTATTTCTACCACCAAATGTTCGTGGAAACCTTGTCAAAAATAACTTGACAATATAGGGAAGAATTTAGCTCTAGGCTTGTATTTAACTCAAATGGTTTATATATCTGCCTTTAAAATAGTAGTACACTATTTCAATTATTGTAGCTTTATATGGTTTGAAATCAGAAAATATATATCTTCTAGCTTTGTTCTTTTTCAAGATCGTTTTGGGTATCTAGAGTCCATATTCCATACTAGGATAGAGTTTTTTTTCTGAAAAATAAATATATAAATATATGATAGTTTCACCTAAAAAAAATAGAAAAAAATATTCTCTGGTAAGAAAGAAAGTAAAAAGAAATATTGAAATGTTATCTTTAAGTCATCAAAAGCTTGGTATCAGACAAATGAAACTGTTATGTGAGATTATCATTTTTAATTTTGGATAAATTGCTATAATACTAGATGTCAACCACTAAGCCAAGCATGGGAGGGAGGGATGGGGAGAGAATGGGGTGGGGATCGGGTGGGGGCTGACTTGGCGATGTGTTCATGTATGTCTACAAAAGTTTGTATCCCACTATGATGTATGAATACAGTGCACCAATAAAAAAAAATAAAAAATAAAAAATAAAAACGAAAATTTTTATTTCACTATTAGATTGGCTAAATGTAAATGTCCATTCCTTTAAACTGATTCATACTTAAAGGTAAATATAAATTGACACCGGCCGCGGTGGCGCATGCTTGTAATCCCCGCGCTTGGGAGGCTGAGACAGGAGGATCGCGCAGGTTCGAAGCCAGCCTCAGCTACTTAGTGAGGCTCTCAGCAACTTAGTGAGACCCTGTTTCCAAATAAAATATAATTATTCTTTAAACCATGTATAAATATAAAATATACATCTTAGCCAGGCGTGGTGGCACATGCCTGTAATTCCAGTACTTGAGAGGCTGAGACTGGAGGATCACAGCTTCACTGCCAGCCTCAGCTACTTAGTGAGGCCCTCAGCAACTTAGTGAGACTCTGTTTCCAAATAAAGTATAAAATAGGTCTGGGAGTGTAGCCCGGAGGTAGAAAATCCCCTAGGTTCCACCCTAGTACCACACACAAAAAAAGAATAAAAAATAGGGCTGGGAGTGTAGCTTGGAGGTAAAATGTCCCTGGCTTTCATCCCCAGTACTGCAAAAAATTAATATATATAATATCTATATAGCCGGGCGTGGTGGCGCACGCTTGTAATCCCCGCGCTTGGGAGGCAGAGACAGGAGGATTGCGTAGGTTCGAAGCCACCCACGCGTGCTGGCTTAGGAGACCCTGTTTCCAAATAAAAATGTAAAAATAGGTCTGGGAGTATAGCCCAGAGGTAGAAGGGCTTCCAGGAACCCCAGTACCACCACACACACACACACACACACACACACACACACACACACAAAATACACACACACACACACACACACACACACACACACACACACACACTATTCCTTTTCCTAAATGCTTGAGTCAAGAAGTGTTCAGAAGTGTTTCAGATTTAGGAGTTTTTTCAGATTATGGAATATTTGCATACAAATAATGAGATATTTCAGGGAGAAAACCCAAGTGTAAACACAAAATTCATTTGTTCCATATACACTATATCTATATAGCCTGAAAACAACTGAATACAATATCTTAATACTTGTCTGCATGGAATGAAGCGTGTGCATCACACAGATGTAGCTGGGCCAGCCTTTTCCCCTGGGGTCAGTGAAGGGGTATGTGTGGTAGGCCCACACTTTGACCTCCACCCATGCTCTTGGGGCTGGTGTGGACGTGTCCACTTGTAGCTCATGGCAGTGCTCAAAAAGCTTTGGATTTTGGAACATTTCAGACTTTTGGAGCGTTTTGGAGTGGGGTGCTAAGCCTGTAATGACTGCTGGGTGTTTAGCAGGAACCGGCTCCAGCAGCAGAAGGGGGCATGGCCCACAGTTAGGAAGCAGTGTGCTATGACAAGCCTGGCTCCAGGATGCGCCCTGCGGCGGTCAGGAGCTCTGCTTGCTAGTGATTCTTTGAGAGCCTAACTCGCCCTTACTCTAACTTTAAACATGGCTTGCTGGCCAGTGAAGTGGCGGTGACAAGTTAGTCACCTGGGAAAGCCAGCCCCCGACACCAGACAGTCACAGACATCGTTTCCTTTCTACCTTCTTGGAAATCGACCCCCTCTTTTTGTGCTTTCCAACTATTAACACTCCTTTCAAACAGCGTGAGCTTATAAGGCCACGCTGCGCAGGCTCTCGCGAGAGGCCTCGTGGTCCCAGGCCACCCAGCGTTCTCACTGTTTTCATAGTTGACTTAGACATGATCCTGGGGTCAATGGACCCCAAATTGATTAACTTCCTTGGAATTGGCTTCAAGAAAGACATTCGGTGTGTTTATTGGATAAAATTATCTACTGTCTTCCAGCTCTCTCTACAATGAATTAATTCCCCTGTTTCTTTAGAATTCTTTGATGCCCAAAAGAATTCTGGAGCATTTTACATGAGACCTTTTTTTATAGGATCTTCTTCCTTAGAAACAGGAAGTTGACAAAAAGTGAAACATTTATTTTTGTACCCAAAATTGGGATGGGAGATCTCATTCTAATAGTAAAAGCCATTCAACACTGAATTTCGTATTTACCAAAAGATTCAATTAATTTAAATTAAGTCTGAAATTTGTCTAAGACCTGATTAGCTTTGGAGGAATTTTCACATTCATTAATAATCTTGGTTCTGCTAATATTACACACTTAGAAAGTTGCTTTACTCTTTTCTTCAGCGGAATAAATGATTATAATAACAATAAATATCTTTGACAATAAAATTTCACATTGATCAAATTTTTTATTTTATTTCATCCTCTTTTATAACAGGACTTGGTATATTAAAGTCTATGGGCCACATCTACCTTGTTGCCTTAAAAAAAATAATAATTCATTGAGCCAGGCGTGGTGGCTTATCCCTGTAATTCCAATATTTGGGAGGCTAAGACAAGAGAATTGTAGGTTTGGGGCCAGCCTCAGCAATTTAGCAAGGCTCTCAGTTAATTGGTGAGACCCTGTTTCAACATACACACACACACACACACACACACACACACACACACACACACACAAAAGGGATGGAGGTATAACTCAAAGGTAGAATGCCCTTGAGTTCCATCCTCAGTACCACACGAAAAATAATAAAAATTTATTGAACCAGGTTTAGTGGCACACACCTGTAATCCCAGTATTTGAGAAGCTGAGATAGAAAGATCACAGGTCTCTGCATGTGATAACTTAGTGCGACCCTGTTTCAAAATTAAAATAAAATAGGCTTGGGGGTGTAGTTCAGAGGTAGAATGCCCCTAGGTTCCATCTCCAGTACCAAAAAAAAAAAAAAAATTATTGAAGTGAAATTCACATAACATAAAAGTGTTTAAAGTGAACAATTCAATAGTTTTTTGGTACATTCACAAAGTTGTACAATCATTATCTTTATCTAATATTAAAGTATACTCACTAAGCAGTTTCTTGCTATCCCTTTCTCCCCCTCCTCCCGGCGACAACCAATTTGTTTTCTTTCCGGAGTTATCTCTTCTAGATATTTCACTTCTTTCACTTAACACACTAGTTTCGATGTTCCCAACATCATAACATGTCAGCATTTCATTCCCCTTGATGGCTAAATAATATTCTGTTGTGTATATATACAATGTCTTTATCCATTCATCCACTAATAGGCATTTTCCCGCCTGAGGACAAATCTTCTATCCACAAAATTGTTAAGAAAGAAAAAGAAATTTATACTAGTTTCACGGTCACACTTCAAGCTGCAAAAGTTACAGCCACTGTGCATGGTGAGTGCTTAGTTAAGATAGAAAGGAATTAAATCTGTATGTAATGGAAAACACATAATATGTAGAAGATTCGGTGCTAGCTGCAGCTTCATCCACTGGGGGTCTTGAAATCTACCCCTTGCAAGTCGGGGGTGGGGAATAATGTATAAAATACTCTGCAGTGAAATTAAACCTGGACCCCCTGTTGTTGACTCCGGCACCCTGTACCCACAAATTACCTGTCAATTGATTGGTAGAGCCAGTTAACCGAGAGTCAGAGCAGGGAGAGACACAGATACTAGAAGTCAGTGACAGTGAGGTTCATTTGAACAAATGCAGTTTGTAAGTACTTTTGCTCAAGAGAAAGGCATCCCTTGCCTTGGGTACACAGAAAGGAAGGGTTTGTGCAAAGATGCTCAGAGGCCCAGAGTGAGCCTGGCATCCTATAATGGGAGACCACAGACAGGCTGCGAGCAGTAGAACGCCTTCCCAACCTGCAGAATGTGTAACTTTGGGGGGTGGGGCAGAGGGCATCGGAGGCCACGGGGGGGAAAAAAAAATCTGGCCTAGCTTCCTGGAGCACTGATCTGATGAAGTAGAACGCAGACGTCGCGTGATTTTTTTTTCCAGACAGAATATGATACTTCAAAGAACTTTCTAACACTCTTCCATTTCCAGTGGTGCCTCCAGTTCCACAGGGACTGTGTGCCCTGCTCTGCCAAGGAGGGATCTGGGGAAGAGCTGATGTGTTCTGGGAGGGGAAAGGGCACTGGAGCAGGAGGCAGCAAGCAGCCCACTGACGTCCATGCTCCATTCCGCCTGGGTCCTGGCTGCCTCCGAAGACAGCACCTTACCTCCTGCACCTGTGTCCTGGTTATTTATTTATTTATACTAGGGATTGAACCCAGGGGCATTCTACCTCTGAGATACACCTCCAATCTTTTTAATTTTTTTATTTTAAAACAGGGCCTTGCTAAGTTGCTGAGGCTGGCTTTGAACCTGTAATCCTCCTGTCTCAGCCTTCCAAGTATTGGGATTACAGTCGTGCACCGCCACATCTAGATAACACTGCTTCCTTCTTTCACACTGTATTTTGGTTTTGTTTTTTGTTTTGTTTGTTTATTTTTAGTGGTACTGGTGATTGAACCCAGGGATTTTCTACCTCCAAACCACACTCCCCAGCCCTATTTTATTCTTTATTTTGAAGTAGAGTTTTGCTAAATTACTAAGGCCCGTGACACTCCACTTGGGATTATAGGCATGAACCACATGCCCACCTCCGAATAATTTTTTTTTTTTTTGGTGGTACTAGGGGTGATTCTATCTCTGAGCTACACGCCCAGCCCTGTTTTTCTTCTTCTCCTTCTCCTTCTCCTTCTCCTTCTCCTTCTCCTTCTCCTTCTCCTTCTCCTTCTCCTTCTCCTTCTCCTTCTTCTTCTTCTTCTTCTTCTTCTTCTTCTTCTTCTTCCGAGTCTGGGGATGGAACCCAGGGGCATTTGACCTCCAAGCTACATCCCCTGCCCTATTTTTTATTCTTTATTTTATAACAGGGTCTCCCTAAGTTGCGGAGAGCCTCACTAAGTAGCCGAGACTGTCCGCGATCCGCGATCCTCAGGTCTCAGTCTCTCAAATGCTGGGATTACAAGCGTGCGCCACCACGCCCGGCTGGTTTTTATTCTTCATTTTGAAACAGGGTCTCACTGAGTTGCGAAGGGCCTCACTAAGTAGCTGAGGCTGTCCGCGAGCTGCGAACCTCCTGTCTCGGCCTCCCAAATGCTGGGATTATAAACGTGCGCCACCACGCCGGGCTCACAGTGATCTTTTGAAACCAAGGTAGTCCGCTCGTTGAGTCTGGTTGAGACCTTTCAACACCTCACTCTGGCAGATAGAGTGAAGCCCGCACTTCTGCAGCCTGCATGGCCCCTCAGGGCTTTGGAGCCTTTGCCACTCCATGACACTCCCGCCTCCACCGCTGGGGCCCCTGACCCTGTTGTCCACGCTCTCCCCAGGACACCCTGGTGGTCCTTCAGGCCCCTTCTCAACAGAGTGGGGCGCACAGGAGCGCCCCCTGACGGCGGTGCGCGAAGCTGCTGTTCTGTGCTCATTTGCTTTTCTAGCTGGCAGAGAACTTCTTGAAGAAGCCCTTTGGCTTCTTATTTCCAAGTAGAATTAAAACAGGAAATGAGCGTCCAGAGTGCGCTCCACTGCGACAAAAGTCGCGCTATGAAGCCGAAGAGCCCCGTGTCCTAGGAAGGCTCAAGACGGGCGGAGGGGCTCCAGGGCTCCCGGGAGGCCGCAGGGGCCGGTCTCCACAGCAAGCCCGCAGAGCCGAGTCAGAAGAGGGACGAAAGGGTTGCAGAGAGCCAGGAAGAGACGGGGGGTTTTCTTCCCTGAGAAAAGCCTTTCCTGGAGCAAGTCCCACGTCCCTCCCTGATCAAGTGCTGGCTTCACTGAGCCGAGCTAAGCCCGGCCAACCAGTGCAAGGAAAAGAGCGGCAGCTGTCTTCTCTCAACTTAGAGGGGGTTAAAGTGAATTCTCATCTTATACATAACAAACCAAACACCGGGCGCAGTGACATAGTACTCGAGAGGCAGAGACAGGAGGATTGCAGGTTCGAGGCCAGCCCCAGCAATGTAGCAAGTCTTCCAGTAACCTAGAGAGACCCTATTTCAAAACAAACACATAAAAATCGGGCTGGGGCGTAGCTCTGGAGGTACAATGTCTCTGGGTTCAATCCCCAGCACCACAAGAAAATAAAACTGAACTCACTTCTTTTTTAATCCCAGTTCATCATTTGGGGTGCATTTGGCACCCCAATTGCACAAAGCTCCTGTTGACTCTCATTTTGTCTGCTGTTGATGTTGCTTATTGTATTACTTACTCTGTCCCACAACTAGACATGAGCAGTCATCACTTAAAAATGAACACAAATAAAGTGACCCATGAGCCAATGAGACTAATTCCATCCTTTCTCCAAGAACTCTTAACCCACCGCTCCAGTCTTCTTCATGCCCTTCATCTAGTGCTCGGGAGTGGTCAGGTGTGAGGTATTGTATGGAGTCACCCCTTACCACAGCGATTCGCAGAGCTTTGTGCACCCAAGTCCCCCTGGCCAGGCCCCCAGGGTTCCCACTCGGGTGATGCTGTAATTTGGGTCTTAAATGTCCCACCAAAGGCCCATGTGTTATAAAGGCTGGATCCTAGGTTGGTTATCTAGAAGTGGTAGAATCTTTAAAAGGTAGGGCCTAGTGGTAGGTACTTAGGTAATTAGGGGCATGCCCCAAAGAGACCTCAGTGTGTGTGTGTGTGTGTGTGTGTGTGTGTGTGTGTGTGTCTGTCTGTCTGTCTGTCTCCCTCATTTTTGTACTGGGGATTGAACCCAGGGGCATTCTACTTCTGAGCTACACCCCAGTCCTATTTTATTTTGAAACCTCCTGTCTCAGCCTCACAAGCACTGGGATCCCAGGTGTGCACCACCACGCCCGGCTTCACTCTCCAGCTTTCTGTGTGTGCAGTGAGCGGTTTTCTCTGCCGTGTCTCCTTCCATGATGGGCTGCCTCGTTCCAGGCCCGAAACAATAGGGCCAATAGGTCATAGACTGGGACCTCCAAAACTGCAAACCAGAATAAACCTTCTCAATTATCCTGAGCATTCCTTATAGTGACAGAAAGTTGACTAAAACAGTAGCCATGGGGTGGGGCCTGAGACTGTGCACTTCTTAAAAGTCCCCAGATGAAGCAGATGTTACCAGCCTTAGAAGCAAACTCTGAGAACTGCTGCATTAATATATCCATCATAAAATACCTAGAATGTCTAGAATTTAGAAGATGTTCAATCAATATTTATTAAACTGAATTAAACAGACTTGAATCCTGAACTCTGAGAGAGTAGATCAGATTGTGTAAATATTTGTACTTTTTCCTAGCTGAGACAGAAAGGTAAGAATGTCAGACAACTTTATAGAGCAGGGTGCTCTCATTTATAAATCAAATATTAGGCCGAGAGCAGAGTCATTTGCGCTGACCTTTTTTGTTTGTTTTTGTTTGGGGTACTAGGGATAGAACCCAGGAGCATTTACCTTCGCGCCACACCCCCAGCCCTTTTCAGTTTTTATTTTGAAACAGGGTCTCCCTAGGTCGCTAAGAGTCTCACTGTGCTGTTGAGGCTGGCCTCGAACCTGGGGCCCTCCTGTCTCAGCCTTCCAAGTACTGGGATCACAGGCATGCGCCACCACACCTCCTTGCATCTGACTTTTTTTGGTGAGCTGTCATAGGTGTGGACATCCTGGGGACTGAGAAAAACATAGAGGCAGAGTAAATGGTAGAGCGCGCTTAGCATGCATAAGCCCCGATTCAATCTCCAGCACCAAAAGACAGGGAGGAAGAGAGAGGATTTTATCATCTTCGCCAAGTTGTAGTCACCTCCTCCTTCTCCACTCTTCCTGTTCCTTCTTATTCTTCACCCTCCCTCTTCTCCTCCTCCACGATGCTCTCAGTTAATATTTGTACAGATACTTTAAATTCTTTGGAAGAGAGAAACTGTTCTGTTGCCAAGTGAAATAAATAATTCCTCATCTTCTTCCTTAAGAAGGGAGGCAGGCACATCATCATTCAGAAAATCCTGGTCTTTACAACCTCATTCTTGTTCCTCGATCTTTAGGGTAAATTAAAAGCCTCATCTGTACAACCTCAGAGTTCACGGTCTAAGGTTATTTGTGGAAAACGGACACCGGTTGGCGTGTGTGTGTGTGTGTGTGTGTGTGTGTGTGTGTGTGTGTTATGGGAATTGAACTCAGAGGCATTCTACCTTTGAGCTATACCCCCAGCCCTATTTTTTATTCTTTATTTTAAAACAGGGTCTTACTAAATTGCAGAGGGCCTGAGTATCTGAGGCTGTTCTCAAACCACGATCCTCCCATCTCAGCCTTCCAAATGCTGGGATTACAAGTGTGTGACACCACGTCCAGCACCAGTTGGCTATTTTATTTACTTATTTATTTTACTTTTAATTAATTAATTATTTTTGCAGTACCGGGGATGGAACCCAGGGGCCTTCTACTTCCAAGCTATACCCTAGCCCTATTTTTTAGTCTATTTATTTATTTGTTTATGTATTTATTTATTTATTTATTTGAAACAGGGTCTCACTGAGTTGCAAAGGGCCTCGGTAAGTAGCTGAAGCTGTCCGTGAACCGTGATTTTCTGGTCTCAGCCTCCCGAATGCTGGGATTACAAGCATGCACCACCACGCTCAGCACCAGTTGGTTTTTTTAATTTTATTTATTTGTTTATTTATTTTTGCAGTACTGGGGATGGAACTCAGGTGCATTGTATCTCCAAGCTACACCCCCAGCCTTATTTTTTCGGTCGTTTTTATTTTGAAACAGGGTCTCACTGAGTTGCAGAGGCCTTACTAAGTAGCTGAGGCTGGCCACAAACCGCGATCCCCTGGTCTCAGCCTGGTCTCAGCCTCCTGAATGCTGGGATTACAAGCGTGCGCCACCATGCCCGGCATCAATTGGTTATTTTAAATGATACTTTTAAACTTATAACAGTGGCTGTTTTCCTCTAAACAGAATGCCCTATGTGTCCATTGGATTCTTTCACTATGGCCATGTTGTTTAATTGCTACTTATCAAGTGGCAAGCCTGGATAAAATATAGGGTTTATATCTTAGTGTTTGCCCCTCTTGGTTATCTTAGGAAGAGAGAAAAGTATGTAATTCCCAAAACTTCCAAAATATGCGTAAGCCATTAACTGACTAGTGCAACACATCTCTTACACATACTCACTGTCTTCCTTTTAAATGTGATTCAGAAACTTTTTTTAAATTAAGAAACTTTATATTTTAGAAGACTTACAGTATCTTAGAAAAAATGAGTGCAAAGTAAGAGAATTTCCCTATCCTACTCTTAATATCCCTCATCAAGCTGGGCGTGGTGGCGCACGCTTGTAATCCCCACACTTGGGAGGCGGAGACAGGAGGATCATGGTTTGCAGACAGCCTCAGCTACTACTTAAGGAGGCCCTTTGCAACTCAGTGAAACCCTGTTTCAATATAAAGAATAAAATATAGGGCTGAGGGTGTAGCTCAGAGGTAGAAGTCCCCTGGGCTCCATCCTCAGTACCGAAAAAAAAATCCTCACCAGAGTGGAACATTTGAACCTACATTGACACCTAATTATCAATGGACATCTATAGTTTATAATATTAGATTTACTGTTTGTTTGTTTGTTTGTTTGTTTGTGAAACTGGGAATTGAGCCCAGGGGCATTCTACCTCTGAGCTATACCCCGACATCTTTTTATTTTGAAACAGGGCTCCCCTAGGTGCTGAAAGTCTCAAGTTCAAGGTTGGTCTTGAACCTGTGATCCTCCAGTCTCAGCCTCCCAAGCCTGTTATTACAAGGATGCCCCACCACATCCATCTTGTTCTATTTTGTTGAGACAGGATCTCACTCTGTTGTCTAGGCTGCCCTCAAACCTGTGAGTTCAAGTGATCCTCCTGCCTCAGCCTCCCAAGCAGTGGGATTATAGGTGTGTGCCACCATGACTGGCTCAAGAAACCAGTGGTGGTGCCCGCTTGTAATCCCAGCATTCGGGAGGCTGAGACCTGAGGATCGCAGTTTGCCGACATCCTCAGCTACTTAGTGAGGCCCTGTTTCAAAAATAAAGAATAAAAATAGGGCAGGGGATGTGGCTCCGATATAGAATGCCCCTGGGTTCCACCCCCAGACACACACACACACACACACACAAAAGAAGATACAATATAGAATATACAATAAAGAATATACAACTTGATGTTGTATGTCCTATGGGTTTTGATAACTGTGTAATACTATGTATCATACAGAAGAGTTCCACAGCCCTAAATATCTGTATTCTGTCCAATCATTCACCCGCTCCTAACCACTTGCCAACACTGCTCTTGTTCTGTCTCTACAGTTTTGCCTTTTCTGACAATGTCTCCTCCTTATCCATGGGGGATGTGTCCAGGACCCCAGTGCACTCCTGAAGTCACGGCTAGTTCAGCTCCACTCTTTGTCCAAGCCTCCTGTCTTCCTGGAAATGGACAGACTGGCCGCCTAGACTTGGGGCCCAGGAGAAAAGGGAGAAAGAACTCCAAACGAAGGGGAACCCCTTTCCTGTGCCCAGCTGCACCCCAAGCAAAACCAGATGGGTTGGGGGTCCCAGCCAGAGAGAGACCTCAGGATAGGGGCTCCTGACTATACTGGGAAGGCCTGCTCACCCCCTTTTCCTGACTAATATAACCCTGTAAAGTACATGAAAAAACATGGCCCGGGAATTTAATCTCTCAGAGCAAGACTCTGGGACCGGAGCCGGGCGTGGCGGGCTCGCTCGTCATCCCAGCACTCGGGAGGCTGAGACCGGAGGATCGCGGTTCGCGGACAGCCTCAGCTACTTAGTGAGGCCCTCCGCAACTCAATGAGACCCGGTTTCAAAATAAAGAATAAAAAACAGGGTAGGGGGTGTAGCTCAGACATCAAATGCCCCTGGGTTCCATCCCCAGACACGCAAAAAAAAAAAAAAAAAAATCTAGGACCAACTCTATCAAGAAAATATAACGATGAATGTGTATGTACCCGGGGTGGCATTTCTCCTGCGCACCCTGGCCCACTTCCCGATTCACAGAACTCTCCACTTGCACCGGAGCTCAAAATTCCTCGCTGTCATTTTCTCAGTCTCCCTTGTCCCAAGGTAAGCCCCTGACCCTGGCTCTGCCTGTTGGCACACGCTGTCTCCTTGGTGTGGGGAGCCGGGGATCCCAGTTTGTCTGGCAGGCAGGCATCTCCCGCAAGGCCGAGCTCTGGGAGCGGCAGCAGCAGCTCCCCCAACCTGTTCTGTGGCTTGGTGATCTTTGCCATGTCGCCAAATAACCGTGGACGGCACTTTCTCTACTTAAATGAGCCTGAGTCGGTTCCTGTTGTTGGCCGTTGGGAGTCCTGAGTGACAACACCCAACAACATAGCCTTGGAAATTATAAAGCAAAAAAAAAAAAAAAAAAATGGACAGAATCTCATGGAAAAACTGACAGTGGGAAATGAGAAGTTGCCATGATTAGAGCGGGAGATTTAAAGACTGCCTTTTCAGAAACTGCTAGATCTGGGAGAGAAAACATTATAAAAGACATGTGATGGGCCTGGCGGTGCATGCTTGTCATCTCGGTACTTCGGAGGCTGAGACATGAGGATCACAGGTCTAAGGCCAGCCTCAGCAACTTAGTAAGACCCTGTTTAAAAAAAACAACAACACATAAATAAAAAGGGCTTCAAGGCAGAATGCCCCTGGATTCAATCCCAGTACTACAAAAAATAAAAATAAAAAAAGATATGGGAGATTTAAAGGAGAAATTGTGTGTGTGTGTGTGTGTGTGTGTGTGTTGTGTGTGTGTGGTACTGGGGGTAGAATCAAGGGGCTTTCTACCTCTGGGCTATACTCCCAGACCTATATTTTATATTTTATTTGGAAACAGGGTCTCACTAAGTTGCTGAGAGCCTCACTAAGTAGCTGAGGCTGGCTTCGAACCTGTGCGATCCTCCTGTCTCAGCCTCCCAAGCACGGGGATTACAAGCCAAGCGTGCGCCACCATGCCCGGCAAGGAAATGGTTTAAAAAAAAAAAAAAAAAACTCTAGCTAATAGATACAGATATAAGTAGAGCCTTTGTGCAATAAATATAGAATTAAATCACTTGACAAATATTCAAGGAGCACGTGGTCTGTGCCAGGCAGGCCCTGCTCCGGTGATCTGGGAAACTTCAGCGAGCAGCACGGAGGCTCCATTCCAGCAGGTTGCCCCCCCCCCCTTCCCGGCCCGCGCACACACCTGGGGCTGTCTTCCAGCACCACATCTCCTCCATCAGCTGCAGGGAATTCCTCCTCGCTGCAGAGTGACTTTCTCCTTTCTCTCTGCAGCTTGGGCTCATCAAAAAGACTCCCCAGACAAAGAAAGCGCCTTCCTGCAAGAAATTCTCATACCAGCTACTGCTATTTGGGGCTTCATATTTTCACTAATACCTTGGGTTGAGGGCAGGCATATCTTCAGTTTGCCAGAAACAGCAATGTGCTTTCCAAAATAGTTGTACCAGTTTATAGTCATACCAATAGTTTGTTCCATACCTGCATCTTGTCCCCAAGATTTGTAGTTATCAGACTGCATGTTTATAAAAATGAAATTTGATGTAACCGTGGGTTTGATTTGCTTTTCTCTGATTGTAGTAGAATTGAGCATCTTTGTATATATTATCTGCATCCTGAGTTTCTTTTTTGTTTGTTTGTTTTAATTTGAAGTATTGAGTATTGAACCCAGGCCTTGCACATGCTAGGCAAGCAACTGGGTTTCTCTTTTTTAAATTGCCTCTTCAAGTAATTTGCCTATTTTCTATTGAATGTTGGTGTCTTTTAATCAAATTTTAAAAGTTCTTTATATATTTTGGATACTAGTCTTTTATTGTTATAGGTATTACAAAGAGCATCTCCCTAGTCTATTGCTTGTTCACCTTATTTATAATATCTTTTTGTAGACAGTTTTCATATATATTATATATATATATTTCAAATATATATATATATATTTCAAATATATAAGAAAATTTGGAATAAACCAAAAAATTACTGGAATCTCCTATGGAAAGCCATGAATTATTTAGCACACACTATTCAGATGATCTAATTTTAGCTATTCATTGTTTTTGAGCTATTTTGCAATTTTTAAGTTGCAGATACTGCTAGCAATGCAAAATAATTCTTGTCTCTAGACATGAAAATGAATTCTGTCTGGCTGTGGTTGAATTGACTCCTTCTGCCCACACCTCTTAATCTCCCACCCACTTGGCCATAGGAAAAGCCAGTTTTATCCATCTCTAAAGGTATCTCAACATTTCTTTCCTTTTTCTCTTTCTTTTTTCTTTTGGTATTAGAGATTAAGCCCAGGAGCATTCTATCTCTGAGCTACACCCACAGCCCTTTTTAAAATTTTATTTATTTTGAAACAAGGTATCGCTGAGGCTCTTACTAAATCGCTGAGGCTGACCTTGAACCTGTGATCCTCCTGTCTCAGCCTCCCAAGTACTGGGATTGCAGGTAGTTGTCCCCATACTTGCCAACATTTCTTTACGTCATACAAATACACTTTTCTTTGCTTTCTTCTTCAAATGACTGTAACATCTGTCTGATTTCTTGGGCCATCGTTTGAATGGGTCCTCTCCTTGACTCGGGTGTTGATAATGTGATAGTTTTAAAAGGTAGGCTTTTAAGAGCGGTTTGGGCCACAGGTTTTCTCCTTCACAGGATTAGGCGCCCTTATAAAAGGGCTTGAAGGAGGCAGTTTCTCCTTTTGCTTTGGCAGAGGCCTTGTGAGGATGGGTACTCGGGAGAGGCCTTGTGAGGATGGGTACTCGGGGAGGGTCTTAGAAGCAGGCCCAGACCTGCAGCGGACGAGCACCTGTCAGCCCTCACTTGGGACTTTCCAGCCTCCTGAACTCCCAGAAATACATTTGTCCTCTCTATGACTTATCCATTCTGGGATATTTTGTTATAGCAGCTCAAATGGACTAAAATAGCTTGTTCTAATAAGATAAAAATCTTTAAACATGTTAATTTTATATCTTTATGAGACTCATGAGTGTATCTCTTTTGAAACTTTTCTTTAGCAAATTACCAGTGTTTCTCATGACTGTTTGTGTCTTTGAGTCTTATAAACTTATTCCCTCCCTAAGTTTACAGAGATATTTTCATATAAATCAGGTGTGGGTGGTACATGTCTATAATCTCAGGTACTTGGAAATCTGAAAAGAACCACAAATTTTAGATTCACCTGTGCAACTTAGACCCTGTCTTCAAATTAGAAAATAAAAAGGGCTTGGGATACAGCTTAACAGTAGTGCACCCTTAGGTTCAATCCCCAGTACTAAAAAGGGGGTGGGGGAGGTATTCTTACATTATTCTTCTGGGTCTTTTGAAGTTTTGCTTTTATTATTTAAGCTATTGAGGCAGGAGACTGGCTCTGTCTTGAAGACTACTCTTGGTTAGAAACCTAGGAACAAGATAAAAGAAAAAAGCCTTCTTCACAGGCCCCCTCAGCGGTGAACAAGCAGGGCCTTCCCAGGCAGCCTGCGAGATACCGCACAAAACTATTAGAAAAAGAAGCAACGCCCAGACCCACTGCTATTCAGCTTCTGCATCTTGCTTATGCTGGGCAAAACAAGGCTTATACTTACCGCCCCCCTCTGAAAGTTAAGCGACCAAATGCATAAAATAACTTATGTGTTCTAAGCTCAGACCTGGAGCTTTGCTTACTGAGCTACACAGGTGAATAAAGTAACCTGCTACCCAACTCCGGTCACTGCCTCTTATCTCTGGGGACCTAGCCTCTTGCAACACTATCTGGAACATATTTTTGCTTATGGTATAACATGGAGACAAAATTTATTTTTCCCCCTATGACGAGCCAGATCCCCAGGGCCATTTACTAAACCTTTCTCCCCTGATCCCACCTCTGTTGTGAATCGAGACGTATGCGTTAGTCTGTTTCTGGGTCCCATTCTGTTCTCCTGGCTACTTTTCCTTTCCTGTACCAATATCACATTGCCAGAATTCCTATAGCTTCATGAGAAATCTTAACATCTGGTCAAGCCTCCTGCCGTGTCTGCTGCTTGTTTGCTTATTTGTTTGTTTGTTTGTTTGTTGTTTGTTGTGGCACTAGGGGTTGAACCCAGAGGCATTCTACCTCCAAGCTATATCCCCAGCCCTTTTTTAAATTTTGTTTTGAAACAGGATCTAAGTTGCTGAAAGTCTTACTAAATTCTGAGGCTGTCCTTGAACCTGTGATCCTCTGTCCCAGCCTCCCACGTACAGGCATGGGCCACCATGCTTGGCTTTCCACGGTCTTTGTATGTAAAGTTACTGTGGGTATTAGTAGCCCTTTACTTCTCTGTATAATTTTTTTTTTTTTTTGGTGGTACTGGGATTTCTGGAAGCCCTTCTACCTCCAGGCTACACCCCCAGACCTAACTAACTAACTAACTATATATATATATATATATATATATATTTTTTTTTTTTTTTTTCTTTTTGAAACAGGGTCTCTTAAGCCAGAGAGGCTGGTTTCAAACCTGCATGATCCTCCTGTCTCTACCTCCCAAGCACGGGGATTACAAGCGTGTGCCACCATGCCCGGCTTCTCTGTATAATTTTTTGTTGTTGTTTTTTTTTGGGGGGGGGTGGTACTGGTGATGGAATCCAGGGGCCTTCTACCTCCAGGCTACACTCCCAGCCCTATTTTATATTTCATTTAGAAACAGGGTCTCTTAAGCCAGCAGAGGCTGGCTTCGAACCTGCCCGATCCTCCTGTCTCTGCCTCCCAAGCGCGGGGATTACAAGCGTGCGCCACCGTGCCCGGCTTCTCTGTATAATTTTTATAATCAGTTTATGAAGCTCCTCAAAATATCCATTGGGGTTTTCATCTAAATTCTATTGGTTTCACAGATTTGTTTGGGGAGAACTTTAGGGAGAATTAACTTCTTCTTTTTTTTTTTTTTTTAGTGCTGGGATTCAAACACAGATCCTTGCATGTGCTGGACAAGCACTCTGTCACTAAGCTCCATCCCCAGCCCAACTTCTTTTAGATTCTGAGTCCTAGCCGAGCTTATACAACCAGTACCTGGGAGACTGAACCAGGAGGATTGCAGGCTCAAGCACAGCACAGCCTCAGCAACTCAGTAAGACTCAGCAACCTAGTGAGACCCTATTTCAAAACAAAAAATAAAAAGGGCTGGAGGTATGGCTCTGAGGTGTAGACTTCCCTAAAGTTTAATCCCTAGTATAAAAATTTAAAAAAATTTTTTAGTCTTCCTATCCACACATGTGAGAGATACTACCAAAATATTTCTTAAAATATTCTCCCCTCCCTGGACCACGTAAGTCTTACATTATCACACAGGTCACCCGCATCACTTGTTAGTTTAACTCGTAGGTCTTTGTAGTTTTGTTATTGTAAACAAATGATATTTTTCAGATGTTTACTGCTGATCTGAAGTAATATATGAGCAACTGATGTATATTCTTAAAATTAGAACTTTGGTGTGTGATTCCCTCACCCCGTTCTTAGTTCTTGTATACAAGGGACTCATTTCTGGTTTTAAACCTACCTGTAGAAGATTTTTTAACACAATACTTTGCAAAGTGCGGGGCACGTTGCAGAAATCGAATAAACATCTGTTGGACAAAGAATGGTCAAACAAAGGGGTCTTCATTTGAAGGCGGCTGCCTTTCTCTATGATATGCAAATCCGCACCAGCAATGTTAGCATATGAATGTACGTGCATTCCCTAACTTTCAACTTTATGTGGATAAAATAAAGTTAAAATAAATACTTCAAATAGCCCTTAAAAAACAGAGGGAGAAATGGAATATCACAAATTAATATCTGGGGGGAAGGGAGAAGAGGCATTGTTGCTAGGCAACTGACTTCATTCCTAGCAGTTCCTGACCCCGGTTCTAGAAGAGTCTCCTTCCCCTCCCTCGTCATCTGATAAGCCAAGACAAAGTTATGTCAGAATAGTGGGAGGTGGGTGTGCAGAGTGAAGGGTTCACTTAACCAACTCTCATGTTCAGCGCACAGCTATGATTCAGTCTATGAAACAGGTTACAGATTGGTTTCTTTTCCCTTTTGGAGGGGACGTGCTGCTGTTAAGTTCAGGTGATACTATACCAACCATTCTGTAATCACAGAATTGGATTGTTGAGCTCTTAAAGGAACCCCAAAGACACGGTGGCCGTGTGTTCTTTGTTTTGTTTTTGGTATTTGTGTGTGCATTGTAGTGGGTATTGAAACCAGGGTCATTCTAACTCTGAGCTATACTTTCAGCACCTTTAATTTTTGTTTGGAAACAAGGTCTCATTCAGTTGCTGAAGGTCTTGCTAAATTGTTGAGGCTGGCTTTGAACCTGTAATCCTCCTACATCTCTAAAGTACTAGGATTACAGGAATGTGCCACCATGCCCAGCAAAAATGCAGATTCTGAAGAGTGGGTGCTGGTAGGACATGGGGTGCTTCATTTCTAATGACCCCTCGAGTGACGCTCATGCTATCGGTCCAAAAAGACTCCTCTTGGCACATTATTCACGTACACACAGGAATCTGAGAGCTATGGCGCTGGAGGCAGATCAACTATGTGAAGTGAGGACTCTGCGTTGTCAGCATGTGAGCAGTGGGTGAAGCCTGGGCAGTAAAAAAAAAAAAAAAATCAGCACAGGGGGGCTGTAGTATGAGAAGAGGCTGGGGCTGAGTTCTTGGGAATCTCAACTCTTACAGGAAGAGGTGACCAGCGCAAGAGATTCCCGCATGGATACTTCAAGACACAACTGGAGAGGCAGAAGGTCCATGGGCAGGAGGAGGACAGGAAGGATGCTTTAAGGAGGAGGTGGGAAAGGGTCAAATACCAAAGAGAGGCCGAGGAAGGTCAGCAAAGTGTGCTGCACTTAGCACCGGCTAGCCACACATGACCAGGGCAGGTTGGGACGTTCTTCTCTGGCTCTTCTGCACTCATGTTTCTGTCCCTGGAGTGCTGAGGGCCTGGCCTGGCTGGTTTGCTCAAGCCACTTAGCGTCTGTGAGCCTCTGTTTATACAACTATAAATTGAGGATGCTGACAACTTTCTTAAAGGCGATTGCAGCGAGGAGAAAGTAGTCTTCCCTCTACCCCTCTCAGGTTCATTGGCTGAAGCCCTGTGAGCTACACTGGCAAAAGACTAACAGAAGGAAGCCAAAGATGAACAAGAAGAAAATAAGCAGAAGCTTATAGCCTACACATCCCGCACTCACATGGGCATGCCCAAAGAGGAGTAACCGCAAGGTAGCTAGAATTTGAGCTCACATTGCGTCTTAGAAACAGAATAATAATTTTTTTTTTAGGGACATAATAAGACAAAGGAAAAGGATGCTGAGCTTCTAGGAGCAGGAAGTTGTGGAAAAGTAAATATATGGGAACCTAATGGAAGGTCAGGACTATAATTAGCAGGTTTTGTTATGTAGATTTCTCTGGTGCTATCTCTGGGGTGATGGGAGTCTAGGGTTGTCTGGTAGAAAGGGGGTCAGAGAGTTGTCTTTGCCTACTTCTTTTTAGTTGCCTCAACAACAAAACCCTTATGCCAAAGAGGCATATTTAGGGTGGCATATTCTCCTGTTCTTCACGGTGATGATAAAAAGATGTTCAGCATCTTGATGACAGTCATGGCATTGTTTGTGTGGTGCTGGGGATCAGACCCAGGGCCTTACACATGCTGGAGAAGCTCTGTGCTGCCCCAGCCCTGGGTGGTGCTTCCTCATGAGTCCTCGACCCCTTTCGTTCTCGTCCTCCTTTGCCCGAATCTCACCCTCAGGAGCTCGCCTGACAATATTCTGCCCCATGTTCACCTGAGCCTCTCTCTACAAATTCCTTTGTGTTTACATTCTCTGTAAAGACCTTCTGGTGTGAATGCGCCTGATAAGACAGAGTTTCACTGAATCTTCTGCCTGTTCTCCACAACCCTCTCTGCAGAAGCAGAGCTCTGCCCACCCCAACCCTTGCTAATCCTTTCTAAACAGGACTTGTATGCTCTAGCAGTCAAGGGAACTGATGAGATAAATGTCTCCTAGAGCAATGCCTCAGAGCAATTCTGAAGTGGAGATGTTCAAGTGACCCTTCAGCCTTCCCCAGGAAAGGATGCATGGTTGCTAGGAAACCAACAATAGGTGTTAACCACACCTAGCATGAAAATGTTCCCAACCTAAAGCACTGTAATTATGTTCAGAAGAATTTTTAGCTGCTATTCCATTATCTTTTTAAAAGTCGATTTGACAAATATTTATGGGACTTACACATGCAAGGAACTTGCCAAGCACAGGTCTGATTGTATCACTCTTCAGCATGCAAGCCTTCTGCGGCCTCCTCCTCCAGCCACAGCCCCCAAAACAGACCCAAAATGCACTCAAAGATGCTTGATCCCACTGCCAGAGCCAGCTTGCTTTAGGCCTCCTCCGGTCTCTTCTGGAGGCAGGCTGCCTCCACTGTGCATGCTTGGGGCCTCCTGAAATGCCAGCCTGCTCAGGCAGGCACAATGCCTTGCTCCCTCAAAGCTCAGTTAAAAGCTTTATTTTATGCAGAATCCATTGCTCATTTCTGCTCATTGCCCATTTGACATGTGTATGCATTCACTCAAGAAACATCTTTTTTGTCCACCATGTGCCCCTAGCCCTTTAAAAAAAAATTCCTTTTTATTTTGAAACAGGGTCTCACTAAGTTGTTACCGGTGGCTTTGAACCTGTGATCCTTTTGTCTCAGCCTCTCAAGTACTGGGATTACAGGCCTATGCCATCGTGCCCAGCTTTCCTTTCTACTTTCTGGGCACAGCTAGTAACTGTTCTCTGTCTGCCTCTATCCTGTGAATTTCCCATTAGTTACAAAACTATGGCAGCTGATAATTACATTATTTCAAAAAATGTGGCCCTGACTTAAGAAGTATACAGTTAGGGATTTAAAATTTTTTAAAGCAGTTAATAATTATCCCAAAGTGTTTTTTTTTTAATTATGTATGCTTTGCATATAACTCTTATGCTTCTCTATGCAGTGGGAGATGTTCTCTTACATCCAGGCTTTGTTCAGGTTTTACTTAATTGGGGTGTTCCCCAAAGGCTTCTTCTCAAGGGAGCAATCATTGTTTGATGTTCCATAGTATCAAGAAGCTCATTTCTAAGGAAATAAATGGCTTCTCGCGATAACAAAAATAACCCTCTGTTAACTGCCACCAACCCTGGATTATTAAGATAGGCAACTTCTGTTTTTCCTTTGACAGGCTTACAGTTCACTCTAAATATCTATGCACAAACAGACTCCAGTTTCTGCAGCCTCGGCGCGTTTCTGCCGCCATGGGTGCAGGTGTGCCCAGTGGTGCCCTGGATTTGAGGCCACCTTCTTTCATCCACTGTGTATATGCTCTCCTGAGCTGGAGTGCATTTTCCAGGAAATTCTAAATGCAACCAGTTTTTTTTTTCTTTTTTCTTCTTTTTTGGGTCCCATCAGGAAAGCAGAAGTCAATGTAGACATTTGAAAGGAAGTTCATCCAGATGATTTATCACAAGGGATAAAAGATCCGTGAAGCCAAGCAAAGGAAGCAGTGGTGGGAAGAGAAGAGTCCAGGAGAAGAGTCCAGGATTGTGCATCTCCTGGAGACACTGGAGCAGACACCTCTCATGGTAGAGAGGGCCTGGAAGTCCCCTGAGCTCCTTCGTGATTCTGATAACACCGAATCCTCCTGTAACTAGTTACCTAGTTATAGGCAACTAGGTATAGTTATAGGCAACTAGGAGTCCTCCTATCAACAGGCTTACACTGTCTCCTGGGGTCCTTGCCAGGCCGCTTCATCCTGCATCCTGGGCGAGTGCTTTCATATTGATAAACTTGCCATTGTCCGTCCAACCTCAGGTCCCACCTTCATTCATCCTGTGCCCTCAGACTCCAATTCCATAATGACTGTCCCAGCTCCTTCTGGAACATACCGGCCAGATCCTGCAGAGCCTTTGACACGCAGTCCTGGCTTCCTTTAGCTGGCCCGGCCCTCCCTCTTCTGGGTTCTGCGGAGACTTGACCGTAGTTATCAGTGATGAGCGTGAGAAGAGGGGTTAGATCTTGAGGACGGGACCTTCTCTTCTCCCCGCTCAACCTTGCACGGCGAGCCAAGCCTTAGAGCCTGGAGGTGACGCTCTGCCTCCCCTAGTGCACGCCTCCTCCTGGTCCCATCGCCAGTAAGCCCAGGCCGATGGCATGCTGCTAAAGATGCCATCTTCCCCTATGAGTACTGGCCAACTTTTGGCAAAGGCCAATTTAAGTTTTGTTTTGCTTTTCGAATTAAGTTTTGAAAATAATTCCCAAGGGAGAAATAAGTACCCCTGTGTTTATGACCATGTTCCATATTTAAATTTCAAGTGGTTTTCCAGAGTTTATCTGACTAATGCCTTTCTTTTTCACATTTAATATTCAAATACCTGTTCATACAAATGCATGTTAGTCCTATTTTTGCCATTATTATTTCTCTAGAGGTTTTTCTTGGTTTGATTCTATGTTTAGCAGAACCTGCAAGTTGGCAGATTTACATCTCCTTTGAATTGGAAGGAAACTCTTAGTGAGTTTCAAGATTCTTTTGCTCGGCTGAGCCCTACTTGTCTGAAAGTCCTTTGCTCCAAATATTTAACATGTCCTCCTGAAAAATCCTGTACACGATGGGAAGATTCAGTTCACTTAGTTCCACGGGAATCTGCTAAAAAGCACTTCAGATCTGGGGAAGCAACACAGAAAAAAAATATTCTATATATATAGAGAGAGAATATATATGTATATATTCTATATATTATATGAATACCAGAGGGGCGCTCTACCACTAAGCTAACATCTCCAGACCTTATTATGTTTTATTTTGAGATAGGATCTCACTGAATTTCCCAGGTTGGCCTTGAACTCAAGACCTTCCTTCCTCAGCTTCCCTAGTAGCTGAGATTGTAGATATGTGTCACCAGGCCTGGCTAATAAAACCGCATTTCTATTCACATTTAAACAGGATTATTAAAACCACATGCTTACTTTTGTAAACTATAATATTCAGGAACTTTTTCTCCCTGTGGTGCTGGGGATCAAACACAGGTCCACTGAGCTACATGCCCAGCCACAGAGGCCCTGATCTACAGTGAAGCCACAATATACAACCCCTTTCCTATTTTCTGTCCATTTTTATTATAAAAACAATACATAATCGTAAATATTTGGCAAATAAGGAAGAATATAATAGTTTTTTAAAAGCTCACAGAGCTGGAAGTGTAGCTCAGTGATAGAACATGCACTACACTGAGTTTAATCCTCAACACAGACAGAACATGCACACACACACACACACACACACACACACACACATGCACACACATGATCCCCAGCACAGACAGAACACACACACACACACACACACACACACACACACACACACACACACCGAGACTTCGAAATTCCAATGTTTAGTAATGACCTCTTGTGACATTTTGATGCATATCTTTCCTGCATGTATGTGTATGAAATATCTGTGTTACACATACATTTATATCCTGGCTTTCATCATTTACCATGGTATTTTGAGGATTTTCCTATACTAAAATCTTCCCAAGTTATAATTGGCTCAAAATATTTCATTGTATGAAACTACTGTAATTTATTTAATTATATTCTTAGCCAGGCGTGGTGGCACACGCTTGTAATCCCAGTACTCTGGAGGCTGAGACAGGAGGATCGTGGTTCGTGGACAGCCTCAGCTACTTAGTGATGCCCTTTGCAACTCAGTGAGACCTTGTTTCAAAATAAAGAATAAAAATAGGGCTGGGGGTGTAGCTCGGAGGTAGAATGCCCTGGGTTCCATCCCCAGCACCACACACACACACACACACACACACACACACACACACATCCTTTTTGTTAGGTATTTAGGAACCACATCACTTCTTATGTTTGACAAGCCAGTCTGAAAAGAGTTGTTTGGATTTTTTTCTTTTTCTCTCTCTTTTTTTTTTTTTTCTCTGTCTTTAAAAAGGAAGTAGCATTCTCCTGAAAGAAGCTGGCATTTACTCTTCTCAATCTTTAGTTATATTAAAGAATAGGAGTGAGAAAAGAAGCTGCTACTTAGAGGAACTTTACCTATAAGAATGGCAATGCATGATTATTAAAATGTTGGTTTTGAAAAAGATAAGCCTTGTTCTTATTTACAAATTGTAGGTCACTGCTGACATAATAATTTTTAGGCATATACATTTTTAATGCTTAGTGTATTTGTCAGGATTCTCCAGAGAGAAAGAACCAAAAAGTTATATATAGAGAGAGATGAGGGGGAAGTTGTTAGGGGAATTGGCTTACTCGATTGTGGTGGCTGAGAAAATCTCACGATAGGCCTCCTCAAGCTGGAGAGCCTGGGATGCTGGCAGTGTGGCTCGATTCAAGTTGAAAGCCTCAGCGCCAGGGGAAACAATGGTCAGTGGCTCAAGTGCCAAAATTCAAACCCAAGAGAACCTGGAGTGCTGACATCCAAAGGCAAGACAAGGATATCCCATCTCCATAGAGAGATGATAGATAGATACATATGGATAGATAGATAGATAGATAGATGGCAGATAGATAGATAATAGATATAGATGATAGATATAGATGATAGATAGATAGATGACAGATAGATGATAGATAGATATAGATGATAGATAGATGATAGATTTTGCCCTTCCTCTGCCTCTCTGTCCTCTCCAGGCCCCCAGCTCATGGGATGGTGCCTCCTTTGAGATGGTTCTTCCTCACTTGCACCAACTCACAGGCTACCCTTCTCTGGAAACACCCTTACAGACACACCCAGAAAAATACTTGACCAGCTCTCCAGGTACGCCTTCATCTACTCAAACTGACATCCCAAATAATGGCTAGACCTAGAAATCCCTGTGATATGAGTGGTAAATTATGAATATCAGAGATAGCTATGATTGAATGTGTGTCTTGACTTATTTGTGGTGCTATTGACTTTTCTTCTTCCTTTTATATTTTTCTAGTAAGCACTGGTGATTTAGAGTGGAACTGGCCCAGAACAGTCTTTATGGCACTGAAAGCTGCCTTACCAAACACACTAATACATTTGCTATAGTCATAATATAATATATAAATAATAATCATAACAAAAACTTCAGATTGCTATTAGAATTAAATGGGAGGATGCATAAAGAATTCAGGTCATGACTTGCTAGAATACTCTACTGGGTGTTACATGATATCAGTGCCATCATCGTTATCTTCATTTGACTAGGACTCTATAGCTTATAAGAACAACAAACTTTGGCACTCGTAGCTGCCATAACACCTCTGAGATCAGTGAGAATAGGAATCCCTTTTGTCTGCATGTGCTTGGATACCACAACTCAAACAGTGGTATGATGGCTCACTGGTAGCCATTTAAATAGTCACTCTGGCCTGAATTCTGATAAACTATGATTTTGGTGAAAGCATTGGAATGGGAGGACAAGGCAAGGCAAAATGTGCTTTCTACTCCAGCAGAGACATAGGTCCCAGGCTTCCCTGCTAACAAACTATTGGATTTCAGACAACTTGATTAAATCACCCTCAATGTTTGGCCAGTGTCAGTAATAATGTAATAGCACTACAGCATCTAAGCATCTAAGGTTAATGTTAGAATCCAAAAGAAGATAAAAGTCATCAAAATTATCTCTTTTTAGGAGTAAAACTTGCTTAGGAAACTATTCTGATAAGACTTTTCTAAACAACAGATTGCCTACTGATTAGATAGAGGAATCTGAGCATTCCTTTGGAGGGCTTGCCCTGAGGAGTCAACGCCCTTTTCTCCACTGGAGCACTTGCTGTTCAGATACACAGGAATCAGACAGGTTCTACACTAACACAGATCTATACTCTTTTTAAACACTCATCTAGAGGATAGGAGTTGGAGAGGCATTACACTGGGAGGAAATTAAAGGAGAGAGCTATGATTCAGTGCAAGAACTGGCCCAAAAGTTTCATTCTGGGGTCATACTCCCAACATGGTCTAGAGCTTAGCAGCCTCAAAGTCAAGCTTGGTGTTTAGCAGTTTGTCAGTTTGTTTTCAGAGAGCTGCCCCACCTCGGCATTGTTAGTCAAGTCTAACCAGTAGGCAATCAAATAGCGAGCAAAGGTATCCCAGGAGGAAGCGGCCAGGCCACTTGATTGTTCTCACCATTGAAGAACTAGTCATGGTAGAACCAATCATTTTGATCTTCTGTTGAATGTTACATTCAACCATTACCTGCCCTACTAACATATTTCACCCTCATTTTCAATTTTTTCTGCAGACAGCATGAAAAGCAATCTCTTCGGTTGGACAAAGTATTGCACCTCGATGGTCATTCCCATCAATGTGCTAGAAGATGGACCAACCTTTTTCAAATCAGTAGGACAGGCAAAGAACAAAACAAGAGCCTTGGTTAAATCATGGGCTTTAAGTTCCCAGCCTGCTGGAGGGCATTTCAAGGAACACCAGGAGAGGTAGACACAAAAATGATGTTCTAAGTTGGGCCTGGTAGAGCATGGGTGGAATCCTAGTTGAGATTCATCCTAATTGGAAGGATGAGACAGGAGGACCACACGTTTGAGACCAGCCTCAGTAATTTAGTGAGACTCTGAGCAACCTAGTAAGACCCTGTTTCCAAAGAAAAAATAAGGGCTGGGGATAGAGCTCAGAGGTAGAATGCCCCTAGGCTCAATTTCCAGTACAAGAAAGGAAGAAAGAAAGAAAAGAGAGAAAGAAAGAAGAAAAGAAAGAGAAAGAAAGAAAGAGAAAGAGAAAAAGAAAGAAAGAAAGAAAGAAAGAAAGAAAGAAAGAAAGAAAGAAAGAAAGAAAGAAAGAAAGAAAGAAAGATGGATGATATCCTGGTGGTGGTGAACTCTGTTTCTCTACACTGAGAGAAGATGTGGGTGCCAGTTGCCCAATACAGATCACCAAACAAGCACAGACAAACCAGAGAATTAACAAAACACACAGTCCAAACAGCTCTGCTGACAGGCTCCTTCTGCTTGAAACAGAGCATGTGATAAATTCTTGGCTTGGCTTGGCATGTTTGTTCCAGAAGATAGAAGCAAGGAGGGGAGCTGTGACACCGGATTCAAGTCTGGAAAACCAGGAGGAATGTGGCTACTGTGGAAGGCTGGCATGGGGGTTGGGGGTCCCAGAGTTTCACCCTAACCCTTGTTGGCTCAGAAGGAGAGAGGGAGGTGAGCTATCACCAGGTGATGGTTCTGGGGCGGGGGAAGGGTTCATAACACGAATCTATCCATATGTTTGACAATTATATTCTCATGATAATAAGTCAAATAAAATAAGCATATGACTCGTTCCGAGGCAAAACAACAAACTCTAAAGAAAGACTGACTTAAAGGTATCACGATCTTACAAAAGAAATAGTGGGCATCCGTAGAAGCACAAACAGTCCCCTTTAGGGGCAGGTGTGTCTGAGTTTAGAGGTGCAGGGTGGAGTGCAGCAACTAAAACAGGTGACATAGCTGGGCATGGTGGTGCACACATGTAATCTCAGTACTTGGGAGGCTGAGACAGGAGGGTCGTAGGTTCGTGGCCAGCCTCAGCAACTTAGTGAGGCTCTCTGCGACTTGGTGAGACCCTATTTCAAAATAAAAGACTAAAATAGGGCTGCAGGGATAGCTCAGAGGTAGAATGTCCCTGGGTTCAATCTCTAGTGCCACAATTAATTAATTAATTAAAAAAAAAAACAGGTGACATGGCTGGGTGTGACCCACCTTCCCTGAGGGACATTTGGAAATCTGTGGGGACATGTTTGCTATGTGTGCTCTTTGGTGGCAATGCCGATCCGCAGCGGGAAGGAGGCCGAGGATGCTAGAAGACCTTTAATCCAAGGTCGGCTGAACTACTGTGCCAATGTCAGGATATGTCCCAAACTGACATATCAGCACTGACATCAGGACACTAAAATATCCAGGCAGCCACTAGGGGAGCTTTCTGTTAAGCTGATCTTAAAAACACATGATTCATACCTAGGAAGGATACAAGTAAAGGATGAGTGGTAAAGACCCACATGGGGCTGGAGTGAGTGGGTCATGACAGCCAAAGATTGAATGAGTGGGAGCTTGTCAAGGCTCAAGAATGAACACAGGAGCCGGGCGTGGTGGCGCATGCTGGTGAGCCCGGGATTCAGGAGGCGGAAACCAGAGGATCACAGTTCGCAGACAGCCTCAGCTACTTAGCGAGGCCCTTTGCAACTCAGTGAGACTCTGTTTCAAAATAAATAGACTAAAAATTAGGGTTGGGAGTATAGTGAGGAGGTACAATGCCCCTGAGTTCCATCCCTAGTACCAAAAAAAGGAAAGAAGAAAGAAAAAAGAAAGAAAGAAAGAAAGAAAGAAAGAAAGAAAGAAAGAAGGAAGGAAGGAAGGAAGGAAGGAAGGAAGGAAAGAAAGAAAGAAAGAAAGAAAGAAAGAAAGAAAGAAAGAAAAGAGAGAAAGACACAGTATGAGACAGCACAAGAAAATAGTACATTTTCTATTGGAGAGAGGTTGGAGAGAGGGGGGAGAATTTTCTACAATCCAGAAAAGGTCACACAAATACAGTTAAAAGAGAACTGGAGAGAAAAATTGTAAGAGAATATAATCACAAAGCACCAACAGGAACTGATGCCCATATCCCCAAAAAGCTGTTCTGGGGCCACTTAACTCTAGAGGACTCCACCCTGGCCTCAGATTCTTGGCGCAATCCAGTCTTCATTCAGAAACTTAAATTTTTATTATCATTTATTTATTTTGGAACCATTAAAAATATCTTTTTTTATTTTTCCATTTGACTTCAAATTTTTCAAAAGTGTTCATGCTTTTTTTTTTTTTCAGGATCAAATTCTATTTATTAGCCATCTTTGCTGTACATTGTGACTACTATATATCAACTTGGTCTCTGGAAGTTCTTTTTTTTTTTAATTTTATTTTATTGGTGCACTGTATTCATACATCATAGTGGGATACAAACTTTTGTAGACATACATGCACACATCGCCCAGTCAGCCCCCACCCGATCCCCACCCCATTCTCTCCCCATCCCTCCCTCCCATGCTTGGCTTAGTGGTTGACATCTAGTATTATAGCAATTTATCCAAAATTAAAAATGATAATCTCACATAACAGTTTCATTTGTCTGATACCAAGCTTTTGATGACTTAAAGATAACATTTCAATATTTCTTTTTGCTTTCTTTCTTACCAGAGAATATTTTTTTCTTTTTTTTAGGTGAAACTATCATATATTTATTTTTCAGAAAAAAATCTATCCTGATATGGAATATGGACTCTAGATACCCAAAACAATCTCGAAGCAAAAACAAAGCTAGAAGATGTATATTTTCTGATTTCAAACCATATAAAGCTACAATAATTGAAACAGTGTAGTACTGTTCTAAAGGCAGATATATAGACCATTGGAGTTAAATACAAGCCTAGAGCTAACTTCTTCCCTATATTGTCAAGTTATTTTTGACAAGGTTTCCACGAAGATTTGGTGGTGGAAATAATAATCTTTTAACTAAATATTGTTGAAAAATAATAATTACATGGAAAAGAATAAAATTGGACCCTTACCTAATCCCACATACAAGTATTAACTCAAACTAGATAAAAGACCTAAATATAAATCTTAAGACTATAAACTTTTAGGAGAAAATCTGGGTCATAAAACCTCACAACATTGAAATTGGCAGTGATTTCTTGGATATGATTTCAATGGCACAGGCAACAGAAGAATATACAAACTCCCTAAAAAATAAAAGAAAATATTGTATATCCAAAGACAATGTAAACAGAGTTAAAAGTTACTAATAGAATTGGATAAAATATTTCCAAATGCTATATCTGAAGGTATATTAATATTCCAACTAGAAATCCTAAAAATTAACAACAATAAAGGCAAACAATACAATTTAGAGATAGGTAAAAGACTAACATAAATAATGAATCTCTACAGATAATCAATCTTAGTTGTCTGTTGGATGGAAACTCTTGTTTCTCTGGTTCTGGTGTGTGTTACCTATTTCTTCTTTGTAGTTAATCTCTTTGAGTATTTTCTCTAGCGCTGGTTTTGAAGACATAAATTCCTTCAGTTTCTGTTTGTCATGGAAGCTTCTTATTTCTCCATCTAATTTGATAGAAAGTTTTGCTGGATAGGAAATTTTTGGCTGGAAGTTGTTTTCTTTCAGAGTTTGGAATATGTTACTCCAAGCCCTTCTGGCTCTCATGACTTGGTTTGGGAAGTCTGGAGTGATTCTAATTGGTTTGCCTCTGAATGTCACTTGGCCCTTTGTTTTTGTTGCCTTTAAGATTCTCTGCTTGGCTTCCACATTGGTCATTTTGACAATTATATGGCGTGGGGATCCTCTTCTCGGATCCTTTCTAAAGGGAGTTCTATAAGTTTCCTGGACCTGTGTATCAACCTCTTGCTCTATATTTTGAAAATTTTCTGCTATTACTTCCTTGAAGAGATTGTTGATCCCTTTGGTATCACTTTCTTTTCCCTCCTCTATTCCAATTATTCTTAGGTTAGCTCTCTTAAGATGGGCCCATATTTCTTCAATGTCAGATTCCTGCTGTTGGATATCTTTTTCTAGATTAGAAACTATGCATTCATTTTTGGATTGCTCATCTTCTAAGAGCGAGATTCTGTTCTCCATGTGGTCTAATCGGTTGTTTGTGCTTTGAATTGAGGCCTTTACTTCATTAATTGCATCCTTTATCTCTTTTTGGCTCTCTCTGAGTTCTTTTCGAAGCACCTCTATTATTTCTACAGTTATTTTCCTGATTTGATCTTCTAGAAATCTCTGATTTTCTGTTTTATCAGGTTCTGATGTTGTGGGGTTGTGCACATTCATTGCTTCAGTGTTATTCCTCTTTCCCATGATTTCGGATGTTTGTGCCTTCTCTGGGTTCTTCCCTTGGGTCACTATGGCTTCACTTAAGGTGCTCTGGATCTCGAGTCTGTATTATCTCAGACCCTACTACTCCTTTACTGGGTTGTATCACAGAGTCTCCGAACCAGGGAGTCGATAGAGGCTGCTTTAAACTATGGGGGGTGCCAGGTTGCACGTTCTCCTATGGTGTGATATCTCTGCCACCACCACTCCCTCACTGGGTCAAGTCCCAGGAGGCACAATACTGGGATTTCTCCTCTGTGGCCCGCAATTTGACTCACTGTTCTTGAGTACGTAGATGTAGCTGTACTGGACTCGGTGAATTCACTGCTGCTGCCGCCGCCGGTAGCAATATGGCGCCTCTGCCACGCCCTCGGCCATGAGGCTGGCGTATTTTTTCTTCTCTGGTTTTGATTTCCACTCTGAATCCCTGCAGCGTGTGCTGAGCTCAGCCACTGGGAGCTTTAAATGCTGTCTGCGCCGAAAGATCCCGCCTGGCTGTTCCGCATCGGCTCACCTCGGCTTGCTGTAGCCGTCCGCTGAGTTCGCCGCTGCCGCCAGCAATATGGCGCTGCTGCCGCGTCCTCGGGCGCGTGTGTCTCCTCTGTGGCCCTGAGCTCTGTTCTCAGTCCGCTTTCTCTCTGGAGCCTGGTGGTTTTTTTGTTTTTCTGGTGATGGTGTTTTCTGGCTATGAAAGGCGCTCTTTTTGTGGTAATGGAGATTGGTTGTTAGCGGGACTCTTAAGCCCCGCTTTTCTCGGTCGCCATCTTCCCGGAAGTCGTGTTCATGCTTAAACAGCAATTTTTCTGGACTTTACATTTAAAAGATTTAGAAAAAGTAAGTCTAGAGTAGTCTCTGTATTATATATTTATTATATATAAATATATATTATATATGTTAATTGGCATAAAATGGTTTAATAGGAAAATATAATAAACCACATTCCAGAGGCTCCATTGTGAGTGAGCAAATCAGATCTATGGAAATACAGCTCCTGTCTGGCCTCTCACTGACCAGGTCCTAACCTCAATGAGCTTCTAGTCTAGTTTGAGAAAAAAAGACACACTGAAACCATAATTGCAAAGAGGTCAAGAGACACCCTCAAATCAAGTCCTAAATGAATTGTACAGATGATACATAAAGTAAATCACAGCAAAGAAAGACTAGCTGTGGCCTGGGGTCAGCAGGGATCGCTCTGTGAAAGAAAGAGGGTGTGGCCACAACTCAAAAAGAGGAGCACAGTTCTGAAGAAGCACAGGAAAACGAGAGGTGAGCCAGGCACTGTGGCACAAGCCTGTACTCCTAGGACTTGGGAGATAGAGACAGGAGGATCGCAGGTTCAAGGCCAGCCTGGGTAATTTAGCAAGCCTCTGTCTCAAAATAAGGAGTAAAAATAAAGGGAAGCCAGATGTAGTGGTGCATGTCTATGTCTGCAATCTTAGTACTTGGGAAGCTGAGACAGGAGGATTGCAAGTCCAAGACCAGTCTCAGTAACTTAGCAAGACCCTGTTTCAAAACAAAAACAAAAACAAAAACAAAAGGACTTCCTGGAGTATAACTCAAAGGTAGAATGTCCCTGGGCTCAATCCTTAGTACCACAAAAACTGGGGATGTATCTCAGTGGTAGGGTCTTCTTAGGAACACGAAGAAAAAAGGAGGAGGAGAAGGAAGAGGAGGAGGAGGAGAAGAAGGAGAAGGAAAAGGAGGAGGAGGAAGAGGAGGAGGGGGAAGAGGAGAAGGAGAAGGAGAAGGAGAAGGAGGAGAAGGAGAAGGAGAAGGAGGAGGAGGAGGAGAAGGAGGAGGAGGAGGAGAAGAAGGAGGAGAAGGAAAAGAAGGAGGAGGAGAAGGAGGAGGAGGAGGAGGAGGAGAAAGAGGAGGAGGAGGAGGAGAAAGAGGAGGAGGAAGAGGAGGTGCAGTAGTGGAAGGTACAGATTGGAGGGAGGAGAGGAGAGAAAGGACGGTCAGAGGCCTCCCCTTCGACCGAGTCTTGATTTAGCACTTCACTTCTGACCCACTTTCCTGGCTGACAGGTGTGCACACTCTGGCCCTGGCCTGGTCCTCAGGTATTTCTGGGATTTCAGTTCCCATAGTTCACCTGCCTCTGACTCATCACTGCTCAGCCCTTGGGTGTCTTGTACTCTGGCTTCTTCCCCGCCCAGCTCTTTGGGCCAAGTGCCACCAGGGCGTTGGCTTGAAGCAAAAGAAACGTCACTGGCCATATCTGGGTAAAAAGTGCAGGGTGTTCGTAAGAAAGGGAGTGAGCACAGGCACTTACACAGAGGAAGAACCAATTCATGTAATCCCTTCTTAGGGAAAAGTTTGCCTCCAAATTTTCTTTTTCTTCCTATGCTTTGGTAAGTTCCTTTTTAATTATTCATGTTTTTCTTTTCTAAAAATTAGTGCCAAACATGATAGAGCGATTCACCATAATGAATGATAGCCTAGAATAATACTTACTACAGTGTTGTTTAGTGAATCTGTACCAATGTAACATCTGGAATCAACTTACAAAGTCTTGCTACGTCAGCCCCACCAACAGTGAGTAAGCCTAGAAGTCAGGAACAAACTGTGATCACAATAAACCCTGCTGGGTACTTCAGGTCCTACATACGTTGAGGTCATAATAGTCACAATCATCTGAAAGAAATCGTTATGTTCATTCTACATGCAATTTTAAGAAGAACATATCATACATGTTTTATATCTTAAGTTATCACTATTCACAGTCCAGCAAAAGAATTTTTTCTAAAAATGAGAAGCTGTATATTCTACTAAAATGCCCAAGTAGACAAACTTGATAGTATGTTGATTATATAACACAAATGCATTAAAATACAGCACACAGAGGGAACGAGGAGAGGGCGCGCAGGAAATTGTGCCTTTCCTTTGTCGACGGACTCTGCCAACACCGTCTTTGGATTCTCGGGTTTGTGCTTATCTGAGACCGTGTTGACACAGGCATGAATGTTCTGAATTTTTGAAGGGTGTGTGTGTGTTACTGAGGCTATGCTTATTGGCACACATT
The DNA here is from genome assembly GCF_963383645.1 of Muscardinus avellanarius. Lineage (NCBI taxonomy): Eukaryota > Metazoa > Chordata > Mammalia > Rodentia > Gliridae > Muscardinus > Muscardinus avellanarius. The sequence goes on along the minus strand of NC_137803.1, from coordinate 52,455,512 downwards.
TTCTCTTAATGAAGAGCTTTTGATAAGCTGTAAAAAATTCCCGACACACAAGCACTTGGGAGCAATGTGCTTTCTTGGGAAAGGCAATTGCAGATACGAAGCGGTCGATGCTGCTTACGTTCTGCTTGTTATATATAAAACAAATGGGGGCACTGAAGAGAGTCTATGAAGGCAGTTTCCTAAACACTTTCTAGGAAGCCCATCATTTTGATAGACTGTGTTGGTGTATCCATTATTGAGATTTTAGCAAAACTGTACTCAGCTCTTTAGTCTCAATTTTCAATCTTATTCTGCTTCACATTTTTCTAGACTCTAAATTACTAATACCAACACAGGTTGATGGAGCGATTTCTTCTGGACCCTGAGGGGATGGAGTCGTGGTAGGACGTGCAATAATAGAATCTAGCACGAAGTCTTCCACATCCTTGGATCTTTTAGTCACTCACAGGTCTGTTGAGGGGCCATTGGGCTAAAAGCGGATCAAAAACAAGTATTAAATATGAATTGTCAAGTTCAGGCTGAAGCATATAGTATTTCACTCATTTAAAGCCAATGTGTTTCTTTCTAAAATCTGAATTTGGGAGCTGGGTGTGGTGGCGCACGCTTGTAATCCCAGATTCGGGAGGCTGAGGCAGGAGGATCGCGGTGCGCAGACAGCCTCAACTACTTAGGCCCTCCACAACTTAGTGAGACCCTGTTTCAAAATAAAGAATTAAATATAGGGCAGGGGGTGTAGCTCAGAGGGAGAATGCTCCTGGGTTCCATCCCCAGACCCGCAAAAAAAGAAAAAGAAATTAAAAAATTTAAAAATTAAATCTGAATTTGTTTTCCTAAAATTCCTCATTTCTGTTTAAAGAATATGTCGTCAACTCTTCTTTGTATGGTATATACATTTTGATTCTAAGAACTATCATTTACAAATATGCTGTTAAATTTATGTAGTATAAAACAAGCAAATAACTTTAAATGTATATGTATGTATAACTGATTTGTTACATCAGTCCCTGCTGGGCATGTCTCCTACAATGGATGTGGGAAATAGTTCAAAGAACTGAGGATAGGTCTCTGGGCCAGGCTGGGAAAGCACTCCCTGTGTGTTGTCTGCAGCCAGCTGATGTGGCGCGGCACCGACCCAGCAGCAGGTCCCTCTGGATCCCAGCCCCCTGCATCACTCCCACCACTCTGGAAGCCTGACACAAGACTCGGAGGATGCCCGCAATAACTCGAACCAGTTAACTCCCATCTGACTCGAAAACAAAACAACCTCAAGTAAACAAGTCATTTTATCAAATGGGCTGTTTCAAACCATTCTCCTTAATCTGCTCAACCACCAGGGAATGAAGAGGAGAAATAGCAAGAAGCCTGTTCTATGCCCACAGCCAGCCCCATTCCCACGCCCCGGGGAAATTCTGTCCAGTGCTCCCCAATTCTTGGTCCTAAAAAAAATAATAAACCCATATTTTATTGATTCAGAATACAGGGAGACACATCTTCTTGCTCCCGTGCTCCCAGTCCCATCTGACACACTCGCGGGCAGAAGGCCGCCCTCGCAGTCCCCGCCTTGTGCGTGTGATGTGTGGGTGCTGGTGTCTCACCAGGCCTTGCTCATGCTGTGCACACACCACCCCGAGCCACACTCCCAGCCTGACACGTGGCTTTGTTTTAGGTAGTGTTGTGCCATGGAAGTGAAGTCTCACGCTGGCTGGGGTGCAGGGGGACCTGCTGGCTGGCTTGCATCCTTGCACAAACAGCTGAGTCGTAGACAACACACTCAGGGAGCATTTTCCCAGCCTGGCCCCCTACCTGTCCCCGGCTTGTTGAGCGGTTTTCCACAGCCATTGTAGGAGACCCAGAGGGACTGCTGTCATAATGACATGCACACATATATTTAAAGTTATTTGTGGGTTTTTGTTTGTTCTGTTTGTGGTACTGGGGATCGAACCCAGAGGCATTCTACAAGGTACACCCTAGCCCTTTTTATTTTTTGTTTTGAAACTGGGTCTTGTAAGGTTGCTGAGAGACTTGCTAAGTTGCTGAGGCTGGTATCCTCCTGCCTCAGCCTCCTAAGTACCGCAGTAATGCACTACCACGCCTGACTTATTTGTATATTTTATACTATATAAATTTAGTGGTACGTGCGTTACTTTTTTCCTGGAATCAAAGTATGTATATCATCAAAGAGGAGTTGACAGCGTATTCTAAAAGCCTCTTCCAGCCTGAGCTTCCGCCCTGGCTCTCGCAAAACAGTTGTTCATCGATTGGTCACACTGCTGCCAGCAGATCAGGCGAGTACTGGGCATGAATTTGGAAGCCCAGGCTATCTGCACCCAAGAACAGGGAGTCTCACTCGCTGGGGGCCTCCCAGCCGCTGTGCAAGGCTGTCTCTCTGTGCAGCTGGCCTTCACATAGGCCACAGCTTCCAGTGGGCAGGCTGGGCAGCTGCCGGGGACATCATCTCTGGGAAGTGGAGTTCCAGCTGGAGGCCCCAGCAAAAGCAGGAGACCTGCCTAGAGGGTGGGGAGGGGAAAGACAACCCAGAATATTTCTGCGGAAGCCTGAAAGTCTCCTCCATCCCTGTCCTTCTCTACCTCACCAAAACGCCTCATAGACTCACCCCAAAGTGACTGGCTTCTGAATTTTACCTAACAGTAACCTCTAGAGAAGATGATCATGTGTTTATATTTTTATTTCAGAATACTTGATCCCTGGAGCTTTTGAAGTTCTTCCAACTACCAAAGTTGCTGGTTCTTACAAGTCCTTCACAGCGTGGGTTGTTTCTGAAATCTGCTTTGATTGGTGCGTTGTATTCACGCATCTTAATGTAGTTCAGAGTGAATAACATACATTCATGCAGCACTCCGTAAGCTCCCCATCCAGTTCCACTCCCTCTCTTTCCCCATACATGATGATATTGAGGTCGATATCGATAATCACATACATGTACATGGCATCAATTCCAAAGGAATTGAAATCGGAGCATTATAGTGATGGGTACACGCCCATGTTCATAGCAGCACAATTCATAATGGTCATATCATGGAACCAGCCTCGGTGTCCATCAACAGATGAATGGATGGCAGAATGATGAGATATACACACAATGGAATTCTACTCAGCTGTAAAAAAAAAAAAAGAACAAAATTATGTCCTTTACAACATGACTTTTAAGCATCGACGGTGGGACCTGGCCTGAAACATTGGTGAAAACCTGTGGCAGGAATTGGAAGCAAAGCACCCTGGAGCAGATGTGGGCCTTGAAACTTGGCGGCGGTGTTGGGAAACATCCTCAAGTCCAAGCCGCTGTTCTTTTCTCCAGACCCCCCAAAAGTGCCATGAGAAATGACGGGCATGAAGCTTCCTCCAACAGGGGTGCTCTGCACAGAAAAGCATGTAAATGGGCCCCTGGCCGTGCTGCGCAGGCCCCTGGGAACAAGGGAGCTTTTCCCACAAAGTGCTGATGGGAGGTTTCCCGCTGTACACACTACAGGTTGTTTCCTGGGGGAAGGCCTGCTACCTGTCCTTGGCATGGAAGCAGATCTGCCCCACAGGTGTGAAAGGCTGTGGCAGTTAGGGAATAGCACTTAATTCTGCTCCTCATCCATCCAGAACCTTCTCCGAGGGCCAGAGTTGTGCTCTGCGAACAGCCCCAGCTTTGGAGTCAGGAAGTCTGGAGACTGTTCTGCTTCGGCCAGGCGTTCCAGGCGGCCCGGGTGAGTGGCCTACCCTCTCTAGGTCTTGAGGTGACTACGGAACTCTCTGCATTAGCACCCAGCGCTGAGAATGCCGCCTGTCCTGAAACTGTTTTGTGTGGGATTGGTGTAAGGTTGGAAACTGAGGCAGGTCAAGGTGGGCTCAATGTGATATACAGTGGAAAAACAGAGTTACTGGAGGAAGGAAGAAAAATACACAAGAAAAGAAGAGAGGCGAGGCCAGAGACGGGTTGAAGGACAATTGGGAGAGTGTAGAGACGGTGGGGGGGAGAGTCCCGGGGCCGCTGTGGCACTTGGGAGCTGTATTTAGGAAGAAAGAGAAAGAACCGGGGTGCTTTGTGGGAATATTACATTTTCCTTTACCGTTTTTAGAGATCATTCAGTTAAAAAAGCAAATCATTTTATCAAATGGATGGTTTAAAACCATTTTCCTTTACCAGCTTGTCCAAGAGCAAAAGAAATACAGACATACCCGGAAGCTTCTTAAGATCTTTTTCTTGGCTCTGTTCTCACTCCCCGCCATAAACGCCCCTACAATCCCGCCGTGCACAGGCGTGGCTCTGCCACAGGAAGGAGCAATCCTGCGTGGCGTCGAATTTATTGTTTTCTGTGCTGTTTCTAGGCTCCAGGCCTGAAGAAAGTCGAGAGAGAATGCCTCTGTTGTTCTTGTTGCCATCATCAGGTGCTCCAGGAGGTGTGAAGTGGGGATAGCCACTCCCCAGGAATCACCAAGGTGAGTGCACACACACTTTCTAGAAGCTTCTATCTCTCTCCAGGAATCACCAAGGTGAGTGCACACACACTTTCTAGAAGCTTCTGTCTCTCTCCAGGAATCACCAAGGTGAGTGCACACGCACTTTCTAGAAGCTTCTATCTCTCTCCAGGAATCACCAAGGTGAGTGCACACGCACTTTCTAGAAGCTTCTATCTCTCTCCAGGAATCACCAAGGTGAGTGCACACGCACTTTCTAGAAGCTTCTATCCAGAACACATTTATGTCATCCACGACTCCCTGAATCCATGGGAAACCTCATAAAAAGTTAGCAAAACACTCTGCATTTAAAAACATTTCCTGATCTTTTGACACTACCAAGTAATAAAATGGAAAAAAAAAATCCTTGGAGTTGAAGGAAATGCCTTTGTTTTTACCTATCAGCAGGTATTACTCTGCCGATGTGGGCTAAAAGTTTTAATATATATATATATATATATATTTTGGTGGTACTGGGGTTCCTGGAAGCCCTTCTACCTCCGGGCTACACTCCCAGACCAATTTTTACATTTTTATTTGGAAACAGGGTCTCCTAAGCCAGCTCCCGCGGCTGGCTTCGAACCTGCGCGATCCTCCTGTCTCTGCCTCCCAAGCGCGGGGATTACAAGCGTGTGCCACCACGCCCGGCAAGTTTTAATATTTGATGTGAGCCTCTGAACGCATATTTTTCAAAGTCTTCCTTTTCCCACTTGTAGTGATCCCCAAAGTGCAGTGGAGTCGTTTTCTACAGGAATTATATTTAGAAAGAGAGAGGAATTCATGGAAGTCAAACCATTGCTTTAGTTTTTAGTTTTAGATACTATTCCCACCAGGTTTTATTGCATAATTTTTTCTGTGTCCTCATAAAACTGAGAGCTAAATAAAGGAGACGATAAGTAACCTTTGCTTCCCTCTCACGATCCAACGCTGCACACCCAGTGCATCGCGGCTCCCAATGGCATCCTTCACATTGCCCCGCCCCAAGGTGCAGAGCTCTGAGCTAATTGCACCTTCCTTCCTTCCTTCCTTCCTTTTTTTTTTTTTTTTGTTATTTTTTTTGTTATGTGGTACTTGAGATTGAACTCAGAAGCACTCAGAGGCATTCTACCTCTGAGCTACATCCCAGCCCTATTTTATTTTATTTTATTTTATTTTATTTTATTTTATTATTTTATTTTGAAACAGGGTCTCACCAAGTTGCAGAGGGCCTCACCAGGTTGCTGAGGCTGGCTTTGAACCTACAATCCTCCTGTCTCATCCTCTCAAATACTGGGATTACAAGCATGTGCCACCTTGCCCAGTTGTCATCCTTTCTTTCTTTTAGAAAGAAATAAAGCAGATCTATCAGAGCCCTTGACCATGGAACAGAAATGTTGGGTGGCCCTTAGATAAGTGAAGCCCTTCACTTCCAGATCTTTCCACAGGATGGATGGACAGAATAGCAAACGGACATATGTTCTCTAGTTCTACGGAACTCAGAGCACCCTTTCCCATAGTCTTAAAGATTTACTACAGAGAAAAACTGCAAGTATAGCCACCAGAACCCCTCCTACCATCACTATTCGCACAAGAGAATGGACTTAAAAGGTGCCCGTTCTGTGGGCCTGGGCTGCTTTCAGAGAGAACAGAAAGCCTGCATCCCTTCTCCACTAAAGGGCAATTTCCACACTAGTGAAAAGAAATCATGGTGGTTTTCTTTTTTCCTAAATAGAAAAGTAATATAGGTTAGTGTAGAATGTGTGTGTGTGTGTGTGTGTGTGTGTGTGTGTGTGTGTGGTACTGGGGGTGGAATCCAGGGGCTTTCTACCTCCAGGCTATACTCCCAGCCCTATTTTTTTTTATATTTTACTTGGAAACAGGGTCTCTCTAAGTTGCTGGGAGCCTCACTAAGTAGCTGAGGCTGGCTTTGAACCTGTGCGATCCTCCTGTTTCAGCCTCCCAAGCGCGAGGATTACAAGCGTGCGCCACCGCGCCCGGCCTAGTGTAGAACATTTAAAAACACAGAAAAGATGAACAAAAAATAAAATCATCCTGAAGTTTAAAATTTGAGTACAAACCATGCTAAGCTTCTTCTGTATAGAATGTATATGCATATTTGAAGAAAAATAAAATGGCCCTGTACATTTGCTCGATGGATTGAGTTTTAAAAGTCATGTGAAGATGTTCCCATTTTGTTAGATATTATTTGAAATAACTGTATAATGTTGAGAAAGTGTTTTTTGTTGTGGTGATACCATAATTTATTTATTTGCAGAGTAATACTGTAACTTATTTAATCAGGTCCCAAAAGCTATGTATTAATCTCGATTTTCTGCTATTAAACACAATGCTGCCGGGCGTGTTGGCGCACGCTTGTAATCCCAGCATTTGGGAGGCTGAGACCAGAGGATCCCGGTTTGTGGACAACCTCAGCTACTACTTAGTGAGGCCCTCTGCAACTTAGTGAGACCCTCTTTCAAAATAAAAAAATAAAAAATAGGGCAGGGGGTGTAGTGCGGAGGTCTTATACCCCTGGGTTCCATCCCAGACCCAAAAAAAAAAAAAAAACCCACAATGCTACCTGGGGAATTTGTGTATTCATTTTGGCAGAAGTCAGCAATAAATTCTTTAGCATAAACTTGAAAATGATCAATGCCAGGTCACAGAATATGCCTATCTAAAGGTTTGTGGCAGGCAACTTTATTTATTATTATTATTATTATTATTATTATTATTATTAATCATTTTAGTACCAAAGCAGGACCTTGATAATTTGCTGAGGCTGATAATCCTCCTGCAATCTTCCTGTCTAAGCCTCCCAAATACTAGGATTACAGTCATATACAACTTGAGACATCAATTTTCTGTCACCTCGGGCTCACTAACATTGAATATTAACCTAAACAAAACCTTGCCAACAGTCTGAGAGTCTCATGTCTGTGACCCAGCTACTTGGGAGGATGAAGCAGAAGGATGGCAATTTTGAGGCCAGTCTAGGGACCTTGCCTCAAAATGAAAATAAAAAGGGATGTAACTCAATGTAGATCACTCCTGAGTCTAAGTCCAGCTCTACACACGCACACACACCACCACCACCACCATTACCACCACAAAAACCACTTTCTCAATTTGATTAAGAAATGTTGCATTTGATACTCAACAACCCTTCCCCACACACAACCATTATTTTAGTGCAACTTTGATAAGAATTTATATTGATTGTTAACGAAATGGAGGGTTTCCCATAAATTCACTATATATTACTATTTTCCTTAATTTGTATTTATCTTTCTATTAATGTAAAAGTATCTTCAAACATAACACTTTGTTAATGTACTGACAAATTTTTTTGACTTGCTATTTGCTTCACATTTCTTTTTTCATTTTTTCATTTTTGGTGATACTGGGGATTGAAGCCAGGGGCATCCTACCTCTGAGCTACACCCCCAGCCCTGTTTTTTATTCTTTTTATTTTGAAATAGTCTCGCCAAGTTACTAAGTAGCTGAGGCGGACCGCAAACCTAGATCCTCCTGTCTCAGCCTCTCGAGTACTGGGATGACAAGTGTGTACCACCACACCTGACTTTATTTGCTTCATATTTATTTATTTATTTATTTATTTATTTATTTATTTATTTTTGCGGTACTGGGGTTGGAGTCCAGGGGCACTCAACATGTGAGCTATACCTCCAGCCCTATTTTTTATTCTTTATTTTGAAACAGGGTCTCACTGAGTTGCAAAGGGCCTCACTAAGTAGCTGAGGCTGTCCACGAACCACGATCCTCTCGTCTCAGCCTCCTGAATGCTGGGAAAGCATGAGCTACCACACTCAGGTTTATTTACTTTTTTATGCACAGCTTTTCATTTGTCTGCAGTGGAAAAATATTTTTCCTTATGTTTTTTCACTTTGCCTGCAGATTGTCATCAATCATAATTATGACCTGCCTATAATAGCTTTTCTATTGGTGTACAAGATTAAATAATAACTGAAGGCGATTATATACTTACTTCCTCCTTAAGCATCTTGTATATAGATTGTAATCCATCCTCTGAAACATGTTTTAATGGAGTACCTGCTGTGTCTGGTCGCTGCTCCGCTCTGTCCGGGCCTGCAGCTTGGAAGACTCAGCACTGGGTGCACCATGACAGCTGCGGTGGGAGGCGCCGGGAAGCTTCTTCCCTATCACATGTGGCTGTGGAGGCTGCTTACTCACCGGGACCTCAGCAGGTACATAGCTGCTTCTCGGTGAATTCCACCAGCATGTGTTAAGTAGCTAATACATGTGAACAACAGAGAGACCAGGCCAAGGAGAGAACAGTGCTGAATCAAAAAATCTCTGCCCTTTGAGGAATATACTCTATCTCTCTCTCCTTAAAAACAGCTTGATTGCCGGGTGTGGTGGTGCACGCTTGTCATCCCCGCACTTGGGAGGCGGAGACAGGAGGATGGTGCAGGTTCAAACCCAGCCGTGCTGGCTTAAGAGACCCTGTTTCCAATTTTTTTTAAAAAGTATAAAAATAGGTCTGGGAGTGTAGCCGGTGGTAGAAGGGTTTCCAAGAACCCCAGTACCACCAAAAAAAAAAAAAAAAAAATTTGATTGAGAAATATATAGACATATAAATTATACATATTATATATTTTTAAGATGTGCAACTTTGCATTCTTGAGGGATTAAAGGGAGGTAAGATTAGAGATGGGTTAATCATTGTAATAGGAGGGAGAAGGGATGAGAACCTGGTGAGGGGTCTGGGAGGGTCTGTGGAAAGGAGCCTTTGAAGTGAGCCTTACAAGTGAGCCTTACAGGTAGACATGAGGGAGAGCAGCCTCCTCTCTCTACTCTCAGAGAGAAGAGGAAGCCAGCACAATACATCCAATTTCTCCCTGTAGAACTATAAAAGATGTCACCATCCAAATATACTTGTAATCAACCCACCGTGCCCAGAGGAGGAGCTCGGTTAGGGGGTAAGGTGAGCATGTTTTTTAACTTGTCTTTTGGAATTTACGTTTTGCCTTTAACATTTTTGGTGTACAGACAATTTTCCTGTGTCTAAAGTTAGATCACCTTGGATGATGCTCTGTTTCTTTGTCTGGTTTTGCAATTCGAGGATGGAATCCAGGGCCTTGTATGTACTAGGCAAGGGTTCCATCATTGAGCTACATCCCGAGCCTCCATAATTTTCTTTTTATTTTATTTATTTTTATTTTTTAAAGGTTCTCTGGATTGTGTTTATTTATTTATTTATTTATTTATTTATTTATTTAGCGAGTTTGGGGATGGAACCCAGGGGCATTTGACCTACGAGCTATACCCCCTGCCCTATTTTTTATTCTTTATTTTGAAACTGGGTCTCACTGAGTTGCAGAGGGCCTCATAAGTAGCTGAGGCTGTCTGCAAACCGCGATCCTCTGGTCTCAGCCTCCCGAAGGCTGGGATTACAAGCGTGCACCACCACGCCCGGCTCCATCCTGGGGGGCCTTTGTAACTGCCTCAGCTGAGTCTAGAAGGCAACATGATCTCTCTCTCTCTCTCTCTCTCTCTCTCTCTCTCTCTCTCTCTCTCTCTCTCTCTCTCTCTCTCCAGCAACTCTACTGTGAAGAAGTCCAGGCCACATGGAGAGGTTAAATATGGATGTTCTGATCACCTGTCCAACTGGATTTCCAACCAGATGCCAGACAGATGAGCAAGGAGGAGTTGGTTTTGTGGTATAATGTACATCCTGAGATGGTCACAGTCAGCCCTCCATATCTGTGGGTTCCACACCCATGGCTTCAACCAACCAACCAAAGATTGAAACTATTCAAGGGAAGCTGTGTCTGTACTGCACATGTTCAGACTTTCTTTCTTGTCACTATTTCCTAAACAATATGTTACTGGAGTCTTAAACCAGAGGCCTGACTCTGGGGCTTGAACAAATCAGGTCTGGCCAACCACTTGCCCCAAAAACCAAGCAGAAAAAGCAATGGTAAAAAGCATATAAGAAACTTTAATCAATCTCACTACACCAGGAAGACAAGGGGACTCACACCCATAGCCATATCTCGGAGGAGCTGACAGTGACTTTGAGGCTTTATAGATAGAGGAATATGGGCAAGGGTTGGGATTTACATAGCCGGAGGCTTTGCACAGCTGCCACAGCCAGTGATCTGATCGGTGTGATCTGGCCCATCATTTGTTTTGGGACTGGTCAGGTGGGGCCTTGTCAGGGATGCAAAAGTTGCTGGTGCTTGAGGGGGTTGTTTCTACTCATCACATGATGTTTATCAATCAGATCTTGTTTCTGAGATCAAAGATGACTCAGAGAAAGGTAAAAGAGGGGCAGAGATGTGAAATCTATAATCCTGATTTTGGCCATCCATCAGACATCTGCAGGCAAAAATGAAGAGTCTAAGTTGTAGTTACAAACACAGTGTAAAACCAATTTACAGGGCATTTACATTGTATTACGCATTACAGGTAATCTAGAGGTAACCGTAGAAGTATGCAGGGTTGTGCAGGTTGTGGGCAGATACTGACCCATTTGATATAAAGGACTTGAGCATCTGTGGATTTTGGTATCCAGGGGGGTTCTTGAAATCCACCCCCCATGGCTGACAAGAGACAACAGTATGAGGGCCTCTGGAGACTTGATGCAGAGGATTCTGCAGACCAGAGAGGAAGCAGGAGACCAGATAGGAAGGTATAGCAGTGGTCCAGGTGAAGGATGATAGAGTTTGGAGTAGGATTATTTACCAGGGGAATAGGTGGGAAATGGTCCTATATGGGAAATGTTTTGAAGACAGGGCTGCCAGGATTTGCTGATGGGGTGGAGGAGGAGCCACTGAGGGTGTCTAGATTTCTAGTCTGGGCAACTGGGTAAGGGGATGGCGCCATTTAAGATGGAGGTGCCTAAGTAATGAACAGTTTCTCAGGGAAGATCATTTCGATCTGCAGGTGTTGCATGAGAATCCTGTTAGGCATCCAAGGGGAGATGTGAAATAAACAGCTGGATATTTGAGGCCAGAGAGCAGAGGGGAGGCCTAACTTAAGAGACATAAACTTGGGAGTCATTGCTACATGAGTGGTATTCCAGATACCCCTGCTGTGTAAACAAACAAACAAAAAGCAAAACTGCACATCAGCCTAAAACTGCATCTGCCCACCAGTTCTCGGGTTGGGGTTTCAGATCAGGGTGCAGGAGGAATGTTCAGTGTCTTCTCCACTATGTTGGGCTTGCAGCTTGGAAAACTCAAGGACTGGATGCACTGTGACAGCTGGGGTGGGAGTCACCTGGAAGCATCTTTGCTGTCACGTGTGGCTGTGGAGGCCAGTTACTCAACAGGACCTCAGCAGGGCCATGTCCTAGAATACCTACAGAGGCTTCCTCATGTGTGTAGGGCTTCCTTAGAGCATGGAAGCCTTCAGGTAGTTGGCTCTTGACATGAGCAGGGTGGAAGCTGCCTCATCATTTCTTTTGTTGTTGTTTTTTTTTAACATATTTTTATTGGTGCATTGTAGTCAAACATCACAATGGAATACAAGATTTGTGAGGATATCCAAGCACATATCATCCAATTAGCTTTCATCCGATCCCCATCCCATTCCCTCCACCTCCCTTAATCCCATGCTTGATTTAGTGATTAACTTTGATAAATTTGTTTATGTACATCAGGTGTTTTAAAGAGATTCTATCTTCCCCTATCCCATCCCCTGTGATTGGTCACCTTAATTGCTCCTCCATAGGGTCCTTTCTTCAACCAGATTTCCTCCTATTACCCATTTCTTCCTAGTTTTTGCATATTAGGAAAAGCATCTGATTTTTTTATTTTCTGTGATATTTCTCTGTGTATGCCGCATTGCAAGTTCCAATCCCACTCTTGAAGTCCCCAGCACTGGCCTGTCTACCCGGCAAACTCTGATCCCGGACTCACTGGCTCCAGCACCAGCCTTGCCTCACGGCAGGCTCCGATCCCGTCTTGTTGGCCCCAGCACCAGCTTCACCCCTGGGCAGGCTCTGATACCGGTCTCTGAGGCCCAGCACCGGCCTTGCCTCATGGCATGCCCCGATCTCAGCCTCACTGGCCCCGGCACAGTCCTTACCCCTCAGCAGGCTCCAATCCCGGCCTCTGAGGCCCCAGAACCGGCCTTGTTTCACAGCAGGCTCCAGTCCTGGCCTCATTGGCCCCGGCACCAGCCTCACCCCTCGGCAGGCTCCGATCCTGGCCTCCAAGGCCACAGCACCTACCCTTCCTCACGGTAGGTTCTGACCCCGGCCTCGCTGGCCCCAGAGCCGGCCTCACCCCTCGGAAGGCTCCAATCCTGGCCTTGGAGATCCCAGCACCAGTCTTGCCTCATGGCAGGCTCCAATCTCGGCCTCGCTGGCCCCAGCATCGGCCTCACCCCTCTTCAGGCTCCAATCCCAGCCTCAGAGGCCCCAGTGCCAACCCTGCCTCATGGCTGGCTCCAATTCTGGCGTTGCTTGCCCTGACATGGGCTTCACCCCTTGGTAGGCCCCTATCCCAGCCTCGCCCCTCAACAGGCTCCAATCCCAGCCTCAGAGGCCCCAGCACCAGACTTGCCTCATGGCAGACCCAGATCCTGACCTCGCTGGCCCTGGCATTGGCCTCACCCCTCGACAGGCTCCAGTCCCGGCCTCGGAGGCCTCAACACTGGCCTTGCCTCACGGCAGGCTCCAATCCCAGCCTCAATGGTCCAGCACCAGCCTCACCCATTGGCAGGCTCCAATCCTGGCCTCAGAGGCCCCAGCACCAGCCTTGCCTCATGGCAGGCCTGGATCCCGACCTCACTGGCCCTGGCACTGGCCTCACCCTTTGGCAGGCTCTGATCCCGGCCTCAGAGGCCCCACTGGCTGCCACTGCCATCATCTTGGCCCCTCTACAATATATATTTTTTTAATATGAGAAGACAGTATGTGTGTTTTGAAGAGGTTGTGGGAGTGAGCACTCAGCAGCAATAAATTTTATCTCCCCTCCAAGATCGGAGGCCCACAGCCTCACCTTGTAGAGGAGGATCTGCTGTTCTGAGCGCAACAAGAACCCCAGCGCGGCATGGAGGAGCGGGGCAACCAGGCGCGCTGAGTTCCCCGGGATGCACAGCTTGGCTTCCCGCCCGGTGCTACCAGGCTCCCTCCACCACGCCTGGATCATTTTTCTTACAAGTTATGTTGTTAAGAGTCCCCAGCATGCGCGGCTGAAGCGGTCTTTTCTCTAATCCCTTCTGGGATGTTCTTCCAAAAATCACTTTTCTTGCGTGGCATGTGCCTCCTTGTCATCTTGCTTCTAATTCCGCCGATTTCCACTCTCTCTCCTATATTCTAGATAGGAAGTCCCGGCTGGAAATGTCTCCTTAAGTTGTCCCAATCAGATATTAAGCCAACATCTGGTGTCCAGGGCTTCTCCGAGGAATCCTTTTTGGTGGCGGCCATCTTGCCCTTGAGTCCTGCCTCATCATTTCTAACAAAGTCCGAAATCAGGCAGCGTTACTGCTACCTCATTCTATTGGCTACAGAGAGTCACGAGTCTGTCTAGGTTCAAGATGGGGTGGCCGTGGCTGGGCTCAGGTGGTAGATATAGACCCTGGGCTAGTCAGCTTTCTGTTACTATAATGCAGAGCTAGGGTAATTGGCTTATAGAAAAAAAAAAAGGTCTATTTTGGCTCATAGATTTGGAGGTTTCAGTCCATGATTTGTGGGCTCATGTTGGTAGGCCTGAGGCAAGGCTGTGTATGATGGCAGCAGCCCTGGGTGAACCCGCTCACCTCATGCCTGGGAAGTAACAGAGAGGAAGAGAGCGGGCTTTCACAGGCCCCTGTAAAGGAACACCCCCAGTGACCGAAAACCTCCCCCAGGCCCCTCTGGAAAGGTTTCTACCACCTTCCAGTTCACCAACTGAAGATCAAGCCTTTTGCGCACAGGCCTTTGCGGGGCGTCGAGATCCACGCTAGGCCTTTCCTTGATGGAAGGTGGGTGCAGATCACACTGGGGAAGGCCATGTAGGATGGATGGCACTGTTTGGCCATTTCTGCAAAATGTGCCATAGATTGTATTTGGAGCCTTGTGATTGGATGAGGTACCTGGCAAATGAGCTTAGACGGATCATGTTCTGAACTGGCCATGGGACACTCACTACTTAGAGGATGGGGTGAGAAGGAGGAGCCGGTGGGCAGAAGGAACCATGGCCTGCGGTGGTTGGCACCGCCTCCCAAGAGCCTTGGGAAGTAGGGCTGGATGGGTTGGTTCCTCTTTCTCCCTCTTGTGTTTTTTTTTTATCATGTTAAAATTCATACAACATGAAACTTACCATTCTAATCAGTATGGATGAATGGGATTCCACCAAACGAGATACTTAATTATACGTAGTTGAGTGGGATTCAGTTCATCCATACTATTGTACAACCATTACCACCATACATTTACATAACTCTCACTCGAAAGCTGAAAACTCTGGACTCATTAAACACTTGCCCCTTTTCTTCATCCTCCAACCTCCCGGCAACTAACATTCCACTTTTTTCCATGTATGTGTGCGTGTGTGTGTGTGTGTGTGTGTGTGTGTGTGTGCGTGTGTGCGTAGAGATTGAACCCAGGAGAATTCTCCCTCTGAGCTATTTCCCAAGCACTTTTTTATTTTTTGAAACAGGGTCTCATTAAGTTGCGGAGAGTCTTGCTAAATTGTTAAGGCTGTCCTCAAACCTGCGATTCTCTTGTCTCAGCCTCCCAAGTACTGGGATTACGGGTGTGTGCCACCATCTCCCGCTGATTTTAATTACAATCAGTCTCTCACATAAGTGGAATCATACTACATCTGTCTTTTGGTGACTGGATTATTCCATAATGTCCTCAGGAAATGACCAGTCTTAGCCAGGCGTGGTGGTGCACGCTCGAATCCCAGGACATAGGAGGCTGAGACAGAAGGATCACAGGGTCAAGGCCAGCCCCAGCAAGTTAGTGAGGCTCTTGGCATTTAGTGAGACTCTGTTTCCAAATAAGAAATAAAATAGGTCTGAGGGTGTGTCCCACAGGTAGAAGGCCTCTGAGTTCCATTCCCAGTACCATACACACACACAAAAAAAAAAAAAAAAAAAGAAGGAAAAGAAAAGAGAGAAAAAAAAGGAAAAAAAGGAAAAAGGAGCAGTCTCATGTCATTAGCTGCAGCCCTTCCTGAATGGAAATATAGCCTTGGTATTGCATCAAAATGATCAGACAGTCCGCGGTACTGCTCCATCCTGCAGATGCTCCATCTTCTAAAATAATATACGGGATGCGGGGACAGGTGCCACATTGCAGCCCAAACCCTCCACTTAGAAAAGCATGTTTAGCCGGGCATGGTGGCGCACACTTGTAATCCCAGTACTTGAGAGGCGGAGGCAGGAGGATTGCAGGTTCGTGGCCAGCCTCAACTACTTAGCGAGACCCTTAGCAACTCAGTGAGACCCTGTTTCAAAAAATATAAAGGCTGAAAAATAGGTCTGGGGTTATAGCTCAAAGGTAGAATGCCTCTGGTTTCCATCCCCAGTACTGCAAAATTAAAAAAAGAAAAAAGAAAAAGAGAGGAAAAAAAAAACATTTTTGCCCCCTCTTTAGGAGCTAAAGATCATGCAATTTACCTAATTTTAAAGAAAATTTGACATCTAAACATAAGCATCTGTATATAGATTTAACTTGACTTCAGAGTTTCCTCTAAGAATAGTTGATAAATGTTGCCTTACATCCTGGAACATTTTCTAAACTAAGAATCTAAAGGTAGCAATGTTTTCACCTACAGAAAATGAAACTACCAGAAATTTCATAAATAGCAGGTCCCAGGTAACCAAAGAAAATAATGAAGTCCCTCTTTACAAAGACCCTGCTTAGTTAAAGTAAACACCCCTGTGTTAGAGTCAGAAATTGTATTATAATATAGACGTCTTGGGAAATGGGTTCTGATCTGCACAGAGAATTCTAAAGAACTAGATATGTGTGTTCCTTTAATGTTGTTTTTGCTCATGCAAATGACGCCCCATTACACCCACTAATCCTTAACTACTAAGTTAAAAACAACTACACAGCAATTTGGAGCCCTCCAGAGTCGGCTCGCTGTTTTGTGGTTTTATGCAATTCGTGTATTGTATACAAGAAGACTTGACCTGGAGCGGGCAGCAAGAACTGTGTAATTAGAAACACTTCCCAAGGAAATTACAGCGACATGTGAAGGCTTGAGGATTCCGTGGGAGCTTGGAGCAGCAGATATTCATTATATACTCGGGAGGCACAACCACCTTGCTCAAAACCTTGCCCGATGGAGGTGCCGCTGGGTGCAGGGGCGGAGTACACCCAGAGCCATGCAAAGCCACGGACCGTGTCTATGGCAATGCACTGCTCCATTTTTAAACATTTCATTGCCTAAAAAGAAATTGCTTAGAGTTTTTTCCCCCCTTTTCCTCCTTTTCTTCCTATCAATTTTAGAATCTATACCAGCAGTGAATACCCTCCAGGCCTAACATTTCCTGGTAGTTAATGACTACCTGGGTTAAGTGCCCTTGGCTTTACCTCCAGCCAATCCATAATTGCTGCACCAGGAAAGCACTTTCCAATCAAATTATTGTTTAATCCAAACAAAAGAAAATGAACTGTTATTGCCGTTAACAATAACGATCAGCTCTCCCTATGAGTCTGGGTGGAAATTGTGGAGGTTTTAAGTTCACGGAGAAATGTTTCTCTGGGGGTGAGTTGAGCAGGACAAAGTGCAGTTGCAAAGGGTCCCTCTAGGACTTTGGGGGCCGGGGATGGTGACCAGTGCAGGCGGGGTCCTCAGATCCTGGTCCTCCGCCATTCTTTAGCATGTATCCTTGCTGATGAGCCGAACGTCCCGAATGCTTGCCTGGAGGAATCTGCGTGGTAGAGTCCCAGAGCGGAGACTGCAAGTAGAGTAGAGCCAGGCTTCCCGAGGATGAGCAAGTGGCCGGCAGGTGCTGTGCTCAGGTTCACACGCGGGTCCCCGGCGAGGACAGCACTGCCTCACAAGGAGGAAACCACGATTGTCACTGTTTCACAGACGGGGAAACGGACTCAGAGAAGTTAACTGGGCCTAGAGCCATTACCCTCGCAAACAGCAGAGCGAGAACTCAATCCCTAGTCAATCGGAGCCTTAGTTCTCCCTTTAAAAAAAGACTGTGAAATCCACACAACGTAAAGTTAAGATCTTCACCACTTTACATGGTTGTGCAACCATTGCTACCCCAGAGCTCTTCTTATCTTGCAAGACCACTTCTCTGTGCCCCCCAGTCCCTTTCCCCAGGCCCCAGCGAGCACTATTTCCCTTCTGTTACTATGAGTTGGGACTCTAGGTACCTCACAGAGGTGGAATCACAGGGTGTCCTTTTGTGACTGGCTCTTTCCATTTGGTGTAAACAAGGTTTGTCTAAGTGGTAGAACACATCAGAATGTCCTTCCTTTTTTTTTTTTTTTTGTGGTACTGGGGTTCCTGGAAGCCCTTCTACCTCCGGGCTACACTCCCAGACACCTATTTTGTATTTTTATTTGGAAACAGGGTCTCTTAAGACAGCACACGTGCCTGGCTTCGAACCTGCGAGATCCTCCTGTCTCTGCCTCCCAAGCGCGGGGATTACAAGCGTGTGCCACCACGCCCGGCAGAATGTCCTTCCTTTTGAAGGCTGAATAGGCCGTATGTATATACCACATGTGTGCGTCCCTGTTGTTCACAGAGTGTTGAGGAGGTGCACTTAGGGAGAGCACATAGCCAGTGGCTTCCTGACACCTGCCTGTGAAGGTCTCCAGGAAGGTCAGCCCACTATACCAGGCGTCACCTCGCTGGCCGTGGGAGAGCCCTGAGGCCACTGACCTCAGGAAAGGTGGGTGGTTAGTTTGTGACTCTACAGCTCCTCTCTGGCATACCTGAGAGAAATTTCAGTGTTCAATTCCAGGCGGTTCCTTGAGTCTTAGGTTCTGAAGAAAATAGGACCCTTTGGCTCTAACAGTTTGGTGAGGAACTGGGGACACAGCTCAGGGGCAGAGCACCTGCTTAGCTTCCCAAGGCCCTGGTTTTAATCTCAGCAGCAGAAGCAAAACTGCTTGTTTCTGGATTGTGCAGCTGGACCACAGCCCACCCTGGGGCTACCTAGGTCCTTCAGGCTTCTCCCAACCTGGTGGTCCCCAGTAGGAATGGAGCAAGGGGTTTCCATGCCCAGGGGGTCCCACTCGTGGGCTGGCATGACTGGGGACACTGCTATCTAGCCTGTGAGGCCAGGGGTTTACAGTGATCTGCAGTGTGTGAGGTAGTCACACACAGCTAAGAGCTGTCCTGTACCTTGAACCACATTCAAAACTGCCCTGGGACCTCCTTGCCCCTCCTCTCCAGACTCCCCTCCCTTGCCTCCCTCCTGAGACACCGGCCTTGGCCCCCGTGACCTGTAGGTGAGAGTTTGCTTAAGGTCCCTGTTAAAAGGGCCTATTTTTTTTTTTTTTTTTTTTGGTGGTACTGGGGTTCCTGGAAGCCCTTCTACCTCCGGGCTACGCTCCCAGACCTATTTTATATTTTTTGAAACAGGGTCTCTTACGCCAGCGCGGCTGGCTTCGAACCTGCGCGATCCTCCTGTCTCCGCCTCCCAAGCGCGGGGATTACAAGCGTGCGCCACCACGCCCGGCTAAAAGGGCCTATTTAAGAGGCCTAAGACTTCTCCAAAGCTGCTGCCATTCCCTTAACTGGGGTCTTGTAAGCTGGTATGCTCCCTCATTTCAGATGTATTTTTTCTTCAAGAGGACCTACTATGTGCCAGGCACATTCTAAGCTAAGAATTTGAAGATAAATAAGACAGGGTCCTTGTCCTCGAGCAGTCCTCAGGGCAGGTAGAAACAGTAGTGGACACACAGTATGTCAGGCACAGGAGGGCAAGCAGCGGAGCACAGGAGCCTGGGGGCCCAGACTCTGCCAAGACTTTTGGAAAACCTCACTGGGAAGAGTTTCATTTACTTTTTACTTATTTATTTGTTTATTTATTTTTGTAGTGCTGGTGATCGAACCCATTGATGTTCTACCACTGAACTATATCCCCAGTCCTCTTTACTGCTTTATGTTGAAATAGGGCCTTGCAAGCCGGGCATGCTGGCACACCCTTGTAATCCCAGCGTTCGGGAGGCTGAGACTGGAGGATTGCGGTTTGCAGCCAGCCTCAGCTACTTAGTGAGGCCCTCCGTAACTTAGTGAGACCCTGTTTCAAAATAAAGAATAAAAAATAGGGCAGGGGGTGTAGCTCGGAGGTCAAATGCCTCTGGGTTCCATCCCCAGACCCACCCACCCCCATAAAAAAAAGAAAGAAAGAAAGAAATAGGGTCTTGCTACGTTACCCAGGCTGGCCTTGAGCCTGCAATGTTCCCATCTCAACCTCCCTAGTACTGGGATTACAAACTTGCAGTACCATGCCCCGCCGGAAAGAAAGTTTTAAAGTGAGGTATAAAATGTTGAGAAGATCTGGGTGTGGTGGCGCACACCCGTAATCCCAGTACTTGGGGAGGCTGGTACTTGCAGGTTTGAGGCCAGTCTTAGCCACTTAATGAGACCCTGTTTCAAAATAAAAAGTGAGAGAGGGCTGGGGTGTAGCTCAGAGGTAGAATGCCCCTACGTTCTATTCCTAGTACCACAATTAAGAAATAAATAGAAATAAAAGGTCGAGAAGCAGAATCTGGCAAAGGAATGTGCCCAGGCCCAGGGCTGGAGATGATTCCATAGGGCTGCCTGGGAAAGTGCTCCAGGGAGATTGGCAGAGCCAGAACCTGCTGAGCCATCGCGCTGTCCTGAAGAGTGCCAGCGCTCTTCATGGTTGCGTGGGGTGATGCCTCCCCAGGACCTGCTCAGGGCATAAGGCACTCCCCTGCCGGCTGACCTTGCCAAGGGAGCAGGCTCCCGCCAGCTCCTCCCCGGGACAGTCCCTTTCCCACGGGAGACAGGAACTCGCATTTGTGGAACTGCTACTTGATGTGCCAAACACTTAGCAAAGTTCTGTTCTCTTCAGAAAGGGGATCCGTGCTGGAATGCCCAGGAGACAAAGTCCCAGGACAAAAGGGGAGTGTTTATCTAGAATGTTAATTCTAGTCAAAGATTGGGAAGGGAAAGTTAATTAGTGCAAATGTAAGGAGTTTAAAACACCTTTTTTATATGGAATTAATTGTGGATCTGTTATGGAGCGGAATGAAATGCAATGAAACGAACACATGTCTTTCTTACTTTATTTTTGAAGAGGTAATGCACACTCACGATACCAAGTTGAAAAGGTATCATATGAAAGAATTTAGAATGGAAATTTCCTCCTCTGTTCTCCAACAAACTTTCCTCTCAGGAGGCAACCACTATTCTTCCCAGTTTCTTGGGACTCCTCCAAAGGACATTCTATCCACAATATTAGCAAATACCTATGTATGCAAGGTTCTTAAAAATGCAAATGCTAGCAGAAAATACACACCACGCTGCATCTTACTTTTTCCAGATATCACCACATCTTCCCATAACACATTCATATAAATTATCCCCATTCAGTCAACAGCGGTACAATATTTCGTTTGTGTGAATGTGCAGGGATATGTTAACCAGAACTAGGATGGCCATTTCCAGTACGTTCCTATTACAACCAACACTGCAACAAATACAACCCTGGACTGTTCTTCATTTGTACACATGCTAGTGTATCTGTAGGGTAAACGCCTACTGGTGGGTCATATTTACCATATCATTCAATCGTTGTCTGAAGAGGTCTTTGACAGGTTGAGTCCCGCGGGGTGGGTCCTTAGAAAAGGAGGAAACGCTGCTGGGCGATTTCGCGAGAGGGGCGGAGTTTCCACGTGTAACCCCACCCACAAGACCTAAACTTTAAAAGGAAGGGCATTTCCTTCCCAGCCTCGGAGGAGCTCGGAGGTCTTCAGGAGCCGTTCAGCTCTGATACCCGAGAGAAGACCGCATTCAAATTCTTTTTCTTCTTGGCACGCGGGTCTCTCTCACCTTTTTTATTGCGCAAAACCTAACAGTCTTCCCATCCGCACTAGTGGGCCTCCTCACCCCCCAGGCACAGTAGACAGATGTGTATAATCAAACTTCCTGACCTCTGCTAATCTGATAAGGTGAAAAGCTGTTTCTCGTAATAGTTTTTGTTTGCTTGTCCTGTATCATGAAAGAGGTTGAATATCTCTTTCTGTTGAAGAGCCCTTTGTGTTTCTTGTTCTGGAAACTGTTTATTCATATCACTAGCCCTTTTTAAAATTGTGGTGCTAGTCTTTCTTATCAGTATTTAGGATTTCATTAAATTCTAAGGAAAGGGGTCTAGGAGCATAGCTCAGTGGCAGAACTTTTGCCTAGCATGCCCGAGGCCCTGGGTTCAATCCCCCACACTGAAAAAAAAAAAAAAATTAAAGTTACCTTTGTGAAATGAATTGCAAATATTTCCCTCCAGTATGTTTGTCTTTGATCTCCTCATATAGTAATTTATAATTATTTTGTAGCTGAATTTACTTTTATAGTATCTGGGTTTTACATATTATGAAGGCTGCTCCCCTACCTGAGGTTATTAAAATAATCTCCCATTAATTCATTCCACCAAAAGTTTATTAACTTCAACTCTGAAGCAAGCACTATTTCAGGTGCTGGGATTACAAGGTGAGCAAAACAAACCTTAAATGTCTTCAGAGTTTGTTTTTTGTTTTGTTTTGTTTTGTCTGTGTGGTACTGTGATCAATTGCAGGGGTGTTCTACCTCTGAGCTGTACCTCAGCCCTATCTTATTTTTATTATTTTAAAACAGGGTCTCACTAAATTGCTTGAGGGCCTTGCTCAATTGTTGAGGCTGGCCTTGAACCTGCGATTCTCCTGTCTCAGCCTCCTAAGTACTGGATTCCAGGCATGTGCTGCCATGCTGGGCTTTCAGAGTTCCTTTACCATGATATTTTCCAAAGCACTTTTTCAAAGTTCTTTCATAATTTCATTTTGCATTTAAATCTTTTTTTTCCCCATTGGGAATTTAACTTGGTGTAAACTAAAAGGGATCTTATCCACCCTCTCCCCCGCTACCCAGTCCCCAAACGGCAACCCAGTTGTCTCAACACCACTGACTGAAAATCTATCTTTTCTTTACTGATTGGCCGTGTCCATTAATCTTATGCCCAAATCCCATGGGCCATTCATTTTTGAGCTGAAAAGAAGACTTGAAAGAAATGTCCTGCTTCATACTTCACGGACACGTCCCTCAAACTGTTAGCGTGTCCTGCTCTGTCCTGTGGAGACTTGGTGGTAGTCTGAGTCGGACTGACAGTTGTTATCTGATTTAGTCATCATGAGAATTCTCTGCAAGACAGATAGTGTATCTTTATTTTGCAAATGAGGATTGGGGCCCAGAGCAGCTGAGAGAGCTGCCCCCTACCTTCTGTTTCTTGGGAATTGCCCACCTCTCATACCATGTATCTGCGTCCTTGAGAGCTGACACCCAGCCAAGAGCTGACCGTGGGAATGGACACCTGCTCCAGGGCCTGTTCACACCAGCTTTGCCAATCACAGCCTTACTCTAGAAATTTGACATGAAAACCTACGAAGGTGGAAATCTGTTAGGGGCCACACTTCTTGTATCATGGGCCAGGGAAGCTGAGGAAACTAATCTGCAGAGAGATAGTGGAGCCTGAATTAGGCACATGGAGAAAGTCACGGGGGCAAGAAAAGGAGTCACCAAGTGTTCCTGCCTGTGGTGTCCAAGTGTGCTGGGGCTCAGCTGTGCTCTCATCCGTGTCCTTGAGACCCTTCTACACCCTTGGAATAAATTCTCCTCAAGCTTTGATTTAGGCTTTTGTCAAAGGTGGGCTAGAAAATGGTCCAGATGGGACTAATCCTGGAATGGTTTGTTTCCAAAGTTTGCTTCTGGGTGAGTCTCTAAAGGGAGCCACTGGCTTGGGTCTCAGCGGGCAAATGGAATACAGTAATTCTCTCTTGCCCACAGGGAACATGTTCTAAAACCTCCAGTGAAACTACAGAGTACCAAATTCTATATAGACTATGATTTTCCTATGCGTACACACCTGTGATAATGTTTTTTTTTTTTGTGGTACTGGGGTTCCTGGAAGCCCTTTTACCTCCGGACTACACTACCACGGGCTACACTCCCAGACCTATTTCTTAACTCTTTTATTTGGAAACAGGGTCTCTTAAGCCTGCGTGGCTGACTCCGAACCAGCGCGATCCTCCTGTCTCCACCTCCCAAGTGCGGGGATTACAAGCGTGCGCCACCACGCCCGGCGCTGTGATAATGTTTAATAAATTAAACACAGTAAGAGATTAATTAAAAACAGGACAGTTATATCATAATAAAAGTTATGTGAGTGTATTATCTCTTTGGAGAGTCAAGGCAAATGTTTTTGGACCACTGTTGACTATGGGTAACAGAAACAGCAGAAAGCGACACCTGGGTATGAAGTTTGGGCTGGGACAGGGTCTCCAAAGGGTGGCGTCCCCAGCCACTCACAGTTGAGGCCATGTGTAACCAAACTAGAAGCCTGTGCCAGTACAAAGTCAAAGCTTGCTTCTCCTTCAACTGGATGAGACCGTGATTTCCAAACATTCAACTGTCTCAGCCTCTTGGGCTGTGGAAGGGTGTAGACTCGGTACTCATGCCCAAGGTTAGCCAGCGTTTTGCCCTCAAATCCATGCTCCCTCGCCTAGGAGACTTCTGGGTCTTTCGGGAATGACTCTGCCCGTCCCTCCCCCAGGTTGGAGATCTGGAAGCCAGTTTCTCCTCATGTCTCTGGCCCCTGACCTTTTTTTTCCACTCTCACTGCCAAGTCCAAATTTTATTGCCCCCGGCCTCCTCTAGCGCCATAACAGAGTCCTAACTTTACTGCCCCTGTGCCTCAGCATGGCCTGAAATGCCCTGTCCTGTGTGTAAACCAGAGTCTGAGTTCAAGTTCGGCCACTCCCTCGGGGCCTCGCTGACACGTAGGAGTCACCAGCCACACTAACACCCCACGGGTGCTGGCTGTCCAGTTACCAGCTGTTTGACCAGAGGCGCGCCACTGTGCCCAGTTCTGCTCAGCCTCAGTTTCTTCCTCTGCCCAAGAATAAACGGCAGGCCTCGGTGAGAAGGCTGAGAAGCGCTGTGCTGGAGATGACCACTGCATGGCCGGGGGTAACCACCCTGGCTCCCCTCCCCAGTTTAACTGGGGAGTTAACTCTTCAAAGCCTGTGTCCTTGCTGTGCCCTGTGCCAGCAAGGTGGGGTGGAGCAGGCGCTCAGCGAGTGAACGCCAAAGGGGGCCCCAACCAAAGACTCAAAGACGTCTTCTCCTTCGCGCCTTCTCTTCAGTCCTGCGTGCACACCGCCAAGTTAATGCTCTTCCAAGTCTAGCTTTCCACAAATATGGCGCTCCTTGTTTAAAATACACGTGGCGCCGCGCGTGGTGGCGCACGCTTGTAATCCCCGCACTTGGGAGGCGGAGACAGGAGGATCGCGCAGGTTCGAAGCCAAAAAAGCACAAAAATAGGTCTGGGAGTGTAGCCCGGAGGTAGAAGGGTTTCCAGGAACCCCAGAACCACCAATAAATAAATAAATAAATAAAACACGTAGCCATGCACTCCTCCCCCCCCCCCCCCCCCGGGTACTAGGGATGGAACCCAGGGGCATCGTGCCTCCAAGCTACATCTCCAGCCCTATTTTTTAATCCTTTTAGTTTTTGAAACAGGGTCTCACTCGTTAAGTAGCTGAGGCTGTCCACAAATGGCAATCCTACTGTCTCCACCTCCCGCATGCTGGGATTTCAAATGTGCACCACCATGCGGGGTCATGTACTGCTATTTAGATAAGCAAAAGGAATAAAAAATCACCACATTCCTGCTAGCCAGGGATTTAACCTGGATATATATGCAAGCCTTTAGACTTATATAAGTATGTAAAACAATTTCATCTTTTGACAAAGTTGAGATATATATATTTTTTTGCAGTACCAAGGATGGAACCCATTGGCATTCTACCTCTGAACTACACCCCCAGCCCTATTTAATATATTCTTTATTTTTTAATTTTTATTTATTTTTTGGTGGTACTGGGGTTCCTGGAAACCCCTTCTCCGGGCCACACTCCCAGACCTATTTTATATTTTTATTTGGAAACAGGGTCTCTTAAGCCAGCGAGGCTGGCTTCGAACCAGTGCCATCCTCCTGTCTCTGCCTCCAAGCGCGGGGATTACAAGTGTGCGCCACCACGCCCGGCTATTATATTCTTTATTTTGAAATAGGGTTTCACTGAGTTGCAAAGGGCCTCACTAAGTAGTAGCTGAGGCTGTTCGTGAACTGTGATCCTCCTGTCTCAGCCTCCCAGATGCTGGGATTACAAGTGTGCACCACCACGCCCAGCTCAAAGTTGAGATATTATAATCATCTTAGTTCCTATCTGTTTTATCTGGTCAGTAATACTTCAAAAATATTTTTTCATTATTAAGAAAGCATAGTAAAGATTTTTTAATAATATCCCATTGTTTGATTAAACCATAATTTACTTATTTTTCATTTTTCCATATTTAGGGGTTTTCTGCCCTCCAAGTTTTCTTTAAACAATGCTGGAGTGAATATTTTTGTGCATAATTTTTTTTTTTTTTTTGCAGTGCTGGGCGTGGAACGCAGGGGCATTCTAACTCTGAGCTACAACCCCAGCCCTATTATTATTATTATTATTATTTTATTTTTTTTGGTGGTGGTACTGGGGTTCCTGGAAGCCCTTCTACCTCGGGGCTACACTCCCAGACCTATTTTTTACATTTTTATTTGGAAACAGGGTCTCCTAAGCCAGCGCACGCGGCTGGCTTCAAACCTGCGCGATCCTCCTGTCTCTGCCTCCCAAGCGCAGGGATTACAAGCGTGCGCCACCACGCCCGGCTTATTTTTTATTTTTCAAACAGGGTCTCACTGAGTTGCAGAGGGCCTCACTTAAGTAGCTGAGGCTGTCCTTGAACTGTGATCCTCCTGTCTGGGATTCTGAGCCTCCCGAATGCTGGGATTATAAGCATGTGCCACCATGCCTGGCTTTGTGCGTATATCTTTGACCTGGTTTTTCAATAGCTCCTTGGAATTACTGGAATAACCACATTTCTTGAGTGTGTCCACTGATCCAAGATTTTTTTTAAACCCCTTATTCTTAGAACAATGCTACGAAGGAGACTTCATCATTCTCACTTCACATATGACAAAACTGACACACACTTAAGTAGAGGACTGCGCTTGACACACTCGAACCACGGCAGTGGGCTGCCTGAACCCCACTGTCTGTTGCCAACCGCATAGCGCCACAGGCTGGGTGAGTTACAAAGAGGTTTACTTGGGCTCCTGGTTCTGTTCCAAGGTCAAGGGCCCGCATCCGGTGATGGCTTTCTTGCTGGCAAAGTCTCCAGGCAGCTCAGGCATCCATGGTAAGAGGAAGTGCTCTAGTGAGTCTCCTCTTCTCTTTATTTTCTTAAAAGGACCCGCCTCTAAACATTATAGCCAGACTAAGTTTCCGTCCTCTTAATTTCTCACAATGGGGATAAACTCCAAGTTTCAGAGAGGACAAACCATATTGGAACCAAAGCAGGGGCCACATGTAACCTGGTTCAGTCATACTCCAAAGCTCATGTTCTCAGTGATGAATATTTTCAGTCTTGATACCCGTGGCCAAGTGACTTCCAGAGAGACTGTTTTAGTTTACCCTCCGCCACAGCCTGAGTGTAGCTCGCTCAGCATCCTCCCTTCCGGTGCTTGCCGGCCATAGACCTCTCACCGCCTTTGAGCTGCCTCTTCATACAGATTGCCCACCCACCAGCAAAGGGGCCCAAGGGGCACGTTAGTCCAGCCCAGCAGCCCAAAGTGTGATGCTTCTCCCCTAATCTGGTCGCACCCACCCCACTCTGATGAGAGAAAGACCTGAAAAGATTTGAGAAGGGTTTGAGACATGCAGACACTACCAGCCAGCCTCCCCCTGCCCGTGCAGCCTGGGGAGACCATCTTTGGAGGCCCATGCACACAGACCAGCTGGAAGTTGCATGTTTATGAGCTGCAATGGCACAAGAAGTGGTTTCTTTATTGTCTGTAAGCCGGCTATTCGTGCATCTCAGTATGATTTCAAATAAAATAAAACCAGGGGTTTGCTATGATTTTAAGTATAAAGGTAACATAAAGAAAATCCATCAGTCTTCTTATGCCGATATCACTTGCAGCTTGATTAGGAGTGGAGTTGTGGGAATGAGCAATCCCCTTTTGGAAGACTGAGAACATCTCATAGAAGCATCTGAAATGTATTTTCCTAACAATTTTGATGCCAGGTTTCTTCCCTGGTAGCTAATGCCTCAGGCAGCATGAGATACAAAGAAATATATGTTTGGTCTCTGTCCCTGGTTCTTGGAATAGAGATCTTAAAGCCCTTGTGATTTCCTGGCTGATAAGGAGCATGTTTTGTTCTAATATTTGGTCATTGACTCTGGATCCTGACACAGAGTTCCTAAGTTGCTTATGATTTCCTGAGTGATAAGAGCATCTTTGTTCTAATGAGATGACTCTTGACAGGTTCCTGGATCGCTTCAAAAAAGTGGGAGCTGGCCACCAGAAAGTCCAAGCTATGAGGAGAAGGTTGGACATTTCAGCCCCACCCCCATCCTCTGGAGAAAAGGGCCAGAGACTGAGTTAATAATCAATCATGGCCAGGTGTGGTGGTGCGTGCCTGTAATCCCAGTACTTGGGAGGCTCGAGACAGGAGGCTCGCAGGTTCCAGGACAGCGGGGCGACATAGTAACTCTCAGCAACCTAGTGAGCCCGTTTCAAAATAAAAAATACAGCCGGGCGCGGTGGCGCATTGGAATCCCCGTGCTTGGGAGGCAGAGACAGGAGGATCGTGCAGGTTTGAAGCCAGCCTTGCTGGTGTAAGAGACCCTGTTTCCAAATAAAAAATATAAAATATATGGGTCTGGGAGTGTAGCCCAGAGATAGAAGGGTTTCACCCCCAGTAACACACACACACACACACACACACACACACACAAAATAAATAAATAAATAAATAAAATAAATAAATAATAAAAAGGTAGAATGCCTTAGTTTCAATCCTTAGTACCACAAAATAAAATAATCAATAATCATGCCTACGTGTCAAAAACCTTCATAAAAGTCCTTGACAGAGTTCAGAGAGCTTCCAGGTTGGTGAACACATGGTCCATATGTCCTCATGGTGAACCCTGGGTCCATGAGGACAAAAACTCCTGAGCTTGGGATCCTTGGGACCTTACCCTGCTTACCCTGTGGACCCTTTCATCTGGTTTTCTAGACCCTTTATCACATCATTAAATTATTTTATTATTATTTAGTACTGAGAATTGAACCCTGGGCATGCTATCACTGAGCTACACTCCTTGCCTCCCTTTTTTTTGGTTTTGTTTTCAGTTTGAAACAGTTTCTAAATTGCTGAGATTCTTACTAAGTTCTGCGCTGGCCTCAAATTTGCAATCCTCCTTTCTCAGCCTCCTAAGTACTTGGATTATAAGCATGCACCACCTCGCCCAACTACCATATCCTCTTATTTGATGGTTGTTGTTTTGTGTGTATGTGTGGTGCTGGAAATTGAACCAAGGGGCTTTCTACCTCCAAGCTACACTCCTTTTTTTTTCTTTTTTCTTTTTTTTTGCAGTATTGGGAATGGAACTCAGGGACATTCTACCTCTGAGCTACACCCCTAGGCCTATTTTTTATTCATTATTTTGAAACAGGGCCTACCTAAGTAGCTGAGGCTGGCCGCGGACCGTGATCCTCCTGTCTCAGCCTCCAAAATGCTGGGACTACAAGCATGTGCCACCACACCCGGTTCCCAGTTCTTTTTTATCTATTTATTGGAGAGAGGGTCTTGTTAACTTGCTGAGGCTGGCTTCAAATCTGCCATCTTCCTATCTCAGCCTCCCTAGTAGTGGGATTACAGGCATGTGCCACTGTGCCTGTCACATCCTTTTAAATGGAGAAGTAAATGTATTTCCCTGGGTTCTGTGAGTCAGCATAGCAAATGACTGCATCTAGGGGAAGCTTGTTGGCCCTGATTGGTAGCCAAGGGACAGAAGTGTGGGATCAGTCTGTGGGTCTGAGCCCTTTCATGAGGGTAGATAGGGTCAGAACTGAACTGCAGGATACCCAGTTGGTGCCAGGGGGTTGGAGAACTGGTTAGTATAGGAAATCTCCCCAGCTATTTGGTGTCAGAAATGTTTTTATGTGAGTAGAGAGAATGGAGACGTTTCCCGTTCAAACCATGAACAAGATACCTACTGCTCCCTGCTCAGCTGAATGCTTCTCTGGGGTTTTATAGCAGACTTCTAAATAATGAAGACAGCTGCTAATCACATGCACCCACTGTGTGCTAGACACTTGCCAGGTATTTTATACATGGCTGATTTTTTGTGTGTGTGTGTGATACTCCCCAGTATTGAACCCAGGGGCATTCTACTGCCAAGCTACATTCCCAGTCCTATTTTTCATTCTTTATTATTTTTTTTTTCTTTTGGTGGTGATACTGGGGTTCCTGGAAGCCCTTCTACATCCGGGCTACACTCCCAGACCTATTTTTATACTTTTAAATTTGGAAACAGGGTCTTTGAAGCCAGTGTGGCTGGCTTCGAACCTGCGCGATCCTCCTGTCTCTGCCTCCCAAGCGCGGTGATTACAAGCGTGCACCACCATGCCCGGCTTATTATTCTTCCTTTTGAAACAGGGTCTCACTCAGTTGTGGAGGGTTTCACCAAGTAGCTGAGGCGGGTCACAAACCTGTGATCCTCCTGTCTCAACCTCCCAAGAACTGGGATTACAAGCATGTGCTACCACACCCAACTTACATGGCCGATTTCTAACACGCATAGTAACTATGTAAGATAGGTATGGAGATGTAGACACTGAAGCCCAGAGGTCCCAGATTTGGTGCCAAGCTGGATCTGCAAGCCCAAGCGCCCGACCTCACACTGCACAGGACCCTGAGCGTTGTCCAGTGGACCCTTTCCTTCTGAGTGCCGGTCACTCCACCACTGACTGAACTCATCCAAGGGACAGTTTTAACAAGTCAGGGAGGAATGCAAGACCAACTGCATCTGCACTACTGTCTCCGGATATCTCCTCTAACATGACTGTGAAGACAAGGAAAGGTTACCTGGAACACTGATACTTCTTGCCATATTTGCCAGGAGGTATCCCAATCCATTCTCGGTCTCAGCTATTGCGGTGGGTCAATCAATAACACGTATTCTTGGGACTGTTCACAGAGTCCTGCGGACACTCCATCATCTATTTCTTTTCAGCTTCTCACACAAATCAGAGCAGCCAGAGGCCCCACGTTGTCCTTGGCAGGAACGGCAGTAAGGAATCGCTCTTCCTCTTCTCTCCACAGCATCGGGGGCTCACAGTGTTGTTGGAAAAGAGATTAAAAACAATGCAGACTAAATGCAGTTGCATTTAGTCTTCAGCTTTTCTGGTTCATCAAAATTCTCCCTTGGATGCTGCTCAGCCAGGCATGGAGGAGGAGGAGGTAGGGCTGGCATTTGGAAGGAAATGGCCTCTGGGCCTATGGCTGGACAGTGCCAGGGGCTGCTGGTGCCAGTCAGGGAAGGACAGGTCCTGGAGGGGAAGAGGAAACTTGAAGCACAGAACTGAGGCAGGAAGTAGCGAAGATGACATTGTTGTCTGGTGTTTTCTTGTATGGGGAAGAAGATATCCTAGGTGGAGTGGCCCAGGAGCACAAAGGTTGAAATAGCCTTTACTCTAGAAGATAAGCGGGGCTGGTTGGTCCCAGTGCTCACAGTTCTTTTTTCTTTTTTAATACTTGGTGTATAATGGTATATATATTAGCATGCCTTTCTCATTTTATTAGCTTGAGGGCTTCAGGACAGGATCATGTGTTCTTCCTGGGACTCACAGAAACAGGACTAGAAACTGTCATGAGATGTCAAGAAGGCAGTATCGGGAGGAGGGCTATGCATATGTCCTGCTGTGTGAGCTGCCCTCTGGGGCTGCTATTACTCACTGAGTTTGTTTCTTCTTTTAATATCATTCAGCTTCCAGCCAAGTCTTACTTAAATATCTTATCTGATCCCAGATCAAATCAAGGAAGGAAGCTAAAGTATCTAATGCCAAATTGTAAAAAGGGGGAACAATGACCCTTCTCCCATCCTCTCCCTACCTCCCCATTCTCCCAGGCCAGCAGAGGCCATTCTCTTGGTCCCCATGGTTAAGGCCAATGTCTAGGAGGGTTGGGGGCACTGAGGACCACTTCCTGGGCAGTCCCCATTTCTAGCCTTAGAGGCTCTAACTTTTACTGGATTGAGGAAAGCAGCAGGTTTCTCGGGCACTACGGCTGTGTTTTAGATCTACCAACCTGGTGTGTGACCGGCAGCAGCCTGCACTTTGATGGAACACACAGTAAAATAATCTGATCTGAACTGGAGCCGGCAGCTAGAGTTTCCCATGGTCCTGCCTTTCTGCCAGGACAGAGAAAACTCCCCAAACCTAGAACCTAAAACACCCTGGCTTTTCTTATGTGCACCTTCTATAGCTTGCATTTTTCTAATAAAAGCTACTGAGTGAATGCCAGGTACTCTGCTGCTGGTTATATAATTTATATTATCACTAATTCGCACACTCTGCAATGTAAAATATTGCTAAACCTATCTTCAAAGAAGAGGCCAAAAAGACACCACAGTTATAACTTGCCAAGCTTGAGCCTTAAAGGCAAGGGCTTAAGCTGACACCGGAACCTACATTTTTCTCAGTCTATAGTTTGTGTTACGAGTGAGGTCCACCAATCTCTGGTTTCTTCTTACTTCTTGGTTTGCTAGATTATTTTTAAGGGTCAGCAGTACTTGTAGGTCCTTTCTTTTAAGAATGTGTCAATCTAAACCATACGTGCATTTTGGGTTCAGATATGCAAAACAAGTTTTCAGTATGAAAGTGAAGGTGGTGATGAGGGGAGGGGAGCTTGGCAGACCAAGAAGAATGATATTTTTTACATCTCAAGTTCTAGGCTCTATGGCTGCAATACCCAGGGAATTTGTAGCACAATTGGTGTTGGCTTTCTGTCACTCTAGCAAATACCTGGGACAATCGACCTACAAAGGGAAAGGTGTGTTTTGCTTCACAGTTTTTAGGGGATTCAGCCCATGGCTGTTGGCCCTATAGCTTTGGGCCTGTGGTGTGGGAGCCACCATGGGAGGGAAAGTTGGGGCAGAACCACTCACCTCCTAGCTCAGAAGCCAAAAAAGAAAAGGGGAGGAAAGGGACAGGGCCCCACAGTCCCCTTCCAGGGCAGCCCTGCAGTGACCTAACCTCCTCCTCCTAGATACTGCCTCCTAAAGGGTCCAGACCTCCCATTAGCACCTCCCCAGGAGCATGCCTTTATTTACCATCTGCGCCTTGGAGTGACATTTAAGATCCTAACTGTAGCGATGTCCTCTTCCCTACGCACCCTGCTCCTTTGTCCCGCTTACCCCTAGGTCAGCTCATGCCTAACCCCTGTGCCCAGCTAAAAGCTCCTTCTCCATATACCAATAACATGTTGCTCTTGAGACAATCAGAATACAGCTTGATGCGGTTTTCCAATATATTTTTTTTAATTTATTTTTTTATTTTTTATTTTGGTGGTACTGGGGTGGACACCAGAGGCTTTCTACCTCCGGGCTACACTCCCAGACCTATTTTTTATACTTTATTTGGAAACAGGGTCTCACTAAGTTGCTGAGCAGGGTCTCACTAAGTTGCTGAGGGCCTCACTAAGTAGCTGAGGCTGGCTTTGAACCTCTGTGATCCTCCTGTCTCAGCCTCCCAAGTACAGGGATTATAAGCATGCGCCACCACACCCGGCTGTTTTCCAATATTTTAACTCCCAAAGGTACCAGGGCTGAAGGCCACACTTCTTTTATTCCTTTTTCCCAGCTGGTACTATGCACATAGAAGTAGCTCAGTAATACTTGATCGACCAAATAATAGTTGAAAAATAAATGAATTTGGAATAATTCAGGGGCTAGTAGATTAGAATGATATCAATAACTGACTGATTTTTGGTACTGAGGACTGAACCTAGAAGCATTCTACCTCTGAGCTACACCTCTAGTCCCTTTTTAAATTTTTAAACAGGGTCTCATTAGGTTGCTGAGAGCCTTGCTAGGTTGCTGAGGCTGTCCTTGAACATGTGATCCTCCTTCTAAGCCTCCCAAATACTGGGATTACTGGGGTGCTCACCACACCTGGCACAATGTCATTTTAAACACTTTTAAGATTTACATAACTCGCCGGGCATGGTGGTTCACGCTTGTAATCCCAGCATTTGGGAGGCTGAGACTGGAGGATAGGGAGGATGGCAGTTCAGGGACAGCCTCAGCTGCTGTTTAGTGAGGCCCTTTGCAACTTAGTGAGACCCTGTTTCCAAATAAAGAATAAAGAATAGGGCTGGGGGCATAGCTCAGAGGTAGAATGTCCCTGGGTTCCATATCTAGTACTGCGCCCCCCAAAAAAACATAGCTCTTCTCATTCTGTCTCATTTGTACTTCACAGGAACCCACAGAGGAAATGGGCTCAGAGAAGGCAAGTAAATTGCTCTTGAAAGTCAAATCCACTTACCTCCAAGCTGGTTTTATTTCCATTTCAGTTGACTCTCAAGGAGGAACACAGGAGGAAATGTAGACAGTCCCTTCCTGTAAAACATCCTCACCAGCAGAGGGCGCAAGGACTTGGGTCTTAGAGTAAGACCCTTTGCATGCTGGCCCAGCTGCTGTGAGCTAGATGTCCAGCAGCAAGTTACCCAAATTTTCTGAGGCTTGTCTTTAAAATATTAATGTCCTTACTTCCACCAATAGCGGGTGGTCATCAGGATTAGAAATTCCCTGGCTGGAACACAGTGGGTGAACAATAAATCATAACTCTCATGATCCCCAAAAGGGGATCACAGAAGCATGGAGGTTAAAGAGACACTGATTCTCATTTGATGCTTTAACAAATATTTGAAATTAGTTTGCATACATAACACTTAAAATAGGCAAAGAGTTATATCGAATGGGTAAACAAATGGATATTGATAATTTTTTAACAGCCCCTCCCCCCAAGAATATGAGGAAGCAAACTGGAACACCTTTTGGGGAAAGAACATAAACCACTGACCCCAGCAACTGTTTATAAGAGCAGATTTGAAGTCTTTGATTTAACACTGCCTGCAGGCACAACCAGGCCAGTAGTCATGTAAATTAAGTCAAATGTAATAAAAGGGACTTGGATGTCTGGAGGTAAACAAAGTAATTAAAATGGTGATGAAATGTCCCAGAGTTGGTCACCAAGCTACACTCTTTCAAAAGGCCTAAAAGCAGCAGGGTGTGGGCACGTTTGTCATCCCAGCATTTGGGAGGCTGAGACAAGAGGATCAGAGGATGGTGGTTCACAGCCAGCCCCAGCTACTTAGTGAGGCCTTTTGCAACTCAGTGAGATCCTGTTTCAAAATAAAGAATAAAAATAGGGCTGGGGGTGTGACTCAGAGGTAGAATGCCCCTGGGTTGCATCCCCAGTACCGCAAAAATAAAAAATAAACAAAAGGCCTAAAAGCAGCACAAAATAAAATATGAGCAATTGTTCATGCAAAGGGCCACGTGACCTGTGTGTCCGGGCAAATGTAATCTGAAACACACCCTACCTCCCACTCCAGGTTGGCTGCACATCTCTGGACAGTGTGTGTTTGCTTCTCCATTACTTAATTTACTTTCTTAAACTTGAAATGGAGTGGAATTTCAATGGAGAGTTTACCCATTAGCTCCAGGGCTAAATTTAAACCTTTAATTAAATTAATCTGTTGATCTTAAACACATTGCTTCTCCCTCAGAGAAGAGAAGCAAGTTTCCTTAGGTGTCACAGAGCTTAATTTGGTGTGACAATTGTTCCTTGCCGCATTAGGAAAGCCACCTCATGGGCCTAGAGAAGTCCCTCCTTTTTCTGATTGCTCCAGTCTCCCCACCCCCACCCCCGCCGGCCCAGCCAGGACGCACTTCGAGGGTTGCAACACTTCCCAGACCCAGAGCCTGCTCTGGAAGGGCCGTCGAGTCCTTGGGCAGGAGCCCGTCTCTCTGGAAGACACGCTAGGTGCCAAACGGATGTTTATAAAACAAACGACAGAGAGTAACTCTCCAGAAAAAGATCCTAATCCCCAGGAATCTGCAAGGTGACAAGAAAGAGGCCATCGCAGCCCGCCTCTGTCTCCACAGAAAATGCCGCACGTTTCGGAGTCCGAGTAGAGACAGATGTTGGCATTCGCCAAGAGGGCGCTGGGAAGTGCCAGTACCATGGGGGCTGGGGGTCGGCCGCAGGGCAGATGCCCGCACACCTGGCGCTGACGGAGCCCCGCGCGCCCCACGGCGGGGGCCGCCCTCGGCCCGAACAGGGTGGGCCGCCCTCTGGGTGGCAGCGCTTCCCGGGGCACCGGCCAGGCGGGGCCGCGCGCCCACCCGCCTACCTACTGCCGAGGACCCAGGGGTGACGCGGGGTCCAGGCAGCTAGCTCGCCGTCCAAGCCCGTGTCCGTCCTAACAGCCGCCCTGCACGCCCAAAGCCCTGGCGCGGGCGGCGGGGTCTCGGCACCGCAGCCCCCGGGCGCGTGCTCCCGCCGCTCCTCCCCGCCCTCCTCCCGCCGCCCAGCCCCTGCGGCCGCCGCCTGCGGCTTTGTTTTCCGCCCAGGTTTCCTTCCCCACACGTGACGCCGCGTTCCTGCGAGGAGCGCCTCGGAGCGAGCGCGGGGCGCGCGCCTCTAAAGACGGGCGCGGGGCGGGGAGCGGCGCGGCGGGAGCACCGCGAGAGGAGCCCCGCGAGCACCGGGCGCCGCAGCCGGAGCCGCCCGCCGGCCGGCATGGCCCGCCCGCTGGGGGGCCGGGCCGCCGCGCTCGCCCCGCGCCCTGCCCAGCCCGCCTAGCCCCGGGCGCCGCGCTCCCGGGCGGCCCGGACGCCGCGGCCCGGCACCATGGCGGCGGCGGCCGCCCCCGCCCGCGGCCCCGACGCCCCCCGCAAGCCGCGCGTGGACCCGCGGCGCCGCCAGGCCGCGCTCTCCTTCCTCACCAACATCTCGCTGGACGGCCGGCCGCCGGCGCGGGGCGGCGAGTGGGGCGGCGGCGAGGGGGGCGGCGCGGCCGGGCTCAGCCCGCCGCAGCCCGCGGAGCCCGCGCCGCCGCCCGAGGGCCCCGCGGAGCCCGCGCGGGGGGACGACGCCTCCGCGGGCGCGCAGGTGCCGGCGGCCGCGCTCCTGGGCGCCGGGGCCGGGGGCTGCAGCCGCGGCCGCCTCAACTCGCTCACGCAGGGGATCCTGCCCATCGCCTTCCCCCGGCCGGCCGCGCAGAGCCACTGCGCCCTGGAGCAGCCCGGCCCCGGCGGCGCGGGCGCCCTGGAGCAGCTGCAGCGGTCCCGGTGAGTGCGCGGCGGCGCGCCGTCCCGGCGCCGGGGCGCGCACCGGAGGAGACTCCCGGGGCGCGTGGCCGCACGTGGGTGCGGGAGCCCGGGGCTGGGCGCGGCAGGCGCCCGTGAACCGGCGGCTCCCCGGCCCCCCGGCACGGCGAGGAGATCCGGAACTTCCCGAAACTGGGTCCAGACCCGGAGGCGCGGTCTGCACGCGGGGCGCGGGTGCGGCCGGGGCCCGCGGAGCCTGCACTAGGAGCAGGCGCGCGTGGAGCCCTCCGAAGTGCCTGGCGGCGTTGCGGGGGCCCCCGGGAAAGTTTCCTTTTGCTTTCCTAACGAGGGTCCCCTCGGAGCGGGCCCCAGGGATGGGGGACCGGGAGGGAACGGGCTTTGAGGCTCCCCTCCCCCACTCCAGCATCAGTTTGCTTCTGTTAGTCTAAAAGCTTTATTATGCTTGCCAGCCTAAATTACCTGCACGTACTTGGCATTTTAGCAAAGACATGAAATGTTGGACATTTGCTTATTCAGGAAATAGCTCAAACTCGTCACCATATGTTTAGGGGACAGTTGGCCTTAGATCCCTGTGAGGCAGGGAGGCCTGTTCCTGGGAGGGTTCTTCCTTGTTAACTGATAAGGCTTCCAGTGCAGTTAGTTACAGTGTCGACTCCACCCGGATTTAGTTAATTAGCCAGATGGAGCCTCAGTTTCCCCTTCAAGGGATAGACCCCTGGCAGCATTCTGCAGGCATCAACATGGACAGGAAGAACATTCCCAGCTGCAGCTATCTCGTGAGGTCCTCCCAAAGCCTAGGCTTGCCCTGTCCCAAGTAAGGTAGACTTTTGGAGAATCTAACTTCCTCCCAGAATGAAGGAGCAAGCTGGCTCATCCAGAAGTTTGCTCTTGCCTGCGCGTGAAGTCAGGCTGGTGTGTAGATTGCAAGATTGCAGTTAAAGTGCAACATCAGCAGGCCAGGGGTGTGGAGCCCCGGGGGCCGGGGGAAGCCTGGTGACTGCACCGATGAATTAGCGACACTCGGTACAGGTGACAGGCTCTCTGGCATCTGGTCAGAGCAGGCATGTCCCCATTAGCGGGTGAGCGCAGGGAGGGGAATCCCTTGTTTATGGGCCAGTTGTGCACACTCAGCGTTTCTGGGCAGCTCAGTGTTACCGCTTGACACCACACTCTGGCGCGTAACAACTGGAGTGAGAGGCCAAGCCCAGCAGCCAGTGGGTCATGACAGGAATTATAATAAACACACGTGTTATTCTAAGCCAGTGTGCGAGGCTGGCCTGTGTCACCGGAGACAGATGTGTTCCTGGTGCTGAACACAGCTGCAGATCCGTAGCACCTTCGTTCTTTCTCCACAGAGTTCATTTCAGGGGACTTGGGGGATCTTGTGTGTGAGTAATTCTGAGCCAAAAACATCCAGAGTTGACTCTCTAGTCCTGCCACTATAAACCTCCAGGCTATTTTATAGCCTCTCCCGCCCTGGCACACACACTTAGATGAGTTCCCGTAAGATTCTTCCTTATCAGATGTTCATATCCATCTTTCTGGACACTTCATATCTGGCGATTTGATAGGCCTTTAAGGTGACAGCTGGCAAGAGAAACCACAGCAGATTTGGTTTGATGGGGAAAGAGATGCAGTGCTCTGAGAAGAGGCCCTTTACCGAAGGCCTATCAACTAGTCTGCGGCTGCAGACCTCCGCGGTGTGCTGCTTTGGCGGCCCCTGCAGAGCACTGTACCTGCCTGGACTCCGAGCTGAATAAGCCGCGGCGGCTCATTTGTTTGCTTTCCAGGTGTGCCTCCTTCCAGAAGCCCTGCTAGCCCGTTTGGCTCCAAATACTGCTTTGCCTAGAATGTTCCCCGGGATTGAGGCTTGTCAAAGTCCACTTTCCTTGGACTCACACCTAGGTATTCAAGAGGCTGCTGCTGGAAGGTGTGGGCTGGACTCTCAGCCTCCAGGGCAGCTCTGAGAAATGCTCCAGCCCTGCCTCGCCCCATCCAAATCTGCATTTGAACTGGAGTCTCTAGAGGATTGATGCACACTTTAAAATGGGGACTGCCAGAGCTTGCAGTCTGCCCTTTTTAAAGAATGCCGAGTGGCCGAGCGTGGTGGTGCACGCTTGTAATCCCCGCGCTTGGGAGGCTGAGACAGGAGGATCACGCAGGTTCGAAGCCAGCCTCAGCTACTTAGTGAGACCCTGTTTCCAAATAAAATATAAAATGGGTCTGGGAGTGTAGCCCGGAGGTAGAAAGCCTATGGGTTCCACCCCCAGTACCACCACCAAAAAAAAAAAAAAAAAAAGCAGAGTGAATTTAGTTGATGTATATAAAAACCAGAATTTACCCAGTTGAGGTCCCAAAACTTTCTCTTCTATTTCCATGCGAACTCCTATAAAACTGGTCCCAGTGAATTATTTGGTTTTCCAAACTTGGAAATACAAGAGGGTAGGAGATTTCTGTGCCCAGACCTTGGCATGAGTACGTGCTTAGTAAATGGGTCAAAGCACTGATTACACACGGGGTGGTTATAGAGAGTCAACTGTGATAGATGCCAACCGTCAGCCCAGCTTACAGAGAGGGTGTAGATTGTTTTACAGGTGAGACCATGGGGCTCAGAGGTTAAGTAATTGCCTCAGAACAGCCCAGCTCCTGAGAGACAGATATGGTAATGAACCCAGGTTGGACCGGCATCACTACACCTTGCACACAGGGCCATAGGTAGTTTTTGAGCTGTTGACTGTAAATGCCAGCGATATAACAAGCCAGTTACACACCAGTCTTCCTTTATTATATCCCAGTTTCTCCTTTTCCTAGTCTTCCTCCCCAAATCGGGCTTTTGGGGGGCCTCTAACTTGGCTGCTGTTTCTCAGGCCCTATCCTGTTGGTGCTCCTGGGAAGCTGGGGTGGGGGGTGGGGTGGGTTTCCTTGCAGCCCTAGGAAGCCATCCCTGGGGCTGCAGAGGGGTCAGAGGTGGGAAGCCAAAATGCCTTCTCTGCTGGAGCCCTGAACCTCACCTCAGGAAGGTGAAAAAGAGTATAAGTTTATAAGGTGTGTTTGAAGGCTTCTTTAAAAACCTTATCCGAGGCAGTGGCTGGCAGTAGCCCTGGCTCATTTAACTTCCTGGAGCTTCTGACTGCCAGACAGCTGCCTGGAAGCAGAGTCCAGCCTGGGCACAGCAACGTGCCCATGCGGAGGGGTGCTTGGTGGCCAGGTATTCCTTAACAACAACCTGAGACAGCTGAGTGCAGTGGTGCAGGCCGGTAATCCCAGTACTTGGGAGGCTGAGGCAGGAAGACTGCAATTTAGAGGCCAGCCTTAGCAATTTAGAGAGGCCTTGTTTCAAAATAAAAATAAAACGGGCTGGGGGTGTAGCTCCAAGGTAGAATGTCCTTGGGTTCAATCCACATTACCAAAATAATAAAACAATCCCCTGAGGGTCCTACCACACTCGGCAAGGCCTGCTGCTAAGTGGAAGGAGGGAAAGTGGAGTGGAAGCCCAGGCAGGGTGTGAATGCTGCCCTGGGGCAGCTCTCAGGAGCAGGTTTAGCCTCCCTGGGTCTGTTGCCTCCCAGCCTCGCCCCAGTCTTGGACCTTTTCAAACGCCAGTTGCACTTGTATTTGTTATTGGAGGCTGACCATGGGTGGGCCCCAGTGCTAAATGCTTCTGGGCTTATCAAATGTTAACATGTGTAGGGTCACCTGATATCCTAAAAGGCAAGCTCCTTTCTACAGGCTGTCTCCAGGGGACACACAGGGACCCCACTTTCTGGGGAGGCTCCATCCATTTGTTCATTGTAAGGCTGAAGAATCTTGCCCACAGATGCCAAGTAACTTGCTCTGGGCCTCACAGCCGTTTGTGGCAGGGCTGGGCTCACCCCGACTGCTGCCCTCCTCCAAGGCTTCTGCTGTACACTGGCTCCACATGTTAAACTGTAATCTCAGTGCTTTGACTACGAAGAAAAATGGACCAACCATGAGCCAGGTGAGGTGGTGCACGCTTGTAATCCCAGCATTTGAGAGGCTGAGATAGGATCGCGGTTCGCAGACAGCCTCTGCTAGCGAGGCCCTTTGCAACTCAGTGAGACCCTGTTTCAGAAATAAAAAGAATTAAAAAAAAAAATAGGGCTGAAGGTGTAGCTCAGAGGTAAATGCCCCTGGGTTCCATCCCCAGTACCAGAAAGAAAAAGAAAGAAAGAACCAGTAACTGAGAATCCGAGTGAGGGAGGGGAGAGGCCATTCTCCCTCACTCTGCCCTGCCTTTTTGTGACTTTGACGGCAGCTCAGGCTTAAGTTCCTTTGAGCCATTTAACATGCCTCACGGAGGCCAAAGCTGTGTGCTCAGGCTTGCAGCGCCGACGGGACCGGGAAGGTGTGCAGCAGGACTCCAATTCCCGCTGTACCTGCCATTGACGCTCCTGGTGCCAGTGCTCCTCTCCCAGACTCAGGATGCTGGCCGCCTGCTCCAGGGCTCCCCTTCTATGTGCCTGAGGTCCCAGCACTTGCTGCAGGGCTGGGATTTGGTCATCTTGGGATGTGTGGGGAACTGAAGGATTAGATGCACAGCGGAGGCACCTTCATGCCAGGTGGCAGAATGTGCGCTGGCTGAGTGATGGAGCGCTTTAGAAACCGCCCTCAGATCCCAGCACTTGGGAGGCTGAGACAGGAGGATCACAAGTTCAAGGTCAGCCTCAACTACCTAGGCCCTCCGCAACTAGACCCTGTTTCAAAATGAATAAAAAATAGGGCTGGGGGTGTATCTTGAAGGTAGAATACCCTTGGGTTTAATCTCTAGTACTGCAAAAATAAAAACCACCTTCAGCTCCCCTCCCTTGGACAGGAGATGTCATAACTGAACCAGAGGCCATCCAAGCCGCGAGCCACCACCTGGGGCTGGTGCCAGTCAGTCCCCAGCCAGGCCCTCCCTCTGGAGGGAGAGATCCGGTGACCTCGAGGGCTGAGGGCCTCAGGTTCCAAGTACTTTTGTAGACATTGATTTCAGCCCCAGCAAACACAGGGCCAGGAGTCCAAGGTCACACCGAGGGCAGGAGGTGACCGAAGGTGCTTTGTTACCTCGGGGATGCAATTCAGGAAATTCTAGAAATGAGACTAATGCCTCCTGTCAGTCAGCACTGAACACAGTGAGTATTAATTATGAGGCATCACTGTGCTAATTATAGGAGATACACACATAAAACCTAATCCCTGTGTTGGGTGACATATGTAAACAGGAAACGCACAGTGATGGGTCTGATTGGAAGCCAGCCGGGCATTTGGAGCCCCCAAAGGACAGGATGCTGTATTTTTATTGAATGGCATTACTTTAAGCACTTGGTAGGGAGTGTGTTCATAACAGGGGACGTATCGCCCCCCTGTGGAAGCACAGAGAGGTTAAGTAACATGCCTGGAGTCCCTCAGCAGGACGTGTGGCCTGGGTTGGAAGCCCGGTTCAGGGATTCGAACTCTGCCTGACTCTGCCTACCTCCTGGGTGTGATCCGGGATGGGCACAGAAGTGCTTCTTAAAGTGGCTCCAGCAGCTCTGGCCGAGCAGACCTGGTGCCCTCCAGGTCATGCCCTCTGATCTCTCTGTCCTGTGTGTGGTGACCCTAGGCAGGGCGGGCGGGTTCCTTGGCACAGTACATTCCGGCTGGGGGCCTGCCTGTGCCACCCCCTCCTCCTAGCCAGCCTGTCACCCCCTGGAACCTTTCCGCCCTGTGCTGGGGCATAGGGGGTGCCCCCAGGATGGCATTGGAGGCTCTGCCCTTCACCCTGCCCTGGCTCTCATCCACTAAACGGGCTAAGACCCCTCTTCCTCCCTGGGCCTGTGACCCTCTGTGTCTTCTGGTCAGCCTCGCCCCAGGCCCCTGGCTGTTTATACACAACACTTTCTTGGAAGCAGCCACTCCCACCTCTGCAAGTGTTGTCTTTGGCTGTGTTTGTGCTACAGGGAGAGAATTGAGTAGTTGCAACAGAGACCACATGGCCTGCAAAAGTCTAAGCTATTTTTTCCCTGGCTCATTCCAGAAAAAGTATGCCGCCTCTGCCCTGGCCTAGCGCTTGGTGCCCAGGAGATGCGCAGGACCTGGCCTGGCACTCGTGCCCAGGAGATGCAGGCCCTTGGACCTCGCTGCCCACCCTCACTGGCATGGCCTTGTGCCATGGATGGTGGCAAGGCCTTTCTAGGGGCTCTGGCTTCCTTTGGGTCCCTGTCAGCCCTCTGGTTGCCAGAGGGCCTTTGCTATGATTTGCATCTGATCCTATGAAGCTCCTGTGTTTGGTGCTGGACTCTGGCCACAGTTGCTGCCTCTTGTCCTCCTTCCCCTCCTTCTAGTGCCTGGCCCTGCCCGCTGCCCTGCCTCCTCCCCTCCCTCTTGATTGAGGGCTCCTTGATAGATCGGCCTGGGGCTGGTAGGGCAAAACCTCTTAGAGTCTTCTGGGACGTCTTC
This sequence comes from Muscardinus avellanarius, assembly GCF_963383645.1. Taxonomy (NCBI): domain Eukaryota; kingdom Metazoa; phylum Chordata; class Mammalia; order Rodentia; family Gliridae; genus Muscardinus; species Muscardinus avellanarius. The sequence continues at coordinate 52,412,208 of NC_137803.1, read as the reverse complement.
TTCCAGGCTCCACTTGTCCCAGGGACTGGCCACTCCTTTTCAGGTATTTTAGTTTTCTCCTAGTAGTCACTCCGGCCCTTTACTGGATGAAACAGCCGCCTCCTGCCCTCAGCCCTGCAGGTGGGCATACCTGCCCACCTGACTGGCCACGTCCCTGTCCCTGGGGTAAGATGAATCTCCTGAGTTGTGACCCTGGCCACCCACCCGAGCCTGCTTCTCCCCACCTGGTGAGTGGAGTTCCATGTGCCTCTCCAGGGCTCAGTGCTTCACAGACCTTGTCTCTTTCTCACTCTTTACTGGGGGTTGGACCGGGGGGGGGGGGGGGTTCTACCACTGAGCTACCCTCCCAGCCCCTTTTTAACTTTATTTTGAGAGCAGGGTCTGGCTAAATTGCCCATGCTGGTTTCCAAGTTGTGCTTCTGCTGCGGCCCCCCACATTGCTGGGATTGCAGGCGTGTTGGCAGTCCTGTGAATCAGGGATTATATCCACTTTCAAGTTCCAATGAAGGACTGAGGCTGGAGGTGAAGAAAATTTGCCTAAATTCACTTAGCTGTAATCTCAAGCTAGAACCGAGCCCTGGCTTTCCTGGCCTCTAAGCCGGGTTTCTGCTCCATACAGCAGTGTGCTCTACCTGGCTCCTGTGGACTTGGTAGGGACAGTAGAGGACTCAGCGCTATTGGTAACCTAAACTATTTATGGTGGGAGTATTTACACCACAGGGATCAGTCAACACTGCAGGTCAGGGCTTTCTTCACATCTTCCAGAGAGCTAGCTTCTTAGTGTGTATACCAGGACTACACCACACACTTTTCTACCTCTGGGGGCTGTATAAATGTCACCATCAAAGGAAGTGTGTAGAAAAGCATCTTTTAAAAAAATTTGCTGCTTAACATAATAATGTGACCACTACCCATTTTTCTACCCCAAGACCAAAACAAGTCGGGTGGGGTGGCATACACCTGTAATCTCAGTGCTTAGGAGGCTTAGACTAGAGAGTCACAGGTTTGAGGTCAGCCTTGGCAACTAGACTCTCAACAACCTGGTGAGAATGTTGCAAAACATTAAAAAGGGCTAGGGGTTTCTCTCAGAGGCAGAATGCCCCTGAGCTCAATATCCAGTATAAAAAATAAAACAACACAAAATACCTCTTCTCCCCCAGGTTTCAGCTTGTGTGCCATTTAATAAACCAAACTTTTTGGAGCTGAAAACAGACTGCTTAGCACTACTTGTAGAAACCATAAAACCATTAGCTATTTCTTTTACAAACTGTAATGCTGTGTTTTTATTTTTGTTTGGTTCTTAAAAGCCTCCAAGAACATAATCCATCAGGGTTTCCTGTTTCCCCCCTCTTTGTTTGTGTTAGTAGTTGGGGTAATTGCTCACTAGTTTATATTTAACGAGGTTATCATTAATGTGGTTTGGGGTTTATTGCTGCACATTTAGACACAAAGACAAAAGCTTATAAAGCAGAACATGCAAATGCTAGTGGCTTAGGACGTGGACCATTGCAGTGATGTGGGAGTGTCTCAGAGAGCCCAGTCTTGTCCCTGACTTAGAGGACACTGTGTACTTGAACCGAAGGTACGTTTCATGACGAATGGACGAACCAACCATTCAACAGGAGGCTAATAAAATATTTGAGAATGCCAATGTGCTGAGCGCATTGATTTTTATTTTAAAGCATTTTCCTCACTGACACAATTACTCATACAGCAGGGTATTTTATTAGTTTTTGGAAGGTAAAAGAGTATGAGGAATGGAAGGCAGGCAAAGTCTAAACAGTTTTTTTGCTTAAGGACAAAAGTTGGTCATGGGAGGGGCAGATGGCTGACCGGGTGTTGAGCTGGTTCTCCATGCCTTCTTGTACTGAGTTGACTGAAGTTCCCTTTCGGAGGGTGAATAGTGAAGGAGGAGGAGGACACTGCAATGTCTAAGGTAATTGGGGGTTCAGTTTACCCATCCCCGAACTGACAACCCATAATGTAAGTTGTGCTGACTTGCCTGGTGTTCGGTAGCTCACCAAGTGCTTTCACATATATATATACTTGGTCAAAGCATTTCAAAAAGACAACAGAATAGCAGAGACGACATTGCTGCGTGGGTTAGAGATGCAGTTGTGAAATCCAATTCTAAGCTGAGTTTTAAAACAAAAATGTAGCCATATCACTTAAGAAAAACAAAAGTTTCGCTGGGCGTGGTGGCACACACTTGTAATCCCCGCACTTGGGAGGTGGAGACAGGAGGATCGCGCAGGTTCGAAGCCAGCAGCACTGGCTTAAGAGACCCTGTTTCCAAATAAAAAAAAGTATAAAAATAGGTCTGGGAGTGTTAACCGGAGGTAGAAGGGTTTCCAGGAACCCCAGTACCACCAAAAAAAAAAAAAAAAAAAAAAACCCAAAGGTTTCTATTAAGTGCTGTAAACATTTATTCTCCTTCCACCCCCAAATCTTTGTTTCTATATTGTTAACTGCAGAAGAACAAAAATCCTAGGGCCCACTTGACTTCCAATCTATGAGTTAGAGTCAGTCAAGGTCAGTTTGTTAAAGTACAAAGAAACACTGTGCTCTACTTTGGGCTGGCCAAGTGCCTTCTCATCAAGCTGGGTGCTGATTTTCACATGATAACCTCTGGGGCCAGCCAGCGGACCCTGGGGATGTGGCCCAGGGTGGAAAGTTTTCCTAGGAACGCAGCTCTCTCCAGATAGCAGGTGCCGTCAGTTCCTCCCACTGGGAGTAGACTCCTGTTTTCCTGCACCCTCCGCACTGGATGGCCTTCTCAGCAAAATGTTGGATTCTCTCTCGTAATGAGAGCAAGTTTTTGTTTTGTTTTTTTTGAGGGAGCAGGTAGACTTGAGCAAGGACGGGTGTGAATGGAGCTGAAGTTGAAGCTCTGAGCACGGGATGGAGAAAGAAAACAATACTGATTCTTGTTTTTACCCTTTTGGCATCATACTTGTCCTTTTAGAAAAATAAACTTATACACATCCAAAATTGTCAGCTCTAAGGCGGGCAGACGGAATTTTAGAAAGGGTTTCAGGTGACTCAGGGACACCCTGGGAGTTTCTCCCCAAGGGAGAAGATGAGCAAGGAAGCTGTGAAGGAGGGTCTCAGGGAGAGGGGGTGAAGCCAGAGGCAGTGTGGGCCTCTCCACCATGGCCGCTCGGGAGCGACGGTGCCCAGCGCGCCTCGCCTGCAGCCCTTCAGGATGTCTGTTGTGCAGCACCTTGTCTCTTGCCCTTGTTTCCACCAACTTCTGTCCACCTAAAATCCCAGACTAACCTTACGTGGAAAGACCTTCATCAGTGCAGTTAAGCTGATGTCACAGTAGGTTAGGATGGCCCTAAGCCCAGGACTGGTGTCTTCCTAAGAAGGCCATGGGCGCACAGAACGGGAGGAGATGGCTTGTGCAGACTGAAATGGAGCTAGGAGTGAAGTGTCTACAGTCAAAGAATCCAGGAAGTGCTGGCAACCCTGTGTGCTGGAGCTGGGAGGAGCAAGAAAGATTCTCCCTACACATCCAGAAGAAACTAGTCTTGCTAGCACCTTGATTTGGACTTTGAGCCTCCAGAACTCTGACACTGTACGATTCTGTTTTAAGCCACCCAGTCTGTGTGTTGCAGTAGCCCTAGGAAGGAATACATGGCGGTGTTTGGGGTTAGAGCTGGGACCCAGTTTTCTATGTAGATGCACCTGCCTCTTCTCCCTGGCCAGTGGGAATGGACAGGAGGGCTGTTAGCTTTCCATCACTGTAACAAACACTTGAGATAAGCAACTTATGGAGAAAGTTTAGCTGGGCGTGGTGGTGCATACCTGTAATGCAGGCTGAGACAGGAGATTCACAGGTTCAAGGGCAACCTCAGCAACTTAGACTCTGTTTTAAAATAAAAATGGGCTGGAAATGTGGCTCCGAGGCAGAATGCCCTGGGTTTAATAACCAGTACCACACATGCATATAAAGAGAAGGGTAGGGAGAGAATGAGTGAAAGAATTTTGGCTCATGGTTTTAAAGGTCCCACAATGGGTTGGTGCCATTGCTTTTGGGCCAATGACAAGACAGCTCGTCATGGTCTCGATGTGTGATGGAGCAGAGCGGTATAGCCAGGAAGCAAAGGGGAGGGGGGAGCGGCTGGCCTCAAGTCCCCTCCAGGGCACCTGTGGTGACCCAAAGCCTCCACTAGGCCTCTTAGAGGCTCTGCCACCTCTAGTGACAAGCCAGGACCAAGCCTTGAGCACGGGGGCCTTTGGGGGACAGTCTAGAACCAAATTACAGCAAGTCCCAGTAATGAATTGGGAGAAGGAGGTCTCTAGATGGCTGAGGCACAATGGAATCGGGGAAAAAGCTAAACTGTAGACTGGATATTGCTATTTTTGTCCAATAGATCAGTAGTTCTCAGCACGTGCTCTGTGGTCCAGCAGTACCTGGAAACTTGTTAGAAAGGCAACTGATAAGTCAGTGCAGTGGGACACACCTGTAATCCCAGTACTTGGGAACCTTAGGCAGGAAAATTACAGGTTCAAGGCCAGCCTCAGCAACTTGGGCCCTGCTTCAAAATAAAGTGCCTGGGGTGTAGCTCAGAGGTAGAATGCCCCTGGGTTCAGTCCCTACTACATCAGAAAACATAAAAGGGCAGTTGATTCCCAGGTGCTATCTTGACCTACTGCCACAGAAGCCCAGGGCAGGGCCCGTCAGTCTGTTCCTTTGAAGCCTCCAGGTATCTGATGCCCATTCACGGCGGGCACAGTCACTGGCACACAAAGCTTCCTGTTCCTCCAGCCTTGTACTGCCTGACAGATGTAAACAATGCCTGCTACCTTTACTGTGAGGTAACTTAATTTCACTCAAAGCATTTATTCTAGCCCACATCAGTAGAGGTCACCTCGCATGCAGGGCTCTGCCGAGAGCTAGGTAAGTCGGGTTGGAGGCTCGCAGAAGCATGAAAGCTCAGGCCTCCTCTTCTGTCCACCCTGAGCTCACCATGGATCTGTTGATTATCTAGACTGAGCCCCGTGAGTTCTTTTGCTTTAGCTTTCCCTGCCTCTTCCTATCTGGGGTTTCTGTTCCCTCATCTGTCCTAAAGCACTTTATATTTATTTCTATTTTAAGGTCTTAGTGGTTTTTTTCAAGTATTCAAACATTTATTCAAAGCTGCCTGCCACGTGCCAAGCCCTGGGGATCCGGGGGTGCACCAGAGAGATGAGGCCTAGTTACCATGAATCTTAGCGTCTATCCTGGAAGATGGGCAGGAAAAAAGGCAACCAAAACGTTGCAAGTAAAATCCGCCTGGAGGGTGCTGTGGAGGAGTCATTGAGGCTTGAGGACATCTGCTGGGTATGGTGGCCAGGAAAGGCCTCTCCAAGGAATATGAAGGAATTCAAGCCACCCAAAGAATGGGACGTGGGTTGCCAGCACTGGGAACTACGCATGCACACGGTCCTGGGCGCTGAGATGTGAACGCATTTGAACTGTTTAAGGGAGCAGGCGCGTGGCTGGAGCATGGTGAACGCAGGGAGCCAAGGCTCCACGATTGGTCCAGGTGCCGCGCCCTGAGTCCCCTGTTTACTAGAAGCCACTGGGGTGTGATGTGCACTGGCAGCAGTGTGCCGTGGCTTAGGTTTTAAGGTCCTGCTGATGGCCACATGGAGGCTGGGTTGAAGGGGGACAACGTGGTTGTGAGAGATGTTTGGGAGCCTTGTGCCTCTAGGTAAGAGTGTCCTGAGAGCCACAGTGGCCCCGGGCTAGGACAGGGATGCCAAGGGCTGTTGGGGGGGGAGGTTTCCTGGTGTGAGTTGGAGATGGAATTGATAGGACATGTAGGTGGGTTCGATGGTCTCTGCTATCACGGGGTGCATATCTAACTGGAAAAAGACAGCAGGTGGGAGGCTGCGGGTGTGGTTTGTGTGATAGATGGATTGGCCTTGACCCTCTTAGCCTGTGATTTGTGCCAAGTTGGTGCGTCCAGGAAGGCTTGCATTTGGAGGTAACTGCTTAACTAAGGCCTAAAGACAAATGGGAAGAAAGGAGATCTGGGAGGACCGGAGAGATTCGTGCAGATGAGAGGAACAGCAGGTGGAGACCAGAGCTGGGAGGACTCCTACAGATGGGAGGAGCAGCAGGTGGAGGCTAGGGCTGGGAGGACTCCTGTAGACAGGAGGAGCAGCAGGTAGAGGAGGCCAGGGCTGGGAGGACTCCTACAGATGGGAGGAGTAGAAGGTGTGAAGAGACCAGAGAGTGTCTATCTCTGGTCCAGATGGCAAATGGCGGCCACCTGGAGCACAGTGGTAATGGTGAAACGGGGGTTTCTTGAGAGAAAACCCCGGCGAGTTCTTGTCTACAGAGAGCGAAGAATGACACCCGCAGACCTCAGGAAGGGGAGTAAAAGGTTTATTGGAAGCAGCAGGGAATGGGGCAAGGGCGGCTGAACACCCCCAAAGGGGCTGGAACTCTGGGTCCAGCAGCTGCCTTCAGGACAATACTTAAGAGTAGCCCAAGCCGAATTGCCTTCAGGTGCAGGCTGCTTTCTTCCGGAGTCCACGCGATCTGCCAGAAGGGAATAGAGAAAAGTGGCCGAACACCCCATAGGGGCGGTCGGAACTCCGGGGTCACTACCCGAGTGTCGCCCGAGCCAAGTGCCCATCAGTTGCAAACTACTTTCTCCCAGAGTCCATGCGATCTGCCAGAAAAGAGGTACAGGTCACCCCTAGGGGCCTGGCCAGCCATGATGTCCAGCAGAGGCCTTCAGGTCACTACTCGAGAGTCGCCTGAGCCACGTGCCCTCAGATGCACTCTGCCTTCTCTCAGGGCCAACACGACCTGTGAGAGAGAGAGAACAGCTCCCCAAAAGGGGAGGGGTCCTGAGCGGGAAAGTCCCGCTTTGCCATCCGACTGGCCAGTGCCTGACCACTTGCAAGTCCGTTTGTGGTTAGGGTGACTTTTGGGATTCCAAGGAGAATTTGCATAGGGCATTTGCAAGTCCTTTGAAGGGTCTCCTTTCAGGAATGCCAGACTTGCTCGGTGGGTGATGGGTTTGTTGATTAGGAAACTCAGGATGGCTTTGTGAAGCTCTGGTCCTTCTTATCTCTGAGCCTTTGGAGTTTCAGGCATTTGTCGCCCCTCGGGAAACTCAGGAAATTAGCTGTTTTCTACCAAGGCCTTTTCCCTATCTGCCTATTTCCTTTCTATCTCCTCAATGGTGGTGAAATGAACAGCTTCAGCAGACACAGGGTGCAATTAAATGGATTAGGAGAGACTGGACCAGGAGGGCAGGGACAGGAAGGGATCAGGATTTCTGGTGTGTGGATAGACTAGATGGTGGTGCCATCCTGAGACAGGAGGAAGGTGTGACAAAAGGCAACATTAGGAGTTTAAGAAAATGCTACCTAGCAAAGTTGCACAACCTGATATGATCCTCATTGTCTAGTCCCCTAAATCTCATTGTGTGTGTGTGTGTGTGTGTGTGTGTGTGTGTGTGTGTGTGTGTGTGTTTACTGGGGAATGAACCCAAGTATGCTCTACTGCTGAGCTACGTCCTAGGCCATTTTAATATTTTTATTTTTAAATGGGGTCTTGCCAAGTTACCCAGGTTGGTCTTTAACTCGTAATCTTCCTGCCTCAACCTCCCAAGTTGCTCTCCAGACTCATGTCTGTATTCCTTTAACAGAGGGGTTTAGTAGCTTTGTGTGTGTGTGTGCAGCTCTGGAGATTGAGCCCAGGCCCTCGAACATGCTAGGCAGGAGTTCCCCACTGAAGATGCACACAAGAGGAGTTTCCTTATTTTCCCAAAGCAGAAAATGATGTTTGTGCTTAGAGGTCATCCTAAGTTGTGTACTTATTTCCAGCTTATATCGGCTAAAAATTCTAATATCTTTTAAGGTAAATGTCAAATATAGCAACTTCAGAAAAAGAATACCCCAATCAGGTTTTATTCATTTAATTTTAAGGATAATATAACTCCTTTTTATTAAGGAAAAAATTCTTGTGCTAGATCATTAGATTTTCCAAACAATTCCTGGTTCAACCCGCACAGATTTGCAACTAATTACCAGGTGCTGAGTTCTGAGGCCTCTCAACTGTGAGGGAGGATCTGTTCTCCAGGAGAAAAAAAGATGCCTTTGGGCAGCCGGATAATGGTGTGTTGTGGTAACTGAACCAGGACCCAGCGTGCGGGCGATTTGCTCTTGATCTGTGGTTCAGAGCAGCAAGGCTGGTGCGGTCTGCACACCACAAGCAGCAATCGCATCTTTCTCTGGTTTTCTTGGTGGTGTTTCATAATGATGGCGTGCTTATTGAATCTCACTCTATGAGCTTATGGAGCAGAGCAACAGAGATCGCTTGTCATTTTACAGCTGCCTTTTCCTGGGGGCATGGCTTAGGCAAGTTCCTGAATCTCCTTGAGCCTCATTTTTCACCTGTAAAGGGGGAGCTACTGTTGAACAATTGGATGTCTCGACTGCAGAGAGCAGATCTCATGCTCTCTGTAAAGCTTATCACAGTACCTGGAACTTAGTTTTCAGTAAATATCTCACGTGATAATTATATCTCAGATACTTGGATGGTTTACAGATTTAGTCAGGATTGCTATCTCCATATGAATGAGGGAACGGAACTTGAGAGAGTTAACTCTCCCCAAGTCCCAGCCAGCAGGGCTGGGGGCCTGCCCAACTGGAGATCATAGTCAACCCTTCTGCTCGGTTGCTTTTCTGTTTGTTTCTTTTCTTTTCTTTTTTTTTTTTTTTTTCAGTACTAGGAATTGAACCTAGGGCATTCTGCCTTAGCGTTACACCTCCAGCTCAATTTTTTATTTTGAAACAGGGCCTCACTGAGTTGCAGAGGGCCTCACTAAGTAGCTGAGGCCCCTGTCTCAGCCTCCCAAGTATTGGGATTGCATCGGTTGCTTTTTGAAACATGAGCTTTGATCTAAGCATGTTTTGTGACCTTCCTGCTTTGGGACCTGGGTGGTACTTCCTTCCATATGCACTGTCAGACACTTTTTCTGTCTGAGAGTCCATGCTGGTGTTCTGGTCACTTACCTGCCAGCCCGTTTGACCAAGGTCAAGCCCGTGGGAAGTTGGTACGTGTGAGGAGTGATGGGGCCAGATTTACTATTTTGCCTGGTCTGCTACAAACACAAGTGAGTAATTGGGGCCGGGCAGATTGGAAGCAGTGGGAACGAGATATTTCACTTCAGTCTTCAGTCTTCCTGTGAACAGTATTTCACAAAACTGGAAAGAATTTAGCTTGCAGAGCTTAGTCAAGAGGTGCGACGTTCATCCTGCGTAACTCTAGTTCTTTTCGAGCCAGGAAAATAGAACTCAAGACTGAAATATAAGGAAATGAATGAATAGGATTCGTGCAAGCTGGTGAAATCTGGCATAGAAAGGAATGTACATGGGGGTTCGGCTTCGATTTTATACTGTCGCAAATTGGCGCCAGCTGCCTGCATTTGTGACCATCTCCCGCGCTGCTATGAGCGTGAGTTGGACAGCGCGTCGCCTTGCCGTTTGGAATGCTGATGGACACTTTAGAAGTTTCTTTTTGTTTTCAAAGGGAAAAGATTGTGCAGTAAAGACCCAGAAAACAGAACTTTTATAAATGGCAATTAACAGGAGATGCCCAAGGGAGGAAGTCTCCAGTTTCTTTTTATAGCCCTGGCAGAAGGAATTGAGGTGACACTTTATTAGCATGGGCATCTCCCGCTTGCGCTGGGAGTACTTTCAGCCTTGTGTATGGTCAGAGCTGGCCGCTCCGTGGCCATTTGCCTTCAACCTCAGGGCCGGAGGATAAGAGCGTTTTGGTCCAGGGCTGCAGGGCCTCGTGTGCGCTGGTGTGGCGGGATCCCAGACCGTGCGGGGCACGTCTCCCCATGTTGCATGGCTTTCCTTCTGACTCAGTGTTGGTCTCAACAGTGTTCCTACAGGCTGCTCTTCTTGCTGGCATTTGGATGCCTCGCAGTGAGGGGGAACGGGCCGATGCCTCTGTCTGCTCCCGTGGTGCCCTTTCAGTCAGTCTGCCACACGAGGGTGCGCAGATTCCCCGGGAGCTGTCAGGGGGCCACCCGGACCCCCAGGAGAGCAGAGTCCATTCTGGTTCCAAACCAGGAACGCTGTCGGACTTTGGTGAGAAGCTCTCCCCGAGCGAGGCTCAGCCTGGGAAAGAGGAATGTGGGTTGTGAGGATGCGGTTGGAGGAGGGCCGGAGGGACTGGGGCCACCGAGAGCAGAGAGGCCTGCGCCCACGGACAGGCCTCGGAATTGCCCACCGCGGCTGGGCCAGCCCACTCGGGCGGACGGCGAGGGCCGCTTCGTGCACCTTGGAAGTAGGCGAGAGCTCGGCCCTGCACTCGGCTGGAACCGGCCCAGGGCTTCCCGGCTGCGGACAGGAGACCAGAGGCCTGAGGCGCTGACGCTGCTTTCCAGTATTTTACCTCTTCTAGAGCCAGCCCTGAGCACGCAGTGTTCGCTCTTGGTCTTCCCACCCTAGCCACCTCTAAGGGAGTAAATTTCTGTGGCACAAACTAGCTCACAGTCAGCTCTCATCATGCACAGTGGTTTGTTTTATAAATTTGATGCAAACGCTGAGCTAGTGAATGCAAGCCCCGGCTCGGCTCCGAGGGAGTTCACATTCCTGCGAGCCTCCGGCCACAGCAGTTTCATCGTCCCAGTGCTGTGACCTTGTTTTCTGTGCGTTTCTGCTTACAGGTATTACTGTTGTTGATATTTATTATTATTATTATTATTATTATTATTATTATTATTATTTGTTGTTGTTGTTGTTGTTGTTGTGTGTGGTACTGGGGATTGAACTCAGGGGCTTTTTACCTCTGAGCTACACTCACAGCCCAACTTCATTTTTTATGTTAAAACAAGATCTCACTAAGTTGCTGAGGCTGGTCTTGAACCTCTGATCCTCCTGTGTCAGCCTCCCAGGTTCTAGGATTACAGCTACTGTATTTACTATGCACCGGCCCGTGAGTGACCTCTCCACCAATGGTGCTGAACTCCTGCCTGGACAAAGCTGCTCTCATATGTTTGGTGCCTGAAGCGCAGTTTCTTGGGCTGAGGAACACGAGACCGCACTTCAGCATCATGCTGTTATTTATTTATTTATTTATTTATTTATTTATTTATTTATGTGTGGTCCTTGAACCCAGGGGCTTTTCTACCTCCGAGCTACACCCCCTGCCCTATTTTTTATTCTTTATTTGAAACAGGATCTCATTAAGTTGCTGAGAGCCTCACTCAGTAGCTGAGGCTGGCTTCGAACCTGCGCGATCCTCCTGTCTCAGCCTCCCAAGCGCGGGGATTACAAGCCTGCGCCACCACACTGGCACCATCATGCTTTTAAGTGGTGAAATTGCCAACAAAACGTGCAGACGTGCAAACAACATGGTACAAAGTGAGTCTGAGCTGAAGCACGAGGCAGCGGTGTCGCCTTGCTCACTGTAGGTGGGCGTGTGCGTATTCTCACCACTCCGCCCCACGTGTGTGCAGGCCTGTGAAGGACACTGAACAGCGCTGTGGGTGTTGCTTTAGGAGTTACAAATAAGTTGGAGCAAGCAGGCAAATTTGCAATATAGAATCCACTAATGAGGGCCCGGTGTATTTCATTCAGGCATGCATTCTATGCTGTACCCCTGGGCTGAGAAGAGCTGGATTCATCCTCTTCTCTCAAAGGAAGGTGATTCGAGGCACCAGGTCACAGCGGAAAATGAGTGGGTGCAGACCTCCTGGCTCTGACTGCTTTCCCTCCCATGATGCTGTTGTCTGCGGGGTCCATGATAGGCTGAGTGCCTTGAATGAAGGACTGCAGGTGCTGGCATCATTTTTTTTTTTTTTTGGTACTATGGATGGAACCCAGGGGCATTGTTCCTATGAGCTACACCCCTAGCCCTATTTTTTAGTCTTTTTATTTTTTGAAACAGGGTCTTACTGAGTTGCGAAGGGCCTCACTAAGCAGCTGAGGCCATCCTCTGGTCTTCACCTCCTGAATGCTGGGATTACAAGCTTGTACCACCACACCCAGCCTGGCATTATATTTTAATGCCACTGAAAAATTATATTCTTCCAGCCACGTGTGATTATGCATACTTATATCCCCGATATTTAGGAGGTTGAGCCAAGAGGATCACAGTTCAAAACAGGCACAGTAACTTAGACCTTGTTTCAAAATGTAAAAGTAAGCCAAGTGTGGTGTACATACCTGTAGTTCCAGTACTGGGAAGGGTGAGATGGGAGGATTGCAGGTTTGAGGCCAGCCTCAGCAACTTAGGCCCACAGCAACTTAGACTCTATATCAAAGTGTAGGTCTGGGGGGTGTAGCTTAGATTTAGAATGCCCCTAGATTTGATCCCCAGTACCAAAAAGAGGGTGCTAGAAGTATAGCTTAGAGGTAGAAGACCCTTGGGTTCAATTCTCAGTACCACATACACACATATAAAATTGTCTTCTTCCTATTTTTATATGATTTGATTAGACCAAAAGTAGTATTTCCTTGTGCTGAAGAGCATGGATCTGGAGCCAGACTTACTGTTCTGCATCCTGGCTTCACTGTTCCCTACCTGTGCACTTTGGGCAATTCAGAAATAAAACCTTTCTGATGCTTGGCTCCCTTATTTGCAAAGTAAAGATAGCAATAAATCCAAGGGTGAAGCTACTGTGTAACTCCAGTGAATTAATTCGGATTCTGCGCTGAGGCCCATGAGGCACCCTGAAGGCCCTTTGGTCTTCCGCCCCCAGGATCATGTGCTGTGTTTAGTGCTCAGGAAAAGCACGTCGAGGTCGTCAACCTCAGCTCCAAATACTTGAGGGAAATGGTGGTGTATGGCTATAATCACACAGCCGAGAGCCAAGAAGGGATTTTGTAATTTTCCAGACCTTATAATCTGTTTGGGTTACATAGTATGGACTTGGAAAATCTGTTTTATTTATCCAGTTTGACAGTCAGCTGTCAGCAGATTCAACATGTCGGTTTTGGGAGTGAACAGCTAGCCAATCAGATGAGTAGATAGTAGCGGGCACCTGCTGGATCTAATATTCTCTGCCTCCAGTGTGTGAAGATCTAAAGCGACAGGCGGTAAGAACAGAGCGTGTCGATGATTACCATGGAAGGAGCACATTTCCACGGTACTCCCAACCCCCATCTTTATGGCTACTATGGACAGTCTATCTAAACCTGCCAGTTTCCCGTCCCTTCCTTCTGCTACCCAGCGTCTGCTTGGTGAAAGGCAGCTGCATGTCCCCCAGGGATGGGAGGAGGAAGCCACCCCACGTGCAGGGCCTTGGGGCGGAATCTGCCCTGCAGACTTCTCTCAGGCAACCAGTCCATCCACCTGGTGGAATGCCTTTCAAGTCACCAAGAGAAGATAATTACAAAGCACAGTTACTTTCCACATGTATACTAACTGTGCCTTAGTGATTTGGGAAGTGGGTGGTTTTTCCTTCTCTTTGGGAGCCCTGCTTTCTGCATGTCTTCCTCCATTGACCCTCCTCACTGTTGAGTTGCACAAAATTAATCCTTTGGGAATGTTTTAGAGACCAGTACAGAGGACCTTCCACAGTGAGAACAGCTTAGGAATTTCTTCCTAGACTCCTGGTCTCTGCACCTTCCATTCCTAGAAACCAAGAGGGAGCTTTCTGTTATTTTTACAAAACGGCAGACCTACCTAAGATCCTATTTGCCCTCTTCTCTACTATTAAACTTTGCTTTGCCTAAACTGCAGTAATAATGTGCTTGCTGAAGCAAGGTTTTTAGAACACTATTTCCTTGAGAGAAAAGGGTACGTTTCCTCTAAGCCGATATTTTGTGACACGTATTAAGTGGACCTTGTACCCTAGGAAGTTTCTTTTCTCCTGTGTATACTTTTATCAGCATACAAGTGATTCTTTCTTCTGTGGGTGTTGATTCTGCCCTGGGCGACGGTGGGAGATGCGCTTCTAAATAGATTCCAGTCAGATGATCCCGACTGTGTGAGCTTATAAAAGGCATCTGTTTAAGTTTAAAAATAAATAATTAACACACACGCCTAGACAAAGGGTCGTTGCTCCTATCAAGATTAAAATTAGTCTGCAGTTGTGGACAGGCACTTTGTATTTGTCTCAAAAGAATCTTTCATTTCACCTAATGATAAAATTTTAGGTAAAGAAAACAGTAAAGCTTTCATTTATTCCTTTTTTTTTAATGCATTGGCAATTAAATAGGATATACTTTCGTAGCCCCAGGACTCTTTTTAATCTCTCTGGAGAATTATAAGGCAACTTTTCCTTGGCTACTTAGAAATTTCCTAAGTAAGATTAGCCCACGCAAGGACTTTTGAGAAGATGTTGATTTTCAAATAGTTTTTTCTTTTTTTGGTAGTTGTAGATTACACTTAATCGGCTTAGGTCTACCTTTTCAGAAAAAAAAAAATTACTTAGCATCCCCTGCCTGGGTGTTTGGTCTGCACCCTTATTTTTATTCAATACCTCAAGGTGCACTGGAACCTGCTACTGCACCTGGATTGGCCCAGCACCTTGGGGGCGGGGCGTGGTAGCCCAACCTTAGGAGTCTGTGCTAGATGGTTTGTTACTAGACTCTCGGCTTCAGAAATAGAAAAGACAAGGGAAAGCTGCCTTACAGGATGCTCCCCCACACTCGTCCTGGGCGAGTGAGGGTGCAGAGCAGGAGCGTGGCTGCCGCGGTAGCCCTGTGGTGTGGCCTCTTCCTGGAGGGTCTTCAAGCATGTCCACTGTCTGAAGTCATCACGGTAGAAGGCCAGGTGTGAGGGAAGGCACCCGGTCATTCCCCCAACCACCAGCCGATGTGCTTTGTAGGGCTGTGTGTCCTGTCACCTGTGGCTGGATGCGGTGCTGTGCGCGTGTGGCCCCAGCTACTTGGGGGGCAAAGGCAGGAACACTGCTTGAGCCCAGGAGTCTAGGGTCAGCTTGGGCAATGTAGCGAGATCCTGCCCTGCCACAAAAGTTAAAACTGACCTATGTATGATAAGTCTCATTTTTACCAGACATTGTGGCGCACGCTTGTAATCCCAGCATTTGGGAGGCCGAGAAGGAAGATCGCGGTCCTCCAACAGCCTCAGCTACTACTTAGACCCTTTGCAACTCAGTGAGACTCTGTTTCAAAATAAAGAATAAAATAGCACTGGGGTGTAGCTCAGAAGCAGAATGCCCCTGAGTTCCATCCCTAGTGTCCCCAAAATACATGTGTGTGTGTATTGTTTACAAAATGTAAGAATCGTTCCAGATAGTGGTGCACACATGTAATCCCAGTTCTGAGAGGCTGAGACAGGAGGACATGGGTTTGAGGATAGCCTATGTCCTCAGCAACTTAGTAAGATTTTCTGCAGCCTAGTGAGACCTTACTTCAAAACAAAAATAAAAAGGGCCAGGGGTATAGCTCTGAGTTAGAATGGCCCTGGTTCAGTCCCCAGTACCAAAAAAGAAAATGTAAAAACCAACAGTGGTAACTCTGACTTTGTCATATCTTGTCTATTTTCTCCTAAAATGCTTTACTGCCACCTTTGGGGTGCTGTTTCCCAGGAAAGTTGTGCCTAAGTTACAGTTCTGTTAAAAAATGAAGGTCAATTAAATCAGTCAGATATGCACAGTCCCATCCCCGCTCAGTTTTGGTGCGCTCACCCCTAAGGTGGACTCTGTCTCCATCCAGCCACTCAGCTGTCTGGTATTTCTTTAACCCCCACTGTGCCAAGCACTCTTCCTGGGCACACAAGATGAACCCCAGCTCTGCCCTCATGGAGTTGGTGGGCGAACGTGTACGTGTCTGTGTATATGTACACCTATTTGTAAAGCGGGATCAGGCTTTACACATATTCTTTGAGTTGTCTTTTTTTGCTTAAGTCATGACTTGGCTTCTTGAGATCTCTGAGCTGGCGCAGCCCCCAGGGAGCTGATTTCACTGGGAGCTTCAGGGAGGCTGTTTGGCTGGTGATGTTTGTGCAGTCCCTGAGAGTGCTTCATGGAGATTTAAGGAAGGTATACTGATGCACAGGCGCCTGGAGCTTCTAAGCAAGGAGGTGTTAGAATCAGGGAGAGGGGCCATCAGTATATAGATGATGTTACAGGCAGGGGTAGGGATGGACTCACCAAGGGAGAGGTGTAGAGAGAAGACAGAAGCTCCAGCCTCAGATGGTCTCCCATATCGAGAAGTCAAGGAGACAGGGTAGCCAAGACGTGTAGCAGAGCCAGGTGTCTTGTGCTGTCACTGTTGGGGGGGGGGAGGACAGGAGGGTAATGGAAGAGAGGAGAGGGAGAGACGAACACAGGCTAACCTTTGGGGCTGTGGAGAGGGAGCGGTGCAGACATCGCAGGTGAAGGGGTGTCATGAAGCGCCTACCTGAGGCTAGCAAGTGTGCATTCCTAGTGATACCAAGCCATTGGACTGTGTGCTCACCTAACACGAGAAGCAGGTTATGGTCATTGAGAGCAGGAGTCCCTGCATGGAGGAACAGGTACGTCTCCAGCTACCTTTTGCTATATAATGCTATACTAGTATGTATTTGTTTTGCTTACTATTATTTATGCTCACTCATGTTTACTTTCTTTAACAAAATTGAAAAGCAAGAACTTGCCGGGCGTGGTGGCGCACGCTTGTAAATAAATCCCCACGTTTGGGAGGCTGAGACAGAAGGATGGCACAGGTTCGAAGTCAACCTCAGCTACTTAGTGAGGCTCTGAGTAACTTAGTGAGACCCCATTTCCAAATAAAATATAAAAATAGGTCTGGGAGTGTAGCCCAGAGGTAGAAGAAAGAAAAAAAAAAGAAAAGAAAAGAAAAACAAGAATTTACGAATATTAACATATGTAATCTGTGTCCTGTAGGGTTGGTCCCATTATCCACGTTTTACTGAGGGGAAAACGCAGGCCCAGAGAGCTTACTGAGCTCATGTGAAATCCCCGTGCAGTTGGTGACGTTGATTCTGGGGTCTGGGTTCTTGCCCTCTGTGACTTGCTGGCCTGGGTTCTATTCAGTGTCGTGGTCTTAATCACTTTCGTAAGGCGGTGGATTTGTTTCAGAAACCTAATGCAGTCTGAAACACAACTTTCCCCTGAAGTATCTCAGAGCTCTTTTATCTCAAACCACCCAGAAACAGCACCAGGGGCTAACTTTGCTTTGCAAGTTGGATTGGGCTGACTCTAGCCCGCAGAGTGAGCCTCCTGTGCAAACAGATTCTTGTCTGGCCCCTTCTCGAGGTCCACGCTGGCCAATGCCCCTCACCACCACGACGCCTCACCTTGATGCTGCCCTCTAGGGCCCCACTGTCATTCTTAGGTAGGACACTACACAGGTACTGGTGTCTGTGCTCTGTAGTGTATTAGAAAATACATTCTAAACATCTGGGACCATGTTGCCAATTGTTCAAGCAGGAAAGATTCTTTTTTGTGTTAAGTTTAACTCAAGGCCAGGCTTCTGCTGAAAGGTGTATAATACCAAGAGAGGTTTCTGTGTTTCAGAAATTTCTCCATACATTCACAAATCAAACTGAGCACAGGGCAAACACCACCATGCTAAAGCCTTTTTTCTTGGGGGACTGGATAATTTAAACATTTTATTATGATAGAAATATATTAAACTGTACGTCCATTCTTCAGTATTTTGATCTTACAAAATGAAATTCTGCACCCACTAAGCAGTTCCCCTTATTTCACTCAGCCTAATGCATTAAGGTCCACCCATGTGCTAGCATGCGCCAGAATCCCCATCCTGTTTAGTACTATTACGTTGCAGTATAGACCACCCTTTGACATCTGCTCATTCATCAGTGGACACCGGGTTGCTTTCTGTCTTCTGCCTGTCGGTGACACTGCTGTAGATGTGTGTGTGTCCTGATAAAGTGTTTGCTCTTTTCCCCACTTGTGTAGAAGCAACATCGCATACACATGGTCGAGTTGCAAAGGGAAGGTGGAGGCTGGTTTGAATACAGTGATTCCTCCATGATGCCCAAAAATTTACACTTCAAGGGAAATGAGTAATGTTTTTGTCTGTTGGAAAGCAGCATTTCTAGGAAGTTTCTATGTGCGTAAGCAACCAAGAGGTTATTTATTTTTAGTATTAGTCTTTTATCCTTTTTTCTCGCTCTTCTACCCATTACGTTCAATACTGTTGCTAATTGGTTCTTTACTACTACGTGGAATACCATAATAGTAAACAAACACACACACACACACACACACACACACACACACACGTGTATCTGGGTAGAATATGAATACATCAGTTTTTAAAATTATTTACTTTTAGCCAGGCATAGTGGCGCACGCTTGTAATCTCTGCTCTTGGGAGGCGGAGACAGGAGGATCGGGCAGGTTCGAGGCCAGCCACTCTGGCTTAAGAGACCCTGTTTCCAAATAAAAATATAACAAAAATAGGTCTGGGAGTGTAGCCCAGAAGTAGAAGGGCTTCCAGGAACCCCAGTACCACCAAAAAAAAAAAAAAAAAAAAAAAAAAAAAAACTATTTACTTTTATTCTGATAAACAAAATTTCAGGAAAAAAACTCAAATTGTCCATAAACCTACCAATCAGAGAAGACCATTCGATATTTTAATATAGAACATGTGCACATGAGGATGGGTTAGGTTGTCAGGTATGTGTGTGTGTGTGTGTGTGTGTGTGTGTGTGTTCACTAGGGATTGAACCCAGAGGCATTCAACCTCTGAGCTATACCCCCCAGCTGTAATTTTTTTGAAATGGGGTCTCACTATGTTGCTGAAGGTCTTGGCTAAGTTGTTGAGGCTGGCCTTGAACCTGCAATTCTCCTGCTTTAACCTCCAAAGTACTGGAGTTATAGGCATGCACCATTATGCCTGGCTATACGTGTATATTTGATTAAAAAAAATTGAAGCCAGGCATGGTGGCACATGCTTGTAATCCCAACATTTGGGACGCTGAGGCAGGAAGATTGCAGTTTGTGGCCAGCCTTCGCCCGTTGCAATTCTGCGAGACCATGTTTCAAAATAAAGAATAAAAAATAGGGCTGGGGTGTAGCTCGGAGGTAGAATGCCCCTGGGTTCCATCTCCAGTACTGCAACAAAAAAAAAAAAAAATGGAGAGACCAGTCTGCATGTATTTCTTTGGTAAGCTCCCTTTTTTCGCTGACCAGTACATTGTGATTACCCTCCCATGTCCTTCAGCCCCGCTTTGTGCATGGCTGTGAGTCGCTGCACAGCACGCCATGCTAAGATCATACTGAGTTCTCGGGTTGCTCTTGGTCAGAAGTTGGGATGCGCTGAAGTGTCTGTTCTGTGTGATTTTTCTGCTGAAAGTCTTCATGGAGTAGGAGGGGTGTCCCTGGGAATAGAAGCTGGCTCGAAGGATTTAGCCAGGCGCGGGGAAGCTGGAAATAGAAACCAGATCACTCACTCACTGCCTTTTGTGCCTGATTCACCTGATAAAACTAGTCAAGATCATTATCAGCGGAAGTTATTTCCCCTAATATCCTAGGAGTATGCTTCAATAGTTTTATGTTTGCTTAATGGTAATTTCAGTGCTGCATTTTTTTAATTAAAAAAAGAAATGAACACTTCCTAGGCTTCCTTAGGATGCTTTTGCCTCTTCCTCCTGCATGGCTGGAACTGGTACAACCACTTCACAGTCCAGTCCTGAGAAGGGCCTGGACTGTCCTCCAGGACTGTCCCTGGGGCTGTCCTCCCTGGAGGATCAGCAAGTCCCTATGGCCCAGGGGTGGGCTGATGTTTTCAAAAGCTATTTGGAAATTTTCTGTGTGTTTTATTTGCCAGATGCCTCTTTTCACAGTTTTATTAGCTCGTTCAAAATATTCTTCCAAAGGCCTTACAAGAGGCCGTCATAGGGAAGGTATGTTTTTTAGATTCTCTCGATTTGTGTAGTGTTAATTTGGTGCGATTATTTTAGGGTCTTGAGGTGTGCCGAGTATTTTGGTTTGTTCGGTCATTCATTGTATACCTAATATGATCCAACCCTGGGCCTGGGGGACCCTGAGAAAGCTAGACCGGAAAACCCACCGGGCCTGTGCAGGGCTGCAGTGGAGGGATGGATTCCCAGGAAGTTGGGCTGGGCAGGGAGGAGGGAGGAAGGTAGAGGGGCATTTGAAGCCAGGGCTTGCTGGAACCCACAGGTATTCCCTTGGGGACTGAAATTGGGGCAGGCAGGAGTCGAGCCCTCAGTCCCTTCCCACACCTAACAGCAACAGGCAGGGTCCTGTCAACAGCACGGGGCTGAGCTGACAGCTCTTGCAAAGGACTGGGTGGTGCAGCTCCCTGGGCCCTGGGGCCCTGCTCCCTTCACACCAAGTTTGCTCAGGGCCACACCAGAGCGACACATGCCCTAGAGGTGGGACCAATGCCAGTATGCCCTCTCTGAGTGAAGAAACCAGGTGTGGGATTTTCACACCTATGTTCACGGGAGCATTACTCACCTTGCCAAAATTGTGGGAGCACACCCAGTGTCCACTGAAGAATGGACGGATAACCAAGATGAGGTCCGCGCAAGCCTGGGTGATCACTGAGCCTTAAGAAGCTGATAGCACGTATGTGCTCCATGGACATTTTACTCAGTGATCCGAGCAGTCTCAGAAGGTCAGAGGCCGTACGATCCCACTCGTTGAGGTGCGTGGGGTGGTCAGATTCACAGATGGCAAGGCTGCCGGGGCCCGGGGGGAGTGCTCAGGCAAGTCAGTGCCTGGGACAGTTTGGAAATAGGAAAAAGTTCTAGAAGTTCTAGAAGGGTGGTGGTAATGATGGAAATACATGTAATGCCAATGAACACCACACTTAAAACACAGTTAAATGACAACTTTGACATATATATTTTACTATGATAAATCTGGACTTAGAGCAGTGCGTCCCAGCCAGGCCCACAATGGAGGCCAGAAGATGTCTCGGGAGACACCTGGCCTGTTCTCCCTCCCAGGTCTGCCGGGGCCTTTTGTACTGAGGCTTCCTTGGTAGAGTTCTCCCCAGCAGAATTTTTAGGTATGCAGGATACATTATCACCACTAGACCCCAGTCACCTAACACCTGATTTAATGAAAAAGCACATTAAATATGTAATCTCAGACCTCTTGCAAAGAAGCCTCTGCTCTTTCAGAAAAGCAAAGTTCTCTCTGGTGTTGATGGTGCCTTAGAACTCCCAGAGCAGAGCCCCCACCTGACCCAGGATCCAAGGTTTTAATTCTTAAAACTCAAGTCATTCCTTCTCAGTTGGTTTTCTTCTTTTCTTTGGCAAAAATAACTTTCATTTGAAAATAAACTTTGAAGTCTTTTAAAGCTTAAAAGAAGAAGCTAAAAGCTTTCCTCCCCCTCATCCCTCCAAAGGGGCAAAAACAGAAAAAGCATCACTCCTTTTGAAACAAACTTCAGAATTTAAAGGACTGGGAGACAGATTCCCTGTGCAGGAAGGGACAGGTACTCCAGGGGCTTATTTATTTTATTTTATTTTATTTTATTTTATTTTACTTTTTTTTGGTGGTACTGGGGTTCCTGGAAGCCCTTCTACCTCTGGGCTACACTCCCAGACCTATTTTATATTTTTGAAACAGGGTCTCTTTCGCCAGCGCGGCTGGCTTAGAAACTGCGTGATCCTCCTGTCTCCGCCTCCCAAGCGCTGGGATTACAAGCGTGCGCCACCACGCCCGGCTCCTCCAGGGGCTTAAAGGAGTGTGTAACCTACAGAGACTTCCAGGCTTCTTTGAAATCCAAATGTTTGAGGAGATGCAAATGCTATCACCCTCATCTGATCATTATACCTTGTGTGTGTATATATATGTATGTGTATATATATTAAATTATTGCACCATCCCTCATAAGTATGCATAAATATAAAATTATGTGTTGTTAAAAAAAAACAACCTGGTGGTGCCCCCTGATGGCAGCCAGCTCCTCGGTGGGATGAAAGACAGCGGGGAGTAGGTGTCTTGCCTAGACATGATGGTGGCTGTGGGCTGCAGGCTGGCCCCCCGTGTGGCAGACCGCTGAGAGCCAGCTGTGGGAGGGGCAGCCTTCCCGTGTGGGAGGGGGGATGGCCAAGCAGCCCCCTCGCTCTGAAGACAGCCCCACCTCTTCCTCCACTCAGTGAGCTGCTAGCTCAGGAAGGTCTCTGCACGAATGTGCTCCTATGAAAGTGGGGCCACAGACTTATTCCCATCCACCGTCTCTTGGCTCTGAGGCCTTGGGCAAGTTACATACCATGTTGCAGCCTCAGTTTGTCCATCTGCAAAAGGAATAGTACTCATGTTACAGGTGCTGTGAGAATCTAACAAAGAGACCTGTAAAGCTCTTAGTAGAGTACTTGGTGCAAAGTGTGCCCCAAATAAAATGTAAGCTTGTAACTCGGGCCTGTCTGTTTTTGATGTGTTCCGATGTCCAAGACCCTTTGTACCTTGTGAAGAAAACCCCTAACCACACACAGCCTGAAGTCGTGCATGTCCCGCATCTGGCCTGTGGAGGATCTGGTGGGCAGAGCTGCTTCTGAGCTTTACCTCTTTCTGAGTTCTCAGACCACAGGTATCTGGCAGCACATAGATGTACCTTAGTCCATTTATGCCCTTATGCTTTTTATTGCTCTGATAGCAGAAGCCAGACTGCTGGGGTTTTATGAACCCAGGAAAATGGCCTCTTGATGATTATAAGGCATTAAATCTCAGAGCCAGTTTAATAGGCACAGGTCAGCATCAGCGTGAGCTTTGCAAGTCCTGACGCCTGACAGCTTCCGTTTCAAAGGACATTGTGAAAGTGCAGACTGATCCCGGAGAAGGACTAGCTAACCGGAGGGCTGCTGTGCCTTAGGAGGTTAAGATTGCTCTTTCCCATGGTTTTGGCTGCAAAGGAGAGAGTTGTTTTTGCCCCTCACTAAGTGGCTGACGCTGTTCGCGAACCGCGATCCTCCAGGTCTCAGCTGGGATTACAAGCGTGTGACACCATGCCCGGCTGAGAGTGGTATTTTTTAATACCCATTTTTTAAAGGAGGCCTTCATTTCTACTTCAGTGTTGCTTTGTCTTCTCGGCCTTTTGCCAGATCCCTGCTACTTACAGAAACCCTAGAGCCTGGGCCTGATCCCATAAAACAGGGACTCGGTCACCCACCTGCCACCTGTGCCCTCATTGGAACTTGAGCTCCCCATGACTCCACCAGCTGAGCAGGCCAGCACTTGAAGCTCTGGCCTGAGGCTACTGACCAAAGTCTTAAAGTTTCCTGAAATTGTTTGTTCCAGCTCCATACTAGTTTGTGAGCTACCTAGAGCAGACACTAGCCTTACATTTCTTGATACTTTGTTTCCTGTCTCTGTGGATTTGCCTTTTCTGGACATTTCAGATAAATGGCACCATATGCTGTGTGGCTTCTGTGACGGGCTCTGGCTCAGCATCAGTGACGGAGATGACGGTGATAACCAAGTCGTGGTGCCGGGGTTCGAGTGGTTCGCTGTGTGGGAGCCTGCTCCTCTCCACTCTGTCGCCACCTCTTGGGGTGCTTTTGCATTACAACCGTGGTTTTTCTTGGGATCATTTGGTCTGTTGTACAAAGGAGGGCACACAAATACACACTTTAAATCTGATTTCAGGTTTCACAGAACCCCTTGGGGGCTCAAGGGCCCCGATTAAAGATCTGGCCTTAAAGAATGGCATAAACACTCTTAGGGGAAAAGAAATGGTAGCTGATTGCATTTATTTTAACCTATTGCTTTCTAAAAAATATGGTTGAAAATAGTGTATCTCACACCCTCCCTAGTTGCTAATATGTTATTCCCACAGTAAACTGTTGTATCCCACCAAAGCCCTGGCATGAAGCAGCCTTTTGGACCTCTTGGGTTGGCTTTTGGGTCCAATAAGCATGGAATCCACACTACTGACTATTTGTATGGCTTTGGGCACCACTCTCTTGCTGCAGATTCACGTGGAAGCCTGGCAATTAGAACTGGTTGCTAATTATGTACATAGGGAGGCAGATGCACTTAAATATATCTTCAAAAGGCTCTGAGCGAGCTGTTAAAAAATTAAACCACTTTGCAGATGCTGACAGAGCAGCCTGGATGGTGTATTGGCTTCCCTCTTTGATGACTGAGGGTGCTCACTGGTACCTCTTCTGAAAAGCAGAGCAGCCAGCCTTTTTTAGGAAAGGGAATGATTTGCAAGGATGTTTTCCACCAGAGGCCAGGAAGTCGGAGGGGTAGTCTCAAGGATGCAGAGGGAGGCTTAAGTGTGGACGCCTCAACAGGTGCTTGAGGCAATGTGGGCAGGGTGTCTGTTGCAAAGGAGATCCGCACAGCCTGTGGGCAATGCTGCAGAATCTGCTTAAGTCGAGAGCTGGCCCGTCCACTGCTTTCACTTCTATCTTGAAGCCTGCTACTAAGAGCTGCAAACAGCAGCCAGGGGAGCAGTTCAGCCTGCAGCAGAAGGAAAGGGACAGGCTCTGCAGTGAGATCGCCCAGTCCCCATCCTTGTTCTGTTCTTCACCTCCCAGCTCTGACCTGTGTGAGCCATCAGTCACACCCATAGTTTTCCAAGTACATCGTCTGGAGCCCTGAGGATCTCAGCTGGGGCTTTAGCAGTTCCACAAGTGCTTGATGCCGTTTCTCTCTCTATTTTTTCCTATATATACTTTTCTCTATACATAGATTTTATATATCATATGTAAGTATTTAACAGCTTTATTGAGATACAGTCCACAGGCAATCTGTTTCAAGTGGTTTTTAATCACAAAGTTGTACAACCATAACCACTGTCTAATTTTAGGGCGTTTTAATCTCCCCATAAAGAAGCCCCGTGATCACTGGTGGTCACTACCTGTTTCCCATGCCCCCGCTCCCACCCCCTGCACCCATGGTACTTCTGTCTCTATGGCTTTGCCTTTTCTGGATGCTTCAGATAAACGGAGTGGAATGCTGTGCGGTCTCCTGTGCCTGGCTCTTTGGCGTGGCGTGGTGTTTTCAAGGTTCACGCCGTGGCAGGTATCGGGGCTTTATTCCTCTTCTGGTTGGATAATATTGCGTCTTATTCATGCATTCCTCAGCTGGCAGACATTGGGGTTTTCCCTTCTGTGCCGTAGTGATTGGTGCTGGTATGAATGTTCTTGTGTGTTCGTGTGGACATAGGCTTGCGTTTTTCTTGCATTATGTTTAGGAATGAAATTGTTGGTCATATGAGGTAACTTTAACATTTTGAGGTATTTATATGTGCACATGTGTTATACATATGAAATACACATATAGGTATATACAAAGCTCTAAAAACTAGTAAAATATATAGTATTCTGTAGCAAAGCCTAACACACCATTGACCTTTGCATTAATCAATTAACTGTGTACTAATTAAATCATCCTGTCAAATAAGTAGATTTTGTGCAATTAAGCTTTACCGGCCCAACTGAATTGGGTCCTGCGATGTTTAAAAATGGTCCCCATAGGCACCTACTTATCTCTATCCATGGGGATCATAACACTTCTGTACAACCAGGACTAAAATTAAAAAATTAGATGCTGAAACTGAACCTAGACTGGAGTGCCGTCCGTACCTTCTGGTTTCATCCTTGTTTAATCATCCAAGCAGCTTCGCTGCTCTAATAGTGACCAAGTTACTAGTAAATATCCACGCCTAAATTTGGGACATTTGGAATTGTCCTGGTCTGTTTTGTATTTGGAAGTTTGGTATGAGATTGTTTGGGGAAAGCAGTTGTCCGTGTAAGGATCTGTGTGAGAAGTGTCCTGGGTGGCCTGTGACGTCCTGTCTCATCACCCCGAGCTTTTCCCCCATTCCTGATGTGGCCTGAGCTTCTGCTTTCATGAGGACCTTCAAAGAGCGATGTTCAGCTGAGTCCCTGGGACCATGTACTTCCATCCTTCCCTCCCGGGCCAGATGTGCTGGGGAGTCATTCATGCTGTGCGTACGGACTCGTTGAACTTCTGTTTGCCAGGTCTTGTGCTAGTCGTTGAAGGGGCTTCCAAGAAGGAAAGGCAGTTACCTGTTCCCAAGGTACTACAGTTAGAGCGGAGGCAAATTAGTATAAAATAACAAGGTCATCTAACTTACAAGTACTTATGTATTAATAATCTCAAAGTGGTAAATAAACTAGATGTTGTCGGAATTCAGAAAATGTCAGGGCTGGCTTCACAGAGCAGGTGACCCAATGTGTCTTGGAATGAGGGAGGGCGCTGGTGGGTGGAAGAGGGAAGGTGCTGCCTGTTCTGTTTTCTTTTGAGCTGGGATTTAGTCCCCCAGGTATTCCTTACCCCTGTATCCTCTTATTAGGCCCTGGGTCTGCTGTGCCCAGCCCCCCTGCATCTTTCGATGAAGGGAATTAACACAGGTGGCCAAGGAGAAATCGGCACTTCGGAAAGGCACCCGAAGGAATCAGATAATTCAGGCCCCTTGGTAGGAAATAGTAAAGATGAGGAAAAGGTATCAATCTTTGTTTCTATAAACTGCTGTTCAGTGTGGACCACAGTTAATCTGAAAGACTCCCAGAAAATAAAGATTTACGAAGCTCTGTCAATCTCCAATTCGCTATAAATAATCACCTGCTGTTCCCAAGCTGTCAAAATCCATTTCAGCCGAAGGCCCTTCAGAACAGCGAAAGGTCAGGCTGGAAACCAACGGAGAGTCTCAGGGGAGCATTTACAGCCTGTGTCCTTACCAGGAGGGCAGCCTCCTAAAGGTCCCTAAATACCAGCTTGGATGTAACCAGCCGGCCTGACTCCCTGCTGGTTCTAATTAAATTAGCTCCTGTTGACATCCTGCCTCCCTTGTCCCTGGAAGAAGGGAGAGGTGTTCCCATGTGCAAGCAGGCACTCTCTTGTCTTTGTGTTGTTAACCTCATAGAGCTGGGCCCAGAGGTCCTGCACTTTGCTTTTTAATGAAATATAAGTGTGTATCTGACTTAGAAAGTCTTTAGCATGTAAAGGCATTCTTCTAAAACTCCAGTAAGTATGGGTGACTGGAAAAGGAAGAAGTCTCAGCCCATTGACAGGCATGGTAGAGAGGAGGGTGTCAGATGAAACCAGCTGCCTGAGGGGGCGCCACCAGCAGTGGGCTTGGTACTCTCCTGGCAACCCCAGCCCCCACAGCCTGCTCTCTGGGAAGAGGCCCTGCAGGAGTTCCCAGACCTCCTTTGTGCTGGGTCCACCAAGTTGCCAGTGTGTGTGTGTATTTGTCCATGACGTGGTAACCAGGCCCACCACCAGTGCCAGTGTGTAGCCAGGGGGTTTGCTTGGCCCTGGGGTCTCTGTCCTCTTCCTCCTGGAGCTTACCTAGCTATGTGCTTGGGGGCCTGTTGGTCCCTGGCCCCTCAGGGCTCCTTTCTGGGACCTGACCTCGCTCCAGGTGTTTCTCCTACACTTTGCACGAACCTGTTCCCCTTCAGCTCCACTCTGAAAGGCATGTGTGTGAGGAGCCAATCCCGACTGTGCTCCTGGAGCCTCCGCCACGGTCTGGTCACCCCCTGCCATTACAGTTTGTCTCTCCTTTGAGATCCTGTGTGCCCTCCTCTGACTCAACACCTGGTCTATCCTGGCCTTAAACATCCAGCCTAAGTGCCAGATTCCCAGCCATACTTTTCAAGTGGTTCTGGGAACCCCTGTACGGAAAACACCGAATTTAATTCCTTGAATGCTGATGCCCACTCAGAAATACACGTAAGGATCCAAAGCTCCTTGTGGACGTATCAGGCCCACAGAGCTCTTTTTAGGGTGAAGCTAGTCTTCTTATTTTTGTGGTTTTTCCAGTATCCTGGTGTAGCCCCTACTTGTTATCTCCACCCCCAAGGGGAATCCAGGTGGTTCTGTAGTAAGAACTATGCCCTTTCTCTTCAGCCCCAAGAAATCTTTCTGGCTCCTGACTCTTACACCAACATTCCTGCTTGTCCTGGGCACTGTTTGATCAGTGTGCACCCTCCCGCTGCCTGGCAGGGCCTCTCTTTTAGGATGGGGCTCATTGTGACTTAGACTGAGGCACTGCTACACAGTCAGTGGCCCTGGACCAGCCTCTGGATGTCCCCATATTCAAAGATGCCCCAGGAGAATGGGCAGGTGCCATCAGGGTGGCCAGATGTGTTGTCTGTGCCTGTTTCCTGACCCTCTCCCCAGTCCCCTGTCTAAGAAGTTGAATTTATTCAGGGGGAATCGGTGTGGATCTTCCATGGATCTCATGGAGAAGCAGCAGCAGATAGTGTGGATGGTGAGGTTTACAGGGATGAGGACCTGGCCGGCTAAAAAATCCTACCGACAGCCAGACACGCTGAGATAGATGACCTCATACCCAGGTTTTCCAGGACCTGGCACACGTGACGAGATACTTGAAACAAAGCAAACTGCAGCAAGCCAAATGCCCTCTGTATTCTCTATCAACATTTAGAGAGTCTTTTTTTGACCTGCCTTTAACAACGTAGAAACAGATCTTATTTGAACAAGCAAATTGACAGTCTTGGCGTATTGATTTTAACATGATTTTTGTTGCATTTATCAGTAGGAGACTCAATTGTAGCCAGCTTTAATCAGTTTTGTAGCTTTCTCATCTATTTTTAAAATTTTAACCATTCCTCCTTTTTTTGAAGATGACCTATCTTCCATCCTTTTTTCTCCCTAGTACTAATCTTTTTCATCAAAAATGTTTTATTGGTGCATTGCAGTTGTGCATGCCTGTGAGCATCATAGTGACCCACTCATCTATGCAAATAGTGCAGTTTGGTCTGTCTCCCCCCCTTACCCCCACCCCTCTGCCAGTCCTAATTTTCATGAGGGCCCTTTGTTTTCCTTTATGGCTTAGTAAAACTCCATTGGCCATATTCCGCATGTTCCTTCTTCCACTATTGGACACAAGATTGGTTCCATAATTTGACTATTGTGAGTTGTGTGCCGTAAACATGGGTGTGCATGTATCGCCAGAGTATTCTGACTTTAATTCTTTTGAATACATACCAAGGAGTGATAGTTGGGTCATATGGTGGGTCCATTTCTAGTCTTTTGAGGAACCTGCATACTGATCTCCATAGTGGTTGTACTAATTTATAATCCCACCAAGAGAAGCCCAGGCCCAGATGGATTCCCATCTGAATTCTACTGTACCTTTAAAGAGAAACTGTTTTCCATCTCTCATGAGGAAGTCCCATGAGCCTCCAGGGGATTAGAATTGCTCCCGGTGTTCACCTGTTAGCTGAGGCTGGGGTGGAGGATCTCTGTGCTTGAAGCCAGCGGGCTAGTACACAGCCCCTGGGGCCTCGGCCTGACTGGTTCTGGCCTGACTGGTATACCCGGCCCGGCCACAGCTCAGCCAGTGTGCCACAGATTCCACAGGATTCCTTGGCATTTCTTCTCCTGTCTCTCAAGTAGTTTGTTTCCAGGTGACCAAGAAAGGACCACGTTCATTAGCACCTCTGCGCTGGAAATCTTTGGATCTCTAGAAACAAGACCAAAACACTTACCTAATGAACACATCATCAGGCTGATGCTAAGCCCATTTTGCCTTAAAAATCTCTGTGGTGTCTGTTAGGAAGCGGCAGGTTGGCTTTGAGCTTTGCCAATTCACCCATGGGGTGACTGTAATTTACTGGCCCTCTGTGGCTTAGAACCCTGTTAGTGAAAAAGATGAGGTGGCGTGGGATGTTAGAGGTGTATTTTGCTTTAAGAGTGGCTAGCATTTGAAAGCCAGCATTTTCATAAAAGAAATAGAAATGATAGTATCCTTCTTGGGTTTACGCATTCTGCATTTTAGAGCTCCTTGAAGTAGTAGGCTTCCATAGTAAATCAATTAAAATGACAGATTTATGCCATGTGGATCGGGACTGCTTTTTCTGCATGAGCTGAACACTGTTCCCAGAGCAAAAGAATATGTGTGTGTGAGGTGGGGATGAAAAAGCTTCCACTCAAAAAGTGTCAGCTCTAGCCAGGTGTGGTGGCGCGCGCTTGTAATCCCAGTATTGTAATCCCAGCTGAGACAGGAGGATCCAGGTTTGCGGCCAACCTCAAATACTTAGTGAGGCCTCCACAACTTAGTAACACCCTGTTTCAAAATAAAGAATAAAAAAATCAGGCTAGGGGTGTAGCTCAGCAGTAGAATGCCCCTGGGTTAAATCCCCAGCACCCCCCCCCCACACACACACGTGTGAGCTCTGACATTTTAGAGAGGGATCATCCACTTGCCAAAAAGGCCAGGTCTGCTTTTTAAGCTGGCCCAGCCTTTTCTTGCTGGTCCTGGTAGAGCACGGAGGCCTAGAGATCTTTAAGTCAGTAGAGAGGGTAAGAGATGTACCTCCCTGGTGGACATGGTCCACTTCACTGACCAGACCCATTCCTTCCCCATGACCTCGTGTACTGAGGCATTGGGAAGCCTTCTCAGGATGAGTTCTGGGCTCTATTGGCCAGACCAGGATCTCATATATTAACTAGTGTCCATGGATCACTGTTTATAGAAAAGCACCTACTGCAAGGTTGAGTGCTACTTTGGGAAAAGTCTTGGAATACCCAGCTGCTTGATAAAAGAGTGCTTTAGTTCATTCAGCCCGCTTTGAGTACTTGCTGTGTGCAGAGGCTGGTCCCTCCCTAGGGCACCTGGAAGGAAAGCATGGTCCTCCCTGGTCCTGCCTTGCTGAAGAGAGGCTGGTCAGTGGATGAAAGACACAAGTACTAATGTGGTAGGTAATAAGCTTGTGGGTGTCTTGAGGCTACACTAAAATGTATTTTTATGATTTTTTGGGTCATAACTGTCTGAACAAATGTGAATCATTCTGACCTCAGCATGGCCGTCGCCTGCATAATCAGCGATGTCCTCGCTTCCCACACCTGTGAGAGCTAACTATGCCCTCCAGCAGCCCAGCGTACAGCCAGGAAGGGGAATTCTTATGTGGGGAAACTAGGGCCACAGGGAAAATCACCCTCATGAGCAGAGAGATGGTTGGCCCTAGTGTTCCTGAGGTTCCTTCCTGCTCTCTAAGCTGATGCTTTGTTCCCCGGAAAACAGAACTAGGTCTTCACTTACCTGATTCTTTGTGTATGTAACATGCACATATTCTATGCTTTATCCACCTGCTTATACCTGAAAATGTCCTTCCCTAACCTCATTCTCCAGGCTGTATAGCCCCCTTTCTTTCATTCCTTGAACCTTTTAAGATCCTCATTGAAGGATAAAGGGATATCCGGGGCTGGATATGATCATCCTGAGTGCCAGTGCAGGAGAGTACAGGAGTAACTGAAATATCAGGGGTAGACTCTCACCTCTGATCTGGGCAGGGTGGTGGAAAATGCCTCTCCTAGTGGGACCAACCATCTTGCTCGTCAGAATCTCCTAGGGTCTTAAAAAGCAAACCCTTTACCCAGCCACACCAGGCAAGTAAGGTAGATTCGTGGAGGTGGGCCCAGGTGTGGGAGACTTAACTTCCTCCAGGCAATCCTGTGAACACCAGCCTTGAGCAGTGATTGAACCTAATTTTCCTGTTTCACACGAAACAGATGAAGGCCAGGGTCACTTCCTGGCACATCAAGGGCCAGGCCTGACCTTGGCCCGGAGCCGCAGTGCCCGCTGCCTTGCACTGTCCTCAAGCCTGGGAAGCTTGCTCCGCTGGGCCAGACTGACCCTGTGGCAGACTCACGGGTCAGCAGGGCCAGCAGTGAGCCCTTGCCCCAGCGCTCTCCCTGAAGGCGAAGGTCTTCTGACTGACCACACACTGCTCCCACTGTGGCCCTCACTCTCCCAGGGTCCTCTGGGACCAGGATGAGGACAGTATTGGGAAGGAGGCCTTTCAGGATGGCCAGGTCTTGGGGCCTGCTTTCCCTGGAACAGTTGTTCTGGATGACTGGCCACTATTCCTGTCCATTCACCAATGCTTAAAAGACACTTCAAAAGTGCTGGCCCTGGGTCCGGCCTCTCCTGGTCCTCTGCACTCCAGCTGCATGGTCTTCAGTGGGCATTTTCCCCATTTCCTTCTACAGTGACCTCTCGTTAAACTCTCTAAATGGATTGATTGTGATAGGACCGCTGTGCCCAGTGCCAGGTCCTGATAGTAACTCTTCCTCCCAGATGAACCGTTAGTATTTAATGATGAGGGGATTAATGTGGTCCATGTAGGTACATTCTGATATCCATGTTGTCTTGGGTTATGGCTTCTAACTTAGAGTCATGCATTCAAAGAATATTGTTCTAAAACAACTCCAGGCGCTTTCGGGAGCTGACTCAGATGTGAACATAAGTGTGAACCACACGGCCTCTTAGTGTGGAAGGTCCTAACGTCATTGTTGAGGTACCTCACGTGTACATTCAGTTGGAGACTAGACACAAAGCCTTCCATTTGCTGATGTCAGTGCAGATGCTTTGGATTGAGCCCTGCCAGTCTATTACTGAATGTCGGCTTGGTTCATAAGGTGGCATGCTATTTTGGTCCAAACCTAAGTGTTCTTTATTAGTCATTAAAACTTGCAAAGACCTCTACTTGTTAACTGTGCCCTATGATGAGATGGCAGAGTAATGAGTTTAGCCTCCAGGGCAAATTGTAGGGTAGAATGTGACTGGTTAAGGTTGGCTGCCGCCTGGCTATCGCAGGCTTAAGGACAGAAGGCGAGGGGGGAGACACTAGCACACACCTTGGAAGGATCTAGCAAGGTGTTGGGGTGAAGGGGAGTGCCTTGTGGAGGTGAACAGGTCCTCATCCTGGGTGGGAGAACTGGTGGTGGTCCTTTCTGAGCTCCGTATCTCCATCTCGAAGACTGTCTATTGTTTTATAAACAGTTGGAGTTTGTTTCCTCAAAGTTCTGTAGCTTGGACGTTGGCTCTTGTGCCAGGGTAATCCTGGGATGGTGAGGTCCTCCAGCGAGCAGTCACCTCTCCTGTGTTCTTCTGTGGCAGAAGGGATCCAAGAGTTCTCTGGGATCCCGGTTAGGCCCAAATCTTATTCCTGAGGGTTCCACACTTATGACCTGATTACTTCTCGAAGACTTTTCCCAGCACCGTGACCTTGGGTGTAAGGATTTCAACATACACATTTTAGAAGGGGAGGGAATAGTCTATAATACTGTACATGTGTAGGTGAGAATCTATACCTCTTAGCTCATGAGGAAAATATACCAATGTGATATCTTTAAGAAAACAAAACAAGCCGGGCGTGGTGGCGCACGCTTGTAATCCCCGCACTTGGGAGGCAGAGACAGGAGGATCACGCAGGTTCGAAGCCAGCCACATGTGCTGGCTTAGGAGACCCTGTTTCCAAATAAAAAAAAAATATATAAAATAGGTCTGGGAGTGTAGCCCAGAGGAAGAAGGGCTTCCAGGAACCCCAGTACCACCAAAAAAAAAAAAAAAAGAAAGAAAGAAAACAAAACAAGCTGGGCGTGGTAGCACATGCTTGTAATCCCACATTTGGGAGGCTGAGACCGGAGGATCGCAGTTCACAGACAGCCTCGGTTACTTAGTGAGCCCCTTTGCAACTCAGTGAGACCCTGTTTCAAAATAAAAGAATAAAAAATAGGGCAGGGGGTGTAGCTCGGAGGTAGAATGCCCCTGGGTTCCATCCCCAGACCCGCAAAACAACAACAACAACAACAACAAAGTTCTTGTGCAGCTCAGTAGCATACACCTATAATCCCAGCTACTCAGGAGGCTGAGGTAGGAGGATGGCAAGTTTGAGGCCAGTTGGGCAACTTAGACCCTGTCTCAAAATAAACATTTTTATTCTTTAAAAATAAAAAAGGTGAGCCAGGTGTGGTAGCACATGCTTGTAATCCCAGCATTTGGGAGACTGAGACAGGATCGCCTTTAGTGGACAGCCTCAGTTACTTAGTGATGAGGCCCTTTGCAACTCAGTGAGACCCTGTTTTAAAAATAAAAGAATAAAAAATAGGGGTAGGGACATAGATCTCAGAGGTAGAATGCCCCTGGGTTCCATCCCCAGTACTGGGAAAAAAAAAAGATAAGGAAAGAAAGAAGGAAGATGGTGCACATTTGAAATCCCAGTACTTGGAAGGCTACCATAGGAGAATCACAGGTTTGAGGACAATGTCAGCAACTTAGTGAGATCCAGTCTGAAAATAAAAAATGAATAGGGTGTATGACTCAGAGGTAGGATGCCCCTGGGTTCAACCCCCATTACTACTATTACTATTACTACTACTACTCTTACTATGACGACTGCTACTACAAGTAGTAATCATAATAAAAAAAAAAAATGAAAGCCGGGCGTGGTGGTGCGCACTTGTAATCCCAGCGTTCGGGAGGCTGAGACCGGAGAATCACGGTTCATGGACAGCCTCAACTACTCAGTGAGGCCCTTTGCAACTCAGTGAGACCCTGTTTCAAAATAAAGAATGAAAAAAATAGGGCAGGAGGTGTAGCTTGAAGGTCAAATGCCCCTGGGTTCTATCCCCAAACCCACAAAAAATAAAAAAAAATTAAAAAATAAATAGAATGAAAATGGCTGGGATATACCTCCATGGTAGAGCACTTGCCTAGCATGTACAAGGCTCTGAGTTCAATCTCTAGTACCGCCAAAAAAATAAAAAAGGAAAAAGAAAAAAAAAGCAAGCTGTTGTAACTGTTTAGAAAAAAATTCTAATTTGGTTATTTTCCAAAATAAACACTTTCTCTTCTGGCATGGGAAGAGCTGGGTGCAGCTCTTTGGAAGGGGAGTGCTCGGGTTGGGTGCTTTAGTGAGGGGCCTGTGTTTGTCGGGCAAGCACCTGCTCTGAGCGGCCAGTGAACCTGGGGGCCTCGGCTGCCCTGCAGGGTCCCCCGAGCCCACTTGTGCACCGAGGGATGGGTGAGAACTCCCTATGCTGCCCCTCGGGAGGATGGCCCCAGAGGTCTGCAGGGCCTGAGGGGCTCCGGCGGCCCTGTGGATTCCCACTTGAGTATGAGCCCCAGGAGGATAGGAGCGCAGCCTGATGGGCTTGGTCTCGGGCCAGCCTGGTCCTGCTGATCGAACGGGCATGAGCTCGCAGACAGTGAACCTGGCTGGGCTTTGCTGGGGCCTGGGCATCGGTGGACCTGCGCAGGGTGCCTGAAGCAGGCAGTCCTCACGCCACAGTCACCTGTTAGCACATTCAGCAAAACATTGTCTATTTAATGGTCACCTGAAAAATCGATTCTCCAAGGAAGGCTCTAAATGGGACGGGATTTGTTGAGATTTCCAGTATCTGAAACTGCACATTAATTTTTTGCCTGAGGATATAAGCGATCTCCAATGGCAATTTACATGTGCACACTTCAGTTCCATTTCACTTTCAGTTTAAAAGCTCAGAATATTATCCTGAGATACGGAGGGTAAATATTTGAATCCAGTTTTTCATTGTTAGAAAAACAATGAAACGGGTAAAGGGGGTAGGGCGAGGAGACCGAGGGCGGCCACTAACTTTATAGGTGGCTGGTGCACCAGCCCCTGTGATGCGCAAAGTGTGGGAGGAACTTGTCAGGTGAGCCCAGCAGGAAGCATTTGGGGCCTGGAGGAGGGGCCAGAGCAAGGACAGTCAACCTGATGGAGTGAGCTGAACTGGCGTGCAGGTCAGGGTGCAGCCAAGGGAGAAGTATCTCCATGGACTAGAATTGCTGAGTGCAAGGGCTTTACATAACCACCTCATTTTTAGTTACTCTAATTTCTCCATTTTATAGTGGAAGAAGCCGAAGCTCACTAAGGAGCTTTCTAAGGCCCCAGAGCCTTAGCTCCTAGGCGTGCCCCTTGATGGAATTCGCAGCCCTGTGGATGGAGCATTGTAGGGGCACCTGCTGTTCTTAGGCACATGGGCGGGGGCCCGTTGTCCCAGTCCCAGTCATGAGACTCCATGGCTGCCAGATCTGGCACCTGCAGAGGCTGGGGGATCACTCGCCAGCTTTCCTTAGGGGTATTGTTATTTCAGAGGGACTGCACTGGTTGTGCAGATACTCAGCCACTGCTGCAGGGAGCTGTAACAGGGGCTTGGTGAGCTGAGCCCCTGGAGTTACAGCATTGCACTGGAAAGTCCTGTCTACTAGTGAACTGCCTGCCTTTAAACCCAGGTCCCCACCCCCTTACATCCCAGGTGTGCGGTTCCCAGGTGAGACCAGTGCCCCCACCCCACCCCCCACGGTTCTGGCTCACTGTTGGAGACCTGGAAATATCGTGCAGATGGAAACTCAGTGTTAGTTTATCGCAGAGTGAAACTGCAGATCCTGTAGAAGGTCCACTGTGTCCTGAAGACGATGGCAGTGATGTTGGGGAGCTCTTGGTGCCTGTGCATTAGAATGCGGACCTGAGAACACTGGACCAGTTTACAGTTAGAGAAAGGGGAGAGGGGAGGATGCCCAGGATCTGAATATCAAAGACTATGAAGGTGTCTTGGAAAACTGATGCAATCCTTGAATAGTTTGCAGAAACTAGTTTTTCTGATTGTCTTACAAAGAGTGAAACATGAAGCAAAAGGTTTCATGATAGTTGTTCATAAAAAGTAGACTCAGAAGCCAAAACAACAATAAACAAGGTATTTGATTTTTTTGTTCTTTTTTTTTTTTTAATGTGTGGTACTGGGGATGAAACCCAAGGGCTTTCTACCTCTGGGCTATACTCCCAGACCTTTTTTTTTTATATATATACTTTATTGGAAACAGGGTCTCACTAAGTTGCTGAGAGCCTCACTCAGTAGCTGAGGCTGGCTTTGAACCTGTGTGATCCTCCTGTCTCAGCCTCCCAAGCACTGGGATTACAAATGTGCGCTACCACGCCCGGTGTGATTTTTTTGTTCTTTAAAACAATCTAGAACATAGTTATAATTGTATGCATCTAACCTAAATTTTATCAAACTTAAGAGAAAGACTTTTATCATCTTATTTTTAATCCTATTTTAAAATAAAGACCAATTTCATCTCCCACCCACCCCATGCCACCAAATCTTTGCTGTGGAATGAATGGCTCTTGTCAAAATGAATTTATTTAGTTACTACCACCCTGTCCTGTACCAGATATTCTTAGTTAACTAGGACCTGTTCCTATTTCAGCCTGGCAAGAGAAGCTAGATTGAAGCTTTAGCAGGTGGCATGTGATTCTTTCACAGCCCAGAAAGTTACTGTTGTGCATGGTCACGCTGAATATTCATTCTCAGCAGTCTCTGAGAAGTTCTTTAATTTAAAAGAATAACTTCTTCTTTCTTTCCACTTACTTTTGAAACCACAGCCTTCAAGAGACCCGAACTTTCTTTTGCATCCACTGATTTTGAGGTTTTATTTAACGTGTTCTAAAATCTAATATTTATTAGTCCCTTGGTTCAGATCACTGATATTTGAATACTTAACAAAATTATCAAATGCTTTAGACAGCCTACATCCAGTGCCCAAGTTATATATCTCAAGAGGCACCTTAGGTTTCAGAGGAAATTGCAGCCTAAAAAAGGTTGGTCACTTCTGTAATCACCACAGAGGTTACCTGTCCCCTTGGAGAACAGGCCAGACGGTCCTGGTATCCCCGTGGGAGAGAACAGGCAGCCTCTGAGGACAGCTTGTGTCTAACTTTTTCCTTTCTTTCTTTTTTGTGTATGTGTGGTACTAGGGCTTTTCTACCTCCGGGCTAATACTCCTAGACCCATTTTATATTTTATTTGGAAACAGGATCTCACTAAGTTGCTGAGAGCGTCACTAAGTAGCTGAGGCTGGCTTCGAACCTGTGTGATCCTCCTGTTCCAGCCTCCCAAACACTGGGATTACAAGTGTGCGCCACCACACCCGGCTTAACTTTTTTCTTTCTTAATTGGCTTTTTTTTTTTTAAGGATAGTTCTAGATTTATAGAAATGTCTGATCCATCTTATGATGCAGTTTTAACTCCTAGTGGTTTTTTCCCCTCTCTCTTCAGACGTCGCCTCATCTCCCAGAGATCATCCCTGGAGACCTTGGAAGATATTGAGGAGAATGCCCCTCTCCGCAGGTAATTTTTTAATGTTTTGTTTCTGTATATCTAAGTGGCTGGTAGTACAAGATCCATTTTATAATCTCTATATTTGCAAAGTTCAAGTTTTGAAATGAATGTCTGACTCCCAGGAATGACGAGCCTGTGGAAGCCTAGCTCTGAGGACCATCAAGGCTAGAAAATTAGAATAGCCAGGTTGCCTAAGAGTTTGGGCTGCTTTGGCACTGGGGCTTGGACCCAAGGACTTGTACCTGCTAAGCATGCACTCTACCACGGAGCCTGCGTCCCTTCCCATCCTTTTCGTTTTGCACACTGCTGCTTAATGGAAAGGCAACGAGCTCAGTATTGCCCCGAGTAGAATTACACAGTAGTCATGGTCTTGGAGCTTCCTGTTCAGTGGAAGGGGCAGCCAGGGCTCCGAGGAGGAGGCCATGATGTCATGTCATACCTAGCTGGTTGTTGAGAAAGCCTGTGTGAGGCAGTTTTCAGAGCACCCTTGGTTTTGAAAGCATTCCATTTCCCCCCTGAGATTAGAAAAGTGCTGGCGAGGCTTGTCTCTTGGGTGATGGATATTGCTGAGCTGTGCAGTACCTGTGACCGGCAGGTCCCCCCTTCTAATGCTGCCTTCACCATTGGCCTGCATCTGAACAGAGGTCCAGGCCCTCTATGTGGAGGGCATACTCCCATACCACATCTCCTGGTGTCCTGCCTGCAGGCCCGATCAGGATGGGGCTCAGCCCTGCAGAAAGAGCTAAGACAAGATGGGGATGCCAGGTGGCAGGCAGAGGGCCTGTGGGAGGCTGTGAGTCCTGTGGACTGGCATTGACTCCCCTGAGCCTGCATCTGCACTCCATGCACTTTGGCTGCTTCTCAGAGCTTGGAAGTCCCTGGCTGCCCCTGAGCCTGGGAGGTGCTGCTGAGGAGGGCAAGGTCTCCTGCCCCACCCCCTCACCCTGCAGAAGGTCCTGCCCTCAGGCCCCACCCACTGGAGAAGCAGAGGACTAGGCAGGCCAGGGGCTGCTGGAAGTGTCAGGCCGCAGTGAATCTGGTTTCCAGTGTCATCCCAAAGGAAAGGGCAGGACAAAGAATCTGAGCTGCAGATTTGAAGCCTCTGGGAATACCTCAGGATGGATGGCACAGAGCTGTGTGGCGTGGCGCAGGCATGGTGTTGTCCTGTGGGGTGCTGTTACGTGTTGGGAGGAGAAAGGCTGTTTCCCTGAAGGAGCCGTGTGACAAGCCACATTAAAAGGCAAGATAGAGCCGGGCGCCAGATAGAGCCGGGCGTGGTGGCGCACGCTTGTAATCCCTGCGCTTGGGAGGCGGAGACAGGAGGATTGCACAGGTTCGAAGCCAGCCACGCTGGCTTAAGAGACCCTGTTTCAAAAATATAAAATAGTTCTGGGAGTGTAGCCCAGAGGTAGAAGGGCTTAGGGCTTCCAGGAACCCCAGTACACAGACACACACACACACAAAAGGCAAGATAGAGTGCTGGCTCTGGTCCAAGCAATTGCTGAGCGTGGGAAGCAACATCCTTGGGTGGCAGCAGTGGCTTTGTGTGCCTTTGGTCCTGGAATGGTATGGTCCCTCTGCAAGGCCCCGGGTGCTTTGAGAGGCTGCTGAGGCTATGTGTGGAGCTGTGTGGGACACCAGCAGAAATGTTACCCCCTCAGGGCCCAGGGATTTCAAGGCGGGCCCTGTGCCTAGGGAGGCAGGTGCCCTGTGTCCCCAGGGAGTGAAGGGGAGGTCTGGGGAGGGCCTGGGGGTCACCCCTGCACCCTCCTTGGAATCTGCCCGACTGGCCGATGACTTGAGTTGAAAATGGCTTGTCTACCTCAGCTGTGCCTATCCAGCTCTGACTCAGAGAATATTCTACTGAGTTTCAAACAAATTTTGCATAAATATGAAAAAATTTTAAACATTCAGAAGTCAAGGAAGTTCTAGAAGTTTTTATTTTTCCAAATGGTCCTTTTTATTAAAAAGACAGCTTTATGAATTTACTTAGCAGTGCACTTGCTCTGCGGGCACAGAGTTCCGGTGATGTGAAGGACACTTGCCTGGGCGCCTAGGGAGCGGGTGCTGGGCTGACCGTGGTCTCACAGCCTCACTTGGCATCTCTGGGGCCTTGTTTTTCCCATCTGTAAAATGGAAGTGCCAAGTTCTTTCCAGTTTGTGACGGGGTATGTGTATGGGGGATCTGGGGGTGGAAGGCTT
Source organism: Muscardinus avellanarius (assembly GCF_963383645.1). Taxonomy (NCBI): domain Eukaryota; kingdom Metazoa; phylum Chordata; class Mammalia; order Rodentia; family Gliridae; genus Muscardinus; species Muscardinus avellanarius. The sequence goes on along the minus strand of NC_137803.1, from coordinate 52,372,180 downwards.
TTAGCCCAACTTGCTTTTAAGTTTTGCACATAGAACAAATGGCTCCAAGGCAGCTGTTAAAACTTTTGCGTAATTACATGTATCCTGTAATCAGTGCTAACAGGAAAGAACTCATCTTTCATTAAATTAGTTTTTAATTTAATTCTATCGCAGCTTAATTTTGCATCACTTAGAATGTATGTTTTTACATGGATATTTACACATTAATGCAGGCGGCTTTGAAGTTAATTTGCTCTCTGCTTAACCTGCCGCGCCTGAGCACTCGCTGTTCCAGTTTCCTTGACAATTGTTGCTAACGCACAGTTCCTTCAAGCGTTTCTTAGATTCCCTGGTGGTTGAGTTGAATGCTTTAAATAAGCAAGACAACAAACAGCTTGCCGAAGGAAGGGGCAGATTAGTAGGGTGCACAGTGGGACTGGGATCCGATCTAGGAATACTGGACTTCGAGTGGCCTGTTTCAAGCCCTGCGTTCCTCGTACACGTGTGGTGTTTTAGTGTCCCTGTATCCACCCAACAGAATTGAGCGCTTCACAATGGGAGGACTTGGGCCGAGGGGTTTTCACCAGCCTGATGGTTACCTGGTATTCTAGAAATAAGGCTTTAGGGCCTCTCTACGGGTGTTGAGGAAACCCCAGTTTGCGACAGATAGGGCAGCCGTCTGTGCTGTCCCAGTTTCCCGGGCTGTCTGGGTTGACAGGTGCCCGTGGCTGCAGCTGTCCACGTCAGTACTCCTGCTGCCCCCTTCCGCAGCTGGCATGGGCAGCTTCTGTTGACTTTTGGTCCTAAGGGAAGGCCAAGGAATTGGGTGCCCTCTTTCTAAAGCTCAGGAGGCAGGGAGCAGCTCGGTCGTCCCTCCCCAGCTGGCATCAGTACTTGCCTCCTAGGTGGCAAGAGGAAGGTTCCAGAGCAGTGAAGGTGGCACGGTCAGTGAGCTGACTGCATTTGTGCACCATCTAGCTCCTGGCCCAGGAAACTGTCTTGGGGTGGAGTGAGGTAGTGTGAGGATACTTCTGAGCCTTCGGCCCCAGCCTAAAACCACTGAACACATACTTTATGCTTTCAGAGGTTCTCTTTTCCAGCAACCCTGTGTTTCTAGAACCTTCTGTGTGTGAGATAGTTGGGAACTTTGGCCCATAGATTCAGCAAGGCAGTCTCAGTCAGGCTCGGCAGGGAGTTCAGGGTGGAGATGGAGAGGACATGGTCTCTGCGGATGCTTCTTGCCCCAGTGGAGCAGACAATGATCAGACAGTGACATGGAGCTATTCTCTGACCCATGGCCTGCGGGAGGCCCTTTCTGGTGAAAGCCACCAAATGTCTGATAGCATGCCTTTACTTTGGTCTACTCCACTCACTCAGTTGTATTTATCTAAGTTAAATTACTTGGGTGTGTCTGGGGTTTTTCGTTGTTGTTTAAAAAAATTAATTACCCTTTAAACTATTTCTAAAGAAAAAATAATGTTCAGCTCTCTGGAAAAGGCTTTCAGAAATACTGGTCCTTACCAGAAGGGTGTGGTTCAGGGTAGACTTGGGATGTGCCAGGCATGGCCTCCCCGGATAGCCTAGGAAGGCGTGAGCCTAGGACTGCACAGTAGGTCTGTAACCTCACCTGCGCCCACTCCATTTCCCATACCTCCCCCACACCGGCCTCCCAGAACTCTGCCTCCTGTTGGGTCTTGTTCCCACTCCTTTGCCTGATGCCTTCAAGTTAGGACTGATGGAACCTGGGTGACGTCCCAGCCCAGAGCTCGGGGTGGGCTTTGGGGAGCTGGTCTGCTTTTCTGGAACAAGGTCATGAGCACCAATGTCCCACATAGGGGCCAGCTTTTGGGGCCCTTGGTCAGAAAAGTCTTTTAGTAGGAAAAAAATTTAGAAAAGTCACAGACAATTCTTTATTGGGTTCTTTGGCGGTGATGATTGGTGTTGTTGTGGCCTTGTAACTTAGAATTTGCCAGGTAACTTTGAAAAAACCATATGTAGATACAGTCTAGAAGGCCTGTGGTCTTTGTCAGACTTACGACACAAGCAAATGTCATATATTCCAAGGGGAAAAAAAACATTTTTAACCTAAGTCATTTTGGTTCAATAGACATTTATTTAAAATTTACCTAAAACAAAAACAAAACAGCAATCGGCTAGCTTGATTCTCACTCAGATTTAAGCTTCGAGTCCGGTCATGTCAAGTTGGGAGTTGAGGCATATGGCCGGGTAAGGCAGGCCAAAGTTCTGCTATGGGAGAGAAATGGTTCAGGGTTGTTTTTAAGCCGAATTTCCCACGTTATCCTTCCAGCCCAGACCTTTTCAATTTACAGCTTTCTGTTCCCTTTACCTGTGTTGATGCAAAAGGATTACTTTTCCTATTTTGATAGAGAGTAATGTCTGGAATCTGTGTAGGTTATGTTATTGTAACTGGGGACAGTAGTTTTCATTAGCTGGCATTTTGGAGACTCGTATAAAATATTATCAGTATTATCAAGGAAGCTGTCTGTCGCTGGGTGTTTTAAAGCTTCCTTGCTTCCAGCCGAATTGTCTTCATTATCCCAGCGACTCCTGCCTGCCTGGGCTGACTCAAACCATGTGTCTGGTCTTTCCTTCCTGTCTTTGTGTGGAGATGTCTCAACTGTCCAGCGGGCAACTGACTCTGTTTTCCAAACTATTTTTTCAGATGTCGAACTCTCTCAGGTTCGCCCAGACCAAAGAATTTTAAGAAGATTCATTTTATCAAGAACATGCGGCAGCATGATACCAGGAACGGCAGGTAGGACATCATGGCAAACGTCCCGCCGGCGGTGGGCGGGGAGGGGGAGGGGGCCCGTCACAGGCCAGAGCGGGGCCAGGCTTGAACCAGGACAGGAACTGCTGTAACCTCCCCATCCCTCCCCACTACCCCCACAATCACCTAAAGGAGGCTCCAGAGGACTGTCCTCCCTGAGGCCCGCGAGAGGCTTAGACCAGCAACAAGCAGAATTTTTGCTAGCACACAAAATAATATTTTTATAAACTTTGAACACAAAAGCAGTCCTTTTTGCTTTTGTTTTTCTGCCTTGTTGGTTTTGTTCCATTTTCACCACTGTAAGCGCTGGTCAGTGACCCCGGCACCAGCTTTGCGCCTGAGCTGGGCCCTGCCCGTGGTGGCTCTGTAGGAGAGAGCCGGAGCTTGGCTGGCTGAGTCCTCCTCAGTGCTGGCCTGGGTTCCTGGCCTGCCAACATCTGTTACAGATGTCTCTCCAGCTCTACACTTGTTCTTTTGAGAAACATTATTAAAAATTACTGTGATTGGAATCAGTATGATCATGATATTAAAACTCCCCAGAGCACATCAGAATTGGCATTGCCAGATGCTTGAATGATTGCTTGGCCCATTTCTCTCAGCCCAGGGCTGGGAACAGAGTTGCCAGGTCTCTGGGATCCCCAGATGCTCTGTGGCCCTTCGGGATAGCTCCTCTCTGCCGGCTGGAATGAGTGATTCAGAGACCCTGTCCCAGAACAGGGTCCTGCCGCAAAGATCATCTTGTTTGACCTTCTGATTTCAAGAAGACCATAGGGACCCCCCCTAATCCTCGAATCCTTACAAAACGAAAATTGCTAAAAAATGTTTTAATGAGACTCATTAATGCCCAGAATTCCTGTGATTCAGCCATAGAAAATAACCTATATAATAATATTAATGTCTGTGGCTTGAAAGGGTTATTTTCTTGAAACTCAGACCTTTTTTTAAGCCTTATAGGTAACCTTATAAAACATATTTTTTGAAAATTTGCGATGGTTTTAGAGTAGCATAATTAAAGTTTCCAAATTAAAAAACCACAGTATATGTTCATACTTTGAATATGGGCCTTTTAGTTAAATTCACGCACCTGTTATTTGTTAACTGGGTTACTCTCACCTTTGTGCTCATTTGTCACTTGGGATTACTGTGCCCTATGTGTTTAACCCCTAACCTTTTTTCTTTTGAGTCTGTTTTTTGTGCCATCTTCTGTATAATTATCATTTATTTATTTATTTATTTATTTATTTATTTATTTATTTATTGGTGGTACTGGGGTTCCTGGAAGCCCTTCTACCTCCGGGCTACACTTCCAGACCTATTTTTACATTTTTATTTGGAAACAGGGTCTCCTAAGCCAGCGCGCGCGGCTGGCTTTGAACCTGCATGATCCTCCCGTCTCTGCCTCCCGAGCGCGGGGATTACAAGCGTGCGCCACCACGCCCGGCTAGTTATCATGTATTTATAGTGATAGTTTTTTCTGTAATATCTTTAACCATAGCATAAACATAGAAAGGTATTAATTCCTAAAAAAAAAAAAAATCAATGACAGTTAAAGGAAGCAGCCAGCCAGGCGTGGTGGTGCACGCTTATAATCCCAGCATTTGGGAGGCTGAGACTGGAGGATCGCAGTTCGCGTACAGCCTCAGCTACGTAGTGAGGCCCTTTGCAACTCAGTGAGACCCTGTTTTAAAATAAAGAATAAAAAATAGGACTGAGGGTGTAGCTTGGAGGCAGAATGTCCCTGGGTTCCATCCTCAGTACCAAATAAATACGTAAATAACAAATAAATAAATAAATAACAAATAAATAAATAAAGGAACGGGCCGCATTCATAGTATTCCCGTCTCTCAATGCTGGCTGTCTAGGACACAGAGTCAGATAATTCCCTGGCATGGTTAGGTAGAGAGAGGATACAGCACATACAGGATTTGGAATAGTGCAATTTCCAAAATGCACACAGAGCTGCCTCTCCCACCCCCTTGACCTAGGAGAGGTTGCAGTGGCTAGAAGTTTTCTTGGGGAGTGTCTAGGGGACATCGAGGGGCCCTTGGCTCATCTCAAGATCTGAACTGGAGGTGAGGGCAGGAACCAGAGTGGGCAAGACTCCGGCTGCAGGTGGCTGCACCTGCCCCGGTGAGAGTGGGTTTTCCCGAGCCAGCAGAACTGGCCTTGGCGTGTTCCCGAGGAGTTCCCTGCCTCCCTGGGGTTTATTAGCAAGGATGGATTGTCTTTAGACCAAATAGGACCTGGGAGGAAACCAGGGAGAAAATAGAATTTCTGAGGTGACAGGAGGACATTGTGGTCAGGAGCTGGTGGGTGGGAGGGTGTGGCCTGGCTTTTGAGAAGGAGCTGTGGGCAGCAGAGGGAGTGGCCTCCCGTGGAGGGGTGGCAGGGCAGCCCCAGCAGTGGTGGGTGGGGTCCTGGTTGTGCTCTCAAGGAGTGTGACCAGAAGATGTCTGGAGTCTCTGATGCTCCCGGATCAAGAGTGGGAGATGAGGTTGTGGACCCTGCACATCCTACAAGGCCCCCCGCAAGCTCCCTCCAGCCTCCATCACTGCTCCCCCGCTGGGCTCTGGTGACCACCATACAGTGTGGCCCAGCCTTAGTCTGCAGGCACCCTGAGGCCCATCCACTCTTCTGCCCTAAAGGCCCTGGTGTTGAGGGTCCTGTGTCCATCTACTGATCGGGTGATAAAGGCCCCATTAAGTAGGGGTGTCTGGGCTCCTCATCTCAGTGAGGACCAGGGGCAGCCCACGAAACAGGACTTGTCACGAAAGAGCATTGTCGTGAGACTGTCTGACCTAACCAGGAGTGCCAAGCACAGTTTTGCGGTGAAAGGGGGAAGGTAGCCTAAGACAGAACCAGAGTCATTGAAAGACAACACTTGTAGCATTAAAGAGCCAGACCAAAGAGCCTGAGTGGACCTGAAGCCCAGTGATGTCAAAGTAGCCGCCAAGGAATAGAGCTCGGGGCCTGAGGTGGCCCCACGATCAATCACACGTCTGTGGTGTCCACTGAGTCCAGCTGGCCTGTGAGTCAGAAGCGAACGCCTTGGATAGAAGCCTGTTGGGGTGGGGGTAGAGTCACTTTTGGCAAAAGGTATGCTCATTCATCTGGAATCAGGGAGTTTTGCGAGGTTGGCCTTGGACCTGCCAGAGGGCTGTGTGATTCGCTGGAAGTCGTGCTGCAGCCACTGGCCAGTGGAGGCAAGAGGGACTGTCCCCAACACAGGTTCCTGGGCAGACAGAGTGAGGGGCCTTCAGCTCCATGGCTGAGCCACGGGGAGCAGCGAGCTCACAACTGGCCCTGCAGGTGGCTCTTATCACTAGCCGTGGGGAAGCAGCTGCTCTCCTAGGTCTCATTCTGTCTTAACACAAAAGGCAAGTGGGCTTGTGCTCCAGGACCTGGGGGCAGTCAGAGTGGACTTGTAGTTAGAAAAGAAAGGAAGGCGTCCCTGAATTCTAGGAATACAGATGTCAAAAAGTTCAGTCTAACCGGGCATGGTGGTGTATACCTGTAATCACAGTACTTGGGAGGCTGAGGCAGGAGGATCAGAGGTTTGGGGCCAGCCTTAGCAACTTCGTGAGACTCTTAGCCACTTTGTGAGACTGTTTCAAAAAAAAAAATAAGGGCTGAGAGTGTAACTTGGAGGTGGAATGTAACTGGGTTCACTCCCTAGTACCCAAAACAGGAGCTTCAACTAAGAAGTGGATTCTTGTGGCTAAAACTATATTTTTCAAAAATTATAAAGTTATGCATATCACAAGGTGATAATGGGTAACATTGAAGTGGTTAATGGCAGCCAGGCTGAAAGAACTTCAAATGCTTTATTTCATTAACTCAGACTTAATCAGTAGCCAGGTATGGAAGCACATGCCTCTAATCCCAGTACTTGGGCAGTTGAGACAGGAGGCTTGCAGGCCCAAGGCCAGCTTCAGCAACTTGGGAAGACCCTGTTTCAAAGCAAAAAATAAAGGGCTGGGGGTGTAGTCTAGAGGTAGAAAGAGAGATAGAGGTGATAAATTAAGATGGTTAATGAGCTGACCTTTAAGTAGGAGATTATAGGCCCAATGTACTGAATCCTTCAAAGTAGAGAGGGATTACCAATGTCAGCTCATGTGATATAAGATCCACCTAGCCTTGGCCGGCTTTAATGATGGGGCCACAAGTCAAGGAGTGAGTGCAGACGCTAGCAGCTGGGAATGGCCAGGAAGCAAGTTCGCCCCAGAGCCTCCAGTGGGAGCCAGCTCTGCTAGCACCTTGAGACCCCTGCGGGAGTTCAACCTTCAGAATTAGAATAAACACCTGTTGTTCTAAGCCACTGATTTGGTGGTCATTTCCTCCTGCAGCCACAGTAAACTAAAGCACAGTCCTCCCAGTTTACAGAGCACAAAGTTGGAAAGAGGGAGATAGAATTTCAGTCAGGTACTGGATGGCAAAGCTCATTCTCTTGTGCACAAAGTAAAGCAGGAGGTGAAAATCCACACACTGAGCCGGGCGTGGGGGCGCACACTTGTAATCCCAGCATTCGGGAGGCTGACACTGGAGGATTATGGTTCGCGGCCAGCCTCAACTTCTTAGTGAGGCCCTTTGCAACTCAGAAAGACCCTGTTTCAAAATAAAGAATAAAAAATAGGGCTGGGGGTATATATGGGAGGTAGAATGCCCCTGGGCTCCATCCCCAGTACTGCCCCCAAAATAAAAAAAATCTACACACTGTTACACAGCATATGGTGGAGGGCGTGAGAGCAGTCGCTGTTGAATTCTGATTTTTAAAAAAATCATCAGGATTAAGAAAACAGCTTAAGCAAACTTGTAAGATTGATGTGAGACTAAAAGTCCAGAATGAGCTAAATGCTGTTAAAAGAAAACGAGAATTCTTGTACATTGTTGTTGGGAATGTGAAGTGGTACAGCTGCCATGGAAAGCAGTCTAGGAGCTCCTCAAAAAGCGAACATAAAACTCATGGGCCAGAAATTCATTGCTAGGTTTAGACTGCTCGAAACTGAAAAGTAGTGTTCAAACAGGTACTTTAGACCAGTGTAGCATTATTCCTGATAGCTAAAAGGTGGAAACAACCCAAGTGTCCATTAAAGTAAAGGAAGGATAATTAACAGAACATGATAGCTAGCCACACACACACACACACACACACACACACACACACACACACACACACACACACACACACTGGCATTCATCCTTGAAAAGGAAAGAAATGCCTCTGAACCTTGAAAACACTTTGCTGAGTTGATGAAGTAAGCCAGAGCCAAGGTCAGGTGCCACCTAACTCATTTGTATTAAGCGTCTCGGTGAGCCCAGAGAGACAGAAGATTAAGGGTTACCACGGGTTAAGGGGAGAGTCAGTCATTGCTCAGTGAGTGCAGTTTCTCTTTGGTGTGATAGAAGTATTTTGGAAATAATGGTGTTTGCACACATTGTGCATGTACCTGGTGATACTAAATTAGACTCTTAAAAACTATATAATAGTATGTTTTATGATACATGTATTGCTAAAATAAGATAGTAAAACATTAAGGGGAACACAGTGGTGATGTTTGTAATCCTGCTACTTCTGAGGCTGAGACAGGAGGGTTGCCAGTTTGAGGCCAGCCTCAGCAACTTAGTGAGACCCTCAGTAATTTAACAAGACCCTGTTTCAAAATAAAAAATAAAATAGAGCTGGGTTGGGGGGAGGAGAGCTCTGTAGCTCAAAGGTAGAACACCCCTGGTTCAATCCCCAGTACTAAGTAAACCATATTCAGCAGAGGAAGGGCAGGATGGCAAACTCCTTGGGGGTCAGTGGTACAAGGGCAGACGTTAGCTACTGGCCTACTTCGAGCCTCTTTACAAAACAGCTATGAAATGTGGACTCTACACAAATATAAGCAGTGTGATGGGCATACAGTAGACACTCGATAAGCACTGAATAAATGGGTGAAAGGACTTTTAAATGGGTTTTGGTCTTTAGGTCTATATCTTGGGGACTGGAAGAATTTAGAAAAACAAATGCTGTTTAAAACACCGTAGAAATGAAAAGGGTCACAGCCTACTGCGCAGGCCAAGATCGCCGAAGTAAAGGAGGGCGGGGCAGCGGAGGCTGAGCTCTGATCGTCAGCCTGGCGCGCCTCGGCTGCTGGCTGGCAGATATTGGGAACAGATGGTTTGTGTGCTTTTTAGAAAAGAGTGTGGAGGTTGCTCGCTGTCCACATGAGTTCACCAAGGCAAAGTCATGTTAAATTAACTTCATTTCCTCATTGATGGAATAACTAGGTTAGGGAATTAGGGGATTGCTGTAGACATGGCATCGCTTGATTTCAGCAAAATGTTAGGCTGCTCCTCATTACAGCACTATCCCAGTGGGTTGTGGTGGAAGTTGGAAGGGCCCCGGCAATTATGAAGCCGCAGAACCTGCCGTGGCTGACGTCCGTTAGGGCACAGTTGACCGTTGTCAGCCTGAGGGGCATTGGAGTAGAAGAGCACCCTGCGTTCTTGTCAGCGTCATCTCTGCCATGTAGACCACGACTGGAGAAAGGCCTGTGCGCCTCACTGTCCACACACGTACGACCGGGAGAGGAGATGAGAGAGAGCACATCACAGACGACGGGAACCAAGAAGCAGTTGGTTCCCCAGCTGGAAGTGCTGAGCCCCATTCACCGAGGTTGCACCTAGCAAGGACAAGTGTAATTTAGTTAATGTGTCAGTTACAGTAGAGGAGACTTTCCAAAGTCTATATGAGAAATATCTTGGCAACGAGATGGACAGTATGTTCCACCAAGGATAATAAACTGATGTAGAATACGGTGGAAGCTAGAAGGCTAGGGTCAGAGAAATGTATGGCATATATATACATATATCAAATTTTTCATTGCATACTACCATGGTTCCATTGTGTGTTGTAATAAACATGAGTGCCACGTCTTAGGATATTGGCTTGTATTCGGATGTACTCATGGCAGTAGATTTCTTGGAAGAGTCATGCAGCTGGGCCTCTATGCAGGAGGCTCACAGGTTAGAGGGTGGCCTAGCAACTTAGCAAGACCCTCGGCAACCTAGGGAGACCCTGTTTCCAAACAAAAAATAAGGGCTGGGGAGTTGCTTGGAGGTAGGATGCCTCTGGGTTCAATCCCCCCTACCACAGAAAGTCATACGCTTCCAGAAAAAAAGTTTAATTATAAGGTTGAAATTTTCTTTTCTTCTTAGTAGTCTCCAGTTCCTTCTGAACATTGGTCTTCCTCACACTGTTCTTACAAGTCTACTTAGGCCATTCTTTTCTTAGTCCTTGGCCTTTAGCGAATGGTTTTTAAACATCAGCATTCAACAAAGACTGTCCTCGCACCACGTGCGGTACTGGAGCATGGATTTCACCTCCCACCCTCGCCTTCAGTTAAGAGCGTGAGCTTGCACGGGGGCCTGGGTGGACTCCGTCCTCCCTCTTTCTGGCTGGCAGCTCATTAATTGCACCCAATGCAGCGGCATGCAGTCTGCTCAGCATGCGCTGCAGACACCCACACCATGATGGGGCTATGAGGATGTTTCAGTGAACAAGGCAGTCAGGGCCTGCTTTGAGAGGTAGGGGATAGTGGGGAGGCAGATGATAGGCGATTAAATACATACCAGGAGGGACGGGATAGATGCCCTGCAAAGAAGGACAAGGCAGCGGAGGGCCGGGGATGCAGGAGCGTGCTGGGGGAGGTGTGAGGAGGTAAGGGAGCCAGCCCTGTGGCTGACCCCACAGGAAGAGCATTCAGGGGCATGGAGTAGCAGTTGCAGGGGCGCTGAGGCCAGAGCAGAGGGCATGCTCGAGGAAGTGTAGGGAGCCAGCGCGGTGGAACAGAGGGAGGAGATGAGCCCTAGGCTGGGGACGTGGGCCTGGGGAGCAGGCCTGGGGGCGTGGTGGGTGCTGAGCAGGGGGCCGCGTGATCAGCCTCACCTTTGAATGTGATCACCCTGGCCAACCCAAAGTCCAGAATAAGCACGGCAGGCCATTTAAGTGGCCTTATCTTCCGTATAGAAAACTAAAGAGTGGTGTGTATTGTCTTCTTAAAGTGAAGTCATTTTTATGTGAAGTTCAAAACAGCTCAGAGTCTTTAAAAAACAGTTTGCAAAGCTATGCACAGCCTTTGGTCAAGATTGGTGGCCAGTGGCCCACGCCACAGCACCTGACAGGCCTTTGAATGTCTTGGGATGAGGCTGGTTGGAAGAGGAGCTGCTGGTCTCCCAGTGCCCACCTACATCTTCACTGAGTCCCACTGGGTGGGGATTTTAAACAGAAACGTAGACAAATCTCAGTCCCTGGGCATAAGATGCACCCTGGAAGGTGACACACATTTGTGAAGCCTCAAGCGAGCAGGGCCAGCTCTCGCCACCAGAGAGTTTGTGCAGGTAGAGATTCTGAGCACACAGACTGAGGATGTCCGTGACTTTCATGATGTTTTTGTCTCAAGAACCTCACAGTCCCTGTAGCTTTCGAAAGGAAAGACTTTTCTTCCGGGTGCTTGTCCTTGAGACTCCTGGTCGTCTGTCTTCTGGAGTGGCAGGAGATGAGAGCCCTAGTGGTCCAGCTGGTGGATGTCGGCATTGCGCACAGTGAGGGGTGCCACATGCCCCAGAAGTGCCCACCTCTTTGTGAACAGGGAGAGAAATGCTCTCGACAGTAACTGGGCCAAGCCCCCGAGCTCTCCTGTCCTTTAGCAAGAATTTTCAAAATGATTTAAAAGGATTCAGATGGAAGTAGATAAGGAACTAAGGGAGTGGAGTGTTTTCTCTTTAAAGTGTGATCCTGGAGAAACTTAAAAAAAAAAAAAGACATAAATGACTTCAACACCTTTTTGTCAGCTTTTTAAAGCGAGATGATAGAAGAACAGGAACTAAAATCACGTCACCTGTTCCTTTTGGGAAATTTGGGGAGAGAAAATTTTAGTAGGGAAATGGGTCCTAAGTAAACAAAGATCTTGTTTGTGACCTCATCAATTCTAATCCATTAGCTTAATTAGTTTGAAAGATGGGTTGGAGGAAATGGCATGTTGTTGTTGTTTTTTTTTTTTTTTTTTTTTTTAAATGGACGTACACTGGCTCTCTTGAAAGATGACCTGGGAATCTGCTTTTTCTCCTTGAAGTGAGTTTATCCAATGTGACAGTGCAGCATCAGCCCTTGCTGAACGTGCCTCCTCCCTTCTCGGAGCTTCTGTTTTTCATGATGAGACTAGATCTCACCACCTCCCCAACAGGTAGAGTTTGGTAGGGAAGTTGCCTCCCTGTTGGCATTTACCATTAATTTTCAGCAAAAGCTTAGTGCTGGGGGGCAGTGTATGAATGCCTGATGGAGCCTCCAGTATTCCCCAGCCCATCGTCATGGCCCCCAGCCCGCGAGTCTCGGCCCATCGGGTTTCTGTTGCTTTCCCCGCCTGTGCTGATGGGTAGCGGGAGGCAGGGGCTTTGGCCTGGGAGTGGTCCCGTGATGCTAAGAACGCAGCCATACCCAGGCGCTGGATCAGCACCGTGTGCACCAGGTTTTACTATTCACACCTCTTCAACAAGGGTAGAGATGATCCTGGCTTTTTCTGTGGCTTTCGAGAGAAAGAATTCTCACTCGTAAGACACTGCTCAGTGCCCCGTGTGTGCATGTGACCTTCACTGCTGGCACGCTCCTGATCTGCAAAGCCTTGTTGCTCGTCTCAGCTGGTGCGACTTACAGGAAACATGAAGGGGCACGGAGGAAAGGCTCGGGGGCTGGAAGCTACCTCTGAAAGGTCAGCACCTTCAGCGGATTCTGTTTTAATCCTCTCCTTGGCAAGAGGGTGTGGGAGCTGTGGGTGGGAGAGGTGGCATACAGTTCTTGGTCCTTACAGTGCTCAGAGAAGACACATAATTACTGCTAACAGGTGGGTTAGGACCTTGAGACCATGGCTACCAGCGCTGTCCTGTTAGAGCAGGGAAGAAGGCTATAGTGGTGACTTCCAGTTCCTGTGACACCGGACTCAACCTGTTATCTTCCTGTCTCCCTGTTAGGGGCTGAACTGTCCGCCTAGAATGACACACTAAAGCCCTAATCCCCAGCACCCCAGAACATGTTCTCATTTGGAAATGGAGCCATTGTGAGTGCGACTGGCTGAGATGAGCTGGTGCTGGAGCAGGGTGGGTGCCAGAGCCAGGATGGCCGGGTCCTCCTGTAAGGCTCTGCCCAGGGTCGTGTTCTACCTTCAGAAGATCTGGGCTTTCACAGCCCAGAGAGAGGCCCGTTGCAGACCCACTCCCAGCACCTGCAGCGAAAGCATGGCCCTGCCCACATAAGGATCAGAGACCCCGGCCCAGAACTGTGCCACAGAGGGTTTCTGTTGTGTTGCTGCGCCATGGTGCTCTGCCATGCGCTCCCAACAGATTGCACACTCCAAGGTTGCCATCTTTGTGAGCTTTGCTGCCGCCTTCAGCCGCTCTCCTTGGAGCTCTGTCCTCACTGCATCACCACCCCACGATGGTGTGCAGGAGCTCGTGTGTGCATACTCCCATCACCCACTGACCTGAGCGCACCTCAGCCCGTTTCCGCTGACGGCTCCAGGCCTCGGAGCTGAGGCTCCCCTGTTCCTGCCGCCTCTCCAGCCGCCCTGGTCTGTTACAGCACTTTCTTGGGTATGGGGCAAGGTTGATGCGCACTGGAAACGCCCACAGCGCCACACACAGCTTCAACAGCTTGCGTTACTCTTAGGCACATTTAGTAATTATCCATTCATTGGCTTCTGGGACACCAGCCTTTTGTTGTGGGCCAGGGTCAAAGCTTGGGTGTGGTGTCAACATGGGCATCATCATCCCCCCATCGCTGGGATGGCCACGATGGGCTTCTTTAAAGGGACCCAGGTGCGAAATCCTTTTGGACTTGCACCATCTGTCCCTACTACCTTATATTATGCTTTATATTTTAGTTGTCTTACTTGTATCTATTTCAGCTGTGATTTTTTCAGAGGTTTGCCTTGCTGGAGTTTTTATTTATTTATTTTTAGTGCTGAGGATGGAACTGAAGGCCTCAGCATGCTAGCTAGGCACATGCTCTGCCACAGAGCTACACCCCCAGCCCTTTTGGAATTTTAAAACATTCAGCAATGTTTTTATAGAAACAACACTTTTTTCATATCTCATGAGCTTCTGCAGCCTTTAATGAACTAGTGTAGACAGAAGTAACAGATACAACAGGCTCGGGATGTACATCCCTGTTGGCAGATGTGCAGCCTATGGTGGTTGTGGTAGCTACATACCTTAGGTGTGCCTTGCAGGAGTCGGGTGTGGGCCAGCACTTGCGGTGGGAAGTGGAGAACTGTGTGCCACCCTCGGTGCCTTGTGTCCTGTCTTGACTCAGGCCAACTCCTGCCAATGTAGCTTTTCCTGGTGGCCCGGCTGCCACCTACCCCTGGGCTCACTTCCTGAAGGCAGCCTACCTGCCCCCCTCAGGTGGGGTGAGATGGTCTGTGTGCTCAAAAGCACCCTCTACTTCCCTGCCCCAGAACTGACACCTCTGTGTTGAGCCGCACCCCCTGCTCCCGGAGCCAGCCCAGCAGCCTCATACATCATTGTGCTGGGCCTGTCTCCTTCATCCTGGACTCTGCTACTGGAGAGACTCTGCTACTATTCTCACTACTGGAATCCTCCTCCTCCAGGGCCTGGCTCCACAGCAACTGCAGTGGGCGCCCGCACTTCTTGAGGCCCTGTGTTCCAGCTCCCTCCACAGGCTCCTTCCCTCCCCTTCCCCCAGCTCCCTGCACGTGGTACTGTCTCTGTGGACGGAAGGGAACAGATCGCTGTGTGAAGAATGTTCTCGGAAGCCCCACAGATTCCCTGCTTTGCCCTTGTACCCAGATAAGGCCCACCCAACAGCAGGGGCATTTCCTAAGGAGGAAACACGCCCCCAGTGGCTAATGAGTGTTTGAATAGGGAGCCCAAGAACATGTCTTTGTGGTTGCTACTGTTTTCGTTCTACTCGCGTTATGTAATCGCCATCCCTTCAGAAGAAAGAGAAAGGGGTCAAGCCCCCTTCTTCCAGATTTTAATAAAGCTTTGTGAGCAGAGGACAGAGTGGCTGTGGGAAAGGGGGTCAAGCCGGCCTGGGAAGACAGCAGGCTTGTCAGGCACCACGCTGTTTTTTTGTTTCCTGACGTTACTCTTTGCCATTTTCCCTTCTTGGGCACCACAAATGTGGCCTGGGTGCCCAGAGGCCCTACCTGCAGGTGATGTGTGGCATGGAGCCAGGCCAGGTAGATAGGGACAAAGTGCCAGCTGTATTCATTTTCTGGAGCTGCCCTACAAAGGACTGCAAGTTGGTGGTTATACCAGTTGCAGAGGCTGCAAATGCAGGGCCGTGTTCCTCCTGAGGCCCATGGTGGACAGCCCCCACCCTGCCTCTGCCAGCTCCTGGTGGTTCTCTGCAGTCTCCAGCCTTCCTGGCTTGTAGGGACATCACTACTGTCTCCATCGCTGGGTGGCCTTCTCTCTGTGTGACTAGGTGTCTGCAGATCTCTTTCCTTTGAAGACATCCCTCATGGGATTTAAAGCCCCGCTAATCCAAAATAACCTCATCCTAATTCTGTTGTATCTGCGAAGGGCCCATTTCCAAAGAAGGCCACACTTACAGGTACTGGGGGTTAATGTTCTAACATATTTTGGGGACACAATCTAACCCACAGCATCAGCAGTTTGGAATGTGTACTTTCTTGCTCCTTGGGCATGCAGTTTGGAAAATGTGTTTCTGTCCCTGTGCCCAGTACTTGACATGGACCCTTGAGCTATGGACAGCCCTGAGCTGTGTTCAGGCCCCACTGTCTTCACCCCTGTTTTGGCAAGCATGATTTTCTTTACCTTATAAAACGGGTTGCTCATTTTTAATGTCCTTGAGAGTATTTCTGTTATCATGGAATAGTCCACCCAGAAGAGATCGAGCCTCTATGGCCTACAGACACCAGGGTTCTAAAAATGGAACCAGAAGCTAGCTTGTGGCAAGAGGTGGAATTCTGAAGCTGGGCATGGTGGCGCATGCTTGTAATACTAGCATTTGGAAGGCTAAGACAGGAGGATCACAGTTTGAAGATATCCTCAGCTACTTAGGCCCTCTGCAACTCAGGCCCTGTTTTATTTTTATTTTTAATTTTATTTATTTATATTTTTTGGTGGTATTGGGGATGGAACCCAAGGGCCTTCTACCTCCAGGCTACACTCCTAGACCTATTTTATATTTTATATGGAAACAGGGTCTCTTAAGCCAGCTGAGGCTGGCTTCGAACCTGCGCAATCCTCCTGTCTCAGCCTCCCAAGCGTGGGGATTATAAGCGTGCGCCACCACACCTGGCTCAGACCCTGTTTTAAAATAAAGAATAAAAAATAGGGTTGAGGGTGTAGCCCAGAAGTAGAATGCCTCTGGGTTCCATCCCCAGTACCATGAAGAACAAAAAAAGTAGAATTCTGGAGGATCCTGGATGGCGCTGGATGTTCCCTGGATAAACATTGCTGGTGCTGAGCTGAAGAGATGAAAGCAGATTCAAGGAAGGTGGCGGTCTGTGGACTAGGGGTTCCCGCATGTCCCCTGGCTGTGCTAGGCACTCCAGTATCTCATGAGTGACCTTGGGTGTGGACGCTCTGTGCGCTGAAGCTCCGCAGTCCCTCCTACCAGACGCACTTTCCCAAGAGCACAGAAATGAAGTTTTGTGAAGAAGAAAGTTAGCTGGTATTCCAGCTGCAGGGCATGCTTGGTGCTTCCTGGAAGTTTTGGAAAAGATTGCGTATCCAGAGGCATCTTGGCCCATGTGGGCGGCAGCCCTGTAGAGCTTTCTTTGCTATTTTTTCCCCTTCTGGCAGATATTTGTGTAGCAGTGTGACCTTTCATTCCTTAAAGACCCATCTCCCCAGAGTTAATTCCTCTTTTGAAGTCATAATCTTTTGCATAATGCTTTCTAGCCATTTTGACTTCAAGTAAAGCATTATATATCACAGATGGAGAATATTACATGGGCTTTTTTGTGTGCCCTTTGGGCATAAAAGATAACTATGGGTTGGAGACAAAGACATGGAAGTGGTCAATTTCTGAAACTAGAAGTAGAGATAGATTTTCTTAATTTCTTTTTTGTGTGTGTGATACTGGGGATTGAGCCCTGCCTGAGGCATCCTACCTCTGAGCTACACCCCCAGCCCTATTTTATTTGTTTTAAAACAAGAGCTCAGTAAGTTTCTAAGGCTGGCCTCAAACCCATTATCCTCCTGACTCAGCCTCCCAAGTACTTGGGGTACAGGTGTGTGCCATCACCTCAGAGATCCCGTGTCTTCCTTGACCACCTACATCTGATTTAATTATTTCAGAAATAAGAGATATTTGAAGGAGGCCAACAGACCTTTATTCTAGGGCATTTCCCTTTTGATGAAACTTTTCCCAGTGGCTGAGAAAAGCACCCTTTTAGCCCCAAACTTGATGGGTCACATGGAACCTGACAAAATTACACTGCCCAAAATTGCTGCAGGGGGAAGCCAAGGAGTCTAGACTCCCACTTGTCTATACATGCCTGCTCTGGCTGAGGCCCTTGGGCGCTCCCAGAAGCACTTCAGGAACCCAGAGATGTGTTCTTGGGAGCCCCGTTGGCTTCTGCAGTGGAGCCGCCGTGTGGCCTATGCTCTAGGTTCCTTCTCAGGCTCCTGCAGAAAGTGGAAAGCCATGAGATGGTTGGATCCTGGAAGGGAAGGACCCAAATATGTTCCCTTCCTCCTGCAGCTGCTTAAGACCAACTAGCCCTTGAAGAATCAATCCCACCGGAACGGTGTGCTTACAGTGCTGAAGTTGGCCTGAGCAGTAGAGTAACCTGTTTATCTGAATGAGAGCCATGTTGTCCATCCCTTTCAGACCTGGTGAGGACTGCCCAGAGCCATCCTTGTTCTGTAGAACAGTGCAGCCCTTTGCCAGTCAGCACCTTGTGGTTGCAGATTTAGGAAAAAGATTAGGATTGCTCTTTGTTCAGTATTCTCTCCTTTTCTTGTTATATTAAAAACGTCCAGGCAAACCGGCATGTGGGAAGGAGAACCATCGCACTGAGCAAGAAGACATCGCGCTGACACTAAGCTAGTGTTTGTGCAAGCACTCTTCCTCTGTGATGCCGAAGAGTGGGTCATTCTAGGCTTTTCTCCTGGGTGGGGGGAGGGGTGGGGAACTTCTGTCCTTCATCTGGAAAAAGGGCCAGGCTGAGCAAGGGTAGAACACAGCCTCCTGAAGCCAGGCGTGGTGGCGCACGCTTGTAATCCCTGCGCTTGGGAGGCTGAGACAGGAGGATCGCACAGGTTCGAAGCCAGCCTCAGCTACTTAGTGAGGCCCTCAGCAACTTAGTGAGACCCTGTTTCCAAATAAAATATAAAATGGGTCTGGGAGTATAGCCCGGAGGTAGAAAGCCTCTGGGTTCCACCCCCAGTACACCAAAAAAAAAAAAAAAAAACCCCACAGCCTCCTGGGCCCCAGCAGAACGCCCAGCTGAAGGCAGACAGACTGGATGACTAAGATGTCTGTGGGTGCCCAGCTAAGCCCCCTGGAGCAGACTTTTCTAGCATGTTGGAGAAGCGCACTCCAGGTGGTGATGAGCTCAATCTGCCTTCAGCACCTCCCTAACTGGCTCATGCTACAACAATGAAAGCTTTTAAAATCTGGCATATAATCAGATGTAGCAAGCGTTAGCCATTGTTACGCCTCCTTGAGTACATTTGCATGGCACTCCAGCAGCATCGGAAGCCGTGTTGCCAAGCTCCATGTGTAAGAGCCCGTGGAACCTGGCTGATGTTCAGCGGTGTTTATTTGACCTATGGCCCTCCAGGACACGATGCTTCTGTCTTTGCAGCAGTTACCAGGATTGGAGTCTGTGGCATCTGGTGAGAAACCTCTCCTTTCAGGGACACATCTCTGTGTGTTGACTGGCCACGTGTATGGTCCTTCAACCATCCCCAGCATGGCCTTTCACAACTTAGCCACCTGGGCATGTAGCCCAGAGGCCTGGAGAGGCTCTGAACTCGAGTACTGTACTGCTGAAACCTAACTTCCACCCAAGTAGCTGGTCCATTGGGAAGAGCACTCCTATTGAGTGCATGTGCTGTTTGCCAGGCAGTATCCTGAGTGCACTACCAGTATGGACACGTTTACTCTTACAACACTACAGAAGATAGCTCCTGATTTTATCCCTTTCTTTTTTAGATAAGGAAGCAGGCTCAGAAGTGCTAGTAAGCAGCCTGAGGTCAGAGTTGCCGGAGTGTTGCGTGGTGCAGCTGACCCCTGCAGATTGCAGAAGCTGCAGCCTGCCCTCCCCTCCACAGGCGCTCGGATGCTGCTCTGTAGCCAGACTGCACTTGAGTGGCATCTAAGTGGACGTATAGGGAGGAGCTGCGTGTGCCTAACCCTAGGCTTTGCCCTCTAGAAGAGGAGGCAGGCAAATGAGCCCACGGATCCCACTGGCGATCCCACCGGTGCACTCCTGGAGTGGGACTAGGAAGTTGAGGCAGCCACAAAAAGAGCCAGCCACTCGGTGAGGAGGCAGGAAACCCTCCCTGGAAGGGGAACTTGTAAGTAAATGTTGAAGAATTGATAGGAGTTCACCACATACTTCAAAGGGGGGCATCACAGGCAGAAGAAGTAGCATGTGGAGGGTGTTAGGGATAAAACAGCTGAATTTTCTTAAGAAGGTGGGCGTGGTGGCACACATTTGTAATCTCAGTACTTGGGGGGCTGAGACAGGAGAATCACAGGTCTATGGCCAGCCTCAGCTTAGTGAGGACTTCTGTAACTTAATGAGACCCTGTTTCAAAAACAGAGAATCAAAATTCGGACCGGGAGTGTAGCTTGGAGGTAAAATGCCCCTGGGTTCAACTGCAAAAAAGAAAAGAGAAAGGTGGAGGTAGTAGAAGAACTCAGCGTGGATGAACGGTAAGGCTCAGGGAGAGCGTTGTGCCGTTGAGACTGGAGAGACAGAGTCAGGAGCGAAGGGTTGCCATGCCAGGGAACCGGGCTTTGTCCCAGGGCTGCGGACAATGTAATATCATAAAGTTGGGTTAAAAGTCCCCAAACTTTGAGGCTTGCAATAGTACTATTTCCCCTGGTCTTATGATTATTGAAGGAAAAGATTACAAAAGTAGTACTTCTGTATGATGTATGTTAACCTTATGTTTAAAAGAATGTTGTTGTTGTTTTTTTTTTTAATCTCTTTTACTCATTTCTCCATTTTTTTCATCAGCAATTCCTCTTGGCAAAAGTTATTCTCAGATGCCAGGATAAGTACTTTGGAGGGTTTTTGTTTTTGTTTTAAATGTTTTTTTAAGTGGCTTTTGATTGCATAAGAGCATCGTGTAGAACTGTTTCCAGTAGTTTCTTTATGGCAGGAATGGAGTTTAAGACGACTGATTATGTAATTGTTCCCTCAATCTATTCTCAGAACCTAACATGTTGCCAGCACATGAAAATCCTAATGATCGTAATGGCATCTGAGTGTCCTTTCTGCTCACGGTTTCTGGCGCTGCTGCTCCTGCATTGTTTACTGCAGAACAGAAATCAGTAGTTTAAATGTGGCATGACCGTTTGCCCAGCGCTGGCCACCCCAACTCGGCACTGCCCGCTGGTCTTGCATGTGCAGCGCACAGCCAGCACCTCTCACGGAGAAAGGGTTCGCGTATGCTGGTGTTGCACGTGTTCATCTTTGGGTGAGGAGAGGCAGCGTACTTCTGCGCTGAGGCTGCATTTTGCAAGGAGTGCAGAATACCATCTGTCGGAGGAGGTGGCGGGAGTATGCAAATATGGCTGTGAATCCTGTGAATGCTTAATTGCTGTAGAATTTTTTTTTGAGTCTTTGCATTTAGTTTGTTATTTTTTGTTTTGTTTTGTTTTGTTTTTCACTTTTTAGAATAGTCCTTATCAGTGGCAGAAGATCCTTCTGTAGTATATTTTCCGTGCTGCCGTATCGGGACAGTACCCAAGCCGGGTATGTATATGCATGCATGCTTTGTAGTTCTCTGGGTGAAGAGTTCAGATGCCAGCGTGCATCATGTGGCTTCCCTTTCCATTTTCTTGAACTTGCCTTCCTTTCATGCTGCAAATCTAGCATTTGTAAATTTGAAAGAAGAAAAAAAAATAGATGTTCCACTTTCTTTTCAGCCAGAACGCTTGCTGCTTAGTGTACGTGTGTGCGTACCCCCTCTCTCCTGTCCTTCCTAAATGTGCATTTTGTCACCTTTCCAATACTGTACAGCAAGAGCAATATGGGTCCACCATATCCCACAGAGTCACACCGACTCTTGGAAAAGGTAAGTCAGAAGAGGAATCAGGCTAAATTCTGTGACTGTCCTCCCTCCTGTGTCTTGGGCTTGGGTTTAGAACCTGACCAGCAAGCCAGAGCTGCCAACACAGGGCAAATATCAAAGCTAAATGGCACCAGGAACAGCCATATGTGATCAGGTAATGGCCGGGGAAACATGCCCCTCCCCTAAGTAAAAAAGCCCCTCGTTTGACTCCGAAAAAAGTAATTGAGGATCTGTCCTTGCAAAGTGTCCGCTGCTTCTCCTCCTCCACCAAGCCTGGACTCTTGCACCTCACCCCATTTCCCCAACCCAGTGTCTGCCAGCGGAGTGCTGCTGCTGTTAAGGGCAGGGCGGTTCACTGCGGAGGATGCTGGGAGCATCAAATGGTGTCGGCTCTGGCTTCTATTCACTGAAAGCTGGGACTGCCCTCTGGTCATTGTGCAACCCAACACTGCAGACCGCTGCCCCTCGGGAGGGCAGTGTGGCCCTGGGTGCTGATTCGCCACTTACTCATCTTGCACCATCGCCATGATGTCTGCCCAGGCGTTCCTGTTGGTCACGACCTTCCCTTGCTCCTACCACCCAGCCAGCTTTACAGCCTATTCAGCTCACTGTAGTCTTTATCCGGACTGCGCTGTAAGCGCCATAGGACAGAAAGAGGCAATTGTTACTCATGGAAACTTGATGCAGCCACTGATTTGATATGTGCCATAGAGCAGGCAAATATGGGGGACTGAGCATGCTTGTGCCAGTCCTTTTACAACAACATTATGAAAGAAGTGTTCTAGGAAAAGTAATGACAAGTATTGCAGCTCAGAAGTGAAGGACCAAATGGGGGTGACCAACAGGCCGGCCTGGAGGGCGTCATGGGCCAACCTGGCCAACCTACTGTGGCCCCAGCTCTGGCCACATCTGCAGAGCAGCAGGCCCATTTCCTGGGGAAAACAGCTTGTAGCAGCTCATAGACCCGCGGTGTGGCCCAGAGGACCAGTCCACTTACCTAACTGCAGGTGGTGTCCCCGAGCCCAGATGTCTGAGTGTGAGCAGCCTGGGTGTCCGCCTCCAGGGGATCTGCACCATCAGTGGACTTGTCTTTGCCGGCATGTCGTCTGCAGGTCAGGGCTTGGCTGGGCATGGTGGAGTGGGCTTCATGTCTCAGGCCTTCTTGCTGATCTTTCTGATACACTGTTTCTTTAACTCATCCATTCCTGTGTTTATTGAGTGCTTACATGTGACCCGGTACTGGGGATACAGGGATGAGGGATGGGCCTGATTATTGTTCTCCTGGTCTTACAGCCTAGTAGAGGAGATGCAAAGTTACACATGATTAATTGCATGTGTTAGTAGATGCTAAAGATAACCCAGCAGGTGACTTCTGTCTTTCTGGCCTCATTCTGTTTCTTCAAGACAGTTTGCTTCTCTGTGTTTTTATCTTTGCAGTGGTCCTGTCAGGTTCATTCTCAAAGGGTGGCACAGTTTCCATGTTCTGGGTCCTTCCAATGCAGTACCAAGGGCCTCTACTTCATTGTATAGATAAGAGCTTCAAGAGCTGTCTCAAATATCACCTTTGGGCCAGAGTGGGAGTTTGAACCCCCCTCTGTCTAGCTGAAGGTTTTTGTGTGAGCCACCCTGGAAGACAGACCGGACAAGTTCCATATTTCTGGAACCTTTCCATAAAATGGAGCATTTATGTTATCTGAGTCCTTCTCACCTGGCACACAGAAAGATAATTGCAGCCGATGGATCAAGGACCCTGTAGTTCTGACAGGAAACAGAGGGAATCATTGTGGAGAACTGTCAAGTTTCTCACTTGGGCTAATCATCTACCTTCTGTGAGCTTCTGTAGTGATGAGAATTCTACATTCTGTAGAATGAGCAGGCAGGCTACTGTCCCACATCATTAATTTGAAGATTAAGTGGAAATCGGCTACAAAACCATTAAGAATATATTTTAACAGAGATTACTCAGGAAGAGATGATCCAAGCCATCTCCTTTGGACATCTTCGTGGATCCATGTGGCCTCTGTTTTTAAACACTGCAGGGAATGTTTAGCTGGCTGGCAGTAGGCTGGTGCCAGGAGATGATAACCAAGTCTCTTTCCACTGTTGGGAGGTCTGTCCTGTTGCAGGAAGGCCCACCTCCCAGGACTGGCAGGTTTGGCCATTCCACTCGTGAGCCCTGGATGCAGCAGCAAAATGAATATGCAGGATAATAGAGTATAACCTTTTGCAGCCTGGACATGATCAGGTTCAAATCCATCTCTCCTCCAGGATGTATAGATGAGGAAGACAAGTGCAGAAAGGTGAGTTCTACAAGAGAATACACAGCTGGGTTCTTTGTTGTACCTAAGAGAAAAGGATCTGCCTGTTTCTGCAGCAAATTCTACCTAAGCACATACGAACTATGAGTCTAGTTCAGAATTGTATTTTAGCAGCCGGATTAAGCAGCCTTTTGTGTGTGTGTGTGTGTGTGTGTGTGTGTGTGTGTGTGTGTGTGATACTGGGGGTGGAACCCAGAGGCTTTCTACCTCTGGGCTATACTTCCAGACCTATTTTTAATATTTTACTTGGAAACAGGGTCTCACTAAATTGCTGAGAGCCTCACTAAGTAGCTGAGGCTGCCTTCGAACCTGTGCGATCCTCCTGTCTCAGCCTCCCAAGCACGGGGATTACAAGCATGTGCCACCACTCCCGGCCTTAAGCAGCCTTTTGCTCTTTTAACTTTTTGGTTTTTGTTTTATTTTGTTTGGTTCGGTACTGGGAATTGAACCCAGGAGCATTCTACCTCAAAGCTACACCCCAGTCCTTTTTATTTTTTATTTTGAAAGAGAGTCTTGGTAGGTTGTTAAGAGTCTCCCTAAATTACTGAGGCTGGCCTGAAATCTGAGATCCTCCTGTCTCAGCCCGTAATCTCAGGGATTACAGGTATGTGTTATTATATTCAGCCTTTTAAAACTTTTTAATGAGCAGACATTCTGTTGATAGATAACCCATTTATTGCAATTAAAGGGTTTTTTTTTACTAATTATTGGGAAATTACTATTTTCCAATTAAAATATACCAGTAAAGTATACTAGTCAATATACTAAGTAGTATGTGCACATAAATGTTTCAGACTACTTTAGTTCATGTACATGTACACTGATAAAATTCCTTTACTTTTACCCTGAGCCCTTTCTGTGACTTAGACACATGTCATAGAATCTCAAGGTTGTGTCTTCTGCCCATCCTGCTCTGCAGCCGAGGCAGCTAAGGCACAGGGGGAGAGGACTGGAATTCATGCACATGGACCAGGCCACGTGTGCCAGATTGTTCCAGAAAAGCACTAATTCCCCAATGAAGGGGATAATGTACAGTACCAGCTTCATCACAAGAAAGTTGCAAAAACAGGAAACAGAGTTCATGCTCTTGTACGCAGCCTCCTTCACCCGGGGAGCGGGGAGCGTCACCAGGC
Source organism: Muscardinus avellanarius (assembly GCF_963383645.1). NCBI lineage: Eukaryota > Metazoa > Chordata > Mammalia > Rodentia > Gliridae > Muscardinus > Muscardinus avellanarius. The sequence goes on along the minus strand of NC_137803.1, from coordinate 52,347,671 downwards.
CGGCCTTATCTGCCGGGTCTGTTTTCTGGCTTCTCTGTCCACACACAGCAGCTGCCTGACTCTGCCTCCCCACCACTTGCCCCGTCTCCACTGTGGCCCCAGAGTTCAGTTCCTGGTTCTAACCTGAAACGGACACTGATCTTGGCTCCTAACGTCAGTTGGCCAAAGCAGACCGGCCAATCCTAGGAGAGGTTTTCTTGTCCATTTGTGCATCAGACCATCTGTTCCGTCCCCAGTGAGCACGAAGCCCTGATGCAGATTGAGGGGAACAGCTGGGTAGGAATGAGTCTTCAGTCCAAGCCAACTGGGAGCCCCACGGGTGTGCTGGAGAACACTTTAACTTCCTCCAACTGTTTATCAGAAAGCACTTTGCAGCGGGGCATGGTGGCACGTCCTCGTCATCCATTACTTGGGAGGCTGAGACAGGAGGATTGCAGGCTCAAAAACAGCCTTAGCAACATAGACTCACAGCAACTTAGACCCTGTTTCATTCTTGTTTCAACTTAGATTTCTTGGCCAGGAATAAAAGTGCTGGTGGTGTAGCTTGTAGGTAGAATGCCTCTGGGTTCAGTCACTACCCCCTGCCACACACACACACAAAGCTGCTTTGCTCTCTAACTCCCCTTCAGTCACCCACCCCTCAAGTGCCTCACCACCCTGCACGCTGCCTGTGTGACCTGCAGGCATTACCATGCATAGCAGAGTTTCTGGGTGCACGCAGAGTCTGTCAGGCACCATTCAAGGCAGTGAAGATACCGCAGTGAATAAGAACCTCTTTCCTCGTGAAGCCTGAGCGGAAACAAGCTGTAAACAAACTATCAGGCAAAGGAGCAAGTGAGTGAGTCCTAGGCAGCGTGGCGGGAGCACAAGGACCTTGGTGGACTCGGGTGGAGGGATGGAGGGGCTCCTTCTCCCCAGAGAGGCTGGCTCTTCGGCTGGGCTTAGAGGTGTGAGGCTTGGAGCCCACGCCTCTAAGGATATTCCAGCCAGTGTCCATTGCTGAGGATGACAAAGATGACCCAGCCCTGTGCAAGTCTCAGGCACAGCAGACGATGCTCACACCTCCAGGGTTCCCCAAAGCCTCCTTCAAGCTGGAATCCTAGTCCTGAGGATCCAGAAGTGGGGGGTGGGTCCTGGAGACAGCAGGAGGTGAGCCCTGCCAAGAGACCAGCCCTGGGACATCCCGCACACTAGCCGGGCCTCTGGCTCAATCCCCTCATCTATAGGAAGGGGGTTCAGCTCTTCCAACGTCCCGTTGAGCTCTGGTGGTGGTGGTCAGCATGGCCGATGTGGAAGCGCCGAGTTTTGGCCAGGAATTTATGAGTGAGACATGCTCCTCATACTTCCTACCTGTCAGCGACTTCGAGAGTTCATGCCTAAATAATCTTAGTTCAGCTTTTTAAAATTTGAGCTTTTAGCCAGGTGTGGTGGTGCACGCTTGTAATTCCAGAACTTGGGAGGCCTCGACAGGAGGTTTGCACAGGTTCGAAGCCAGCCTCAGCTACTGAGTGAGGCTCTCAGCAACTTAGTGAGACCCTGTTTCCAAGTAAAATATAAAATAGGTCTGGGAGTATAGCCCGGCAGTAGAAAGCCCCTAGGTTTCACCCCAGTACGACCACCCAAAAAAAAACCCTTTTTTTTTGAGCTTTTAGAAGTGTGCAGGTATGGGGAATTTTTAATTGGTGCATTATTTTCTGGTGTGGGCCACAGGATAGGGGCCATATCAGCTGGGCTCGAGAACAGTGTGAAATGTTTGGGGCCATCTTGCACGCCACCACGTTTATACTAAGCTGGTGTTGAGCTGGGTCTCAAGTGTCTCTAGATGGCCCTGGTTATTTAACAACTGCCAACAGGTTCAAACTCTGCTTCCCTGCCTCTATGTATAGGGAAAGCTACTTGAGAGAAGAGTATTTCTTTAGAAAGCACCAAGACTATGGTCACGTTAGTGTGAGCATGTTAAATACAGCTGGAGCCTGCACTGGGGATGTGCCGGGGTAGAGCACTTGCCTAGCATGTGCGAGGCCCTGGCTTCCATCCCCAAACTGAAGAAACAAAGCAAAAACCCCAGAACCTGAGTAATGTGGACAGTGCTAGGATCATTTCTCTCCTAAGGACCTCCCAAGGTAGGTGCTGAAGTGCCCATTTTGCCAGAGGAGGCTGGAGCGGAGGGAGCTTAGCAGCCTCCCAGCTGGGAGGAGGTGAGGGCGGGCAGTTGAGCTGCTCACTCTGCCCCTGTTGTGTGTGCCACAGTGGGACGGCTCAGCCCATGGAGCACCGGGTGTGTTCCCCCTTAGGACCACCCCTCTGAGGCTGGGCCTGCTGGCTCAGGACCAGCGCGACACACAAGCAGCACAGGCCAGTGTGCATCTGGAGGGCGGCAGGGCTGGAAGGGCAGGACCAGCGCGCCTTTCCTGCTTGGTGTGCCGCACAAGAGCTGCCCCCTGGGGACCCTGGCAGCCCAGCTGCTGGTGGCAGCTGAAGGTTGCTGTTTGCCCCGTGATATTGCATCCTCCAAGACATCTCTGGGTGGGATCCTGAGTCAAAAACAGTCTGTGTCTGCATGTGAGTACTTGTTGTCTTTAGACCAAGAAGGTTCTGGAAGGGGTGTGTGTGTGTGTGTGGTATTGCTGTCCACAGACGTGTGTGTTCCGTTGAGATGCTGAAATGCTGCCTGGTCAGATCTCCCGGCTCTGCCCTGCTGCGCCCAGTCACCCTCTCAGCACCTCCGGGAAGTGATTTAGGATCTCCTAAGAGTCTTCCCTTGATCTGATGCAGGAAAAAGTGCTTTTGAGTGCAAAACAGTTATACGGGAGGAGACTATTCACAGTGCCGGTCTTCACAAGGGATGAGTGGCAGGTCTCTTGAAACACAGGGCTTTCTTAAGCACTCCTAAGATGTTTGATGGACAGAGTTGCTTGCATCCAACACTGCACGAATCCATCTGTTAGCTAAATGAGATACTTCTGATAACTCTCCGTGTTCTCAGCTTTTACTTGAGGAATTTAAGGTCTGGCCTATAGCATGAACACCCATAGTGAAGCTGAGGGACGGGGTAGAGGTCAGGGCTAGTGTACACTCAGTGTCCTACATTGGAGGGTCCTCAGTAGCTCACAGACTCCAGGACAGACACCCAGGGCCACCTCCTGGGATCCTCCAGTGGACACGGTCTTGCATCTGTCCCTAGGCCCCACGCCAGCATTGCCAGAACTTCCCAGGTCTCCTGTGAGCTCAGCTGCTTGGCAGAACTTGAGCTACCTATGGGGTCTGGGAAAGTGGCTCCTGGGTGTGGCAAGCCTGTCTGTGGTCTGCCAGAATGGGCCACTGAAGAAGCCATCTGTGCCCAAACCGTCATGGAGAAGCTTCTGAAGACTCCAACCCAGGAAAACCCCCGCCCCTGACCCAACATCATCCCCAGGAGAGGGCCTCAGGTCACTGAGGGTCCCTAAGAAGCTCCCTCCCCACAGTCACACTCCTTTTAGATAAGACAGTTTTGGGGTTTTGTTTTTATTTGTTTTTTTGGTGGTACTGGGGTTTCTGGAAACCCTTCTACCTTCGGGCTACACTCCCAGACCTATTTTTTATACTTTTTATTTTGGAAACAGGGTCTCTTAATCCCGCACGACTGGCTTCGAACCTGTGCGATCCTCCTGTCTCCACCTCCCAAGTGCGGGGATTACAAGCATGCGCCACCATGCCCGTCTTAATTAAAACAGTTTTGAATCGGATTCTATACGTATCCAAGTTTCCGCACCCCAGCAGCACCGAGTCCTGCTGAGCTCTGGCTTTGAGATGGTAGCGTGGGCTAGCTTTGGCTCTGCCCCCCACTCCCATCTCATCTTCACCCAACCCAGACCTGTGATTTCTCTTCTGTTTGCCTTAAGAAAACAGGACCGAAGCCCTTGTACCGCAGTTCCACTCCTCTCCACTCACGGAAGGCTTAGTCCCCTATCTAACCCCTTTCATGGTCCTGAGCTTTTTAACAAGTCGGGGCCCTTCAGGTTCTGGCCTTGCTTCCCCTCTTGGCCCCAGCAAGGTGTCTGCTATGCATGTGGATACAGTACTCTGCACGATGTGTAGCTCCTTGACTTATGAGGTTCTCCTGCCTTTGTGGCTTTTGTACTTGGTAGAGTTTAGAAGGTGGTTCTGGCCCTTCAGAATCCCAGTGTGGTCTGGGCCTAGTTAGACCTCTCTTCCAGACAGCATTTGGAGGCACCTGCCCAGCGCTGCTGACACCATCCCCAAGGTCACACTTGGAGTTGGAGTCTGGTCATGTCTGTGGTATCTCTCCTTAGGCCATCATGGAGTTTACAAGTGTTCTAACTTATTTTAACTTGAGGATGTGGATTGTGTTTAGTCCTGGAAGTAGTTCCAGTGCTGTGTGTGGTATTTAGCAGACACTCTGGTTACATCTGTTTGAATGCATGAATAAGACTGATGTTTCTGAGGACTGTGTCTCTAGGTTTCTCATCATTGCTAATTTTATGTGAAAATATGTGTGTGCACATAAATTTGGTCTTTAATTTTTCATCCGATATACATATGCATTCATACACACATGTGTATGTATGCACATAGGTATCATTACTCCAACACATGATGGCCAGTCTACTTTAACAAATTGGTCATCTCCGGAGAAATGGCAGAGCTTTTCCAACAGCAGTACGTAGGAGCCTCCAGAGGCTCACGAGGTGATCTGATAGGGCCCTCGGGGCCTTACCACCCTCAGAGTAGCTGTCAGCCCACAGTGGAAGTTGCTAAGCCTAACAACAAAGTTCCACATGCATCCACATACAAGGGCTAAGCCGCAGCCTTCCAGCCAGGCGGTTCCCTCATGATAACCTGCACAGATCTCATTTGGCCTCACCTTTCAGCATGGCAGATCACGTGTGCCATGCCATTTCCGTGCTGCTCACAGATGCTTGCACCCAGGCCTGCTCAGCGCTTTTGCTAAGGCCACACCTGGCTTTTCTGTCTCCCCCTTGAGCCCCATTGGTATCCCCTGGCTTTTGCTGAGTTGTTCACCTAGATCATCAAATCGGGTTGTCTGAACTCCAAACCAGCCCAGTGTGATCACAGTGTAAATAACACAGCCCTATTTTGAGCAGATCAACTCATTGTTTTTTCTTTGGCATGTACTGCTTTTTAAAGCAAGGGACATAGAATCTAGCATAGAAGAGGGCTGCCTTTGCTGGTCCAGTAGTGTGGGGAGTGGGGGACTTCAGCCTGTCCCTGGAGAATGCCATCCAGGGTAAAGAGAAGCCCCTGCCTTGGTTTTTCTCACCAATAACCACCCTTGGTCATATCATCTCGTTCTCATTGCCCAGCACTTTCTGGATGCCAGCCTGCCCATCTCTAATCAGGTACAGGTGTCAGGATGGTGTCAGGACTCAGTGGCCTGTTTGAATTGAAGACTGGCTAGGACTTGTGCCTACCCCGTTCAAATTATACAGCAGCACACCCACAATCCCACTAATCATTACCAGGGATGGGCTGCATTGCACAGCAGCACGCCTACAAGCTAAGCTTCACAAGCAAAACAGAGTTCCAAGGACAGGGCAGTCCTGCCTACACATAAGGAAGCACACTTCCACTTCTTGGGGTATACCTGAGCTAATGCATCAAAGAGTGTTTGAAATGGAAGATCGTTTAGGTAATGCCAATTCCAATGAGTCCAACAGCAAGGAGCACTCTTCAGCCCAAATGAAAGGCTTGTAGAGCTAGAAGGAACTCAGAAACCATCTAGTCTTATAGCTGCCCACCCTCTCCTTAACTGCAGAGGCCATTCCTTCATCCCAGGTTTACACAGAACTCCAATAAATAGAACTATTTTGGAGAATCAGAAGTAAGGAGAAGCAGCCCCACTTTTCTTCTTCTCCACCCCCCCTGCAGGAAAACTACGGTCCATACCCATTGTTACCATGGGTGCCGGTGGGCAGGGAGGTCAGGCAGGGGTCTGGAGCAAGGGATAGAACTGGATTCGGCAGAGAGTTAATCTTGCAAATTAACTAGCCTCGTTAGCGCTGGGTTGACTCATCTGTAAAACTGGCTGTAATGTCAACCTTGGGGAGCTCTGAGATTGTTAAATGAAATGTTGCATAGGAAGGCTCTGAGCACCCACAGCTGCCCTGGGTGCTCACCGTGTGTCTGCTCGAGGTCCGTTTCCGTCCAGGCGCAGAACTGTTTCATTCTTTCTAGATTTGCCCAGCTTGGGCCACAGTAAGTTAGCCGGCAGTGTCCTTCTGCATACCACAGTGGATTTGCGTTCAGATTTGTTTGTATTTGTACCTTAGCTTTTTTTTTTTTTCTCAATTGTGCACATTTAGTAAAGCAAATTTGGAAAATACATATAAATAAAAGGAAGATAAAAATTACTGAGCCTTACCTCCTAAACAAAGCCAGCATTAACACTTCCGTCTTCCAGTGTCCCCCCCACCCCCAGTGAGTGCATTTGTGTGGAACACGAAAAAGATTGTTTGTTTAGATCTTTCTTGCCAGGTCCCACCTTCCACAGCAGGCTGGTGGAGGCCCTTACAGAGAAGGGGAACAGATGTTGCCCATCCTTTCCACTCTGACTGTAACATCAAACCTTCTCGTTGCTGTAAACACTCTTCTCAGATGAGGCTTGTAAATTATACCATTTTCTGGCTGAGCCCCAGTCTCAAACCAGCTCCTCTTCCTTCAGCCATCAGTTGCCAAGACCAGCCTGAATCTCTGCCTTTAATCCACATTAGTCACTGCCTTCTCCATCCTAGCGTGGATCTGTGGTTTGGCTTGGCGATCCTCAGTGCATAAAATGACTTGCAAGCAACTTTCTCAGCTCTCTTCCAACTTAGTAAACAGCTCACCCAGCACCTCTAGCCAAGACTACTCTCCTCCCAGCACTCTCCAGTGCCTATTCTGTCCTATTTTTTGTGCCATCACCATGGGACCAGTAATGGCAAAGAAATTTATAAGTTAAGAAATAGGAAAGAAATTGGGGAAAAACTAGAGCAGCTTAGAGAAAAAGGATCCTGGAGTCCAGAGAAGGAAAAGGAAGTTCAGAGAGAAAAGTGGAATAATGCAAACCCGACCTTTAGAGTGTTGCTGAGGGTCAGCCCCATGCCAGGAAGCCAAGAGAAAGACTCAGCTTCCTCCTGTTTCTCTACCCTCTTACACCCGCTGATCTTTTGCTCTTGATTGTATTTTGGAGCTGGTTCCAGTTACATTATAGGCTAAAAGGGTGTCTTGTGGGCCGATCTCATAACAGCGTTGGTGAGAAAATGCATTCTGAATTTCAGATGGCCAGCTCAGAAACTTTTGGAGCACAACCCACTGGTGAGTGAGAGACTGTGCGTGAGGGAACAGCACCAGTGCCTGAATGTTCTTTGTTTCCTGAAGTAGTTGAACATCATTAGGTATTTCTATATCTATGGATTTACGAGAAGAAAGTAGAAATCCAAAAACCTTGGGATTGGGGATATGTGAAGTAACCACTCTAGATGATTCCAGCAGTTTCTATGGTGTGTAAGGTATGGACCCAATAGGGTAAACATCCCTGGTTGAATCCTAGCCACTGGGTTTGCTTATGCATCATAGGCCGTGCGATGGACATGCGTCGCAGGAGAGAGCCAGGTGTCCCGGTGGGCTTAAAGTCATCGATAGCTTCCACGTGGTGTTTGTGTCCTCAGCTTTTGCATTCGGGGACATTTAGATGAGGTCATCTACTTGGTCAATTTCCTGAGTGTTGATCATTTTGTGACACAGAGAACAGCTTCTTCTATTCTTAGAGCCTTCAAGCCTAAATGCTCCCTGTCTGGCTCCAAGCCTGTCCCCCTCCTTCCCCACCCACTTTCCCCAGAAACTTCTCTTTTCGTTGTGGAAAATTACACATTCACAAACTGTGTTTCTTTCCTCACACCAAAGCATATTCCCACACAGAGACCAAATCTGGAATGATCTCACGGGTGAATCATGCCATTATCCGGCTGTTTATAGGAGCTGCCTTTGGACAAAGATTTTGGTGTAAGCTACATTAAGGCCCCTTCATTGTCCGCCAGTAGCCCTTGTGGAATGGCTTATCCATGAAGTGCTGAGTGTGAGGGCACAGGACTTCTAGACTGAAAGCTGCTTGGATTTCACTTTTTCTCCTATCCGCTGTGGGCCTTGTTCATTGGCTTTGAACTTTGGTGGAGTAAATTTTGGTTTTGAACCAGGCAGGCAGATCTGATCCAAAGTGGAAACTGCATCATGTCTGAAGGGGCAGTGTGTTAGTCAGCTTTCTGTTACTATAACAAATGCCTGAGATAGCCAGCTTATAAAGAGAAAAGGTTTCTTTTGTCTTGCACTCATAGAAGTTTCAGTGTATAATCTGTTAGCCCCATTACTTTGGGGCTTTGGTGAGGCAGTACATCACGGAAGTGTGACGGACAAACTAGTGTGCCTCATGACTAGTATGCAAAAAAGAGAGGAAGAGGGTCTGGGGGTCCCAGTACCCCCTCAGGGGTATGCTCCTCGAGCTAATATTTCCCACCAGGCCCCCCCTCCTAAAGGCTCCTCCACCTCTCCATAGCGCCACTGGCTGGGGACCAAGCCTTGAACACAGGGCCTTTGGGCACTTTCCATGTCCAAACAATTACAGAGAACAGTGGGGCTTCTTCAAATAAGGTAAATACATGTGGAGTTCTGGGGGATGTGTAATCTCTTAATTAAATTAGTTCACAAGTGGTAGTTTCTTTTCTAATCCAGCTTTCAAGCTTTACTTTCTGTGCCTCCTCTCCTCTCCCCACTCCTTTCTCCTTTTTGAAGGGTCTAGAAATTATTTTACTATTTAATTGACTTTAAGTTCTTTACACATCAGAGTGTTGAAGCTACTGTTGTCCTTCAAAGAGCAAATGTCCACTTGTGTCCTGTGGTCATAAGCTTAGGGCACCATTAGAGAAATGATCATGACCAGGCAGGGCAACCCCGTTTGCAAGCAGAAAGCCCTGGGAACCAGAGAATTGGATCACACATACCCTTTTCATCGACTCGCTTGTGTAGAGAATCTAGATCTTGTGTGTGTGTGTGTGTGTGTGTGTGTGTGTGTGTGTGTGTGTGTGGTACTGGGGTTCCTGGAAGCCCTTCTACCGCCGGGCTACACTCCCAGACCGATTTTTTATATTTTTATCTGGAAACAGGGTCTCGTAAGTCAGCGCGGTCCACCTGTCTCCTCCTCCCAAGCGCAGGGATTACAAGCGTGCGCTACCACGCCCGGCCTAGATCATATTTCTAAAGGGTAATTTTAGTTCATTAATCATTCTCCCTAAGGAAGGAGCCAGAGCTTGAACTTGATGTTATCCAAGAGGGAATCTTGTTTTCCCATCAAGATCAATTCCACGCATTATGGCTCAATGAGCAGCCGGCTGGACCTTTGCCAGCGAGTGATGGAAAAGGAAATAAAAATCCATTTCACTTTTTCTAAAAAATGAAATCAAGAGTTGGCCATTTATGGCTAATAGAGACCTAAGTAATGCCTTTGGGCACCAAGATATCTAGAGTGGCCCTCTGCTTTGATCAGATTACCCCACGGTGGCAAAGTCACATGAATTTGTTTGCTCAATGCTCTGGAAGCCAAGACTAAGGCAGGGGTTTGCTACCGTGAAGGTACAGGCTTTCAAGGAGAGCCTGGTGCTGTCCTGTGAAGGATATTGCAACCCAAAGTGAACCAACCTGTTTTTCTTCTTTTGCTTAAGGGTGTAAGTGTCGCTCTGCTCTCTCTCCAAATGTACTTTCATCTCCTGCTTTAATTTCCTTGAACCTTCCCTTAGCCCCACCCCTGTACCTCTTCAACTACTCCCACGTCCCCACTGCCACTCGGAAACATCAGCATCTATACAAAGAAAGTGTGGTGCTGGGTTTCCAAAGTCATCTCGCTGCCTATAGTCTCCGCAGACGTTAACAAACTTGCATGGAATGAGAAATGAGCTCACGCAGGGAGAGAAGTCTGAGCTGCGACATTACCCAGCAATGTCCCTGGTTCCTACCAGTGGTCAGGTAGGGCAACTTCAGAGATGGGATTTTCCCCAGCAGCCTGACGGGCCGTATTTGCCTCTGAGCACAAGCTACAGCATTTAACCTTAGGACACACCATGTTGGCAGTATCCATGTATGGCACTTGAACTTGCCTCTTCCATTCTAAAAAGGAAGTAGAACATAAATATGTCAGCTTTGTATCACTATGACAGAATGGCTGAAAAAACAACCAAGAGGGGGAACAATGTGGCTTGGCTCACGGTTGAGAGGCGCCAGTCCTTGGCTGGCTGGCTGCATGGGGGAGGGTGAGCCACTCGTGGTGCTGGGGAGCAGGGAGCTGGGGACCAGGTACCCTTCCCAGGGACGCCCAAGTGACCTGCTCCTCCAGCTACCCATTGGTTTCTACCAGCTCCCAGTAATACCATCGATTTTTACTGCATCAGTGGATAAATGCACTGATGAGATCAGCGCCTGCGACCTCATCCCTTCTCCAGCAAGCTCTCATTCCACATGGAGCCTTTGGGGGGCGCTATCTCCAAACTATCACAATAAGTTAATATTTGAACTCCATATCTGGGATAATAATAATTGAGGCTTTTCAAAGGAGTTGGAAAGCCCAGCCTTGATTTGCTTTAGTGACTTGGAGGGTTAATGCTGGCATGTGAACTAAACAGATACCTTAATTTTCATTACTGTTTTATGAGCATTCAGAATAATGATCTTAGAAGGAAAACATCAAGATTTATCTCTGCTCCACTGGGACTTTTGCTTAAGTCTTCTTTATTGGAGTTTCCTAGGCTTTTTTTTAGTGAATCTACACCATTCACAGTTCTTTCTGCAGTCAACTCTAACCCCGTAGGCAGCCGAACTGTGGGAGGCAAGGACCACAGGCCTTTTGCTGGCTTTGCACTCACACAAGACCTCAGTTATCTGTAATTTTAGGGGACACTATGTGAAATTGCTGTCATTATGTGAGTTAAATATGGCCAAAGAAAGGCAATTTCCTATAGTGTTTGTTAATATCAGGTTTCTGTGACATGTATCAGAGCGCTTAGCTAAGAAAAATCAACCCAGAGAAGTTTGCCAACCTCTTGGTGAAAGATGTTATATCTTTCAGATCCTGACAGATCCTGACTCTTGCTATGCACAAATTCAATAGCTGTAAAAGGAAACCAGCGTTCATTATAACTGCTTCTAATGACCTCTGTTTCATTTCCTGAGACGTGACTATGACAGCGTTAGTGTAATACATGTGTGCTCTTAACCGAGACCCACTGAGATGGCAGCCCCGAGGCCAGTGACAACCTCGCCCTGAAACCGAGGGAGAAAAACATTCAGAAAAGTGAATGTTCCCATGAAGCAGTCTGTTCCCGAGGGGTTGTGATATTTGTTACCACATCAGCGAAGGGCTTAAAGTGTGAATGTAGCAGATACAAGTGCACTGGCTTCAGTGTGCAAGAAATATCTCTTTTAGTCTACTAAATATGAACTATAGGCCCCCCCTTCTTCAGGGCTGAAGGGAAGCTCAAGGTCACTTACCCTGAGCACCCCTCCCTGCCCTCCCCAGGATGCTGTAAAGAAGGGCCTGGAGGCTTCAGGAACGTCTGAAACTCGGGGAGCACCCACTGGTCACACTTACTGGTGTGCTCTGACACTGACAAAACTACTGTCCCCACCCCGTGACCACTGCAGGCAGGAAGAGCCACCAGTCTGTGCCATGGTGGGCTGTGTGTGAGCTTTTGTTTTGGCTGGAAGCCCCTGCTTCTAGGCCCCTAAGATGGTGAACCCTGCTCGCCACTCCCTCCCTGCCGCGGGAATCCTGCTGTGCTCACTCCATCTGCTAGGTTCTGCCCCATGCATGCCAGACGTGGTCTTGGAAAACATCCCTGAAGCAATAGGCAGATGGCCAGGCCACTTTAGGGGACGAAACCGGGAGATCAGATCAGTGTCATAAATGTGTTTTATGTGACCGTATTTAACATCTTGCCACGGTAAGTTCCCAATCAATGGCAGCCCAAGTACTGATGAGTGAGCTACCTATGGCTGTTTCTATTTCTGTGTGTGTGTGTGTGTGTGTGTGTGTGTGTGTGTGTGTTTCTGGGGATTGAACCTAGAAGCATTTGCCTCTGAGCTACGCCCCCAGCCCTTTTTTATTTTTTGTTTTGAAACAGGGTCTTGCTAAGTTGCTCAGTCTCACCTCCTGTCTCAGCCTCCCAAGTACTGACTGGGGTTACAAGTGTGTGCCACCATGCCCAGCTCATCTCAATTAATTTAAATACATTAAAGTAAAAACTAGGTTCCTTGGTCAGCTGGCCACGTTTGGAATGCTCAGTTGCCGTGTGCGGCCGGTGACCGCTGAAGCCTCCAGCACAGAGGGCGACTTCTGGGCAGCACGGCCCGTCCTGGTCTGTATGTGAGCGCTGCACGCCGGAGCTGGCCCGCTCTCTCCCTTATGTTTTCTTTCTTGGCTTGGTCCTTGCTATTCAGACAATAGAATGATGCGAGTAAAAAGCCAGTGGGAAGCGGCGACTCCAGCGAGTCACACCAATTCTCCTGAGACGACTCCACGGGTAGCCCAGCCCTCTCTCTTCCACACGGTTCTAAGCATCCCCAAGCCATCGGCCTGTGAGTCCCTGTTCCTTTAAATAGAGTTGGGGGTTTAGCGCACAGAAAAGAATCTTGGATGTGCTGTGAGCATATAGAGTCTATTTATGTTATGGCTTCGTTTCCCTTGGGGGGAGCGCAGAGGAGGGGGTTGTGGGAAGAGGCACGGCTAGTTTCTTCTGTTTGCTGTGGTGTGTGTGCGTGTGCGGCACACTGCTGGCCGAGGCGAGGCCATCCCAGGGAAATCGTGGGTCTGCAAGCAAGTTGAAGACAAAAGAGGGCACGGAGGATAAGCACTCCGTTCCACACCAGCTTCATAAGCTGGTGGTGGACAGAGAGGGCCAGGCGCCCTCCTCCCCGGGCACAGCATTTCCACTTAGCAGACGTGTGGACGGGTATGAAAGCGGGATGGGACCTCCCGCCCACAGCCAGTGCTCTGTCCGGGAGTGCTCTTAACACAGGCTTGCTAACCTCCTTTTCTCACTCTGGAAAGATGGCCCCTGCTCTTTATGAAGGTCAGCCCTAAATAACATCCTGTGCCTGGCACAGTGGAAACAAGTTAGGAGCTGGGGATTTTACACACGTGTGTGCTGGGTTTGGCTCTGGGAAGGGCAGGGTGCATGGCACTGTGCCAGGCCCTTTGTGAACCCAGAGCCTGCTGTTTCTGCACCAGCCCCTGCCCCATGGTGGCCCCTGTGCCCCGGCAGTTCTGAGCTCCACCTTGCTGACGTTCGCCTGACTGAGTGCCCTAATTCGCCTGACTGAGTGCCCTGATGCTTCCCTCTTCTCTGTCCTTCATGGTGTTAAGAATCCTCTGGGGAATTTCCCAGGTAGCTCCTGGAGCTGTGGGTGGGGGGGCATCTTGTGGGTGTGGATGGTCCAAGGCGCCTGGTAGCCTCACGGGGCCTTGCTGTCCTCTAGCCTGCTGGACTTTGCAGCAGGGGGCCTGAGGCCAGCACAGGGCATGGAAGGTGATCTGACTTAATGATCCTGCACCTCACAGTCCTCGAGAGGGGGCACCTGTGAGAATTCAGACGCAGGAGGTGGAAAGTGCTTTAGTATTTTTGGAGCCCTTGTTGGGGTGCCACACCTGGCTAAGCATTGCAGTGCACGCTTGCTCTCCCATTCTGTGCCATCTCTGGAATCACCTGAAGTCATTTACAGATGTAGGTCATGGGGGCAGGGGAGGCACTGTTGATAGTAAGTGTTCAGAGTCAAAAGAGCCAGGCGTGGGGCACCTACCTGGAATCCTAGTACTCGGGAGGCTGAGACAGGAGCTATCACAGATTTGAGGTGACTTAGCAAAATAAAAGATAAAAAGGTCTGGGAGTAGCTCAATATAGAGCACGCCTTGGTTTAATCCCCAGTATAAAAAAAACAAAAAACCAAACCCATAGATGTGAAGTTTGAAGACAGTGGGATGCGTTGGTCGTTTGCTTCTGTTCTGTAGGATTTGGTGTCATTTTGAGTATGTCAGTGCAGTCGTCCCCGAGGAGGAAGTTTAGAAAGGAAGCACTTGCTGGGTGCAGAAGGTCTGGGGGTGTTTTATTTCAAAAATTGCTCCCAAATCAGACTGCATTCTGGTAGGAGAAGGGAGCCATGTAGAATGCCCCAGAGAGGGCCATGGTGCATCAGAATCAAAGAAGCCCTGGCTAGCCTTCGGTTTTTGACTTTTCTGTCTTTCTCTCCCTCTCTCTCTCTCTCTCTCTCTCTCTCTCTCTGCCCCTCTCTTTCTCTCTCTCTCTCTTCTCCTTGATTAACTTTGACCAGGATCATCTGACCTTTACATGGTATCTTACTTGCTCTTGCTTAAGTTCTCTGCCCCCTCCCACCCCGGTGTGCCGTCTCCATCCGGGTCAGCAGTGAGAATGCTTTCGGCCTGGGTGGCTTTCATGGCAAGCACTGAGTGCACCAAGACAGGAGACAGTCTCCAAATGTGGCTGCAAGCTCAAATCACCTAACACTTCAAATGCTGGATGCCCAGGCCCGGGCCCATCCTCGGAGAGTTCCCCAGTAGAATCCAGTATGCAGCAAAGTTTGAGAAACTCCTGTAAAGAAGGGGGACCGTCCTTTGATAAAGCAAGCAGTCACACATGAGTGTAGTCACTGTGAGTCCACCTTGCATCTCCAAAGCAATGTGATGGAAGGGAGAGTGGGTGCAAGCCCAGTTCCTGTACCCTGCTCTCCTGGTAGCCTGAGCAAGCCATCTACCGACCCCAGGCCTGTTTCTTCCTCTATAAAATGGGTTAATAGTAATAGATGTCTTTAGGGTCATCTTAAAGAATCAGTACAATGATGTGTGCAAGTCTTCTGAAATTGTGCAGTGTCGTATAAATGCTCATTATTACTGAGAATCCTTACATGAAAACATTTCCAAGTGGTTTGGGGTATCTATTGTGGCATTAATTCTTTCATTACCAGCAGTGAACCCGATGGGTGTGCTGTTTAGAATATTTGTTTCTCCTGTCCGATAAAGGAGAGGAGGTCTCACCAGCTTTTAAAGCCTCAGAGAGCCGAGCGTGGTGGCGCACGCTTGTAATCCCTGCACTTGGGAGGCTGAGACAGGAGGATAGCACAGGTTCAAAGCCAGCCTCGGCTACTTAGTGAGGCTCTCAGCAACTTAGTGAGACCCTGTTTCCAAATAAAATATAAAATAGGTCTGGGAGTGTAGCCTGGAGGTAGAAAGCCTCTGGGCTCCACCCCCAGTACCACCAAAATAATAATAATGATAATAATAATAATAATAAATAAAGCCTCAGAGACCCACCCCATCACCCCGGTCTCCAGTGCTCAGGGAATATCCCCTGGCTTCTCCGTGACTGACCTCCCATCATCTCTAAGGACCTGGGGCCATTGGTAGCCAGCCATTGGCTGTTTTAGCTCGCTTTGGTTTTCAGACCTGCTGTTCAGTCAGATTCCATTGATGTCAGAGTGAGTGAAAGAAGACAGGCTTGCCCCCAGAACATCGCCGCCAAGCCCCCAAGGTGGGCCGAGTGATGCCCCACCTGCCAGCCCCGCTTGGTCCTCTCATCAGTGTGACCGTCCTGTGGCTCTCCTGGGTGCACACAGCATCCTTTGGCTTGTTGTCCTCAGGGATTTGAAGTTGGATGGAGGAAGACAATCGGCAGGTGCCATGAGCTTGAAGGAGGTCATTGGTCTTGAAGGTGTGGAGCTGGGTGCTGATGGGAAGGTAAGTGGGCCTGGCTTTTGGTCCCCAAGTTTGTGCCCGATCCACAAATGTCAGGAGGCAGAGGCAGTAAGTTGGACCGGGGGAAGGCAGATCCGGGGCAGACTCCTGGCACACAATGCTGGCCCACCCCAGCCCCGCCACCGTGAGATTGAAACGCGCCCAGCCGCGATTCCAGAGCAGTACGGTGGGGATTCGGGGGCGGAGTGCGTCCTCCGTTAGTACTGAGTGCGGCACTTGCAGGTGCCCCCTTACCCCACACATTCCAGAATGGAGTGGTGGTGTGAACATGCATTAACTGGTGGTGTCAGCTTGCAACATTCCAGCCACCAGGTAAGTTTTTGGCTTCTTGATTCCAAGAAGCCCAGAGTCCACTTTAAGTGGTGACTGTCAGGCAGCAAAACTCTCTGGTTCCTCTTGTGTACACAGTGCGTAGCTCCCTCATAAGGCAAACCTAGCATTGCCTGGTAATGATCACTGGTTTGTTTTTATCTTCGCCTTTTAGACAGTTTCCTATACCCAATTTCTGTTACCCACAAATGCCTTCGGAGCCCGGAGAAATACCATAGACTCCACCTCTTCCTTCTCTCAGTTCCGTAACTTGAGCCACCGCAGCCTCTCCATGGGCCGGGCCAGCAGCACTCAGGGGAGCCTGGACACAGGTAACCTCTGGTCTGGGTCGCGCGGAGGGCTGGGCCTCAGTTTGTAGCGTGGATTAGGTCTCCCTTCATGCACACTAGGACAGGAGCCAGCAGGCCAGGTGACTTTCTTGCCTGGGGCCCTGGAGGCTCACAGCCAGTTGCAGGTGATCTTCCATTTAGACGCTCAGTTGCCAGCTCTGTAGGGTCCTATCTCCACGGAGAAACGCCATGGCTGTCTGCACCTTACAAAAATGGCTGGGACTCCCAGTTTCTCTCTACCACTCAGTGCCTCATTCCCATTCACCTGGCTATGTCCTACGTTGTCATGGTGTTCGACTTCGGCTTTTATTTTTTCCTGCTTTTTTATTTTCCAAATAATTGGGCCCTGAAGTACAGGATCAGGGCGAGACTCTCCTTTGTGATCGCCACGATGGGTGAACCAAGTTGGCTGCTGAAGGAAGATTTCCTTACTCTAGCCTTGTCCACACAGACCTTTGCAAGAATTGGCATGGGAGGGTGAAAACTCTTTAGGAAGCAGCATTATTTCTACTCTCAGGGACTTTCCAAGTGAATGTGAAATTCTCTAGGTCAGCCTGGTTTCTGTCCTGATGTCCTGGCCACCTGTGGTCATTTAGAGCTGTGTGCATCGGGGGCCACTCTGACTTAGTTCATCTGCACACAAAAGCCTACCCAGGAGCGGTCTCCTGTGTCATGCCTCTCAGATTGCATGACTTGGGTCTAAAAATTTTCTCTGCCAAGTGTATAAAATGAGCCTTTTTACAGCCATACTCTGTAATCTGCCATGGCTCTCTGCATTTTCTGTCCTGTGTGCAGTTTTGTGGGTTGTTTTTTTTTTAAATAGAGAAGTTATTAATACGTAGCTTTTTTTTTTTTTTTTTTTTTTGGTGGTACTGGGGTTCCTGGAAGCCCTTCTACCTCTGGGCTACACTCCCAGACCTATTTTATATTTTTGAAACAGGGTCTCTTACGCCAGCGTGGCTGGCTTCGAACCTGCGTGATCCTCCTGTCTCCGCCTCCCAAGCGTGGGGATTACAAGCGTGCGCCACCATGCCCGGCTAATACGTAGCTTTCTAAAATGGAAAAAAAAGCGTGTCCAAATAGTAAGGATTTGCTGAACCCTTTTGCAGGGAGATAGACTTCTTGGCATGTAGAGATGTCTGCTGAAAGCCAAGCCAGCGATGTTACGCTGAGCCAATGCCCCAAGGCCAAACCAAATTCAGGCCCCGCGTTAGGCGTTCTCCTGGCCGCCTCTGCCTCAGACAGTCCCGGCCTCTAATCATCATTCTGCATGTGATCCTTAGGTAGTGACCTGGGAGACTTCTTGGACTATGACCCCAATCTCTTGGATGACCCCCAGTGGCCTTGCGGCAAGCACAAGCGGGTTCTGATCTTTCCTTCGTACATGGTGAGTAGCGTCGGAGGGTGGATGGCTTGTTTCATTCACAGACTGGCGCTCAGGGCTTTTTCAAATGCTGCTCTGCCTGGGGCATCTCTTGGAGGAGCTTCCTTGTGGAGGTGACCCCCAGGACTGGCACCTGCCTGCCACTCAGGATGTCGCTGGTCACCTCGCCTTTAAATGCTACTTGTAGGAGGTTGAGAAGGCTCCTGAAAGCTACCAGCTTTCTGAGGCTGGCTCTCAGGTAGCTGACCCTGAGGGAGCACACCCCTGCTAGGAGAGGACTGGCCCATCCCTGTGAATGCCAGGTTCAAGTCTTGTGTTTCGGATGGTCTTGGCGACGGCAGGCCTCTGCGTGCACTCACAGCAAACAATTGGCACCAGGTTGGAGATGACAGAATTATCTCCTGGGAAAGCGAAAGTAGGACACTGTGGGTGTTGAATGCAAACGCTTCCCTTGCTGTTTCTATTTCATGGACTATTCCTGCTTTGCGTGTAATTTTGGTTTCTGCTTTGGGGTGATCACCTTGCCCTCCACTGAGGGCTACCATTTCTCCAGACACCAGGGGGCCTGCCGGGGGTCTCTGTACTCTCTTTGGGCAGACCTGCCCTGATTCTGAGGCAAGTAGCCCTGGCTGCTATGGGAAGAGAGAAAAGCTGGGCTTGGGAGAAACCGGCTGGCTAGGCCTCCCCAGCCCAGCGTCAGTGGGGAAGACACCAGCCCACCGCTCCCTGCCCCCTGTGTCACGCACAGTGGGCACTTCCTCCTCTCGTTCCCTCTGTCCTATCCAGTGCTGTTCTCAGGATCCCTGGCCTCAGCAAGGACCCTGGCGAGTAGCCCCGCTCTGGGCTTTTGCATCTGTGGACAGCAGAGTACAGACCAAACCCATCTACTAAAAGACACCCAGCTCTGCACCCGAAACTTAGCTCCTTAGCCTTGTAGGAGAAACACCAGGCAGCGCTCAGCCAGCTCTCGCTCACCGATTACCTTTGGCATGTGGCCCCTGCTAGCTTGGCGTGTTCATCAGAGGTCACTCCGATATGCCACATGAGTCGTGATGAATCCCCAAAGGCGTTTAGCTTAAATCACCCCAGCTCCTCACTCTCCCACACGCATCCCTCAGCTCTTAACATGGGCACAAAACTGTAGCCATGTCTTACCTTCTCCACTCTTTTACCTGGTCATTAAAAAAAAGGACGAGGGGGGTCCTAGCTGGTCTTGGTGGCTCACATCTGTAATCCCAGTACTTGGAAGGCTGAGATAGGAGGATATGGGCTTCAAGGACAGCTTCAGCAATGTAGTGAGATTCTCAGCAACCTAGTGAGACCCTGTTTCAAAGTAAATTGCTGGAGTGTAGCTTGGAGGTAGAATGCCCTTGGGTTAGTCCTGCAATAAATAAAGGGGGGGGGTCATTTGTCTTCCCAGAAGCTAGCACCTAATTAGTGTTCAATAAATGACCAGAAACACTGCCCTGATGTTAAGGACGGAGCAAGTAAAATAACGATTCTTTCTGTGGTTCACAGCTTTATTTATTAATAAAGTTCACTTTATTAAGTACTTGGGCAGGAATCTGTGGCCCAGAGTCCAGGCGAGGCTCATGACTGACGGGCAGGGAACGGGGACTGAGGCTGCAGGTCCTGGCGCAGAGACATGCCACCTTGCCTGGCCGTGTCTGAATGGTCGGTCCCTGGGCAGCCAGCAGTTTAATGGATGTCCAGGGGACCAAGAGAGCGTGAAGGTGCCCTTCTCTGGCTGCTGGTGGGGGTTTTTCTGTGGACTTGTCTGGTGATAACATCAAGTTTCCCCTTTGACAAGCCTGGTATCGGGCTGCTGACAGATCCGGCTTATTTTTTTTTCTGTAATAATTTCATTGTGAGCTTTCAGGTTCTGGGCTGCAGTGCGTGTGTGCTCACACACGTGCACACAGGCAATTTTTACTCCTTGGACAGTGTGTTAGATGACTTGCCAAGTCAGCAGATAGGTCCTCCCTCCCCATTTTACGTTCCCAAGTAGACCATTTTTCATTTCCTCACATTGGCTCTGCAGTCTGCTTCCTACGCGAGGTCACATTTTAGAGAATGCAGTTGCTCATGAAGTGTATTTTACTGGGACGCTCCCTAAGGCCTCTGCCCTCCTCTGTTCTGACCACAGATACCGGTACCTTGATTAGATGCGGGGAATCTACTTTTATTTTATCTTTTGCAGTGCTAGGAATTGAACCCGGAGCTGTGTGCAGGCTGCTGGGCATCAAACTACACTACACTGAGCTATATATCCCCAGCCCTTTTGACTTTATTGAGACAGGTTCTCACTAAGTTGCCCAGGTCCGCTGGCCGATTCTCCCAAGTGGCTGAGGTTAAAGGTATGTGCCACAGCACACTGTTCTCATCTCAGCTGCTGACAGTATGTTCTGCGTTACAAAGAGCCTCAACCCAGCTCCCCAGAGACCTCTTTCCTAAGAAGCAGGTGTGGATTATAAGAGTATTTCTGCCACACATTTGCCTTGTCTTGTAGAAACAGGGTGTAGGTTTTGGTTTGTGTGTAGGGGGTAACAGGTATAGAATTTGCACATTCAGCAAGTTTGCTTGAGGCCCTACTACATGCTTTCATATCTGGTGGAGAACTAACCAGCCTCTATCCCCATCTGCATTGACCTTAGAGGAGGTAGGGAAGTCAGACAATCAAGTAGATTCATTACTGAAGCTGCAGTGAGGAGTTGGAGATGCCCGGGAGAATCATAGGTGGGCTCCCCACAGGAAGACCCTGAAGTGTCAAAGGGGCTGACTTTGTGTAAGACTGCCCTTCCTCTGTACATGTACGTACACACACACACACACACACACACACACACACACACACACACGTCATGGCTGTAGAGCAATGATCCTGATAAACCCTTCCTCCCCAACATGGTGCCGAGCGGGGAGCTGCACCTGTAATAGGCCAGTGAGTCCCAAAGTGAGCAGCAAGAGCTGGAAGGCGTTTGAGCCAAGTTGCTCCGGGGCACATTCGGCCCCTGTGGGGGGTGTGGACCCTGTGCAGGCCTATGTTTTCCCACTGCCCCCAGGGCTTGCACCTTTGCTTGCTAGTAGGAGCAGGCTCTGGGGCCCACTTGGCCTCAGGGGCCTGCTCAGACCCTCAGGACAGTCCCAGTTAGAGCAGCCTAGCAGAGGCCCTGAGCCTGTGCGCTGAGGGCCAGTGTCCTCGTGTGGAGTTTCAGGCTCTGTGAGCCTGCATGGCCTCTGTAGAACCAGGCCCTCAAAGTGGCAGGCTCACCCTTCACCAGGAAACTGCTGCAGCCACATAAGGCGCGATCTCTACACAGTCCAGGCGCTCGCTCTAAGTGGATCTTCCCGTGAATTCTGTTACCTCTCTTCTGACCCAGACACAGGACCTTTCTGACCCTGAGGAAGTACCTTCGTCTCACCCGTTCCCATTCCTTCCATCTGTTCTGCACTAAAGCAATTGCCCTTCTGACTTGTGGCACCACACCTAGTTTTACCTATTCTGGAAATTCATGTCAGTGAGATCTTATAGTGTGTTTTTTCCCCCTCTTTGCTCCGTCTGCTTTCTCCAGGTGCGTGCATCTGTAGCTTGCTTTTTTAATTGCTGAGTGGAATTGGGTGAATCACAGTTATCTAGGCTCCTGTTGATGGATGTCTGGGTTGTTTCCAGTGAAGTGATATTATGAAAGCTGCTGCTAGGCACAGTCTTGCACATGTCTTTTTGTGGGCATATATTTCCACTTTTCTTGGGTAAACACCTAGGGGCGGGATCTGAGTCACACAGTATTAACCAGCCAGGATGTAGTCGGATGTGTATTCTCATCGGTGTTTGTTCTCTACTGTTAAAAGGCCTCTCGTGGCCACAGGGTGTGCCTTCGAGTCGGCGGGTCTCAGAGGTGAGGCCTGACGGCAGAGTGGACGTTGTGCCTTTTTCAAAATGGCATTGCCCTTGTTAGTCGCCTTGGTATTTTTAAACTTTGATCTGTGCATTTGCTCCAACCATCATTCCTTGTGAAAGTGCAAAAGTAACATGTTGAACTTAAAAAGAAGCAGAAACAAAGCCCTGGGGCAGGCATCCAGCCCCGGGGTTTGGCCTGCAGGTTTCTAGAAGGTGACCACAGGACTTGAAAGCACATTGGGCGGGAGGGAGGCCTTGAGTCAGAACCCAGTGCTTCCGCCCTCTGCGCTGCCCGGCTTATAATTAGAGCCTCA
Organism: Muscardinus avellanarius; assembly: GCF_963383645.1. Taxonomy (NCBI): domain Eukaryota; kingdom Metazoa; phylum Chordata; class Mammalia; order Rodentia; family Gliridae; genus Muscardinus; species Muscardinus avellanarius. Next base: position 52,325,614 of record NC_137803.1, on the reverse strand, counting down.
CTAGCGAGTAGTTATTTATCATTAGAACCTGGCAGCTCATGTGGGTAGTGGTTTTTCACTCCCTTTATGGGTGTGGAAAGCAATTAAGAGGAGAAAGTGAGAGCTGAGGTAATGCAAGCAGAATTAACCCTATTTGAATAGATTCGGGATCTTTTTCCTCTCTTAGGAAGAAATACCTCTCAGGCTGCTTTGACATCACCAAAAAAAGAGAACATCCTTTATAAGATACCCATAAGTAAATGTTCTCATAAGAGCATCTGTTGAACCGGCCTCCATGGTAAAGTGCCTATTCTTTTATTTACTCAATATCAGAATCTCAGTGTTTATAGAGCAGCCTCTTTCTGCACCCAAAAGTGTTGTGGAAATATATTTTAGACTTGAGTTTCTTAGTACAGTGTTAGATGCTGAGCAGCAGAAAATAAATGACACTATAAAGGGAAGATTAGTTCACCCTGCCGTGGGTCGGGCCCCATACATAGAGTTTTTGATGCGATCATTTTCTTGTTTTTCCTTTCATTAAAAGTTGAAGTCAGGCATGATAGCACATGCCTGTAATCCTAGTACTTGGAAGGCTGAGAGAGGGAGATTGCAGGTTCAAAGACAGCCTCAGCAATGTAGCAAGAGTCTGAGGAACCTAGTGAGACTCTGTTTTAAAAACAAAAAATAAGAGGGCAAGGCATGTACATGGGGTTCAATTCCCAGTAAACACACACACACACACACACACACACACACACACACACACACACACACGGAGTTAGTGTAGGCAATTGTTTACCTAGTGGATACGATGGGAAACTAAAGCACCCCGTGCCCAGGCCCTCCACTGCAAGGCCCCTCTGGGTTCACGGTGCCCTGAGGTCTGGTGGCCACAGTATACTCTGTTATTGGGAGGGCTCACTTTAAGAAAAGTACTGTCAATTATAGGAGCCAGATTTTGAGGTGTCCTTCAGGTGCCTGGGCAGCAACTGAGGAGCAGGGTCTTGGGGCCTGCCAGCTTTGGTGTACATGTCAAATTAAAATGCTTTCTTGTTTTGTGGTGGAGGATGGTTGTTTCTATTTTGGGGGGAGGTAAAAAGTATTATTAGGAATAATTCACATACCATATAGCTCACCTCCCTAGTATATAATTCAGTGGATTTGGGTATATCCATGAAGGTGTGTGGTCATCGCCACCCTCAACCCAGAACATTTTCATCATCTCCACAAGAAGCCCCCATGCCCTTTAGCGATCGTCCTTGAACCCACGTAGCCAAGCCGTCAGCACCTGTGTTGTCTCCATGGGCTTGCCTTTCCTGGATGTTCCATATCAGAGAAATCATACGATAGATAGTTGGTCTTTTGTGTCGAGCTTCTTTTACTTACAAGTAATATTTTCAAGATTCATCCATGTTGTAACATGTATCAGTATAGCAATATTCATTTTATTCTTGTAAAAATAATCCCAAGATGTGTGGCATCTGCTCCGTTTCTGTGTTTCTGTCATGGGAATTTAGTCATTACTTAACGATTTGAACATCACTGTCCATCTCTGTGGACATCACGGCTCATCTCTGTGGCCACTGTTCAAGAAGCCTTTGTAAATGTACATCCAGGACTCAGGCCACCTAGGTCACTCGGTGGGTGGAGACAATACTGGAGAATTCTGAAGCATCAGATGAATGTCCAACAGGTCGGACAGAACGTGCTTTACACTGCCTGGTGAAGCCACATGGTGTGTGGACCTCAAGCCGCTTCACGTCAGTGAGGGTCGCTGAAGGGCCATGCCCCGCAGGGAGCGGGTGGAGGAGACCATTCAGGATCCTGTGTTTGGAATCCAGGGTAGAAATAGCAGCAAATGCATTGCCAGGCTGTGTAGACGGCTCATTCCCAACATTTCTTTGTGATTTATTCCCAGGGAACAGGATTAAATGCACAGGACAGCTGAAATGCCCATCTGTCGGTGGGTAGATTTAGTCCAGAGCCGCCCCCTGCTTAATTACCTGAACAAGCAGCAAACATCTGCTTTCCTGCATCAGTGCCCAGCTGAGCTGGGAATGCTGATGGCTGGTGGACAGATGCACTCAAAGCAGAAGAGCCCTGCGTGCTAGACGGAGCTGCCCAGGTCATTGCCTTGTCTCTCTTTCAAGGTGTGACAGGGAAACTGAGGCAGGGGCAGGCTATGTACCTGCCCCAGGACTCCAGCTAGCACCCGATTGACCCTGTAGTTGGAACCCACTCTCTGAGAATGTGGGAAGGTTCTGTGATCCCCAGAACAGTAGCAGTCTACAGCAAAGACACCTGCTCAGAGCTGCTCAAGAATTCCTACAGAGAGCAGAGCACAAAGGAGGCCGGTGTTTCACCAGGCCCTGGGGTGAAGCACTTGTTTTTGTTAGAATCAGACCAGCACCCTGGCAGCTTTGAGCCCGTCACTGTCCTCCAGGATCAGTTTTGGGGCCTGTGTACCCCATCCTCTCTGGCGGTACCCCAACCCTACCTGGGGGTCATCCCCACACAGCATCATAGCTGGTGCTGGGCAGGGCTGGGGCCCCCTTCTCCTCTCATGATGCATTGAAACTGATTGTTTGTATAAAAAGCAGAGTACCCCAGCATCTCCACAGCAGTCGTGGAGGACTGTCCAGCTAGGTAACTGTGCCCTGGCCTTCTGTCTCAGGGATTGCTGGATGTCTGCCCCATGGGGGCCTTCCTAACATGGCTTCCCATCCCCAGCAGGGCAGGCTGGGCATTGTGCGTCTTGGATGTGCTCCTCCTCCCAGCTGCTGTTCCCTCTTCCCCTTTTTGCAGCTGTTCACACACAGCTTCCCTGCAGCCAGGCCGCTGCGAGGAAGTGCATTCGAGTGACCTCGCCCACAGCACGGCTTTGGCCTTCTCTGCCAAAAGTGCCAGCACCTCGGGGCGGGGTTGCGCATCCACCTGCAGCCCAGCCCTTCATCCGGCAAATCCCAACAGCCTGGAGTTAGGTGGCAGTGAACACAGAAGGTCCTGACCAGGAAGGAGCCATAGCCTGCTTAGTTAGCACTTTGAATGATAGTAACACACTCTGGAAAAGCCCTGGCATTGCAAGTTTTATAACTTATAAAATTCAACTAGTAGTGAACTCAAAACACTGACTTTGAGTTTATTCTCTCCCAAGACAGAAAGAGTGGCTGGGGGCTGGAGATCTGTCCCTGCCGCTCAGTCTCGGTCCTTAGCACTGCCCCCTGGCTCACTGCCAGAAAGAAAAGCATTATTTCTGGGGTACTAGGGTGCTGCTCAGGGGTCGTCCTACAGCTCCCTCAAGATGGACGGACTGTGCTGAGGCGCCTCAGCCTGTAGGAGCCCAGAGACTGTTTCTCAGAGGCACAGGAGCTGGGAGGCCAGTGAGGACACCACCCTCTGGCACCTCCTAGAGCCCAGTGGTGAGCCTGGGCATAGGGTAACCAGCTCATGCCCAGCCTAGCATGTGCACAGCCTCAAGTGTGCGCGAGGACTCTGAGTGAGCCTGGGGACTGCCCACCCAGTCGTCCCAGTTGAGTAAACCAGTGGCTGGGTGTGAGGAGGATGTGGGCCAGCCCTCAGAGCAAGGGTCCCACAGCTGGTGGGACTTAAAAGCAAATGGTGGAGGAACCACAGGAGAAAACCATAGCCCAAGAGTTTACGTATTTTGCGCAGGACCACCCAGATACTGTGTGCCAGAGCTGGGCTTAAACCCAGGGGTCTGGTTCCTGAGTCTGCTCTTTCCCAATGAAGCCCAGCTCAAAGAGGAGACAAAGGCAAAACTGAAGAGACAACTGCCATGGCAGGTGGAGGAGGCAGGGAAAGACGATATCAGTAAAGCCCTCTGCAGACCATGGCTTTAGTCTGCCGTGGGGCAGAGGGTCAGCCCGTGAGGCTGCACAGAGACAGCATTAGGAGCAAGCCAGAGCTGTGGGCAGAACTGTGTCCCCACAAAAGATGACCTGACTGCCCACTTCCTTAGGATGTGGGTCCTTGTTCAGAAATAGTCGGTACACATGTAAGTTAGTTAAGATGTCAGAATACAGCAAGGCCTCAGAATCCAACATGGTTTTGTTATATAAGAGAGCAGAGAGACACAGAAGATACAACAGGAAAACACCATGTGAAGATGGAGACTGGAATAATACATCTAGAAGCATGGGACGACCAGGGATACCAGAAACTTAAGAGCAAGGAAGGTTTCTGCAGAGGGACAAAGCAACATCGATTCTATTCCAAAGGAGCACAGACAATTCCTGGACCTCAGGGTTCCTCCCACAAGACTGACACACGTGCTATTCTGCTGTTGTTCGAGGCACCCAGTGGTAGTTGTTACAGCAGCCACAGGAAACTAATACAGTCAACTTCCTATTCTCTACCAGCCTCGGGTGCTCAAGACAGACAAGCATGATTTACCACCATCCTCTTCCCATCTTGAGTCTTAGAGGCTTTTTTCATTGCCCCAAAACCCAACCTGACTCACCCTAAAATAGACAGATGGATGATAGTGACTGTGTTACTGGCCACTTCCTCAGTAGGGTGGGGTGTAACAAGCCTGCAGCGGTCCAGGTTGACAGCCGCCTTTTCTGGATAGTCTTCAGTCCTGCAGTGCCCAACATTGGAATGCTGGTCCCAGCCGGCTTGTAATTTCTCTGTGGAGACTCACTTTCTGGACTCTCCCCTTCTTACATGCTCTTGAGGTCAGGAATCAGGGTGCCATGAAGTGCCAGTCCCCTGAAACATGGCTGCTGCTGCCTCCCTGAGGATGCAGTTGGGCATTTCTGGTATAAACAATGGCTGTCTCTGGACTTTGAGAGAAAGATAAGATTTGCAGAGTCCCCCCACTTCCAGATATATTATGTCTAGCTTAGGAATGACTCAGCCAAGTGCAGGGCAAGTAGATTAGCACATGTTACGTTGGCGTCTGACCTGCTCAGGATAGGAGCAGTCACGAGGATACGGGCCTGCAGCTGGAAACAACAGAGGAGGGTGGGGTTCTGCACGCCACTAGCACCTACAGGTGGCACACCTTGGACTTGAGAGAGTGGCTGTTCTGGGAGCTGCTATTACAATCTACTTGCTGGGGGCCAGGTGCCCCACCCAGCAGCTCATGGCATCAGCTCCCTGGCCCTCCCTCTACCCTCCTCTCCTGGGACCAGTCTTGAAATAAGTGTATATTTCCACTTACCTCAGGAAAGGCAGGCCCAGCTCTGTCCCCCAGAGTGAGGACAAGGCTGCTCATAAAGACTGAGTCTCTCCTGCAGGACTGGGATGGGCCAGGCCCTTCCCGTCCCACTCTGGGGTCATGGGCTGGTTTGAGTTGGAACCAGAAAGATCTCTTACCAGAAGAAGAAAACAGTTCTTCCTGCACCCAAATGTTACAAAACTCTGAGCCAGGCTTATGGAATTGTGAGTTGCTATTGCTGCAGGTTGCCTTTAGTGTCCAGAGAAGCAGAGAAGGTACCATTAAGATCTCTGAGTTGGGATGTGCTGGATATTTGCCTGCTCTTGGCTGTTAACTGCCACTGAAGGCATTCCATGTGCCTGTTCTGAGGCCAAGTAAAACCAAATTTCTTCTATATGGAAGTGTTCAGAGAAAGCTACCAACGTGTCAGGGTGGGGGAGATTGAACCCAGGGGCAATCTATCGTTGAGCTTTCACCCCAGTCCTATTTTTTTATTTGGAAACAGTCTTGCTGAATTGCTGAGAGCCTTGCTAAGTTGCTTCAATCTCCCTATCGGCTTCTCAAGTCCCAGAATTACAGGCATGGGCCACCATGCCTGCCCAAGCTGCTGACTTGTTAGAGCCATTAAAGGATCCTTGGCTGTGTTTTGCTGCGGGTGAACCTACACATCAGAATCTGTAGGTTCTGCTTTCCTTGGTTTTGTCTGATGAAGATTATTGCCTACAGTCAGCCAGAAGAGAGCCAGCCCTTGGCAGGGAAGGAAGAGACTAACCAGTGAAGCCTAGCAAAAGACCACCATTCTGAGTTAACTGTGCAGGGCACAGAGGCGCGAGGAAGGCCAGAATATTCAGAAAGGGCTCAAAGGAGCCAGTCTTCAGGGATGGATAGAATTTAGAGAGGGGGAGGGAACTCAGGCTTCAAGGGACTAATTAATAATAGCTACCACTATATACATACAGTGGTATGTCATTCAGCCTTTAAAAGAGGAAATTCGGGTGCATGCTGCAATGGGGATGAACCTCGAAGATAATATAAGTGAAATAAATCTTTAGTAACAAGAAGGCAAATACATGATTCACTTACATGAGTTAGATTTGTAGAGATAAGAATGTGGAGTGATGGTTGCCAGGAGCTGGAGGAAGTTAGTGTTTGGTGGGTACAGAGTTGCAGTTTGAGAAGATGATGTCATTTTGAGGATGGGAAATATGCTTAATGCCACTAAGCTACATACCAGAAATTAGCTAAAATGGCAAATTATATGTTATGTACATTGTATAATTTTAAAGATGGTAGATAACATTTATTGAACACTTTGTATGCCAAGTACTTACCATACAGAGCACTTGATCTCTTGTATAGTTCTCTTAATGACTACGTAAAGTAGGCACATTACTGTTTTTATTTTATAGCCGGGGCACTTGAGATGTCAGGTAATGATTAAATAAGTCTCCCGAAACAAACTAGTGAATGGTCCACTGTGAACTGAACCCAGATCCGTGCAAGTACAAATCCTATGCCTTAAAACACCACCCTCGGTGAAGAACAGGCTGAAAACCAGGAGCTGAAAGAGGTGCTCCCCTCCCTCTCTACCACAGGCCAGGTTTTCCAAATGTCACCTCATGCTGCTGATATTTCTTTTCTCCAGAAGGCCACTGCCCCCCACCCCGGCTCCTGGACTCAGCAGAGCCTCTACCATGGCTCTGAGTTCCCACTGCATCATGTTGGCTAGGACTTGCACATCACACCCTGAATACATACCTGTCTTGTGCTGTTTGTTGCAGACCACAGTAATTGACTACGTGAAGCCCTCGGATCTCAAGAAGGACATGAACGAGACCTTTAAGGAGAAGTTTCCTCACATCAAGTTAACGCTCAGCAAAATAAGAAGGTAGGAGGGGCTCGTATCCTTGTATGCCTTGAACTCCGCCCCACCCCTCTCCCAGCATGCATTAAGCTCCCACTTTGTATGCTGGCTCTTTCCATTCTTTGGGAAGTGAAACATGGTCATGTTCAGCAAAAAAGATATGCTCACTGCTGGCTGATTTGAGCCTGGATGTGCTAGGAGAGCCCAGGGCACCAGGACCAGAGGCCAAGCTCCTGACCTCTAGTTGACATAGACCTGGGGAACATTTCTCAGGGAAGAAGCCATGTCATGTTACCTGCATGCATCTCACCAGGTCAATGAAGTTTATAGTATGGAAAAATCAGAGAGAGTGGGCAACATTCATGTCTCTACTTTCTCAAATATAGGCAAAGCAGAAGAGAAAAGGATTGGTATCTTATGATATAACTTCACCCACAATCGCCTGCCCAGAGGCCCTAACTTTTAATCACCAAAGCAGCCAAAACATAGACAAGCCCATATTTCCCCTACAGCTCATTGAATCAGCTTCGTGGTGACCACAGATGCTGTCCCAATAGTAATATGACTGACCCCGCTGGGCCAGAGAGGAGCTAACTTGTGTTGTCATGCCTGTATGCCATGACAATAAAATTGCAGTGCGTGTGTATGGTAACAGAAGTAGGCTGTGCACCACGTGATACTGGAATACGTGGCAACATTTACTCCGGTGTGTATCCTAATAACACGTTTGATGCTGGCATGTTCTAAGCCAAAGAATCAAAAAAGAAGTTTTGAAAAAAATTAAGTATTGACACTTGGTCCATTTGCTGGGCAGGTCTCCTAAGGATACTCGTTGACATGCTCTTAGCCGAATTCCTTTTCTTCTCTGGTTAGTGGGCATTACTGATATATGCCAGAGCTTAGATCAAGTACCTGATTTATGTCTATAATGATCTCTCTAGAATGAGTATTATTCCCAGATGGTGTCTCTGACTTTGGCAGCTCCACCCTGGTTTCAGAGGGACTGTCAGACATCCACGGTCACCCAGTGGGGTCCTTCTGCGTTTGTGCCAAGTTCCTTAGCCCTGGCAGGCCCCTCTTCCCCCTCCTCCACTGCCTGTTCATCCTCCTCCTGGAGTGATGCTTTTGGCAACACTAAGCTGCTGGGTCTGGGGCAAGGATAAAAGTAAACATGGTCTGCAGGGTCCAGAGCCCCGGCGCTGTAGTCTGCTCCCCTATGTAATAAAGCCTTCGTAACACTACGGATTCACGCCCACCCCCATCACCCCTGGGAATGCAATGGAGAGATGCTTTCCAGATGGAGTCACCGTCTCTTCTTGGTCCCCTGAAACCAACACGTTCTAACAAGACTCCTCCCGGCTTCCTGTCTCTCTCTAGTCTGAAACGGGAGATGCGGAAGCTTGCCCAGGAGGACTGTGGCTTCGAGGAGCCCACTGTGGCCATGGCCTTTGTCTACTTTGAGAAGCTCGCCCTCAAAGGAAAACTAAACAAGCAGAACCGGAAGCTTTGTGCGGGAGCGTGTGTGCTGTTGGCGGCCAAGATCGGAAGTGACCTCAAAAAACACGAGGTCAAGCACTTAATTGACGTAAGTGGCCCTGTGCTGATGGCCCGGGAGGGCATGCTCAGCCCGGGCTCTCAGAGGGTAGCAGACGAGGGCCCTGAAGTTGTCTTTCCCACAGGGGATGTTGGATGCCTCGAGCTAGGCTGTTTTGCAATAGAGATAATCCACTTGGACAAGACCAGAGAGCCTCAGTGTTTGGTCTGGCCATAAGAATCCATTCCCAGACACCACAACGGGTGAAATTATTCTCACAACTGTGGAAGCCACTGTAATCGCCAGGGTCTCATGAGCAGTGTGACCTGAGCATTCATGGGACCTGCCAGGAAAGGGCCTGGCTTCTACAGAGTGGTATCTCCTTTCTTTTAAAGCACGAAAACACCAGTCTCCTAGGGTTGATTTGAGGAATAGTAAAGACCAAAGGTCAGGAGAAAATTGCCACTGAAAAGACAGTTTCTTCCGGTTCCCAAGAGGAGGGGTGTCCTAGCTAAGTACCTAGCCTCAGCTGCTTAGGCCCTTCACAACTCAGTGAGATCATGTTTCCAAAAATAAAAACACTAACAAAATAGGGTTAGGGTGTAGCTTGGAGGTATAATGCCCCTGGGTTTCATCCCCAGTACCCCCCACACACACACACACAAAAAAAAAAATAGTACAAAATCGCCTGGCTTGTTCTGTAATTATGTGAGCCTGGAGGTGATGATTGGATGCCAAATCTGAGCTGAAAGTAGATTTGCAGAAGTCCCCACTGACCCTTGCTTTGCATGCCCTGGTTTTAGTTTTCCAGTCAACTGCAGTCCAAAATATGATATGGAAATTTTCAAAAATAAGCAATTCATAAGTTTTGTGCGCCATTCTGAGTGCCATGATCCCACCCGGGACGTGGATCTTCCCCTCTGCCCGGGACATCTGCACTGCACCCATGCCCGTTGCACCTGCCATCTGGTTTGTCAGGCCAGCCCTCCTGCTACACAGTGCTGTGTTCACATAACTCCCAGTGGCCTCTGCCTCCTTCATTCAACTCACTTCATCTCGCCACAGGTGCTATACCAGCTCACGGCAGCCACGAAGGGGAGCACAGGACAGAAAATATGAGATGCCATAGTCACATAACCTTGTTATTGTTAGCCTTTTACTGTGCCGAGTGGTTAAACTTTACCACAGTATGTATGTATAGCAAAGAGCATAGTACCTATAGGGCTCAGTCCTACTCATGGCTTAGGCATCTACAGAGGGAGCTTGGAATGTGTACCCTGTGGATAAGGTAGGATACAAAATACATGTGTGTTGAACTAATGAATCCTTATAAATGACAAATGTTAGTAAAAGTCATAAGTAATATTATGCACATTTAATCAGCGTTTAATAATATACCACACAGCAAAAGCTGGTTTGTTACTGTACAGTTTAACACTAATGGTTTGACAAGCCATTTGCAGTACCAATAAATGTAAGATCCCATCCCGGCTATGATACGAGTGTAGTCAACGGCTGCTCTGTTGGTGGGATTCGTGTTGATTAAGCCAAAGCAGAACGTGCCCTAGCGGACGCGCTGCCCCTCCCCAACCGCCAGTGCCTGCTCTGAGTTTCCAGCTCTAGTAGCCCGACCATCAGGAAGACACTATTTAGATACATGACTCTCAAATTAGGACAGATTCACCAGGACTCAGGAAAGATGGAAGGACTGAACTACAAGTAATCATGTCATTCCTGTTCAGAACTTATGTATGGTTATGACTGAAGTGCTGGGCGGTTTTTAGATTTTCTTCTAAGCCTAGATAACTTAGATGTAACCAGTGCTTCTAGAGCCCAGGCTATGGTTGCTTCTCAGCACCACGGTGCTCCACCCATTTGACCCCGGACAGGTGACTGACAGGCTCTCATCTGTAAAGTGGAGATAAACGTTCCATCAGCCTTGGGAGGTTCTGAGGATTAAAAGAAGCCGTGTGACGTGCGTGAGCCTAGGTGCCATCACTGCCAGAACTGAAGGCGGGAAGCACAGCCTCATAGGTGTACGGTGTGTCCCCTCTGAAACTCGCGTTGAAATTGATGGTGCCAGTGTTGGGGCATTTAAGAGGTGGTTAGGTCATTAAGAAGGACTCGTGCCTTTCTCTGGGAGTTGAGTCCTTCTATTAGAACCAGATTAATTACCACGAGAGCCAATTTTATAAAACAAGGCTGCCCCTCACGTCTGGCCTCTTTGGCATGTGTCTGCCTGCCTTTCCACCATAAGCCGAATCCACAAGAGGCTCTCACCAGGTGTGGCTGCCCAACCTGGTGTTTTCCAGGTGCCAGAACCTCTGTTCTTTATAAGTAATCCAGTCTCAGGTATTCTGTCAAAGCAAGGGAAAGCAGACTTGTCAGTGAGTTCCTCCATACACAATACCTTGCTGGTGAACAGAATTCGGAAAATCTACTATTTAATTTCAAAATAAAATATTCATTTTCTTTTATTGCAGAAACTGGAAGAGAAGTTCCGGCTAAACAGGCGAGAACTGATTGCCTTTGAATTCCCAGTGTTAGTGGCCTTGGAATTTGCACTTCATTTGCCAGAGCACGAAGTCATGCCCCACTACAGACGCCTGATCCAGAGCTCCTAGCACAGGCCCGGGCGCTTCCTCTGGGCACAGCAGAGCAGAATGTCCTCCTGCAAGTGCAGAACACAGAACCCGAGCACCGCGCTCCTCTTCCTCTGCGTGTTTTCATGGAGGAGCAGGTCTGGAAACTTTGCAGGGAGGCTTCAGCCTGGCCGGCCGAGGAGTTGAGAGCTGTTTGCTACTCAACGAGCGAAGAGGAGACACAGGCCCCCACTGGCAAGAACCCGGAGCTGCCCAGCACGCCTTGCAGCGTGGCCGGAGCCTCCCCACGCCATTCCACTCGGAGCATGACGTCCAGGAGCACAGGAAGGATGCAGCTGTGCGGGATTGGAGGAAAGCTTTTAAAAGATGCCCTCCGCTGTCAAAAGAGCGTGCCAATCTACTTCTGTATCTGGCGTTAGAAGTGCACCTTTCCCGGGTGCATCTGGGAGATCCTCCATCAGCCCCAAGGCCGGTCCCCCTCTGATTAAGGCAGTGGTTTCTGGGTAACACTCAGTTCCAGATGGACACCCCCACCCTCAGGAAATGGCCTCGCGTCCTGCTCTGACTCCTGCGCTGACCATGCAGCGTTCTGGTGTTGGCCCGTGGCACGGCGCGCTCTCCCTGCCGCCTCCCACGCACACCGTGGGACCGCACGTGTCCCGCCGCGGGGGCTGCGCGGCGCAGCGCGTCCCTGTGCTCTATGTTAGAGTGCATAATGAGCACATTTATTGTGCTAAGTATATATAAGTGTTTTATGACAATACAATATACAGGTGAGACTCATGGCCAATGTGAAGTGGCTTCTGCAGCTGGACAGATGCATTTCAAGCTGCCGTGCAGTTGCTCAAGGAGGCGGTGGCTCTCAGCTCTCGTGACTTGGCCTGATGCCCTGGGCACAGCCTGTGCTGAGGCATGTCACCACACGGTCACCTCAGAGCCACAGACGGGCATCACCTGGCTGAAGAGAGACCGTGGCCCTGTAAAAAGAATTAAAATATTTTCTTTCATATGTACATGTATGTGTGTATGTATGTGAAGACACGGAATTCTCCCTAGTTACCGGGGTCCTCCATGGGTAATTCCTCTGCCTCCACCCCACCCTTCACACAGATTCTAGGTCTGTGTGAGGTTGCAGATCTGGACCCAGAGAAAGGGGTGGGAGGCAGGGGTGGGCTTTTGTTAGCAGAGCTCAAAAGATCCCACAGCCCTACGGGATGGAACTGACAGTCTATGTTGCTAGGGTGGTCTTGAACTCCTGAGCACAGTGACCCTCCTGCCTCGGCCTCCTCAGCAGCGGAGACAGCAGGCACCTGCCACTGCACCTGGCCCCTAAATCACTGTCTTATATTTAACTGAGACAGTCCTAACAAATTTCCTTGGCAGGCTCAGTTGTAAAAGTCATTTTAGTGGGGGTATGATGAATGTGGTCCCTTTGGCTGATTGATGAGAAGCGAAATCAACTAGTATTTAGGGTGCACATTACCTAAAGCACACTGGAAAGCAGAGCATTCAAAGCACCCCAGTTCCTGAGCCACATGGTGCCCTGGCCCTTCTGGTGTCTCACCCGGCACCCCTCAGATGCGCCACCCGGCCCTCGGCCCCTCGGTCAGGCCTGCAGGTGGAGCGCTGGTCTGAGAGGCAGGGCCTGTGGCACGTAGAGAGCTCCGCTGCCATCGCCTTGTTTCCTGCCATGCCCACGGAGGTATTTAGTGGCTACATGGGAGGCCAGCCTGAGCCCTTCCTCATGTTTAGAAATCAGGCTAATAGTTTTAGATTTTAGTGATTTGGTCTTTAGCATTTATGAGATGGGCTCAAGAAGTTATTGGTTCATTTCTTTTTTTTAAGGCTTTTTACTTTCTTTTTTTTCTTTCTTTTATTATTTTTTATTGGTGGTACTGGGGTTCCTGGAAGCCCTTGTACCTCAGGCTACACTCCCAGACCTATTTTATACTTTTTTTTTATTTTTGGAAACAGGGTCAGCACGGCTGGCTTCGAAGCTGCGCGATCCTCCTGTCTCCGTCTCCCAAGCGCGGGGATTACAAGCGTGCTCCACCACGCCCGGCCTAAGGCTTTTTACTTTCAAGCTCTTTTCTGGCCTGAGGAATGGGGAATTCTAATTTGGTTGGTGGGGGGGGGGTATCCTCATGATGATGAAGGCATTTTTTCCAGAAGCTTCCTTTTTCACAGCCTTAACACCAACTTGCTAGAGGCAAGGGAAGATGAGAAGAGTAAGAGGCACAGACACTTCCCAAGCTGCCCCTGAGGCACAGTGCAAAGCCTTGGGCTTCAGCACAGAGGAAGCCTGTGCAGCAAAAAGGTAAGATTTCTTCTGTTCTAGAAGATTCCGAGGATTTGCCCTTTGACCTCTAACACAGGACAGTTTCAAGTGCTCCCTCTCACGACTGTCCTCAAGCCTCTCCAGTTCCCCTCCACATGAACATCCACGGGGGAGCTCTGCCCACCACGGGCTCCTTGGTACAACACCAGCTGGTTCCGCAGAGTGGGCTTGGGCTCGTCTCCACCCAGCCTGGCTATGAGGGAGCAGGAAGGTGGTGCCGGCCTGCGCTGGGTCAGGCCCCTGCCCCACCATGCCAGCCCTGGGGGCCTGAACCCCAGCCACCCAGCAACACCTAGAATCGCCATTTTAACTCCTTTCTCGCCTACTAACACTTAAGACAGGAAATTTGTACTAAATTCAAGTGTATTTTCCTCAGCCTTTTTTTTTTTTTTTTTTTTATCTGATCGAAAATTCCTCTACCAGAAGCTGTTTTCATCAGTCAGCACTCTCCCCTTGGACCAGTCACTCCACACAGACCATCTGCCGCCAGCCCTACCTTAGTGATCAGGGCGCCACAGAGGGGCTGAGGTTCCTTCCCCTCCTTGTTACTCCTTCCTGTCCCCTGCATCTACCCCCCAACAGCAAAAAAAAAAAAAAAAAAACTGCTTAATGTTCTAGCTACGGAATTCTTTATCTCTCCCTCAGCCGTTTCCTGTTGGGTGCTGAGCAGCAGCCCTCTGCCTGGCCCCTGATAACTGCTGAGTCCTGAAGCCTCCCTGCCCCGCTGCACAGGCGTGGCGGGGACTGGAAAGCAAAGCCAACTGGGACCAGGTGGGCCAGATTTACTAGAGAGCTCAGGTGTTCCACAAAGGAAGGCCGTCTTAAAAGCCAGGGGCCACCGTCCCAGCTGTACCAGGCAGGTCAGGCAGGGAGTGCTGAGGGCTGGAGGAGGGACTAAACACCAGGACTACAAGTCTGGAGTCAACTTTTTAAAAATACCATCTTAAAAGATGCTTTCCTGAAATGCAGCCGTAAGGCAGAGCTGAGGTAAAAAGCTATGAAAGGAGGCCAGGAACGGTCCATTTGTCACCTCCACACAGCCAGGCAATGAGGACCCCATCCAGAATGAGAGAGAGTGCTGCCCCAGCAGGTCCTGACCCACAGAGGACCCTTGAGACTCTAAACAGATGGTCCAGCAGCCTGCCAGAGTAGGGCTGCTTATACCGCTAACGTGGGCACTGCTCTCTACCCCACCCTTTACCATCTTGGCGCTCAGCGTGGACCACAGGGCAGCTGCAGTCGCATCACCTGGGGCCTGGTACAAATGCAGGATCTACACCTTAAGATCCCTGGGCAATCCGTATGCACTGAAGTCTGAGACACACCAGTCCTCCATGTAAGCATAGGATATAACATCTTTTTTAAGTATCACTCATCATGTATAGAATTGGTCTAAAATAGACTTTTTTGTGTGTGGTACTGGAGGTCAAACCCAGGGATGCTCTTCTGAGCTACACCCCCAGCCCTATTTTATTTTATTTTATTTTATTTTTGGTTTTGAAACGGTCTTAAGTTACTGAGGCTGGCCACAAACCTGCAATCCTCCTGTCTCAACCTCCCAAGTACTGGGATTACAGGTGTGCGCCACCATACCTGATTTGTAGATGGTTTTTAAAACCAAAATGAATCACTCCAGCCTCTCACTGTGAAGTAGTTCTGACATCAGTTCACATAGCTGCTTCATCTTAACATTTTCTGGTTGCAAAAGGCCAGAAGGATACAAATTGAACTAAGGCACAGTGCATACCAGGCCCCAAGCTCAGAGCTGGCTTCCAGCGGCACCAGCGCTTTGGCTGGTGTTGGCTCGAGCCACTGATCTGACAGGCCTCTGTCCCAGGCCTTCCACGCAGAGGGGTAGGGAGTTTGATGAAGAGCTGGGGTTGCAACCGAGGGTGCTGGGGCAAGTGCTACACTGTAGCTGGATCTGCAGAGGGATATCCTGAAACTAGACCTCCAGCTTGCTAGACATTCACCAAAGACCACCTAACATTTACTAAATGTCTTCTACTGGGTTCTGTGGGATTCCAGAGGGAAGGAGGCCAGTGGTGGCAGTGATCCTGAAGGAGCCCAACCACACAGCAGCTCAAAGGCCAGGGGAGGCCCAGGTAACAAGGTGGGTACATCAGGGCAATCCTGGTCCACCCAGAGGAAACCAAGAGACCAGAACCAACAACTTGTGCTTGGCCAGAGGACTGGCAGGAGTGAAACTGGGCACTCCTTACCAGGGCACCTAGACAGACTGGTGAGAAGACAGGGGCTGTGATGGGCGGATAAACCCAACAAGGGGTTGGAGCTGGAGAAGACTGTATTTACCAAGCTGACATGTCAGACATTTAAAGAATGTGTTCTTAACCTTCCAGCAACCTCTGACGCTATCCTGTTCCCTGTCCATAGACAAGGAAACAGGCCAACACCTTACCTTACACACACAGCTTCAGGTAATTAGAGAGTGACCAAGGCAAGGTGCAAACCCAGGTGTGACTTCCCGGCCCAGCTGGCCATCCCACCTCAGTGTGGGTCAGAAGAAGATGGACGGCCAGGTAGAGTCTGTTGTCCCCTGGACCTGCTGCAGCGGTGCCCTCTCAGGTGAGATGGGGCCTCCTCCCGACGCTGCCGAGGCACCTGGCCCTTTCCCAGGTGGAGAGCCATTAAATCCAGTGTATCACCCCCACCCCATATCTGATGCAGAGCTCGCTTCTGGGTCCCTGGTTGAACACAGGCCATTTGGAAATGTGCTTCTCTAACAGATGAGCTAAGGGACTTTGAACTTAGACCACAGTGAAGTGCAACACAACCCGCCAATGCCCCGCCATCGGTGCTGCACACGCACGGAGGGATGTCCACACTTTTTTTTTTTTTTTTTTTTTTGGCAGTACTAGGGTTGGAACCCAGGGGCATTCTACCTCCAAGCTATGCCCCAGCCCTATTTTTTATTCTTTATTTTGAAATGGTCTCACTGAGTTGCAAAGGGCCAAGTAGTAGCTGAGGTGTCTACGAACCGTGATCCTCCGGTCTCCACCTCCCAAATGCTGGAATTGCAAGCATGTGCCACCACTCCCGGCTTGTCCACATGTCTTAATGGGCGCACATTCTCTTTCCCTCGTGCTCTGCTGTTGCCCCCACTCACAGTCCTCTCTTCTGCTCTCAGGCTAAGCCCAGCACACATGGGGCTGGTGGCAGCTACCCAGGAAGGACACACCCACAGCGCTGTCCAAAACACGGCTCAGAGGCCACCCCTGCCACCGCCAAGGGTCACAGGCAGACCCAAGGGTCTGCAGCCCCCAGCCATTCCTCTACACCACTGGCCCCGCAGGCCAGGACTGGCATCTACCTCCATCTCCCCCGCCATCAGCCACAGGGCCTGGCACACAGAATCCTCCCAAATGCTGGCCGTGCCGAATAAACCATCACAAAACAATTACCCCGTTGTCCTTTGTGCCTCTGAATTGGTTCTGTGCTTGGGTCTGACTGCAGACCACAGCAGCCAGCTCCCCCCGCCCCAGCTGCTGGCTACATTCTAGAAGGAGAGACACTGACCAGAAGTCGGAGCCAGAGGAGAGCAGGTCTGGATGAGTTCACAGCCCAGCCCCACCCCAACCGAGGGACCCTGACCACCCCTGTCCTGGACCCACTTCAGTTGCCCATCACACACTGCGACCCTGCCTGACCCCCAGTTCTCAAAGAAGAAAGCTATTTAAGCACAGGCCATTTGGCATTGTCTATACTCCCCAAACATCTGGAGACAAGGAGGGATTGTCCTGAAAAAAGCATCAGGAACCAATGGGAGAGGTCAAGGTCACATGAGGGCGGGAAATGGCAGCCTGGCTACCAGGAACCTGACCCGGCAGCAGCCCACCTGGGCCCCAGGTGCCCAGACCTGCCCACCAGCCCAATTTGCCCCTGCCACTCATTACCCTGAAACCTTGGGGTTCCCATGAGGGGCTCCTGAACAGGAGCTGATCACAAAGAATAACCAAGAAGGAAACCCAGTGGTCCATTGGGGAGGAAGGTAGCATATTCTGCCAGAGCCACTCACCATAAATTCTTCTTTAAAAACCTTGGCTTTGAGAACAAGGAAGCAGATCCCCTTTAGGCCCATCCAGAAGTCCCTGATGAAACCTACGTACCAGATAATCATTTCCTAAGGCAGCTGCCTTCTCCCGTGAAACCGATTCTCATTTTTATTGGCCAAATAAACACAAGACACAAATGGAACAGCCCACACCCACTGCTCCTGTCCTCTAGGTACTGAGCAGCGGCAGTTGTCAAGTGAAGCCCAGGGCACAGACATTTTTCAAAGAGACTGTCACTAGATGCAGGAGGGCCTGCAGGAGAGACAGCTTTTCAGCAGAGGCCTTTAGAAAGCTCAAAAACGCCGACCCTAGTAGAAGCAGGCACAGGAGGAGGAGGAAGAGGAAGGGCCCAGAGCTGGCAGGCGCGTGGGTCTGAGGAAGTCACTGAGAGCCATGCCTGCTGGGAGGCCCGGTGCCTCCCATTAGAGGGGTTCTGGAAGATCTATTAGAGCCTGGCACACTAGTTGCTCAGGAAGTGGACACAGTTGTTATTCTCTTCACTGAACTGAGGTTACACACATGCATGCCAGCACACACACACACACACACACACACACACATTCTGCTTGATAGAGGAGGACAGCGGAGCACTGATAGAGCATCTGGTAAACCAAAATGAGGGCGATGGCGTAACTCTCCTGGATCCCGTTCCTTTCTTCACTGCTCGGGCCGGCAGAGGTGGTGGCAGCATCCCAGGAAACAAGAGCAATGTCCCTAAAGAGGCACAATCTCCCACCCCTGGGGCCAGCAAAGAGCCATGGAGTACTTTGCTGCTGCCTTCAACCCAAATTACCCCGAGGTGCTTGAGGAACTGCGGACTCTGCGGGGTCAGTGTGACACCACATGGCATCAGGCTTCGTCCTTGGGGATGAGAAGCTTGGCTGCCGCCTGGCCTGGCCCAACTCCCCTGCACAGTGTCCTGGTAGGTGCTCCCCCCCTCCTCCCCAGCAGCGGAAGCACAATCTCGCTCCCATGTCCTCGCCAGGCGTTTGACGGTCGGGAGGCGACACACTGCACCCATGTAGGCTCCCTGAGCCTGTGTCCCCAACTCCAGGCAGAGCATCCCACAGGCAGCCCAGAGAGAGGACGCCACGCCATGCTCAGCCCTACAGCTGCGTCCACGCAGGGCCTGACAGTGCTCAAACTGTGGCCTCCTCGCAGGGTCTAAAGAGCCCAGGCTGCAGGTTGACTGGCCGTGGCCGCTCGCAACTCAGCCAAGGCCCTGTGCTCTGTGAAGAGACACAGCCCCACCTTGTCACTGGGAAGACCCTGTTCACTACCATCACCACAGACGAGAAAAGGGGGCTGCCCTGCCCTTCCCCATCACCTCCTCCGCTAGCCAGCAGCAGCAGCAGATTTCCAAGTGGGTGTCATTACGTGCCAAGTGCGGATTTTTAAATCCAAGCAAATTCTTGCCAGGCGTGGTGGCGCATGCTTGTAATCCTAGCATCTGGGAGGCGAAGACAGGAGGATCTCAGTTCATGGACTGACTCAGCTACTTAGTACTTCACAACTCAGTGAGACCTTGTTTCAAAATAAAGAATAAGCCAGGCATGGTGGTGCACGCTTGTAATCCCAGCGTTTGGGAGGCTGAGACAGGAGGATCGCACAGGTTCAAAGCCAGCCTCAGCTACTGAGTGAGGCTCCCAGCAACTTAGTGAGACCCTGTTTCCAAATAAAGTATAAAATAGGTCTGGGAGTGTAGCCTGAAGGCAGAAAAACCCCTGGGTTCCACCCCCAGTACCACAAAACAAAACAAAACAAAAAAAAGAAAGAAAGAATAAAAAATAAGGCTGGGGGTAGAATCCCCCTGGGTTCCATCCCCAGTAGCGAAAATTAATTAATTAATTAATTAATTAATTAATTAAAATCCAAGCAAGCTCTTCCGGATGGAGTACTCAGCCCTGCTCGGCCCACTCGGGCCCCCTGTGGCTCTCTAAACCTATTTTTCTGCTGGCCCCTCCAGCCCACCTCCAGCCCCCACTCCTCTCTTCTGCACTGGGGAGGGGCTAGCTTCACCCGGCCCCCTGGTCTGTGTGGAGTGGTCCCTCTTCTCGCTGGCTCACCTCTCAGCGGCCACGGTCACAAGGTCTTGAGGGTGCCCACTCCCTGCCCTGTCTGCCTCCAGCCCAGCTTTCCCTGAAGTCCCCCCTCTCCCGATGCCATCCAGTCTCTCTGCACCTCTGCTTCACATCTGAAACCCCTGCCCCTTCCCGGTGCCCTCCCTCAATGCTCCCTTTGCACATTTGGCCGCTACCTGTCCCATGGCCCACCGAGGGCATCTCCTGCCCACACTGTCACACAGCCCCCTCCCAGGCCCCTCCAGGTCCCAGCACACATCTCCACGTTGCACCCCTGAACACAGGTCACCACTCCGCACACACAGAACAGCCCGTGGGTTCAGTTAAGCAGAAAGTCCCTTCGCCACCAGGTCTGGGAAGTCCCTACAGTTCTCCATGGCTTTGGGGATGAGTGTTTCCCATAAGTGTCTGGTCACTGAAGCATCTGGAGCCTCGTTTGGGGAGGACATGCTTTGCCCTGCAGCGTCCCCAGAGCTCCCGTACCAAAGCTGTTTGACCTCATCAAGCCATCCAAAAAGCTGTGCTAACTCATTCAGCCCAGATAACAGCATGCTTTTTATTTTGTTCACACTAAATAACATGGTTCTTAGAAAGTCTCTACAACAGCTTTAAACCAAAGAACTGAAATCAAGACACAAAGAGGAAGAAAAGGAGGAGAAATGGGTTATTTATTCTATAACCTTTTCCTAGTGAAAATAGTTCATCTCTGGATTCCTATTAGCACAAAACTGGGGCTTAGAGGGATTGTTCTAACTGTTGCCAAAAGAAGTTTCCAGAGACCGGTTACTATTTAGGACCAACTGTTTTGCTGGAAAGCTAGAGGCTTTTGCTGTTGGTGGTGGTGTTTGTGGTGCTGGGGATCAAGCCCAGGGAGAGGCACACATTCTGTAGTATTCTACATAAGGTAGGTGCTCAACATAATGTGTAGCCGAGCTACATCTTCAACCCCTAAAGAGGTATTTGATGAGCATCTGTCAAAGTGTGGTCCCAGATCAGAGCCTGCCGAGGGGTTAGACCAGTGCCAGGGCCAATGGCCAGCATCGGAGCCTGCCGTGAGGCAAGGACACTACTGACGCCTCCAAGGCCGGGATCAGAGCCAGCTGAGGGGTTAGGCTGGTGTCGGGGCCAGCGAGACCAGAATTGGGGCCTCCCATGAGGCAAGGCCGCTGCTTGAGCCAGCGAGGTCTGGATCAGTCCACCAGGTAGCCAGGCCACTACTGGGGCCGTCAAGAGTGGGATCGGTACTTGCAACGCGGCATGCACAGAGAAATATCGCAGAAAATATAAATTAGATGCTTCCCCTAATCAACAGGAAGAGGTTGAGCTATAGAAAGGGCCCTATAGTGAAGCAACTAATGTGACCAATCAGAGGGTATGGAATAGTGGAGGATGGAGCCTCTTTAAAATGCAGGAGGCACATAAACAAATGTATCAAAGTTAATCACCAAACAAGCATGGGATTGAGGGAGGGGGAGGGAATGGGATGGGGGCTGGAGGAGGGCTAATTGGATGATGTGTGCTTGTATATCCTCTCAAGTCTTGTACTCCAATGTGATTGATATATGACTACAATGTACCAATTAAAAAATAAATTAAAAAATTTTTTAAATAAAAAAAACAAAGTGCGGTCCCAGTAGAACCAGGTACATTAGAATCACCTGGGGCCTTTTAAAATGAGAATCCCTGGGAATTCTAGACTCTGAGGGTGACGTCTAGGAATTAAGATGAGCAACACATTTCCCAGGTGACTTTCCTATATTCCAAAGTTTGGGAGTCACAGCCATAAAGGTGTCAAGGTATCATAACAAAATACTTTGAGGGCAAAAATCAAAGACTGGTCCCAGCAGGGCTTCTCAAACTGTGACACACATATGAACTTGTTTAAAAATGCAGATAGAGCGCCAGGCGTGGTAGCACACGCTTGTAATCCCCGCGCTTGGGAGGCAGAGACAGGAGGATCGCACTGGTTCGGAGCCAGCCATGCTGGCGTAAGAGACCCTGTTTCCAAATAAAAAAGTTAAAAAATAGGTCTGGGAGTGTAGCCCGTGGGAGTGTATCCCGGAGGTAGAAGGGCTTCCAGAAACCCCAGTACCACCAAAAAAAAAAAAAAAAAAAAGCAGATAGATGCCCTTGCCAGGCGTGGTGGCACACGCTTGTAATCCCAGCATTTGGGAAGCAGAGACAGCAGGATCTCAGTTCACAGACAGCCTCAGCTACTTAGTGAGGCTCTTTGAGACTCAGTGAGACCCTGCTTCAAAAACAAAAGAATAAAAAATAGGGCTTGGGGTGTAGCTCAGAGGTAGAATGCCCCTGGGTTCCATCCCCAGTACTGCAAAAAGAAAAAGGAAAAATGTAGATGCTGAGGACTGGGGCTGTAGATGACATGGTAGAGCACTTGCCCAGCATGCACGAGGCCCTGGGGTCCATCCCCAGCACCAGAAGGTGAGTGTAAAAGTAAAGCTGGGTGTGGTGGCACATTCCTACAATTCCACAACTCGGGAGACTGAGGCAAGAGGATTCCAAGTTCAAGGCCAGCCTGGGCAACTTAGTGAGACCCTATCTCAAAATGAAAAAAAAAGAAGAAAAGAAAAAATAGGGCTGGGGATGTAGCTCAATGGTAAAGCACCTGCTTAGCATCATGCATAAGGCCCTGAGTTCCAACCTTAACACCACAAGTAAAAAAAAGTGCAGGTGGCCAGTTAAAAGTCTAAGATGGGACTCAGATTCTATGAAGCCAGAGTTGTTGGTCCACAGATTACATTTTAGTATGGTATTAATAGCAATGGTCTGGGAGGGTATTTTGTCTGTGCTATCTGCCTATGGTGTGTGTGTGTGTGTGTGTGTGTGTGTGTGTGTGTGTGTGTGTGTCTTCTACAATCTTTTTTTCCCTACCCCCTGGAGGCCATAGGAAGTAGAAGAGCCTTCTGATGGAAGGAGCCTTGGCCCTTGATTTACCATGGAGAAGAAACCAGGAATTTCAGCTAACCAGGAAGGCCCCTTTGGAAGATTATGTCAGTGAGAAATAAATTCTTGTGCTTGGCCCCTGACATTTGGGGGATTGCTCCAATGCTAACACTAACCTCTAAAGACTCTCAACTGGAACTGCCTTGAAGACATTCTGAGGAGATGCCAGGTAGGTTGTGGCCTTTGTGGGTCCAGGGCTCCAAAGAGAGGCTGAGCTGGAAACCACTAACATGCAGGTTCTGCGTGCCTGGGTGCTAGCTCAAGGGGTGGGAACGCATGGCACTGTCCCAGGAGAAAGAACAGGGGGAGAGGGGAGACCCGGGACCCAGCCTTGAGGACCTCGAGTCAAGGCAGAAGACAAGGAGTCTTCAAAGAGGAGGAAGGGTGGGAGAAAGGTGGAGGACAGCTAGTAGAGGGGCAGCTCACGGCCGCTAAGACACAAACTGCTTCCTCAGGGGACAGACTGCCCCAGAGGCCTAGCGAGATGAGGTCCAAGGCGTCCCAATTGATTTAAAGATAGGAGCGTCACTGAGGGCCTTCATGAGCCCAGTGTTAGAGTGAGAAGTCAGGGTGGAAGGCTGAGGAATGGGGAGGAGGTGAGGAAGTGGAGTCAGCAAATGAGATGACTCTTTTTTGAGTTTAGCTGAGAATAGGAGGAGGAACCTAGAAATAGGCTGAGAAGCAGAACCTCTACCCTCAACTCAGCCCAGACACAGAAAAGCCTCCCTTACCCTCCACTCCCCCTTTATTGGTACTAGGGATTGAACTTAGGGGCATTCTACCTCTGAGCACCTTCTTTATTTTTTGTATGGAAACAGGATCTCACTAGGTTACTGAGAATCTCACTAGGTTGCTGAGGCTGGCCTCAAACCTGCAATCCTCCTGTCTCAGTCTCCTAAGTACTGGGATTGCATTAATGAACCTGCCTTGGCCTGTTTCTGTCCCACACAGCCTCGCTGGCCTCCTCAGCCCCCGTATTCTTTCTTAATTGTGGTCATATTACATATGTAGCATAGAATTTACCCTGTTACCTGCTTTTACATGTACAATTCAGCGGCACTGAGTACATTCATATGTCGCACCACATCACTGATTTCTAGAACCTTCTTATCCCAGACAGAACTCCACACCCCTGAGTCATAACTCCCCGTTCCTCCCTCCCTTCCCCGGCCCCTGGCCCCACGGGTCTGCTTTGATGAACTTGCCCAAAGTCCTGAGCTCACTGGAGCCTGCAGAGTGCATATGATAGGGTTCCCAGACCATTAGTGAGGGACAGCTCTCCTGCCCCTGTTTTTTTATTGGTGATGCTGGGACGGAACCCAAGGCCCCGTGCATGTTTAGCACGTGCTCTGCCACCGCGCTGGACTCCCAGGCAGCCCTGTCTTTAGCTGCTGATATAGGAGATGGGGATGGATTTGCAGCTGCCTGTGTGGGTCCCTCAGTCAGCCACCAGACAGCCAAGGCCTGGTCAAGACAAGGGCTCAAGGGACTCTTTCTAAAGCTGGTCCAAAAGAGTCCTTGTCAAAGGGAACACGAGGAATGGACTAGCTTCTGAAGGCCTATGCTCAAATTATAGCGACTTCCATTGCAATTATTAGCTAAAGCAAATCATAAGGAGAGCCCAGTCCAAAGAGCTCCGCGAACACAGGCAAGGGCAGAAAACTGGGACCACCTTCTAACTGAATCCGACTTTCTTTACGAGAAGAGCCTCTTTACTCACCAAGCCCCTTAGGTGGGACGAAAAGCCCCCCACACCCCCTGTACAGCTAAGAATGGAAGGCTTGACTATTCCAGAAGGAGCGTCCTGGAACCGGTCGGCACTGGGACCAGGCAGCTAGGACTGCATGTCCTGATGAGGTTCTCAAAAGAGGGCAGACAGCAGGACAGGTGCCTCATGAACACAGCACTCATGGCAGAAGCCTGGCTACCGGAAGTAGGTGGAGAGAGTCCCACCAGGGCTGGAATGGGGGTGTGTTAGCCATGGTAATAAAATTAACAATGGCCACCATTTCCTGGGCATCTGACATGTCTTAGGCATTGTGCTAAATGCTATACCTTAATCATGTTTAATATAATTAATTAAAACAGTCCTGGTGTTACAATCCCCATTTTTATCAGAAAGGAGATGAAGTCTCAGGAAGCTCAAAACCATGGAGCTGGCAAGTCCAGGGGATTACAATCACTTGGGTTGACACTTAGGAGAAGCTAGTGTGGACGGGCTCTGTGCAAACAAAGGCCAGCAGACGTGGGCCCTGGCTCTCTGGAACTGACAATGCAGGAGGAAGAGCAGACGAGTACAGAAGTCACCCCTACCGTGTGTGGCAACCACACGCCCAACGGGAAGAGAGGAGACCACTTGGTCGGTCTGTCAGCTCTTCCCAGGCCATGTCTGTGCTCCCCTTCCGCTGGGGAGCAAGCGCTTTCCTTCGAGTAGGTCTTTGACAAGTCAACACACACACAAATGCAATGCATGGATTGACTCAGCCATATCCTTAAGACCTCAGTGAGGGCATCTGCTGGGAGCTCAAAGTGGTGCCACCTGAGAGCGATGCCGCATATCTCCCTGACCAACTTCACTACCAGAGGGAGCCAACATCCTTAACCCCAAAGCTCAACCAAGAAAAGGCTACCAAGGTAATAGACTTTACTAAGTGCCTCAGGATAACACGGCACTGGCTAAAGAAGCCCTTAAACCCGGCCACCAGGGCTGGGAGGGTGCCGAGCACGCCCCCTCCTGCTGCAGCCTCTCCAGGGGCCCTTCATGCACCCCCAGGCTCCGTGATCCCTTAGGCTCCCCCATCACTCCAGGTCCCCTGTGTAGGACTTGCCCTCACGCTCTCCCAACCTCAGTACAGAAAGCAGAGAGAGGTGCTAAGAAGGGCTGCATGGAGAGCAGGCTGTGTTCTATCTGAGTTATTTCAGGAGGTGTCGAAGTTTCCAGGCTTGGCTTAACCCTAAGTTACTCCATTTTGGAAAGCATTAGTTTGTCCTGAGTTACTCCATTTTGAGTACAAGTACTAAGGTAGAGTAACTCTACACCTTGTCTGTGAAAGTCAACAACCACCATCTGCACAGCACAACCACAAGGCACAAATTGATAAGTAAATTAATTGTACTAATATGTATTGACCACCTGTCGATTGGTACCAGCAACAAATGAGAATAAAGAAGCTTTACTAATTGAATCAGAAGGATATGGACATGTGGACCTTCCAAATAAAAGCAGAAACACCAGACACAAGAGCTCACCAACCTCACCAGTCATCCCCCTTGTCTGAGATGCATAAAAGGAGGAGCCCCCAAGAATGGTCATGGACTCACACTGACCCCATCACCTGGTCACCTCTCATCACCAGAGTTATCAACTTCTGAGTCTCTGTCCCTGGGTTTCAGATCAGACCAGTGTGGTTTCTCCTGCCTGTGAGAACAACGCAAAACCCACTGTCAAGCTGACACTCCGACACTGCTATTAGTCAGGACCCTCCTGTGGCACTCTGAGGGGCGGTTTTCTTTAAAACTCTTATTTGGCCAGGTATGGTGGTGCACGCTTGTAATCCCAGCTTTTGGGAGGCTGAGACAGGAGGATCGCAGTTCATGAAACAGTCTCAGCTACTTTGCAACTCAGTGAGACCCTGTTTAAAAATAACAAATAAAAAATAGGGCTGAGGATGTAGCTCGGAGGTAAAATACCCCTGGGTTCCATCCCCAGTACCACAGAAAGAAAGAAAGAAAGAAAGAAAGAAAGAAAGAAAGAAAGAAAGAAAGAAAGAAAGAAAGGAAGGAAGGAAGGAAGGAAGGAAGAAAGAAAGAAAGAAAGGAGCGAGCCCGGCGTGGTGGCGCACGCTTGTAATCCCCATGCTTGGGAGGCGGAGACAGGAGGATTGCACAGGTTCGAAGCCAGCCATGCTGGCTTAAGAGACCCTGTTTCCAAATAAAATATAAAACAGGTCTGGGAGTGTAGCCTGGAGGTAGAAGGGTTTCCAGGAACCCCAGTTCCACCAAAAGAAGAAGAAGAAGGCGAAGGAGAAGGAGAAGGAGAAGGAGAAGGAGAAGGAGAAGACAACGATGACGACAACTTATTTGACCAACAACAGTGACCCTCCACTTCCTTATCTACTCTCTGGACAAAGTCTCCTGAACCCTTGCCTTTTAAAACCCTTTCCTAGCCTTTCTGTAGCCTCCATATTGCTGTGTAAAGTGTGGTGTGTGATTTGAGTGTTATACACATTAGAAATTAAGATTGGAATAAAAGAACTTGTGGTTGCTTCAGTCCCCATGCCAAGCGACCCGCAGATACTTGGTTGAAGACCAACCAGAAAGTCAGGGAGAAGACAGGGCGTACACCAGGGCAGAAATTGGACAACTTAGGACAGATTCCATGCAGAAAAAACCACAGCTGTTGATTGGCTTGTATACCTGCAGGTCGAGGAGAAAACTCTATAGGCGTTAGCAGCTCCAAAATGTATCAAATTTCCTCCATAGTAGAAAGTCCAGATTTAAACCATGAGTTACTAAGACTTGCAGCTAACCAACCAAACAAAATCCTGTCATTACGGGACTGGATTGCAGTAAGCTGGAGAAGAACAAGCTCTTACTGTGACCTCACGAAATTGGGGGATAATTTAAATTGGACATATCTAAACCAAGCAAATAAACTGCCAGGAAATTAGCAATTTTTGCAATGATGTAACCAGATAAATGCATCTGCAACATGCATTTGAGGTACCATCACAAATGAGAATAAAGAAGCTTTACTAATAGCTATACCAGAACATCTAAAATTCTCCTTTATGAACACATTAGCAGGCTGCCAGAATATGCGTGGCATATTGCAGACATTCAAACTGTCATCAGGACTATCTGGATCACACAAGATAACATTCATGGCAAAATCATTTCAAAACAGGGCCCATCACAAACTAGAAATCTTTTTACACTCAACATGAAAATATTCAATAGGCCAAATACATCTAAGACAAACTGCTTATCACAGCAAACAGATGAAATTACATGTCATGGACAAACAATACAAATTATACGTCATGTACAAACAGACAAAATTATATATCACAACAGACAACAGAACATACAAGAGACTTAAGGATAACTGGACACCAAGACCATTCCCAGTTACAACCCACAAACTAGAAACAACGTACATAGAGGCAATTCCCTCCAAGAAACCAACAAAGAATGTGCAAAAATAATGCAGTAGGAGGCACACAGAGGTTCTTTTCAAACATGAGAAAGGCCCCAGGCCAGAAATGTCTTCATAGGGCCTGGGAATAACAGGCCAGACATAAAATTGGCAATAGAAATTCAGGGAAATGGAGAAAAACATACTTTCTTAATAGGCACAGGATCACAAATAACCTTAGTAAAGAAACTAGTTGACAGAAGTAATAACCCACACAAATAGAAGTGCTGGGTGGCGAGACAACTAACGCCAGCCCAACCAAAGCAAAAATGTTACGCTGTAATAGCAATCCCACAGAAGTAACCACACACGGCTCCCTTGAATGGAAAATATCTGAGGAATGGATGCAGTACCTGTAATATATAAAAATCGGTGGCCACAAAAACATATAAAATTATAAATGCAAATCAGCCGAAGTACAGATCACACCTACCACACTACACATACCTACAGTGACAATAGCCTTTAAAGGGTGGGCACTAAGAAAAATAATGGAATTATTAAAGAAAAATAATAGTACCTGAAAGGTCGAATAACTTTAATAGTCCTGTATGACCAATGCCCAAACTGAATGGAATGTTAATACGAATTAACAGTAGATTATAGAAACTAAAGAGAGTATCTCCCAAACTCCCAGGTACCTTACCAGATACAGAAGACGTCCATAAAATAACACAATATAATGGAAAATTCTAAGGGACAAATGGCGAATCAGATATTTTCAGACATACACTCCACCTTTAATGCTTACAAAGGGGGAAAATGGTACGTGGGAAATACCCAAGGCGATAAATAGTAAAATAAAAAGGAAAGGAGAGAAGTGGATAATTGGAAGGACCCATATGTAAAAGTTATACAGCGAGAGATGGTAACTATATACACATTCAAAGGACTCGTGGGCGCTCAGAGACTATAAAATAGAAGACAGCGAGGAACCAGAAAGTAACGTGAGCCAGACATGGTGGCACACGCCTGTAATCCTAGTGCATGGGAGGTGAGACAGGAGGATCGCAGGTTCAAGGACAGCCTCAGCAGGACCCTCAGAAATTTAGTGAGATCATGTCTCAAAAAAATAAAAATGTTGGAGGTGTAGCCCAGCGGTAGAATGATGCTGAGTTCAATCCCCAAAAAAGGAAAAGAAAGAGGGAGAGAGAGGGGCCTGGCATGAGATAAGAAAGGCAATCTGAGGATCTGAGAGATGCAAAACTTCTCTGGCAACACTTAGATTCAGAACACCAGCAGACACACGCAAGCCAGACACATTGAACTTCACTAGGCAGATAAACTTTATAGGGTCAATGAAACACCAGGACACAAAAACACACAATCGTGATGGTAGACATCTGCGCAGGATTAGGGTTAGTTTTAGCAGCAGCAGAACCATCGGCAGCTTTTACAACCAGAGCATCCACATAGGAAGCAGCCTCTGGGCTCCTAGGATAACGGAAACTGATCGGGACGCCCATTTCATAGCACGGCCAGTACAACGCTCAAGGGATGAACGGGTTACACAGTGGAATTTTCAGTTACCGCATCACCCTACAGCAGCGGGATACATAAAAGATTTAACGGACCATTGAAAAGAGAATTACAGTTATTGCAAGAATTTCCAACTTTCCAACTGAAACTGCTTCAGGCATGTTTCACTCTGAATCAGAGAGAACACAGAATTAAGTGGAGCTCACGCTCCTATTTACATACACGAGTGAAAACATGGAGAAAAGAGAACCACAAAGACCTACCACGCTACCTCATGAGGTGCGTGTCAAAGCTAAGGATAACACTACCGCCCACAGGAAGGAAGTCTTGGCACCAGAGGTCAGACATACCTACTGAACAACAGGGCACGTGAGAACACAATGACTGCAGAAAGCCAACAGTCTTAAGTGAACTAATCATATTGTCACTCTGACATTTGTGTGACCATAGGAGAAACAGCAACAGCTTTAGCAAAGCCCATACAGAACACAGTAGGAAGCTTAACACTAGCAATCTGTTTGCTTTTTCTTTTTCTTTTTCTTTTTTTTTTTTTTTTTGTAATGGGGATTGAATCTGGAAGTGTTCTACCTCTGAGCTATAGTCCAGCTCTTTTTATTCTGAAACAGGGCCTAAATTGCTGAGGCTGGTCTCAAACCTGCAATCCTCCTGTCTCAGTCTTCCCACCATGCCAGACACTTGTTGTTGTTGTTGTGGTGGTGGTGGTGGTGGTGGGGTGTGTGTGTGTGTGTGTGTGTGTGTTACTAGAAACTGAATAATCTAGGGGCATTCTACCTTCAGAATACACTTTTGTTTGCTTGCTTTGGTTTTTTGCAGTACTGGAGATGGAACCCAGGGGCATTGAAACAGGGTCTCACTGAGTTGCAAAAGGCCTAAGTAGCTAAGGCTGTCTGCAAACCGCGATCCTCCTGTCTCAGCCTCCCAAATGCTGGGATTACAAGCATGAGCCACCACACCTGGCCTATTTTTTTTTTTTTTTTTGAAACAGGATCTTATTAGGTTGCTGCAAGTCTCTCTAACTTGCCGAGGCTGGTCTTGAACCTTTTATCCTCCTGTCTCAGCTTCTCAAGTACTGGGATTACAGGCATGCACCACGACTGCCAGCTCTAACACCTGCAGTCTTGAGTACAATTATAACATTTGGGCCTGAGCACTACTATCCAAGCTCAGACAAAATGCAATTGAGCTGACAACTCCGCAGTATCTTATGCACACTCACAGTTATTATGATTAATCTATAGCACTTAGTTATCAGATCCTACGACTTATTTTGCCCACAAAGGTAGTGCTACTGCCCAGATACTGTGAGCACACCAGCACCTAATATTAGTGCCGTCTTTTAACTCCACAGATATATACATATCCATGTGTAGCTTAAACATCGCTGTAGGAAACTCACTAATGGCATTGCATAGCAGAAACACGGACTGAGATTCGATATCAAGCAGAGATCAAGTAAAACCACTCCCTACGCCCAACAGCGATTGCTTTAGAGGAAGCACACTTCAATCTGTGGTGGCTTTGAGTGCTACTTATAGGATGGGTTTATAGTTTGGACTTCAATTTTTTTGTTTTGAAACAGGGTCTCCCTAGATTGCTGGGAGTCAGGCTAAGTTGATGAGGCTGTCCTCGAACCTGCAATCCTCCTGTCTCAGGATGGACTGATAATAATAAATAAAATCTGGAGCATACAATTTCTTTAAATCCATTGGACATGTTAAGTATTATTCCCAAATCGTGATCTATTACTTTCCAATTCCCCATTAGCGATGGGCTATACTCTCCAACACTTAAGACATAGCAATTTAATTGCCCACTAACAAAAGTTAAAGTAGAACATAACACATTACAGACACCTATGAAAACAAGAAAAATTATTACATAAAGCCACTACCATTAGCACTATTAGACTATGCACAGGGAGACATAAAATTCACTTTTCCAAAGGTTCATAAGAATAGCATTATTCAAAAGAAAGACCCACTGTGATAGAAGACGCATGGCAGAAAAATTAACTTTGACAAGCATCCCAGGTTGATCCTATGCTTGCCAATTATTATTCTGACATGATTTTACTAATAGAATGATAGATGATTTTGAGTACAACAATCAGTACAATCCAACCTGACGTGTGGGACACAAGGGTACCAGCATATGTAACTTCAAGCCTGCCCTCCCAGTCTTGCTACATCAGCCGTGCTCCCAGGACCCTGTTACGGACAGTGTGCTGGAATGACCCCGTGTGGGGACAGTATGCCAGACGTCACAGTGGACGAAAGGACTCACTCCACACACCAATACCTTACAGACCCAATCTACATGAACGCCTAATGCACTGCCCAGCTAGAACAACCCACGAACCAACACCAGCAAGTATCACGTGAAATTAGGATGACTTTGTGCCAGGTTCACAAAACATACCCTGAGGCCAGGTGTGGTGGCACACACTTGTAAGCTTAGCATGTTTGAGAGGCTAAGACAGGAGGATTACGGTTCGAGGACAGCCTCAGCTACTCAGTGAGGCCCTTTGCAACCCAGTGAGACTCTGTTTCAAAATAAAGACTAAAAAATAGGGCTGGGGGTATAGCTTGGAGGTAGAATGACCCTGGGTTCCATCCCCAATTCTGCACGAAAAAGAAAAAATATATATAATACATCTCTACATAACCTACCCAAACTACCACCCATTGGAAAAAAAAAAACCACTAAAAACCCATACAATTTTTTGCAGCACTTGGCATAATAGAAAATTTAGCAATTTCAAGGGTACATTTCAGTATGCAAAAACTCAGGAAATTAAGACAAACTTATTTGATTTATAACATAATTTAAATGCTTTCCAAAAATCAACAGCACATACAGTAACAGCATTGTCCAACTCAGAAAATTTATGGCCTATTATAGACAGGATAATTGGCAGAAATACCAAAAAAAAAATGAATTTACAAACTCTCAGGTACTAAGTAATTAAAAATAGGCTTCATAGCCATGCATGGTGGTGCACGCTTGCCATCCCAGTACTTGGGAGGCTGAGACAGGAGGACCACCTGTTCGCAGCCAGCCTCAGCTACTTAGGGGATCCACATCCACAACTTAGCAAGGCCATTTCTTTCTTTCTTTTCTTTTTCTTTCTTTTTTTTTTTTTTTTTTTTGGTGGTACTGGGGTTTCAGGAAACCCTTCTACCTCCGGGCTACACTCCCAGACCTATTTTTTATACTTTTTTATTTGGAAACAGGGTCTCTTAAGCCAGTGCTCGTGGCTGGCTTCGAACCTGCGTGATCCTCCTGTCTCCGCTTCCCAGGTGCGGGGATTACAAGCGTGCACTGCCATGCCCGGCTGAGGCCCTGTTTCTAAATAAAGAAATTTTGAAAATAGGTCTGGGGATGTAGCTCAGAGGCAGAATGTTCCTGGGTTCAATCCCCAGTACCGCACATAAATAAATAAATAAATAAACAAACAAACAAATAATAAATAACAAATAGGCATCACATGAACCCTATGTAGTAAATTGAACAGCTGCTAGAAAGGAAACAGAAAGACAGTAGAAACAGTGTGCACAGTGGGTCCCTGTGCCCTGGCAGCTGGTCAGTAAGCCACAGCACAAGTCGGCCCATGCAGGCCTCTGGACGCTCAGATCGGGAGGCTGCTCACTACGTAATTCAACGCTCAGGCCGAACTCACCGATCCCATCATAGCTATACCTCTAGCACGTAAAGATCCTAAGTATCAATTTTCAGCGAGAGGAGACCCATTATACACACCAGGGTGCTATATTAACAAGCAAACGGTGCATAAATAGCTATTACCAGTGCATTATACATCAGAGGAGATTACCTAGGCCAGAGATTATTACCCATGAAAATAATAACTGTACCTACATATGTCAGAGGTATGGGAAACTCTGCTTAGATACTATGTCATAAATCCGACAATGAAGTGCAGTATTATAATCATGCCTCAGGATTAAAGGCTCAAGTTGTTATAAACTCAGAATGTGTGAAGTTAACACATGCAATCAGTGTTACTATGAATGGAAAACTTACCTAGCCTCCTATCCCCAAGAAACGGCACACAGGCTCCCGCCTGAATCGTGGCTTGGTATAATCCAAGAAATCTGTGTTGACACAACACAGAGACAGCGTTACAAACAAACCAGGAGGAACTCAGGGCAGCTTCTCATGCCTTCCACAAACAATCCGCGGACGTAAAGAATTCAGGTGAACTCACCAGACACACACACAGTCTAAATGCAAATCCACTGCACCAGCCAAAGATCCTGAGGTCTGTTATCTGGCAATTCCTTAAAGCCCACACACCACGGTATGATTGGATTCCTCTGACTTGGATCAAGACTGGTTGGTATAAGATAACCACCATAATCTGGTCTCATCTAAAAGAAACATTACTTTACTATCAGCAATAATATTTAGATTCTACTTGCTTAAAACTTGCACCATCGGTTTCTATCATGTATCAGATAAAAAGAACACTATTTTTATTTATTTATTTATTTATTTATTTATTTATTTATTTTTTTTTTGCAGGTCTGGGGATGGAACCCAGAGGCATTTGACCCCTGAGCTACACCCCCTGCCCAATTTTTTATTCTTTATTTTGAAACAGGGTCTCACTGGGTTGCAGAGGGCCTCACTAAGTAGCTGAGGCTGTCCGAGAACCGCCATCCTCCGGTCTCAGCCTACCAAATGCTTGGATTACAAGTGTGCGCCACCACGCCCGGCTTAAAAAGTACACTTTTGACAGGCCTGGTGGTACATGACTATAATCCCAGTACTTGGGAGGCTAAGACAGGAGAGTTGCAGGTTTAAGGCCAGCCTCAGCAATTTAGTGAGACCCTCAGAAACTTAGCAAGACCCTGTTTCAAAATTAAAAAATTATTACATAGAAAGCCGGGCATGGTGGTGCATGGTTGTAATCCTAGTATTCGGGAGGCTGAGACAGGAGGATCTCCATTCACGGACAGCCTCAGCTACTTAGTGAGGCTCTTTGCAACTCAGTGAGACCCTATTTTGAAATTTATAAAAGTAAAAAATAAAAAATCAGGCTGGGGGTGTAGCTCAGAGGTAGAATGACCCTGGGTTTCATCCCCAGTACCACACACACACACACACACACACACACACACACACACATTAAATAGGGCTGGGGATGTAACTCCGAAGTTGAATACCCCCGGGTTCAATCCCCAGTGCCATGAAACCAATAAATAAATACATTTTTTAAAGAGTAGGTTGTGATTCCTCTCGTCTCAGAACCCGGGGGCGGGCTGTGGAGGCAGGCTGTGTCCGAGTTATTCCATTCTGGAAAGCAGTAGTTTACCATAAGTTACTCCACTTTTTAAATTTATTTTTTATTTTATTTTTATTTTTTGTAATACTGGGGATTGAACTGAGGGTCATACTACCTCTGGCCTTCTATACCCGCAGCCCTATTTTTTTTTTTTTTGAAACAGGGTCTCACTAGGTTACAAAGGGCCTCACTAAGTTGGTGAAGCTGGCCTCAAACCTGTGATCCTCCTGTCTCAGCCTCCCAAGTACTAGGGTTACAAGCGTGTGCCACCATGCCTAACTTGGGTAATTTCATTTTGAGTACACGTGCCAGGAGCTTATTAACCTCACCAGACACCCCCCGCCTGAGACCCATAAGAGGAGGGGCACCCCAAGAATGGTCACGTGGCACACTCACCCCATCATCTGGTCACCTCTCCTGTCTTGCCTCATCAATTAGCCTCCGATCCCCCCACGCTGTAGTTCAGCATGTTTTAAAAACAAGACTCGCTTTTACCCCGACACTTCAAGCTGACACTCAAACTGCCAGGTCCTGTCCGTACCCTCATCTTGACAGCCCTCCAGGTCCTTAAAACTCTTCTCAGACTACCAGCAGTGAACCTCTGCATCCTCAGCCGCTCTCTGGACAAGGTCTCCAGAGCCAGCCCTCTGTCCCTTTAATCCTTTCTTAGCCTTCCTATGACCTCCATATATTATTGTGTGGTTTGAGTATTATAGATATGAAAAGTTAAGACTGGAATAAAAGAACCTGTGATTGCCTCGGTCATAATCCCAAGTGGCTCATGACCACTTGGTTGAAGAGCAGCCAGGAAATGTCGCTGGTGAATCCACTGGTATTCAATAAATCCTGACATTATGGAAAGACACAAATGTGTATAGACCGCATTGAGGGCACAGCTCGCGCACAACGGGTCGATTTTGATAGAAGTCCGAAATCACTTAAAAACCTCAGCCTGACACAATAGGCCACATATTACATGATCCCACTCATCAGATCTCTGAAACAGGCGAATCCACAGAGGAAGAGAGGACTGCAGATTGCCTAAGTCCGGGGGAGGCGTGGCCATGGGTGAGGGGTTTCTTCTGGGGGTGAAGAAATGTTCTACAGTGAGTGGTGATGGCTGCAGAGCTCCGTGAATATACTAAAAAGTACTCAGTTGCAGGCCTGAAATGAGTGCACTGCAGGGCATATGAATGATATTTCAAAGAAGCTGTTCTGTTTTAAGTTCAGTCTGTGTGTCTTCTTGTAGGCTCAGGGCCTTCCTGAGGAAAGGGTGCTTGAATTTGCTTTATGTCTACAGTCGCAGAAAAAATCACCAGAGTCCTGTCTGCCAAACAAGGGAGACCCTGCCTCAAGGACAACTCGACGCAGCATCTGCCAGCAGCCGGTCCATTCGAAGGGCGGCCTTACCTGGAGCAGGACTGACCTGGCTTCCTCAGGACAGTGGCAGGTGGGCCCTGCTAGAGAAAATGCAGCCGCAACCAAGACAAGGACCCCGTGCCCGGCTGCATGAGTATTTGATGAAGGAAGAAAAGAGAAACTAAATGAGGGAAAGATTGAAATCACTTGCCAAGGTAGTGAGAGGGCGTGGGACAGGACCTAGGGTTTCATAGTCCATGTACAGCCCTTTAAACTAGCAGCTCCAACTAACTCCTCTTTCATGCAAGCCAACTGGCCCTGATGGACTTGTCTGGATTGAGTCTCCCAATTTCCTGGGCCTCCTTGGCTCTCCCTGAGGCCCAGGGTCAAGGCAGCCCTGTTGCCCGTCCCACAGGCCTTTCACGGTGAGAACAGGAAATAAATGACTCAAATGTTCCTCTTGGCTCAGGCCATTGTTCAAATGAGATTTTGCCCTCGGCTGCCAAGGAGGGGCAGCTCCTTGGCTGCTCTTGGCTGGTCCCACAGTGGACCGGACGGAGAGCTTTATGTGCCAATTGGTTTCAGGGCAAAGCACTGCTAATCAGGCCGCTGAAAATCAGCTCACGGCAGGCACTCAGCTGGGCCGGGAGCAGAGACTGTCTGCCCTCTCTGCGGCCCGGCGGGCAGCTGAAGCCTAGGGGAGCTGCAGGCCTCCTGGTTCACTTGGAACCCAGGGACCCTGCAAGCCCAGACGTAAACCCGCATGCGAGAAGGTGCCAGGGAAGACTGGACGATGGCCTTGGGGAGGTTTCCTATCCCTTTAGGGTCAGGAAGGGCAGGGACAGAACTTAAAAGAGGCACCTGCCGGGGTCTAGCACAGGATGGACGCTCACTGTGATGACTTCCTCAGCCCAACATTCCAATCCCAGCACAGCTGACAGGCCTGGGACCTGATCCCACTGCCGACTCCACTCTGTGTGGTGAGGGCAGAATACCATGGAGGTAAGAGGCGAGGGCCTCAGAGTCAGACGGCCCCTCCAAGTCTTTAAGACCCCTCCATCTTGCCGAGGACGTCAGGGAACTCACCTCCTCTGACAGAGGCTGAGGACCTCTCTCCATCACAGCCCCAGGCAGGCGGGGTGAGCAGCATGACCCCTGCCTGCGCTGAGCGAGGGCCGCACGCATTTCCTCAGGCACCTGACCACAGCCCACTTCGGTCTCCCCATCTCCTCTCCTTGGCCAGCCCGAGGGCCCCTGCAGTCAGCCAGTGGTCGGCACCTGGCCAAGGTGCAGCCTGGTGAGCCCGCCCCCACGTGAGCCAGCAGGGGAGGGGCTGGCGACTCCACCTGGGGCATCCCGGGCTTCCCAGGCCCTCCTTCAGCAGCGGCTCTCAGTTGGCCTGCAGCCCCGACAAAAAGAAGTGTGCCCTGCGGCACTGTCTCCCCAGCTCCCCTTCAACTGGCAGACCTCTCAGCCCAACATGCCAGCTCTCAGAAACAGCCTGAGAAGCCGGCAGCAGGTGGATGGCTGGGGAGAGAGCAGCGCCATCCCGAAGGGCTCCTGCTGGCTGCGGCCCGTCCAAGGGGGATGGCAGACACAGCCAGGGAGGGGGCTGGAAGGAACCAGGACACGCTGGGAAGGTGGCGGGAAGGGGACGCAGGCCACAGACCCTGCACTTGGGCGAAGGGAGGACATGTGGCCTTCAGGAAGAAGTCCCCATGGCTTCAGGATGTTAGGAAGCCACACATCGGCATTTCTTGGAGAACTGACACCCCTGTAAAACGTGTGTGTTGGGGGGGCTTCATTTCTCCTTCGCAACAGAACTCTAAAGTGGAGTCTGAGAGGAAGAAAGAGCTTCAGAAGACCACGGCTCGAGTCCCAGCTGGTGGCCCCGGGAAACTTGCTGTGTCTCTGATCTTCTTGGAAAATATGAGAATGTCACCCGTACCACCACGAGGAAGAATCCGTGACATGGAGCACGGACAGAGAACCTAGCGCAATGTGTGGCATATCATAAGCCAGATATTATTACTATTATCTCAGATATTATTATCGGGTTGGTAACCCAGCAGCGGCTGCCTGGGCCCAGTGAGAAAGCGCTTTAGATTGGCACTGACCAACAGAAACATGTCTGCAAGTTAAGCATTTCTAGTAGCAACACTATAAAAGGTAAAAAGAAATTAATTTTGAGAATATAGTCCATGTTTATTTTCATTTCTATATTTCCTATTCAATCAATTTATATTTGATAGATCATATATATGTATATATGTTTAGGAATGTGTGTGTATATATACATATATATATATGTACTGGGGATTGAACCCAGGGACATTTTACCTCTACATGACACCCCTAGCCCTATTTTATTTGAAACAGGGTTTGATTAAGTTTTTGAGAGCCTAAGTTGCTAAGGCTGGCTTTGAACCTGAGATCCTCCTATCTCAGGCTCCCAAATACTGAAATCACAGATGTGAGCCATCATGCTCGGCTTAGATATTTTAACATGTAAACATGTAATTCTGAAATATTTTACATTCTTTTTTTAAATTAACTAAGTCTTTGGAATCAGTGCGTTCTTACGCTTAATGGCACACCTGAATTTGGCCCAGCCATGATTCTGCGTTGCTTGGCCACAGGTGGCCAGTGGGAATATAATCCACAGCCCAGGTCTTGAAGAGGCTGAGGGGGCCCTTCCCTGCGGAGGGAGAGGAGGCCCAGATGTGGAGAGAAGAGGGAGGCTGGACCTGGGTGAAGATACAAGAACTCCTTCCTCAGGTTCTCTGCCCAGCAACCTTTTCTGCAATTCTCCCCTGCCAGGGTTGAAGAGGGGAAAATAAAAGGCAAATTACCAAGAAAATAAACAGTTTATTTCTCTTTATCTCCGCGGCATATTAGTAATAACAGTCGCACAGAGCCTTGCCCCTCTTGACTTGTGCTGTGTTCTTTATTGTACAAACACCCTGCGGCTTTGACTCGGGACTAGCAAGGGCTAGGAGAATCAGGATCCAGACAGAATGAGCGAAGGACGAGCGTGCAGTTACCTGGACATTCCCTGCGGTGGGCCCTGGGCCCTGGGCCCAGAAAACCACAGCCAATGAGAGCTGGGTGCTGCAGTGGTCTGGGGGTGGGGGACCATCTCACAGACATCTGGGCTCGCTCTGCATTCAGACCCTGGGCATAAAAGGTGGCAGTTAGCACTTGAAGAACAAAGCCCAGAAAGCAGAAGGGAATGGGATGCTACGCTGGAGAAACCTGTCCACTGCCTCTTGCTGCTATCAAAGTAAGAAAAGACCTGAGATTTTAAGAACAATAAGATGCTGGAATACAATCTTTAAAAAAATAATACAAACCCCAAAACACACTTGCTAGAGATTGTTAAAACAAAAAAGGCCTAAAAGTTTTCAGAAAACAAGTTTTGAGGTCAGACCTGTTGGAAATGGGACGGAGCTTGCTATGTGTGGTCCTCTCCAGCCTGAGGAATCCACATTTGCTTAAATGGCGCTTGAAAAGGCAGACGTGCAGGATGGCATCTGGACAGATGCCACTGGCTGCGAGTGGAAAGAGCTGGTCTCAGTGGTTAAGAGAGTTTTGAGGAAACAAAGGAATAAAGAAAATTCTAGACCCAGAACTTCTGTCTGACCCTCGATCCATAGGAAGTTGGACAACCCAGGTGGAAAGCGAAAGCTGCAAACTCCATACACACGAGGCCACTCTGAACACTTTGCCCCGAGTGATAAACACACCAGGGAGACGAGGAACGGGATTTATTTAAGGTGCTCGAGTTACAAATATACAAATCGTTCCCATTTGCTTTCTTTGTCTTTTTCCAAGAAGTTGGAGAAAATATGCAGAGATAACGGCCACTGTCAAAGCTGACTTCATCCTTCACAGGGCCCAGTCCTCCAGATGCCAAACTCGGATACCGGGCGTGGAAACCCAGCGATGCAGGGCTGGCTTCCTGCTGGGGAAGGTCCACAGGCTACCTCAAAATGACCAAAACCCTCGGACACCTGGCAGAGCGGCAAAGTATCTGGAACATTATGATGATCAAACATACGCCAGTGTCCAATGACTTGACACCTCTTTTGAGATATAAAGGAATTAAGTAGATTAAAATTCTAAGACATATAAATGTGTATGTGCATACATGTTATATATAGTTCATTCGTTTCACCTGCCCAGGAAAACATCCATCAGTATTTATAGACTCCACCTGCTCTGGTCATCATTTAGTTACCAGCTAAGCCTCATGTTGGGCAAAAGAAAGTATGCAGAATTAAGCTCAGTACGTACCCCCAGTGAGTTACAAGAACCAAGAGAAGTTTAGAAGCAGGAAATAACATCAGTCACAAAAGGCGGACACTCACTCCAGAGGTGAGTGTCCTGGGTCAGAACCCCACTCACCCCCCAGGTCTGCCCTGCCCCACAGGAGATCCTCCTGTACCCATCTCTGCACTCACACACAGTGGGGCAGGCTCTAGGATGTCCAGAGAAGACCCCAAGATGTAAAAACACAGAGCAATGCCAAATACAACTGAAAGCAGTGTTTTGTGAAGCGTGCTTCGTACACAGAGGCCTGCAGGCCAATCGAGGTGCGTTAGCCATCCTGGTGAAATCCTGGATCCTGTTTCTGCAGAACTGTGTGCAGCATGGTCAAGAAAGGTTCTCAAAATAGGAATATATCACACAGAACCATTCCTCCGCTGCAGCGTGGAGCCCCCAGAACGTTGTCTTTGAAGCAGTGAAAAGCGGTCGTGGCCACCACCGCAGTCCAGCTGGTCGCCATGTGAGCAGGTCGTGGG
Organism: Muscardinus avellanarius; assembly: GCF_963383645.1. NCBI lineage: Eukaryota > Metazoa > Chordata > Mammalia > Rodentia > Gliridae > Muscardinus > Muscardinus avellanarius. The sequence continues at coordinate 52,284,830 of NC_137803.1, read as the reverse complement.
CTCTGCTCACCTGGAGACCCGGCCTGGTGCCACTGTCTTTACATTCTTCTTCCTGACGCACTCTGCAGGGAGCCGTGAGCCGAGGGTGCTGGTTTGGAGCTGGTAAGCTGGGAGTCTCCTCTTGCCCATCTTCATCAGGACCCCTTCCGTTCTGAGAAAACCAGCAAGGCCTCTCCAAGTCCACCCAGCAGGAGGCTGCAAACAACAGCAGGAGGTCAGTTTCCTGCTCCCTGGCACCCACATGCAAGCGAGCAAGGGACACCTCCCTCCGTCTGCAACCTTGATTCTCATAGCGGCCCAGGAGGCCCGGGACCTGCCCTGCCACCCCTGGGCAAACCGCAGTTATGGGCTGGGACGTGAGGGGCTCAGAGGCCACTTTGGTTCCTTCCCTCAGGGAAGGAAGTGGCCCATCCCGCTCCTCCTAACCAGGCAGATGCTCTCTGCAGAGACCAGGGGAGGACACTTCCCATGGGGCGCTCCAGGGCTTTTTTTTTCCCCTCTAAAGAGGGTTAATGGACATGAAATTATATAGATATTCACAATCTTATAATTAGTAAAATGATAATCTGAGTTTTTCTATTTCACTTAGACTAGCAGAACATTAAAAGGTGGACAGACAAATGAAGAATCATGAATTTCCCACCAGCACAGGAAAAAATATGGTCAGTGATTTGAAAATGAAGGTGCAGGGGAAAGCTGGAGACAGTGAGAAAGGGAAGAGTGGGGTATTTTAACAGGCCTCAAATGCACCACGTCCAGAGGTCTCCATTTTCTATTTTAAACTTCTCAGTGGACAACCTGGTGCCTGTCTAACCCCCTGCCAGCCATCTGCGGCCTGGGCTGGCCCACCCCTGAGGGATTATATGGTGAGTCCCAACCGTGAAGGGGTCTTTCTCAGAGGGGCAACCACTCTCTTAGGAGACCCTTTTTCCCTTCCTCTCCATCTACCCACCAATTTCCCAATCCTCCCCGTGCTCACACACGACACACATACGCTCAGCCCAGACTTCTAACCTATTCTGGGGCTGCTGAACGTGTGAAGTACACACAGGCTGTTAGGACATTTGAGTGGAAGATGCCACCCACGCGGGCGACTGACATCTGGGTGACTTTGTACCTTTCCCCACTTTTAGTACAAGAATGAATCGACCAGGTGTGAGAATATAAAAACAATGAGCTTAGAATCAGGCAACCCGAGTTCGAGTTTTGGCTCAGGCGTTTATTGGCTATGTCACCTTATGCATGTTATTTGACCTTGTCTCTCCATCTGGACTGTGGGAGCTGATCACGTCTAACAGTATCTTTGACTTAGAAATCACATACCTGGAGCAGTTCACCCCTGTGCATGGCCTATAACGGACAATCAATAAAGTGTGATTAATGTACCCTCGTGGAATCCCAGAGCGGCCCTCAGGCAGGCTGGCTGCCCGAGCTCTGTGTGGAGGTGTTCAGGGAGGGACGTGTCCTGCTGCACAAGCCAGCCCGCCATGCTGGTGAGCAGCTCTGTCACCTGACAGGTGTGTCTCCGTGGACATCTTCTTTGTGAGAGGACCTGGCCCTGGGGACTTACTGAGACCTAGTACCTCCTCACAATGTCCCAACAGCTGCATCCTAGAACCTCACCTGCGCCAGGCATGGTGGCGCACGCTTGTAATCCCAGCATTTGGGAGGCTGAGACCAGAGGATGGCGGTTCAAGGACAGCCTCAGCTACTTAGTGAGGCTCTTTGCAACTCAGTGAGACCCTGTTTTAAAATAAAAAATAAAAAATAGGGCAGGGGGCAAATGCCCCTGGGTTCCATCCCCAGACCCGCAAAAAAAAAAAAAAAAAAGCCTCACCAGTCTGCTTTCTGGAGCAAAAGAGAACAAAACGACCCCTTCGAACACCAGAGACTGGAAAATCTCGCCAGCCACCACGACCTCTTCCCTGAGCAGAGGGCTGCAGCTAAGGAGCTGGCCACTGAGGGAGGGGTGTGAGGGTGTCCCTCTGCCAAAAAAACCCGGGAACAACGGAGACAGAGGGGAGAGGAAACAAGAGAGATGTCTTGAGCTATAAGCGTCTTGAGCTCTAGTGGGAATGTACTTTTCTCTTTCCCACACAAATCATATTATTATAAATATTGAAGATAAATTGACCAATTCTATTTTTTTTGGTGTGTGTGGTACTGGGGTTCCTGGAAACCCTTCTACCTCCGGGCTACACTCGCAGACCTATTTTTATACTTTTTTATTTGGAAACAGGGTCTCTTAAAGCCAGTGTGGCTGGCTTCGAACCTGCACGATCCTCCTGTCTCTGCCTCCCAAGCGTGGGGATTACAAGCATGCACCACCACACCGGGCGTGACCAATTCTATTTAACTCACAATAATGTAGCTGCAATTACTGTCTACATTATGAACCAAACACACTTCTGAGAATTTTCCTAATCCACAGTCATCATTTATAGGATTATTTCTATGAGAAACCATGCCCAAGTTCCAAAAGACCACATTCTGAAACACAACCGTGTGTGAAGTTGGGAGCCTCTTGTCCGTCTGGCTCAGGACCCCAAGCTGGGGCTCGGTGGCCTCTTCTACCTGGACCAGAGGTGATGCTGCCATTCCAGAGGCCGGCTTTTCCGTTGCAGCAGAGCTTCTGTCCCCTCAGGACCCCTTTGAGGATGCCTGTACCTTCTGAGGGCCTGGGCAAGTGCAGAGTCGCTGGGACCCGCTGCGAAGGCGGCAGGAGCTATAGCCCGCGAGGCTTTGCTTTCTGCACATGTAACTGGGGACTCAGCCATTTTATGCACGTCCCACTAATCCGCCTTAATCACCAGGGTGAGACGGGGCAGCGCTGGCCCTCTGCCACTCGTCTTCCCATCCTCCCCCAGCCTCAGAACAATGCCGGTGTAATGACCTCCCTTTCGGTCCTTTGGCGGAGTTACTCTGGGAGAAACACCCAAGGAACTTAGTGAATGCTAAAATGAAAACAAACCTCAGCTCCTTCACCAAGAGAGCCAGGGAGGTGAGCTTTGATGTTGTTTTCTAACCAGCAGGAAAAGCTGACATGGGGTCCTGGAATCTTAATAGCATTACAACTATTTAAGTCAGAGCTTGACTGAACTGTTTGCAAATCTTGTAATCCCTGTCATTCCTGAAATGAACACACTTCGAGTAGCTAAAGCATAAACATCAGATTGCACAGTACACGCAGCCAGAAATATCCACGCCGAGCTTCTCTTCCAGGGCATTTCAGTGCCTCTGCAGCCCTTCTCTCTTCTATGGGGTGTCGAAGCCCTCGTCCCAACTTTATACCTAGTACTGTGGCTATTGTTAATTCCTACTGAACACAATGGACAGGCCAGAGACTGTATCCTTTGCCTGGCTGCAGGCCCAGCACCTGATGTAGCACCCAATAAATATTTATTCGGTGAATGACTGATTTGTTATACTTGCTTCCCTGTTTCCCATCTATGATTCCAAACTACTTTGCTTTTTTCACTCTTCTTCTCCAAAATGTTATCTACTCAACGTCCCATCCCCTTGGGACCTTGATGAGTGACAGTTTATAATCTGATAAATTAGGATAAAACTTGAGAGGTAACACGCAATAGTAAATGGAAAGGCCGTACTTGGCATTCTAGAAAGGAAGCTTCACATTTTTAACTCAAATAGAAAACTCTGAAATCGATTTCAGACATCATGATCCCTAAAGGTATTTTGGAGTGTATCGGGGAAGCTCTTTCCTTGTCCCTAAATTACCTCTTCCTATGCATAGACCTGGGCAGTCTCCATAGGGCACTTCATAAAGTGCCCTAAAAACCAAGGGCGGGAGCATCTTTACTCAAAGATGATGTAAGATCATTTTTATTGGCGAGGTTTGTTCTAGCGTCAAGCTTGAGCGATCTTCAGGGCTGGTAATCTGTGACCACTGGCAGACATGATTCTGGGTGAAGGAGGAAAGTTGATCGTGGGACACTCAGAGTAAAGAAGTTGTGTTTCCTTTCTCCCCTGGCACCTGAGCCATTCTCCAAAGGAGGGCGACTCTCAGAGTCCGTAAGCGGGGATTCAGAGAGGAGAAGCCAACTAATTCCACTTGGTAGGGACACTGCTCACAGGTCAGAATCTTCCTCTCTTGTATGTGCCAAACCTCTTTTGCTGTAATTTTAAAACTTAGGAAACTAATAGCAATATATGCCAACAACTCTGTTAATTAAAAAATGAATAATTTAATAGAAATCTGGATATTGAAATTACTGTGCTTGAAATAGATTACTTTCCTAATTAAAAACAAGATAATTGGCTGGACAAGAGCAGTTGTATTTCATTAAAGACTAAAAATTGGCTTCCAGGAAGATGGCGACCGAGAAAAGCGGGGCTTAAGACCAATCTCTATTACCACAAAATCAGCGCCTTTCATAGCCAGAAAACACCATCACCAGAGAAACAAAAAAAATCACCAGCCCCAGAGAGGAGGGGGGTCTCATAACAGAGCTCAGAGCCACAGAGGAGATACGCCAGCCTCACAGCCGAGGACGCGGCAGCAGCGCCTTACTGCCGGCGGCAGTGGCGAGCTCACCGGACGGCTACGGCTACAGACCAATGCACTCAACAGCACCCACCAGGCTCCAGAGAGGAGCCGCGGACAGCAAGCCGAGGTGAGCCACTGCGGAAGAGCCCGGACAGCGAGCCGAGGTGAGCCGCTGCGAAAGAGCCCGGACAGCGAGCCTAGGTGAGCCGCTGTGGAAGAGCCCGGCGGGATTCCGCAGATTTTTCGGCGCAGGGAGCATCTAAAGCTCCCAGTGGCTGGGCTCAGCACATGCTGCAGGGACTCAGAGTGGAGTTCAAAAACAGAGAAGAAATACGCCAGCCTCACGGCCGAGGGCGTGGCAGCAGTGCCATATTCCCACCAGCGGCAGCGGCAGCAGCAGCAAATTCACTGAGTCCACTACAGCTCCATCTGTGTATTCAACAACAGTGAGTCAAATTGCGGGCCCCAGAGGAGAAATCCCAGTACTGACTCCCAGGGACTTGACCCAGTGGGGGAGTGGTGGTGGCAGAGATAGCACACCATAGGAGAACGCGCAACCTGGCACCCCCCCCCCACCATGGTCTAAAGCAGCCTCTATTGACTCCCTGGGTCTGAGACTCTGCGATATAACCCAGTAAAGGAGTAGTGGGGACTGAGATACCACAGACTCGAGATCCAGAGCACCTTAAGTGAAGTCGTATTGACCCAAGGGAAGAACCCAGAGAAGGCACAAACTCCAGAAATTATGGGAAAGAGGAATAACAATGGAGTAATGAATGCCCACAATCCCACAACATCAGAACCCGATAAAACAGAAATTCAGAGATTTCTAGAAGATCAAGTCAGGAAAATAACTGTAAAAATAATAGAGGTGTTTCGAAAAGAATTCAGAGAGAGCCAAAAAGAGATAAAGGATGCAATTAATGAAGTAAAGGCCTCAATTCAAAGTACAAACAACCGATTAGACCACATGGAGAATAGAATCTCCTCTTAGAAGATGATCACTCCAAAAATGAACGCATAGTTTCTAATCTAGAAAAAAATATCCGACAGCAGGAATCTGACATTGAAGAAATATGGGCCCATTTTAAGAGAACTAACCTAAGAATAATTGGAATAGAGGAGGGAAAAGAAGGTGAAACCAAAGGGATCAACAATATCTTCAAGGAAGTAACAGCAGAAAATTTTCCAAACATAGAGCAAGAGGTCGATACACAGGTCCAGGAAACTTATAGAACTCCCTTTAGACAGGATCGGAGAAGAGGATCCCCACGCCACATAATTATCAAAATGATCAATGTGGAAGCCAAGCAGAGAATCTTAAAGGTAACAAAAAACAAAGGGCCAAGTGACATTCAGAGGCAAACCAATTAGAATCACCACTCCAGACTTCCCAAACCAAGTCATGAGAGCCAGAAGGGCTTGGAGTAACATATTCCAAACTCTGAAAGAAAACAACTTCCAGCCAAAAATTTCCTACCTAGCAAAACTTTCTATCAAATTAGATGGAGAAATAAGAAGCTTCCATGACAAACAGAAACTGAAGGAATTTATGTCTTCAAAACCAGCGCTAGCGAAAATACTCAAAGAGATTAACTACAAAGAAGAAATAGGTAACACACACCAGAACCAGAGAAACAAGATTTTCCATCCAACAGACAACTAAGATTAGTTATCTGTGGAGATTCATTATTTATGTTAGTCTTATACCTATCTCTAAATTGTATTGTTTGCTTTTATTGTTAATTTTTAGAATTTCTAGTTGGAATATTAATATACCTTCAGATATAGCATTTGGAAATATTTTATCCCATTCTATCAGTAACTTTTAACTCTGTTTACATTGTCTTTGGATATATAGTATTTTAATTTTTAGGGAGTTTGTATACCCTTTTGTTGCCTGTGCCATTGAAATCATATCCAAGAAATCACTGCCAATTTCAATGTTGTGAGGTTTTATGACCCAGATTTTCTTCTAAAAGTTTATAGTATTAAGATTTATATTTAGGTCTTTAATCTATTTTGAGTTAATATTTGTATATGGGATTAGGTAAGGGTCCAATTTTATTCTTTTTCATGTAATTATTATTTTTCAACAATATTTAGTTAAAAGATTATTATTCCCACCACCAAATGTTCGTGAAAACCTTGTCAAAAATAACTTGACAATATATGGAAGAATGTATCGCTAGGCTTTTATTTAACTCCAATGGTTTATATATCTGCCTTTAGAATAGTACTACACTGTTTCAATTATTGTAGCTTTATATGGTTTGAAATTAGAAAATATATATCTTCTAGCTTTGTTCTTTTTCGAGATCGTTTTGGGTATCTAGAGTCCATATTCCATATTAGGATAGATTTTTTCCTGAAAAATAAATATATAAATATATGATAGTTTCACCTAAAAAAAAAGAAAAGAGAAAAAATATTCTCGGTAAGAAAGCAAGCAAAAAGAAATATTAAAATGTTATCTTTAAGTTATCAAAAGCTTGGTATCAGACAAATGAAACTGTTATGTGAGATTATCATTTTTCATTTTGGATAAATTGCTATAATACTAGATGTCAACCACTAAGCCAAGCATGGGAGGGAGGGATGGGGAGGGAATGGGGTGGGGATCGGGTGGGGGCTGACTGGGCGATGTGTGCATGTATGTTTACAAAAGTTTTTTGTATCCCACTATGATGTATGAATACAGTGCACCAATAAAAAATTTAAAAAATTATGATTTAGGAAACCCTAGAAAAATGAATGTGACTGAATTCATATATAGTTGAGGACCTAGAAAAACAAGGGAACAAGAGTTAAAGTATGAGGGCATAAACTTTTATTTATCCTTGAACCCCTTGTAATAAGACATACTTTTCTACTAAGACATTTTGTAGGGCTCTGAGACTTGGGGGACTAACTTTGAAATTTAAAAAAAAAAATTAAAGACTAAAAATTGACCAGCATGGGGTACTTAGGTTGTTAGCTGTTCTTGGGTACGGTGCTTGGAAGCTAACCGCTCCCTGTTTATTCAGCAGGCACCTGGCACTAGACTAGAGCTGGAGGGGGGCACGACGTCCAGTCCCCTTTCCCTAGTTGCTGCAGCAGCGGGAGGACAAGCCCGCACACCTAGCTGTCACCTGGTGCCTCCAGCGCTTTCACAGCCAGGCTCCCAGCGGGTAGAGGCGCCATTAAGAACTCGATGCCTGAGATGAGTGAATTCCGAAGGATCCTGCTGAGGTTTCAAGTGGCATTTTCTCCACTCTCTTCCAGTGGAACCTTGAGACCAGCCCCTCAGGGACACTTCGCTATGTCTAGGGACATTTTCCATTTCAACTGGGGGGTGCTACTAGCATCTAGCGGGCTGAGGTTCACCTTGGCTGTTAGACATCTTACAAGGTGCAGGGTAGTGCCCCCTAAAGAAATGTCTGGCCCCAAACACCAACGGAGCAGAGCGTGAAGAACCCTATTTTAGAGGCTATTTTGTGCAGCCAAGTTGCTGTCCACCCAAGAAGGTGGATCATAACATGTGTATGCAAACCTTGCTGGGTTACGAATGGCCTTTTACTCTGTGGCTTCTGAGCCCCGCACACGCCACACTTGTGGGCAGTGAATGAACACACCACAGCAGGCCGCGAGGACGGCGGCTGGGCGGTCCCTTGGCCTGGTCCTAGTGGGCCCACGCACCCTGGAGGCCGTGCTGAACCGGAGAGCACCCAGAGGCACCACCATCCCTTCCAGAAACAACTGCTGTGTGTGGCGCAGGCCCGACATTAACTAACATCTGTACCATGTTTTCAAAAGCGTCTGGAAATCTGGACGTGTATGAGGAAATCTCCTGATCTCTAAATGTTGATGACTAATTTGAAATTCAAAAGCAAAACACAAGAAACAATAACTGTACAGGAAAATACAGTCAGTCTGGGGAGGAAAAAAAAAAAAAAAGAAATTCAAGCCTGCAGGCCCTGCCCTTTGTGACTTCTGCTCAGTCTAAACTCCCACACCATGAAGGCCAGCCCATCCCGTCCAGGACCGAGAGCTGGTCATCTAGCTACGCCTGCACACACCCAAGGCGCAGACAATGCAACCAGCTCTGTGCATGACAGAAATCTGAATTACAGCCCGCCACTCCCCTTCTGGAGGTTCACTCTGTGGTTGGAAAATTCTTTGAGGTTGAAAACACCATCCTTAACCTCAGGAGTTCAAAAAAATCAGGAAATTCCAAAGCCGAGGCTCCTTTGCAATGATCACACATGCTGCTTCCTTGACTTGGGCATGCATGGCCTTCTTTCCCCTCGTTGGGCATACCCTCCAGGGCACAGGATGTGCGGCAGCCTGGAGACAGCCGTTCACAGACGACTGCCTCGCCAGCATCCCAGCTTGGCATTTCCTTCCCACTGGATAACCGTCTCGCTCTTATTTCTCACGCTCAGCTCAACACCTGCATTTCTCTGGTTCATTTTAAAATGCTGTACAAGATACGGTTGATGAAAGTTTATGGGTAAGGAAGAAAAACACTGTGAAGCATGTAGACTAACACCGTGAAGCTTAAGAATACGGAAATTTGGGGAAAAGCCCCAAGGATATGCCAGGAGGTGAGTGTTTCTTCTCCTGGAGGGTGAGTGTGGGGACATCTAACTGCCCGCCATGGTGTCATTCCTTCCCAAGTGGGTGCAGAGGAAGGAGGAGGGGCATGGATTAGGTGTCTGGTCCATAGATCCAGATTAAATCACCAAGTTTCACCACTGGCTCCTTCTGCCCTGGCTCCCTGGTGGGAGGGGCTGAATCCTGTCCTACTCCTTGGCCTACCTGAGCCCCTCCCCCAGCATGAGGTCCAGTGTCAAGCCAGTTGCAAGGCCCTCCTTCTAAGTATTCCCATCCTCCAACTCTCCCTCAGTCACCGCATTCACTGGGCATTCAAACAGCTACTATCTGATCCATCCATAAATTACCATTTTATTTTTCTTTCCCTTGAATACCCCTTGAGGATTGGATGATGTCTTATGCATCTTAATAGCTTCCATATGCATCGCATACAGCAGTTACTCAATAAATATTTTAAACCTAAATTTAATATTATTTTAAATCTGAGATGATGAGACTTTTAGCCTAAATATGTTGCCCCACACATTCATTGTTTGCTGGGTCAGACTCTACACAAGAATTGGAACTGTCTTGGCTTCAGTAATGCTCCTTCTGTCTTGCTGTCAAACCATCTGGGAGTTCTTTAAAGGAGTTCTGTGTGTGTGTGTGTGTGTGTGTGTGTGTGTGTGTGTGTGTGTGGTATTGGGGTTCCTGGAAGCCCTTCTACCTCTGGGCTACACTCCCAGACCTATTTTGTATACTTTTTTATTTGGAAACAGGGTCTCTTAAGCCAGCGCACATGGATGGCTTCAACCCTGCACGATCCTCCTGTCTCTGCCTCCCAAGCGCGGGGATTACAAGCGTGAGCCACCACGCCCGGCTAAAGGAGTTCTTTATAGATGATCACCACTATGGTTTGGCTAAGTGTCCCCCCAAGGCTCATGTGTTAAAGCGTTGTTCACCAACCGGAAGCACTACTGGGAGCTGGTGAAAGCTTAGGAGGTGGGGCCCAGTGAGAGGAAGTTAGGTATCAGGCACATGCCCTTGAGGGGGGTGTGCTGCTCAGCCCCTTCCTCTTTCTTTCTTTGCTTCCCCTCCACCTTGAGGAGCATCTCAGTCCATCACAAGCTCCAGCCTTGATGCACTGCCTCTCCACAGGCCCACAGGCAAATGGGGCAAAACAACCCTGGGCTGAAACCTCTGAAACCATGAGCTGAACTGAAGCTTTCCTCTTTATAAGTCAATTATCTCCAGTATCTGTGATAGTAACACAAAGCTGAGTGCACTGTTACTCTGGTGGGAAGAGAATCGTTTAAGCCCATTTCCCTTGACCTCCCTTAGGAATGTCTACATTGCACACTGTCTAGACTGCAGGCCAGTCCATAGTATTATTAAATCAGTTCTAGAAGGTTATGGGGCATTGGATACACAGGGGCCTGAGTTTGAATCTTGGTCTAATCACCTCATGTGTATAAAATACTAGGGGAAAAAATTACATGTCTGAACATCAATGTCTACATTTTTAAAATGTGGGTAAGTTTGAAGGATTGCTGCAAAAATGAGATAGTAATAACATAAAAATATTGGTAGCAAAGTAGCTGCTCAACAAATGATTAGTTTTTATTGGAAGGGAGTAAACGAGGCTAGTGGGCAAGGGAAAAAGAGAAAGGTATAGGAATACTTCCTAATTTTTCTTTTCCTTCTATTTTTCTTCTTGTGGTAGTAAATGCCCCATTAGTGGCTGCTGAGAGAAGTCAAGGGTCCCTTTATCTGAGTGCTGTGAGCAAAAATAGTCACTTGTGCCAGTTTGGGATAATTTAAATATGGCCTTGCTTGGAGGCAGGGAAGTGAGCGTCTGTGGACAGCACAGAGGCAGCGGCGGTTTTTCTAGTATCGAGGATGGAATCCAGGGGTTCTACCCCTAGCTACACCCCAGCCCCTTTTTCTTTTTTTATTTTGAGACAGGGTCTCACTGATTTGCTTAGGCTAACCTCAAACCTAAAATCCTCCTCTCTCAGTGTGCACCCCTATGCCCAGGAGCAATTTTTTAGTTTCATTCAAGAACAATTCTGGGAACGTATCGGGCACACGGTCAATATCCACTCATTAAATGAACTTTTCCAGCCCGAGGCCACACAGGGTGCGAGCTCACCTCCTGGACTCCCATCGTGGCATTCCACAGGGCTGCCCCTCACATTTCTCCCACAGGAGTCTCCCACTGATGTTTAAAAATAACACTGCCATTTCCTGGCGGCAGCAGCACCCAAGGACATTGTCCACAGGAAGTTCCAAAGCTGAGAGGCTGTCATGGGCCCCCAGGCACCAGTGCCAGCTCCCACCAACCGGTACCGTGGACCTGAGTCAAACAGGTAACAATTCAGCAGGTTCAATTTGCAGACAAATGCCAAAAAAAGAAAGAAAGAAAAAGAGGGAGGATGGGCCACCATTAGGATTACTATACTTACAGGCACGGAAAACACTTTTTTTCTAGAATTGTGCTATACATGAGCACAGCTAAACCAAATGTGTTTTCTTTGCTGATAATATTGGTAAAGAAACGTAAAAAGCTCTAAAGTTTCTGTGCACGTTAGTGTTGTAGTGCTCTGCTGTGGGGAAAAATCTGCCAGCCAATACACTGAAACTAGGATAGAAATAATAACCATCTTTAAGGGGCCCTAGGCTTGTTTTTCTTTATTAAACAAAAGAAAGGAGACCAGTAAACAGCAACAACAACCAAGAATAATTCTAAGTAACACGCTGCTTCTGTGACTCCCTCCAGGAGGGCAGCTCGTGGTCACAGGGAAGGAGAGCTGTGCCGCCAGCTCCCAAGGACCACTCACGTGGGTCACCTGGCAAGCACTCCAGGCGGCTCCATCCCAGAGCGCTGACTGGCTGGGATGCAAAGATCTGTCTTTCCCTCCCAGCTCACCGGGAACACACGGCCCACCCAGTCATTGCCCTGCTCACCAGTAAACCAAACAGGGCAAGAGGCGGCTGAGGGAGTGAAGGAGACACTGTACATTCTACCTAAGTATCGTGTGTGTGTGTGTGTGTGTGTGTGTGTGTGTGTGTGTGTGTGTGTGTGTGATACTGGGGATTGAAACCAGGAGTGTTGTTCTACCTCTGAGCTACCCCAGCCCTTTTTATTTTTTGTTTTGAAACAAGGTCTCACTAAGTCACTGAGAGCCTCACTAAGTTGCAGAGGCTGTCCTCAAGCCTGTGATTCTCATGTCTCAGCCTCCCAAGTACTGGGATTACAGGTGTGCATCACCACTCTATCATTTAACCTTACCTAAGCATCTATTTCCCGAATTAGGGCACACCCATTAACAAGAGCAGCAGCCAGCAGTTTTAACCTTTTAGTCTTCCATCACTTTCTCCCTCTCCCCGTCCCCTGTAGGTGAAAGACAAAACCCTTGGTCATAGTCACATCTACGGGTCTGATTATTAGTAATCCGGAAGAGATCAAGTTCTGTACTTGCTCAGCTCGCCAATGGACAGACGGGCATAGAGCTCAGAGGTGATCCCACACGATCGCTTCCCTCTACTCAGTTTCTAGCATGGTCATGACCGACTGGGTCTTGAACAAGAGGCATGACCCCTAGCGTTCAAAGGGCCTGCTGTTGAAGGGCCAGCCTGGGAACGCTGGCTGATCGTGGTCATGGCCGAGCAGCAGCCACAGATCCTTGTTATCAGCAACCTGCATTACTCAGCTTTTGTCCCTGTGACAAGAACTTAGAGGAGAAAAGGTTTACTTTGGCTCATGGTTTCAGAGGATTCGTCCATTGTCCACAGACTCCAATCCGAGGCAGAAAGACCATGGCGGAAGGGCATGGCCCAGGAAAGCTGCTCGGCTCAGGGCGTCTGGAATGGGGCTGGGGAGACACTCCCTCCCGGGGCACGCGCAGGGGCCTGCTTCCTCCACTGAGGCCCCGCCTCCAGCTGGTTCATTTGGCTAGTGGATGATCCACTACCCAGGCCCGAGTCCCCGATCTAGTCACTGCTCAAAGCCCTGCCTCAGAACCTTATGCACTGGGGACCATGCTTTCAACACGAGCTTTTGGGGGGACATTCCGGATCCACCCCATAACATGGACCAAATGCCCTTTGTGAATCAGTGAAGTGGGGACTATGGCCAGAGCCACGTGGCCTTTGCCAGGGAACGTGTCCTGAAGGCACTGTCACAATGGCCACATCTACTTTCTCATGTTCTCCTGCAGACAGCAGGTGAATGTATCCTGAGCGGCATGCGGCCACGTTCCGCGTTCACCGTCTACACGGCCTCCAGCTCCGTCTCAGCATCCAGTTTCAACCATCCCTAAGGACTTCGGTCACCGGCTCTGCCCTGAGCACCCCACAGAGTCCTAGCCCACTAGACCCTAACAAACGGAAATCAATGGACATGCACACACACACGTGTGCACACGCGTACACAGACACATGGGCGTGCACACACATGTACATGCATGTGTGCACACACACGTATGCATACACACACACACACACACACACATTTGACATTCTGCACCTGCAGGTTGTGCATCCACAGGTTCAACTAACCTCAGATAGAAAATGCTTGAAAAAACTATCTGGACTTTAGATGAACAGTGTTTTTCTTGTCATTATTTCACGAGCAATACAGCGTAACAACCATCTGCACAGTGTTTACATTGTATTAGGCACTATGAGTAAGCCAGGGATGATTGGGAGTGTGTGGGAGGATGTGCACAGGTTACATGCAAGTACTGAGGCCACTTCACGCGAGGGCCTGGGGATCTGTGGATTTTCTATGCACAACGGGTTCAAGAACAACCAATGGCTCGCAGCCGCCAAGGGAAGAACGGCAGCTCACCCACAGTGGCTGCTCTTGAGTGAAGGGCAGCTGGTGTGCCGGTGACGTTCTGAGCTGTGTGCTGGCTGTAGTATATATGCCATATTCAGATGCTGGATACTCATCAGGGCGTCCATTGCACGAAAGAGTTGTATACGAGTGATAAATGCGCTCTTCAGAATGCAAATTTACTTATCAATAAAAGATTAAAAAAAAAAAGCAATGAATCTGCATCTTCTCCGTTTCTGCACAAGACTCACCATCCCACAGCTGCACTGGTCAGCATCACATCAAAGAGCAAGATTGACAGTCCAGCGGTAATCACCTGCAGAAATAATTTCAACAAAGGTCCATGAGACCTACAGGGCTCTGGGAGCTTCCACAGCTATTTATTACAACCTTAAATGACATCAGGACTCCTGACATCAGCCAGGTTTGTGTTCTCTTCCCCCACTTCCTAGTCCTCTGCATTTAGTATGGCTTCTGAGCAAAGCATTCAGTGTAAAAAATGCTAAGACACCTAGTCTGTTTGGAGGTGGAACTCTTCAAAGAATCATTGAACTTCCAAACTTTGCAAAAGAGGAGGCACACAGCCAACGCCTCCTCATCTTTCTTGGGGAAAAATTCTATTAACAGCACTCATTTCCATCTTGTTTCATGGTGAGGAATCATCTTCGCTAACTTGCCTCCCAGACAAAAACGTATCTGCCCACCCATCTTGTCTACAGCCTCATCTCTGCCACCTGTCCTTGTGGCCCCATCTTTCTGGCCCTTATATTCTAAGAGGCCAGGTGCTTCCCAGGGAAGAGAATAGTTAAATCATGAATTATTTGAAATAGCAGAAGCTAAAGGAGAGAGAAGAGGTTCCTCATACATCTCTCAGAGCCAGCGGTTCCAGAAGAGTCCCTCAGGAATGGTGGTGATGGGACCCAGACTCCAGCGGTGCCTGTAACCAGCTGGCACAGAGTGTGTGAGCCAGTGTCCCACTTTGTCCATTCTTGGAACATCTGCTTGAGACAAGCTGTTTCTTGTTTCCAGAATTCTGAATCCCGCAGGTCAAAACAGGTTCCATGAGGAAGGTAACACTCTGGCTGGGAGAGGAAGCGGAAGCCCACTGTGTTGGGACCGTGGAACTGTCACTGCCCTCCCTGCAGGACTGGAGGCGCTGTCCTGTGGGCTCTCGGGGTCTCCTGGCTGGGGACAAGGAGCAGGTCTGAGGGACCCTGTCCTCTCTCACTTGCTGTCTTTCCTTTGCCATCTCAGAAAGAAGCCTGGAACTAGAACCCAGACCCGTTAGTACATAAACTCTGAGAGTGAACTTTGTGACTTGCCCGTTTACCTCACTTCTGAGTCTTTTGCAAACTTCGTTTGCCTCTTTATTTGTAGCAAAAACCTTGATTGCAAAAAGAGACCTCTGCATCCTCTTCTTAGGCAATGAAGTAGAAAACAGGCCAGAGAGACTACTGCTAGGTGCAACTCAAGGGGGAAAGGAATGATTTCTTGAAGCAGGGGCTGAGTGGTGGGTTGTTTGCTTTTTTATATCGTGTTCATCATGTCTTTCAGCATTCTTTCTTCTTTTTAAATTTAGCGTTTGACTTAGGACTCTGTACCTACAGTCATAAATGAAGAAACACTAAATCACAGTTCCCTGCAACACAGTTGCCTGGTTTTGGAAACAAGGCCATGCCAGTCACACGAGCAAGTCCATCCGCTTCCCTGATAATTCTCCAGTGAAGGATAAAGCCGTCCTTGACCAGGAAAGACAACCCTGGCCCAAAGACCCCTGGACGCGGAGCTTGTAACCATGGTGGCCTTCAGGAGCCATCGGCACTGCCAAGTCTTCTTATTCTACATTTTACAAGTTCTCCCTTTGCACTTTCTCCAAAAATGTATTCCATCTGGGTTTTCCAAATCATTCACACTTAGCCATTTGGAGAAACATTGTATAATATCGTATCTTCCAGTTTTATGATGTTCCATTTACTAATTTATTTTGCAGAACTGGGGTTAGAACCCAGGGACATTCTATCTCTAAGCTACACCCTCAGCCTATTTTATTTTTATTTTTGAAACAGGGTCTCACTAGGTTGATGAATCTCACTACTTGCTAAGGCTGTCCTGGAACCTGTGATCCTTCTGTCTCGGCTTCCCGTCATTATTGTTTGTTTGTTTGTTTGTTTGTTTATTTAAAAAATTTTTGTGGTACTAGGGATGGAACCCAGGGCATTCTACCTCTGAGCTATACTCCCAGCCCTATTTTTTATTCTTTATTTTGAAACAGGGTCTCACTGAATTCCAAAGGGCCTCACTAAGTAGTAGCTGAGGCTGTCTGAGAAACATGATCCTCCCGTCTCAGCCTCCCAAATGCTGGGATTACAAGCGTGTGCTGCCATTCCCGGCTTATTTATTTATTTATTTATTATTTTGGGTGGTACTGGGGATAGAACCCAGGGGCTTTCTACCTCTGGGCTACACTCTCAGACCTATTTTATATTTTATTTGGAAACAGAGTCTCACTAAGGAGCTGAGGCTGGCTTAGAACCTGTGCGATCCTCCTGTCTCCGCCTCCCAAGCGTGGGGATTACAAGTGTGCGTCACCACACCTGGCTCATTTTTATTTTTAATGACACTTTTCCCTTCCTTTGTTTTTCCTTCCTTAGTTGACCAAAGTTAATTCTCATTAATCCCTCTTTTCTCTTGCACCTTCTTGCACGCTTCCTGGGACAGTGCCAGCGCAGATGTATCTCTTAGAACCGATATAAAAGGCTGGTGGACGTGGGCTGCATGGGCAGCGTGGCCGAACAGAAGAGTCACTCCATCTGTGAAGGACCCAACTTGCCTCGTCGCTTCCTCCTCGCTATCTTCATCCCCTTCACCCCTTTTTATCAGCAGCTTGAGGCCTTCTTTCTAGCTTCTCTCTCTGATTGCCTCTTTCACCCAGGAAGAGGCACCCCCCTTGTTCTGCCACACACACAGCCTGGGGCTTGTGCCTCTGTCCCTCGCGAGCTTTTTCGGCTTAGGATTCCTCCTACTTAGGATCAATCCCGCCTGCCCGAGACAGAGCGCTGGCCTGCTTCTTCCTATTAACTGCGACCTTTGCCAAAAAAAACACATCTCAAAATCTTCAAACCAGCTCTTACTTGCAAATAAGACTGGTTTGGCTTAAACCACACTGGTACTTTTCTCCCCCTGCTCCTTCCTGGAAATGTTTGTACAGCCTCCTGCCTTTCTCCCAGGCCAGTTTTTAAAACTTCTCGAAAGTTCTCTCTCAATGAACAAGTTTGCTGCAGAGTGGAAAGTTTACAAACAGGCATGTCTTATTTCTGTCTCAAATGTTGAGTGAAGTTGTTTGCCAGCAGAGTGACTGTGAAGGGGCCATTTTTTTTTTTTCCATCCTTTTGGTAAGAAACATAAGTTTCTTAGGCTTCTTCCCTTTTCTCTCCTATCACTGGCTCCGCAGTCAGCTTTCTTTTGGAGAGTCTCTCTCTCTCTCTCTCTCTCTCTCTCTCTCTCTCTCTCTCTCTCTCTCTCACTCACTCACTCACACTCACCAAAGGTTTAAGAACAAGTAGCGGCGGCGACGTCTCTCTGGGAGGCAGACGCTGGGCAGCCAGCCAGCCCAGCTCACCCACCAGGTGAACTGCTCCCATATACATCAAACTCAGTGTGTGTGAGGCTTAACTTCCCGTCTCAGCAAAGTGGCAGATTTTTGTACACCGGGGTCTTCAGGGCTGCTCAAGAACATTCCAAAGTGCCAACGTGAAATCTGGTCTTGCCATGATGGTCCACCCTATTCCTAATTCTCTGGGGAGGCTGAGTGCTCCAGGTCTAGGTACAGAAGTCCACACAGTCAACTAGGGGCACCTACAGGTGGAAGGGGAACCCTTAGCTCACAGGTAGGGGGCCCTGTGACCACAGATGGTGTGTGACTTGCTCCAGGGACCCTGCTGGTTTGAGGCAGGGAGCAGTAGGACGTTCCTGACTCCTGGACCGACCTTCTCTCACAGTCAGGAGTGTAGGAAAGAGCCATGCAAGCCCTGTACACTTTAAAAACCACTGGAGCCAGGCACGGTGGTGTGCAATTGTAATCCCAGTATTTGGGAGACCGAAACAGCAGGATCGCAGGTTCGAGGACAGCCGCAGCAATGTAGCGAGACTCAGCAACCCAGCGAGCCCATTTCAAAACAAAAACTAAAAAAGGGCTCGGGGTATAGCTCAGAGGTAGAATGTCCCTAGGTTTATTCTGAGTATACACAGACACACACAGACACCCAGACACCCACCCAGACACCACCCAGACACCCACACACACTCACACTCTCTCTCTCTCTCTCTCTCTCTCTCTCTCTCTCTCTCTCTCTCTCTCTCTCATACCAGAAACAGAGATTCAAAGAGATATTTGCATATCCACGTTCATAGCACCATCATGAATGGCAGTCAGAGCTGGAAGCAACCCAAGTACCTACTGAGTGATGAAAGAATAGACAAAATATAGTTCATACATTGATGGAATATTATTCAGCATTAAAAAGGAAGTCACTGAACTCAGAAAGGAGAATGGTGAGTACAGGGCCTGGAGGAACAGAGAAAGGGAAGTTACTGTTTAATGGGCACAGAATTTCAGTCTGGGAGGAAGACGATTTGTGCAGATGGATGATGGTGTTTGCCCAACAATATGAACCTACTGAAGTGCCATTCAGTAGCATTACTTATCAGTGGTTTATATGATTAAATCCTATGTTTGTTTGTTTTTTTTTTTGTGGTGCTGAAGACTGAACCCAGGGGCATTCTATCTCCAAACTACACCCCCAGCCCTATTTTTTATTCTTTATTTTGAAAGAGGGTCTCACAGAGTTGCAGGAGGCCTCACTAAGTGGCTGAGGCTGGCCATGAACTCAGATCCTCCTGTCACACCTCCCAGGTACTGGGATTAAAAGTGTGCGCTAACACATACACACACACACACACACACACACACACACACACACACACACACACACATTTCTCTTTTTATCTACCTAAATTCTTAATTCTTGCCCTTTCCCCCAACTTTGCCTGACTAAATCTTCAAGGCCTCCAGAGAGACTCGTCTAAAATGACACCTTCAAGGAACTGCTATGGTTTGCATGTGGCCCTCGTGTTGCTCAGCAGGAGTTCAGCCCCAAGGCCATACATTAACAGTACTGAGAATGGAGACTTAACCCAAGTTCTTGGTGTCACTAGGTGGGGGCTTTGGGGATAGATTAGCATTACAGAAGGTCATTAGGAAGGAGCCTCCTGCGTGAATCTTGATGGCTTTATGAGAAGAGGAAGACACAGACATGTTCATTCCCTGTCTCTTGGCCGGAGATGCCCTGTGCCACCTTGGGACTGTGAACAAGAAGGCCAGCACCATGACAGAGCTGGTGCCAGTGCCATGCCCTTGAGCTTCCAAAGCTGTGAATTAGATATATTTCTTCTTTTTATAAAGTGAACCTGCCTCAGGCATTTTGTTATAGTAACACAAAGCAGACTAATATAGGAACCTCCCACAAATGCCCTTATTGCTTGACCTGTTCTCTCCCCAGACCTTGGTTCCTACCCTTGAGATAGCCCCACAAGCTGCCTATTGTGCCTTTCTTGGTCACCAATCTGTTTATAAGTCTATCTCTCCTCTCCAGATTATGAACTCAATCCAAGACTCTAAAGCCATCCCAGCATGGAGCTCGGTGCTGCCTTGCCTGGCTCAGTAGGCATCACAAAGGCTGGGAAAGATAGGGCCGCTGCTTATCTCTGGAGAGCACGGAAACGTGGCATGCGCCGGCTTCTGTCCTGCTGGTCAGGAGAGTCCACGCTAAGGGAGGGCCCTTCGTGTGCTTGAAAGCCCATGTGTAGGAACAAATCGTCTTGGCCCAGAAACAAAACTTCTTGTAAAGCAAAAAACAAGCATTTAAACACAGCAGGGTCAGGTAGAACAAGTCTTGTGGTTCTGGAATATGCTGGGGGCTTACGAAGAAATGCCTGGACCTGTGTGTCTGTGTCTGCGTGCTTCTGTGAGTGAGAAGTGTAACTTTACTTCCTAACTCCCAGCTCCTTGAAAACGAGATCATCAAATCACAAAGCAGCAACTCTACCAAGAGCATGCGGGCACGGAACACATCCCAGCTTTTATTCCCTGCCCAGCTCCTCGGCCACCACCACCTTCACTGCTAAGAACTGGTCGCGGGAAGGCGCTGATTTTGACATCTGTTCATACCAAGGGCTTCCAGAATGTCTTTGTCCATTTTCTGCTGTTGCAGAATGGCACCGACTGGGTAATTTATAAAGAACAGAGAGGTGGATGGCTAAGGTTCTGGCAGATGAGTAGTCTAAGAGTACCATGCTTGTATCTGGACAGGGCCCTCAGGCTGTGTCAGAATAGGACGGAAGAGCAAGGGAGCTCGTGCAAGACAGAGCAAACTGGGCTGAACTCAACTCTTCATCAGGAATCCACTCTTAGGATAGGAAACCCACTCCAGGGAGCACTAGCCCACTCCCAGGATAACAGCTTTAATCCATTTATGGCAGAGCCCTGGAGACCTAATCACCTCTCAAAGGCCCCACCTCTTACTACTGTTACAATAGCAATTAAATGTCAACTTCAGTTTGGAGGTGACATTCAAACCATAGCCCTGATGAACTGTTGATGTGGAGTTCCAGGGCACATCAGAGCCCACAGGTATTAGCACTGAGGCTGGGACCACAGAAAGGGCCCTCAACCAGCCAGGCCTGATGGTGCAAGCATGTAATCCCAGTACTTGGGAGGCCAGATGGAAGGATCGTGGTTCACCGCCAGCCAGCTACTTAGTGAGGCTCTCTGCAACTTAGTGAGACCCTGTTTGAAAATAAAATGCCCCTGGGTTCTATCCCTAGTACTGCAAAAAAAAAAAAAAAAAAAAAGAAAGAAAGAAAGAAAGAGGAAGAGCCCTCGACCCTCAACCCTCCCCTCCCCTCTCACTGTATCCCAACCACCAAGGCCACCCAGACCAAGGTCCAGACGATGGGACCTGCCTTTGCTTGGACCTCAGAGCTACCAGAGCCCCCTCTTAGTGCCTGCACTCCACTCTGGTCTCTGATCTACGGAGGGGAGATTTCTGGCCTGCCAGAAGGGCACCCCACCTGACTCCTGACCCTGGGTCCCTCCGGCTACTTTCAGGGCTAACGTTGACTCTTGCGCCCAAATAAACACTACGCGCAGTGCATCCAGCCAGCCTACACATGAATGGCTGCCGTGAACGTGTCTCCCAGATTTGAACCATCTGCCCTCTCTACTTGTCCTGGCTGCAGAAAAGAGAGCTGAGGCCATGTACTCCCAGGTGTGATGCCCAAGGCCACGGATCGACAGCTTGCTCTCTAGCTGAACCAGCCCACCCTTTCATCTGAACAACAGTAAGCACTGGTACACCTCACTCCATGGTGGTGGGATAAACGAAGCCCCCAACGTTCCCAGCTGAGAGGCATGTCCCAGATGCTATGGCCCCTGCTGCAGTGAGCTTACCCAGGGGCACCAGGAAGATCTTCACAGCCTTCAATATCTCCCACTACTACCTTCAGTGCCATTATACTGCCCAAGGCAAAAGAGCCTCTCAAAATAAACTAAGTTTTGCCCTCCAAAATGTCAATGAAGGCATAAACTTTCTTTCTTTTCTTCCTCCCTTCCTTCCTTCCTTCTCAGTACTAGGAAACCAACTCAGGGCTACTCTACCACTAAGCTACATTCCAGCCCCTTTAAAAAAAAAATTAAGACAAGTTGTTGGAGCTGACTTTGAACTTGTGATCCTCCTGCCTCAGCCTCCTGAGTAGGTGGGATTACAGGAATACACCACCATGCCTAGATAGCATAAACATTTTTCAAAAGCTTTTAAAATGGTCACGTCTACTTCTAAAAAAGGCTTTAAGTTACTCTTAGAACTTGTCATTCAAAAGACACAAGAATAAGCCATAACTACCAATCACTGTTCTTGCTTTTTAAAAAACAGTTTAAAATATGCAGATTGTTCCCAAAGAAGAAAGTCTTGCTGTCTGAGGAATGTCTCCCTTGCGCACTCAAACCTGAATAACAACACCAGGACCTGCCTCAGGCTGCGATGCCAGCAGCAGCAGAAGCCAGCACCCCTGATGCAGGGCTTTGAACTTCCTGGCTTTGTCAATGGATGTCATAACCCCTGTGTTATTTAAACAGATTTTGGTATTTAGAACAGATCGGATTTGTTTTTTAAACAGTTGTTTCAATCCAAAGACAAAATTTCTGTTTAAGGGAAATAAGGGGGGAAGGGTTGTTAGTGGGAACCTGCCAGATAGTAAGGTATTTGAGAACAATCAGCAGTTCAGTATCACTATTTAGTTGTTATTTAAATCCATGTGACTCTATTGTTGTTGTTAGTGGGGATGGAATTCAGGGGTGTTCTACCACTGAGCTACATCCCTGGCCCTTTTTTATTCTTTTTTTTTTTAATTTTGAAAGAAGGTCTTGCTAACTGACTACACTCTGGCCTCAGACTTACAATCCTCCTGTCTCAGGTTCCCAAATATAGGGATCACAGATGTACATGCATAGGACTCTTAGAAAAAAAAAAAAGTGACACATGCCAAGCTGTCCATTGCCGGCTCCCTCAGACCTGGTTAGAGCCATGCAGCTCCCTCTTAAACCAGCTAGACTTTCCAAACAGTTTCATGGCATCATCTTGCTTTTGCCCAGCAAGTTCTCCCTGCCTGGAATCATTTCACCACCCACACAATTCCTACTCACCACGTGAAAATCCATCCCTAGAAAATCGCTCCTGAACCTGGACCCTGTCCACACACCTGAGTCAGACATGCCAAACAAACTCCAGGGAAATGTGTGGTCTCGCTCATCAGGGTGTGTGCTATTCAGCTTCATACAGTCATGGGCTAAGAGCAGGAGCTGTGTGTGATGCGTGTCCGATAGGTTTTATCTAACTATGTGGGACTGGCAGTGGTGACCCAGTGGTAACATAACTCCGAAGGTCACGACACTGTTTACGACTTCTTTTCATTTATAAAGGACAACTCGAACTGAGAATTTGAGAACCACTGGGACACGCTCTCTGTCCCTCACCATTGACCAATGACCTAGACAGAGCTCACCAAGAGTAGTTGACACTGGACTCCACGTCCAAACGTGCCAGGGCAGGTTCTGACTGGGTCCTGGAGCGGATGACCATGGCTTGGTAGGCATAGTCACAGAAGGACACGGAAGCTCAATCCTGAACTTCATGATTGAAACATGGGAAGGAACATTTCCCTCAAGGAAGGGATGGGAATAGTGTCGTCTATGTACCATGCAAAGTGTGGCCACAGAGAAGGTGCATTAGCGCCTGGGGATCGCAGGAACTGCAGAGGCTCAGTCCCCAGCTCAGACCCACCGATCGGCACCTGAGTAGAACCCCTGGCCAGGACTGCACGCATGTCACTCGTGGGGAGTTCTGCTCATGCCTCCAGTGCCAGCCGCAAGGCGAGAGACCTACTCTCCCCAGCTGCTCTGTGCCACAGCTCCAGGGACAGCTGGCTACAGCTCTGTCACAGGCCACAGAGCTGGAGGTGTGCCTCGGACAGTCCTGTGTAGCAAAGTCTCCTATGAATGCCACTAACCTGGCCTTCCTTTTAGATGACAGAGGAAACTGATTGTAAAATTTGACCTGAAAGCAGAATCTTTTTCTCCTGGGATCTAAGGAACTATTCCATGTCTACCAGCTAAGGTGGAGAACCCTATTTGGCATTTTTAGAACATTCAATTAACCCTTATTACCCATCCTGTGATTTATTACCGTGATCAGTGTAATTATTAATGAGCAACAATTCACAGTAACCTCCAGAAATGGCTATTAATAGTCTTTGACATCACCTCATTAAAATATATGAACCATCAATTTTGCCAGGTACCCGGAAAACAACATTTATTAGCACAATGGCATTGAGAACACAGATGAGGGACAAAAAGAGATTAGATTTGTGTGAAGGAAGGATAGATTTTAAACCTAGAAAATTCTTATGAGACTTTAAACAAGCTCCTACATTTTATGGGAGAAGCAAGAAGAGAAGAAATTTTTTTAAATGTGACATGAATATCTAGGTCATGGAAGGCGAGGGAAGAAAGTAACCGAAACGGAAAGAGGACATAAAATGTCCCCGACACCAGCTGTGCGGGGCCACACGTGTGATCTCATGAGGTCCCCACGACCTCCCTGCACAGGAGGGGGCTTAGCCCAGTTTTACAGATTAAAAGCCCAAGTTCGCAGTGCGCAGACACCTTGCTCAAAGCACAAGCCACAACAAGAGGAGAGCTGGGCCTCTCGAGTCCTGGGCCTCCTCTTCTCTCCATGTTGGCCCTCCATGGTGGCTTTGGGTACCCCTGGAGATGTCGGCGTAACTCAGGAGGTCTCGGCTTTGATTGCCCATCCAGCATCTTGTGAAAAGTTAGCAACAAAAACAGAAACAAACCCCACTAATATCCTGCTCCATGTTACTCAAACAGAAATTTCTTAGAGGTTCAGATATTGGCATTGTTTGAAGATCTCCTTTTAATTCTCATACAAAATAGGGCTGAATCCCTGATTACTGATACATTACTAGTTTGAGTAAAAGTATCCCCAAAGTGCCAAAGCTCACAGGACCACTTTATAACATTGATGGAACAGGCCCTAGTCAAACAAGACACCATCATTAAACCCCCATCATCACTGTGGGTTTTGTGTTTTGTTTTGTGTTTTGTGTTTTGTTTTTTGAAGATTTAAAGAAGTTTATTAGAAAGATAGAAATACAGAAAATAGAAATACAGCCCCATGCCAAAATGGCATGTGGGGATGACTCGAAATGAATACACCCATCACTGTGGTTTTAATTAACTACACCATTTGACAGTCTCGCCGGCAGTATAGGGGTTCCGATTTCTTTACATCCTTGTTATCTTTTTATTATGTTCATCCTGGCGATATGGTGTCTTGTGGTTTTGCCTTGAATTTCCTGATGACTCGAGGTTGAGCACCATTTCATGAACTTATTGGCCACTTGTTTATCTTCTTTGGAGAGTTTTCTATTTAGATCTTTTGCCCACTTTAAGAAAATAGATTATCTGTCTTTATTATTGAGGTGTAAGAGTTCTTTACATATTCTATATGCAAGTCCTATATTAGATATATAATTTATCTGAGAGTGTCCCTTGCAACTCAAAAATTTTTAATTTTAATGCAGTCTAATTTAACTGTGTCTCTCTCTGTGTGTGTGTGTGTGTGTGTGTGTGTGTGTGTGTGTGTGTGTGTTACTTACTAGGGACCAAACCCAGGGGCATTCTACCTCTGAGACACTTTATTTTACTTTTCTAATTTTGAAATAGGGTCTAAGTTGCTGAGGCCCTTGTTAAATTGCTGAGGCTGGCCTTGAACCTGTGATCCTCCTTTCTCAGCCTCCCAAGTATTGAGACTGTGAGAAATTAAAAACAGAAAATGAATACGGGAGGCACAACCTCACCATCTTAATTTAACTACTTTTGTATTGTTGCTTGTGCTTTTTGGTGTCAAAACACAGTTTAAGTAATAAGGAATTCTAAATCATTTCATCCAACATTTTAACATTAGACATGTATCGTATAGTTGTAAAAAGGTGTGTGTGTGTGTGTGTGTGTGTGTGTGTGTGTGTGTGTGTGTGTCTGGGGATTAAACCCAGAGGTATTCTACCTCCAAGCTAGACCCTAGCCCTATTTTTATTTTTTTTGGTGGTACTGGGGATGGAACCCTTCTACCTCTGGGCTATACCCCCAGACCTATTTTATATTTTATTTGGAAACAGGGTCTCTTAAGTCAGCGCGGCTGGCTTCAAACCTGCGGGATCCTCCTGTCTCCGCCTCCCAAGCGCAAGGATTATGAGCGTGTGCCACCACACCTGGCAACCCTAGCCCTATTTTTTTTTTTTTTTTACAGGTCTGGGGCTGGAACCCAGAGGCATTTGACCTCTGAGATATACCCCCTGCCCAATTTTTTATTCTTTACTTTGAAACAGGGTCTCACTGAGTTGCAGAGGGCCTCACAAAGTAGCTGAGGCTGTCCGCGAACCGCGATCCTCCGGTCTCAGCCTCCTGAATGCTGGGATGACAAGCATGCACCACCATGCCCGGATCACTAGCCCTATTTTTAAAAATTATCTTTTATTTGAAAACAGGGTCTTGCTAGGTTGTTGAACCTCGCCAAGTTGCTGAGGCTGGCTTCAACCTGTGCTCTTCCTGTCTCAGCCTCCCAAGTACTGGAATTACAGACACACACCACCACACCCAGCTTCATGGTTTCCTTTTAATAGAGCCATTTATTTATTCTCTCTTCAAATATTTGTATTCTATTCTAGGCCTCTATCTATCCAGAATAGACACTACTTCACCTGATTTAGAATGAGTCTCCAACACAGTTTTAGGGAGGAGGCAAACGTCATGCTATGATATGAATCTGAGATTTGTGACTCAGTAGAAATCTGAGGATGGGGAGATCTAATACGCATATGCATTTAGTGGAAGAGTCTAGAAAACCTAAATATCTTCATAGTAGTTTTGGAGAGGTTGGTGACCAGTTCTCTAAAGTAGGAATAAGCCGGGCGTGGTGGCGCACGCTTGTAATCCCCGCGCTTGGGAGGCGGAGATAGGAGGATCGCGCAGGTTCGAAGCCAGCCGCGCTGGCTTAAGAGACCCTGTTTCCAAATAAAAATATAAAATAGGTCTGGGAGTGTAGCCCGGAGGTAGAAGGGCTTCCAGGAACCCCAGTACCACACACACACACACACACACACACACACACACACACACAAAGTAGGAATAGAGGAATGAGATGGGGATAGGATCCAATCTCTCTCCTTATTTTATGTAGCACTTTAAAGGTGTTACTTTATTGCCTACTGGTGCTCATAATTTTAGTCCAAAAAGTCAGCATTCAGTGTTACAGTTCTTCAATTTAAAGTAATGTCTCTTTCTGACTGAGTTGAAGGTTTTCTCTTATATTTGATATGTGATGTTTCAACTAGGATATGCCTAAATAGTCTCTTTGAACGCTAGGTTGGGGCTGGTGGGCTTCCTGAAGCTGTGGGTAGACGTCTCTCAACAGTTTTGGCAAACTCACAGCCATTGTCCCTTCAAACACTGCTCCTGCTCAGCCTCTGCCGCCGGCCCTCCGCCCCTGTGCCCTCTTCCGTCCTTCCCACTCCTTTTTTCTTCTTTGTGGTTCACTTTGAGTATTTTCTATTGACCTTGAGTTTACCAATTCCGCTACTTGGTGTCCAGTCTGCTCTTAGACCTCTTCAATAAGTTAATTTCAGATGTATGTTTTTCAGTTCTGTAACTTTTCCTACAATTTTTTTTTTTTTTTTTTTTTTTTTTTTTGGTGGTGGTACTGGGGTTCCTGGAAGCCCTTCTACCTCCGGGCTACACTCCCAGACCTATTTTTACATTTTTTAAAATTTGGAAACAGGGTCTCCTAAGCCAGCGCGCGCGGCTGGCTTCGAACCTGCGTGATCCTCCTGTCTCCGCCTCCCAAGCGCGGGGATTACAAGCGTGCGCCACCACGCCCGGCTACAAATTTTGCATTGTAATTCTCTTATCATTTATCCATATTCTCCCCTATTTTCTTTAACATATTATCTAGTGATATGTGCATAGCCATAGTTTTTGAAGCACAATTCCAATAGCCAAATTATGGAACAGTTTACATGACAATCTAGAGAAATTTACTGTGGAACTAGCATATACACACAAAATAAAATTTTACTCAGCCATAAAGAGAACAAAATTATGTCATTTGAGGCCGGGTGTGGTGGCGCACGCTTGTAATCCCCGCGCTTGGGAGGCTGAGACAGGAGGATCATACAGGTTCGAAGCCAGCCTCAGCTACTTAGTGAGGCTCTCAGCAACTTAGTGAGACCCTGTTTCCAAATAAAATTTAAAATAGGTCTGGGAGTATAGCCCGGAGGTAGAAAGTCCCTGGGTTCCACTCTCAATACCACAAAAAAGTAAATACGTCATTTGCAAGGGAGATGGATGGAGCTGGAGAACATTTATCCAGTTTCAGAAAGTGAAGGTTTATTTGGTTTCTCTCATATGTGAATGCTAGAGAGAAATTGGGAACAAAGGGAACTTTAGATAAAAGAGGAGAAACTCCTGGGGAGAGATGGAGGGGGGCTGGAGGGAGGTGGAAGGAAGCTTAAAAGAAACAGTTCAAATAATGCAGTGTATTAGCACAAAATTAGCGCTAGTCTCAATGACATGTATGGGGAAGGGGAGAACAGGGTGGGATCTGGAGGAAAATACTCCAGTGCTGTGTGCACCTCTGTTCCTAGCATCTGAGCCTCATTATAACGTAAAATTACAATGCATCAATACAAGTGTATGTATGTACTTACACTGTGGTGCTGGGGATGGAACCCGGGGCATTTTACTTCCAAGCTATACCCTCAGCGCGTGCTGCATCTCTCTCTCTCTCTCTCTCTCTCTCTCTCTCTCTCTCTCTCTCTCTCTCTCTCTCTCTCTCTCTTTGCGATACTTGCGATACTGGGAATAGAACCCAGGGGGCATTTTACCTCCCAGCTACACTCCCAGCCCTATTTTTTATTCTTTATTTTGAAATAGGGTCTCACTGAGTTGCAAAGGGCCTAAGTAATAGACGAGGCTGTCCACGAACCGTGATCCTCCCATCTCAGCCTTCCAAATGCTGGGATTACAAGCATGCGCCACCACGTCTGGCTACAAGTATATGTTAAAAATATATTATCTAGCCATTTCATAGTTATTGCTGATTCCCACATGTGGATCATCTGTGGCTCTGATCCTGTTACTTTTCCCACTTGACTCCAAGACACATTTTCCCGCCTTTTGGCATGGCCATGTTATTGATCCTGTGCCGGACACTGTGAGTGAAAGAACATGGAGGCTCCCGATGGCGCCTTCCCCAGGAAGCATCTCCTCCAATAGGGGACGGGGGCGAGCTGCCGCTCCGGGGACTCGGCCACCTCGGCTCCATGTCCAGTCCCTCAGGTGTGGCCCTCCCAGGCTTGAGGGTCCAAAGAGTTTGATGGGTCCCAGTATCCTCGTCCACGAAGGTCCTCCCTTTCTTGACCTTAGTTCAAGTTTTAGTCTTCCATCCTACACAGGTTCAAAACCTGGCAACTGTCCCTCGGGGAAGATCTGCTGTGCCTTTGCTGCAGGTTCCGCCTTCCAGCAGGACTTTTCTCCTGAACATCCCAAGACTCTGAGAGTTTTCCATCTGCCTTTCTACATCGGCCTCCAACCTCTCCACTGCTCCAGAACTCGCTGAACTCCTCGTGGGAAAACTGGACTTGCCTCTGGAGCTTGCCCTGTTTCCAGCCCACTGAGCTTTTCACCGCCAAAAGCTCTACTAGCTTTTCTTTCCCTGAGAACATCTCCTCTTCTTGGGCCAAGCCACATCCTCAGTCCACACCCAGAACCAGCAAATATCACCCCCCTTCCCCTGCTCTCTACCATAAATAAAATGGTTTACATTACTCGGTATGCCTAGGAGTTCTTCCCTCTCTGGAAATTTACTTAATTTCATTCTCAATACTTTCTCCAACTTCCTTAAAAATATAATTTTTCTTTTTGCAATTTATTTGTTCTCTTAGTTGTTTCTGTTGAATTGTTGGCCTGTTACGAGCAAGGTACAACATTCTGTTCTGATGTGGAAGGCTCCTTTTTATTATATACAAGTGAGAACAGACCCAGAGAGATGATCTAAGCCACTGGTTTTCCCCCGCCTTGGCCAACCACTGCTTCCCCAGGAAGAGCCACGGAATGCCATGATGACACGATGGGAAGGCTTTGTCTGATTTGCTCTGAACGTCTTTCTGATCAGTGACAATCAACATCATAATACTTTTAATTAACTTTAAAAGATTATAGACTAGGGTTCTGTATATACCACCCAGGGGCAACAGGCCTTTCTCAAGGGAACAGCTCCTTCTCCCAGACACGTGTGATCAGCGGTAACTGCTACGGCAGCCTGGAGACAGTGTCTTATACTCACAACGCCTTCTCTGCCCGTGGGGGTGGAAACTTTATCCTTTCATTCTCTTCCACGTTCACTCCAAGTTGGAAAGATTGCTCATTTGCTTGTTTACTGAGCTCATTCTACTAGTCTGTGGACTTCATGTAGTCTCTTTCTTCCCTTGAATTCATGCAACAAAGCTCTCGCTCGTCTGTCTCCACATGTTGGGGCTGCAGGGGGAGGATGGGAAGGAAGCCTGGCTTCCTGTGGGGAGCAGAGAGTCTGGCATCTCCCAGCCGGGGCTGAGATTATTTCCAACTCAGTGCCGCTACCCACCTGCCTACTATTTCTTGTCCATATGTTCTCTGGGTCTATTTCCCAAGAAGGGAGGAGGAGGAGGAGGTAGCAGAATTCAAGCACCAAAACCTTTAACTTTTTTTTTTCAGACCTGGGGATCACACCCAGAGCCTTGCACACACCAGACAAGTGCCACACCACTGAGATATACCCACAGCCCCTAACACCTTGAACCCCATCAGCAGACCTTCAGAAACGTGTGGGCCTTTTCTCCCAGACCTGCAGTCTTTCTTGTGCAGTTGTGTGAAGATGGTAGCTCTCCCCTGGGATGGGTGTTCGTTTCTCTTCTGTACCCATGTTTCTCGAAGGACATATTGCTATCGTGTCTGTTGAGTGGTGTTACCTGTACTTTTGGAAGGCTCCCTCTTTACCTTTCTCTTTGAGTGTTCTACTTCAGCTCATCCTGAAATGCAGAGCTAGATCGATGGCTTATTTTATTTGCTATTACAATTTTCTTAAATAAACTGATGAAGTGTTGTTCCTTCTTTTTCCAAGTGAATTGCCAATATCCTATATTTGAGTTTTTGTTTGTTTGCAGTGCCTGAACCCAGGGCCTGGTGCATCCTCAGCAAGAGCTCTACCACTGGCTCCACCCCCAGCTCACCGGGTACTCTTTTAGAACGTCCAGCTGTAGAAGACAAGTGGAGAATTTGAGGCTATCCTAGTTCTCCCTCAGACTCAACTTGCTGGCAGCCTGGTGCAGTGTCCTGACTCTTAAGTCCAGTACTTTTCACTTTCTTGGTTTAGTTTTACTCAGAAAATGCACTCATCCGCCGTCACACTTACTTGCAGAATGATGAATTTCTGCCAGTTATTTCTTAAGTTTCTGTCCTGAGGATTCAAAGCGTTCTATTGGTTTACCAAGCTCAGGAGTACTCTGTGCTCCTGCAAAGGAAGGGCATGTGGCTAAGTGTTTTTATTTTCTAAATTGTTTTGGTTCAATCAAAGCATAGATCTAATCTCTGCAGACTATTTTTAGAAAGAAGGTGAATTTGAGCTCAAAGGAGCTAAATATAAGCACCATAATTATACTTAACCAAGGTCATGAGGATTTTTCATCTCCTTTTGAGATAACAATAACTTCAATTCACATTATTGTTATACTTTGCAACAAAAGATGTAAAAGAATAGATCCAAGAAGCCAAAAGATATACATCAAGATCACGGAGCCAGCTCTTCCTCCTTGCCATGTTCAAAGGTGGAAAACATGGTATCCATTTGGTAAAATCCCTTTGTTGCTTTTAATCTGCCTCCTTCCTTTAGCCCAATAACCCAGTGAATCCTGAAGTAGCATTGTGGGAGAAGTGAGCCCTCTGCATGCTATCACAGGCTGGACCCTGGCTCCAAGCCTGGTCAGACCCTTCCACATAAGGGTACACTGAGAACTCCTTAGACATGCACTCAGCTTGCACACGACACAGTCACCAGTGGAAGGGACTGCTATAGACCACAAAGACCTTCTGGTTCTGACTCATCCAAGTTGCAAAGTAATGGCTCACCGGTGAATCCATATACTGTGAACTGAA
Source organism: Muscardinus avellanarius (assembly GCF_963383645.1). NCBI lineage: Eukaryota > Metazoa > Chordata > Mammalia > Rodentia > Gliridae > Muscardinus > Muscardinus avellanarius. The sequence goes on along the minus strand of NC_137803.1, from coordinate 52,253,027 downwards.
CCTTGTATACTGAAGAGCTAAACCCCAATGTTTAGTTGGAAGTGAGGAGGAGTAATCGGTAGTGTGGGACCATTGAGATGGGGTATCAACCTTAGAAGAAGAGGCCAGGCCAGGCAAAGTGTTGTACACCACACCTGTAATCCCAGGACTTGGGAGGCCAGACCAGGAGTACCAAAGGTATGAGAGCAGAGCAGGATAACTTAGTGAGACCTGCTCTGTAAAAAACAAAGTGGGGCTGGGGGTGTAGCTCAGTGGTAGAACACCCTGGGTCAATTCCCAGTACCATCAAAAGAAAAAGAAGAGGAAGAGGAAGAGGGAGGAAGAGGAGGAAGAAGAAGAAGAGAAGGAGAAAGAGGAGGAGGAGGAAGAGGAGGAGGAGGAGGAGGAGGAGGAGGAGGAGGAGGAGAAGAAGAAGAAGAAGAAGAAGAAGAAGAAGAAGAAGAAGAAGAAGAAGAAGAAGAAGAAGAAGATTAAAAAGAAGATGATGATGATACTAGCCAGGCGTGGTGGCACATGCTTGTAATCCCAGCATTTGGGAGGCTGAGACAGGAGGATCGTGGTTCATGGATAGCCTCAGCTACTTAGTGAGGCCCTTTGCAACTCAGTGAGACCCTGTTTCAAAATAAAGAATAAAAAATAGGGCTGGGAAGCTGGCCGTGGTGGTACATGCTTGTAATCCCAGTACTTGGGATGCTGAGACAGGAGGATCACGATTCACGGGCAGCCTCAGCTACTTAGTGAGCTCCTCTGCAACTTAGTGAGACCCTTTTTCAAAATAAAGAATAAAGATTAGGACTGGGGGATATAGCTCGGAGGTAGAATGCCCCTGGGTGCCATCCCCAGTACTGCAAAAAAAAAAAAAAAAATAGGGCTGGGGCTGTAACTTGGAGGTAGAATGTGTCTGGGTTCCAACCCCAGTAATAAAAAAAAAAAAAGAAAGAAAGAAAGAAAAAAAAAGAAAGAAAAGAAACCAAGGTTGAGGCTTAGCATGCACAAGACTCTGGGTTTGATCCCCAACAACAACAACAACAACAACAATAACAACTACTACTACTACTACTACTACTACTACTACTACTACTACAATAAAAGCCTGGGGCATGAGCTCTTGCAATGCTCATGCTTAGCTGTGTCCGCATATTCTCTCTCTCCTCCACTACCCACCCCATGAGCACAAAGAAAAGGTTATGTAGACACTTGGCGTGGAGACAGACATCTGCAACTCAATGCGAGAGAGCCCTCCCAAGACATCCACTCTGTTGGCACTCTGGTCTTAGACATTTTCCACCAGAACTGTCAGAAAATAATTTTCTGTCACTGAAGCCACCACGTCTATAATGTTTTGATATGGCAGTCAAGGAGACTGAGACAAGCTCCCTGGCTCTTGTGGACAGTTTATAACATGAAAGTTAAGAGAAAAAATAGCTAAATGCTTTGGTAGATCTTTCACTCAATTAGAAGTGAAATAGGAAGAGAGCTCTGAGTTTTTGCTAGGAGGAAGTTAAGATCAAACTGTGTTCACTGAGCACCACACTAGGCCTTAGAGAAGCAACAGGTAAAGGTAAGACTGCACCCTCACGGCGGGATGAGGAGCTCTAGAAACGAGACAGGAAATCATCCTAATATCTCACGGAAAGACCTCAGATCTGGACACACTGAATGTCATGAGAACAAAGCCCACATCCCACATACGCCTGTGCTAAGCCTCAAGAACAATTAGGAGCTCCCTGGCACGCCGGGTGGTCCACATGGGGGGAGCAGCGTGCACAAGCCCAGCACTCTACGCCCTGGCTGTCACCTGAGACGTCAAGTGTGGGATGTGCCGCAGCCATGGGTAAGAAAGTCAACCGCTAGAAAGCTCTTCTACTAGCAAGTGATTTAAAAGGCCCCATGGAAACCGGGCGCGGTGGCACATGCTTGTAATCCCCGCGCTTGGGAGGTGGAGACAGGAGGATCACGCAGGTTCGAAGCCAGCCTCTCTGGCTTAAGAGACCCTGTTTCCAAATAAAAATATAGAAACTAGGTCTGGGAGTGTAGCCCAGAGGTAGAAGGGTTTCCAGGAACCCCAGTACCACCAAAATAAATAAATAAATAAATAAATAAATAAATAAATAAATAAATAAAATTAAAAGCCCCATGGAGAACCATATTTTACTCAGAGGACATGCACTGCGTGTGGACCTGGGTGTGGTGTGGACGCCTCTCACAGTGTCCTGCACAGCTGCCCTTGTGCCCAGGCCTACGACAGCAGTGGGCCAGCAGTTCATCCCTAATATTCCTTCTCCAGGCCACAGACTTGCTGTAACCTCAGGCAGGATGACCCCCCTCTCTGGATTTCAGGTTTCTCCTCTATAAAACAAAGGAACCAGCCAGGTGTAGTGGTGCACACCTCAAAGCTCAGTACTTGGGAGACTGAAACAGGAAGATCGCCAAGTTCGAGGCCAGCCTCAGCAACATCGTGAGGCCCTCAGCAACTTAGTGTAAATCCTGTTTCAAAATGAAAAGGGCTGGGGGTGTGGGCTCAGTGGTAAAATGTCCCTGCCGGGCATGGTGGCGCACGCTTGTAATCCCCATGCTTAGGAGGCAGAGACAGGAGGATCGCGCAGGTTCGAAGCCAGCTGCGCTGGCTTAAGAGACCCTATTTCCAAATAAAAATTTTTAAAAAAATGGGTCTGGGAGTGTAGTCCAGAGGTAGAAGGGTTTCCAGGAACCCCAGTACCACACAAAAAAGTGTCCCTGCATCTAATCCCCAATACCAAGACCGAACACCATCCAACAAGACAAAAGGAACCGTCTAGAAAGCATTTCTTGGCACTCGATTTGTTCTTTCGCTTACTCTCTTTCTTCGGACGGCCGGGGAGTATTGTATTCACTCCCTGATTGGTTCCCGTTGGAACCAATTGGTTCTTGAACCAATTGGTTGGAACCAATTGGATTGGTTCTTGTTGGAATTTTCCAACAAGCTCAAAAAGACAGATGGGTATAGAAAGAATCAATTAGAAGGAGAGAAACATGAAGGAAGAGAGAAAATAAAAGAGGCAGAGATGAGGCCATGACACGAAATCCATGCCAGGGACGTCTCCATGCGGCAGGGAGGGAGAACTCACGGGTGGAACCAGTGCCTTCAGAGCAGCAAAGCAGGAGAAGTACGTGATCAGCCGCACACGTAGCCCTAGGGCGCGGCGCCGTGCTGGGGAGAAGCCATGCAATAGGAGTTTGCCTCCCAAGACAATTAAGCTACGTTCCAAAAAAAGCGGAGAGATTTACCCTTATAAATCTGTTGACTGCCGCGAAGAGACCTGATGCAATGGCCCAGAGTAAAGACATGTCCTGTCCTGTCCCCTCCAGTGTACCAGGTGCACCACTTCCCGAGAGTTATAAGTAGAGAACTCTATACCATGGCCTTCCCTGGAATTCAGGCTAGCTAGATCCGGAATATGCCGATAATCCCAGTATTTGGGAGGCTCAGACAGGAGGATCAGAGGATTGAGGCCAGTCTCAGCAACTTAGTGTGACTCTGTTTCAAAATAAAAAGTAAAATAGGGTTGGGAGTATAGTTTAGAGGCAGACTACCTCTGGATTCAATCCCCAGTACCAAAAACAGAAGAGAGGAAAAAAGCTGAGTGTGGTGGTGCACGCTGGTAACCTCAGCACTTGGGAGGTGAGACAGGAAGATTGAAGGTTCACTGCAACTTAGTAAGACCCTGTTTCAAAATAAAAAAGAATAATAAGTAGGGCTGGGGGTGTGGCTTGGAGGTAAAATGTTCCCAGGTTCAAATCCCAGTATCAATCCCAGAACTCAGGCTGCCGGTGCGCCCCCCACGCCCCGGGGCAGCCAGGAGCCCACCCAGCATCCTTCTCTATCAGAAAGAGGATGCCCATCTGCAGCTACTCTCACTAAAGAACAGTTACGGCCTGCGGCCCAGGCACACGCAAAGCTTCCGAAGGCAACAAGCGCGCACTTCAGAATTCCCTCCAGCACCCAGAGTCACTCGGCTCCTCCACCTTCAGCATCTGCTCAATGCTTAATGGGGTCACCACCCCCATGGTGCTGGGGGCCAGCACACCTAGAGGCCCTGCTGCGTTTCACTTGGCCACTGGCTGCAGCGTGCTCAGGACAAAGTACCCAGGCTGCTCTGAGCAAGCCCCGGACAAGCGGCACGGCCCTCCACTCCAGAAGCCGCGTCCACGGAGCGCTCAAGCTGGTCTCTGCAGACCGCGGGCGCATGGCTGGCACATGGCCACCGCAGGAGCAGCCATCCTCCCCGTGGCCTCGAGTCACCTGCCAGCTTGGGGGCCACCTTCCTGGGGCACTGTTCTCACTCCCCCAGGGACGCCCACCTCACTGCTCGCAGGTACAGGTTTCTAGCAGTTGGTCAACTCTTTCTGGTTTGAGGTCACTGTACCCAGGTTTTGGGTATGTGTAAACAAAGTCAACCATTTTCATAACAGTGGAGAGAGGGTTGGACATATTAAAACCTATTTTTTCTTTGTTCTTCTTACGTGTGTGTGTGTGTGTGTGTGTGTGTGTGTGTGTGGTGTCGGGGGCATTTTATCTCCAAGCTACACCCCTAGCCCTTTTTAAATTTTTGTTTGAAATGGTCTCGCTGTGTTGCTGAGGCTGTCCTCGAACCTGCCATCCTCCTGTCTCAGGCCCCCCAAGTACTGGGATTGCAGGCATGTGTCACCATGCCCAGATGATTCACTTGTAGATAGGTGAAAAGTTGTGATTCCAAAATCAGAACTTAAAAAAACACAGTGATGTATCTCTCCCCTCCGAGCTCGTCCGCTGGGTTCTCACCTCTTGCCTCCAGCCATCGCGTTTCTTAGGTATTAAAGTTTCTAGCTGGGTGTGGTGGCCAATGGCTGAGACAGGAGGATCACAGATTGTCAGCCAGCCTCATTAACTGAGGCCCTCAGCAACCTAGTGAGACACTGTTTCCAAATAAAAAACAAAATAGGGCTGGGGGTGTAGCTCATTGGTAGAATGCCTCAGGGTTCAATCCTCAGCACCACAATAAACAAACAAAAAAACAAACAAACAAAGTTCTTTATGCCCACAGAACTGCATAAAGGGGGTATATGTCTCTGGGTCGCTCTCTCTCTCTCTCTCTCTCTCTCTCACACACACACACACACACACACACACACACACACACACAAGCTGACATGTTACACATATGGCTTGACCCTGCATTTTTCGCAGAGTTATATATCTTGGAGAACCTTCTCTAAAGTGACCTGAATTTTTCTTTGCTTTTTTTTTTTTTTTTTTTTTTACAGTATTCACTGACCAGAGGGACCAGAGTCCATTACTGATAGACACTGGGATTTTTTCAGTCTTTTGTTCCTATAATAATGACATTTAATAGCCCTCAGCATGCACCATGTGACTCAATTTAAAGAACAAGCTCTCAGAAGGGGAGGTACAGTAGCCCCTCCCCACCCATGGCTTCACTTTTCACGGTTTCCGTCACACACAGCCAACTACAGTTAAAAATTACTGAATAAAATTTTTCAGAAATAAGTAATCCATAATTTTTTTTTTTTTTTGGTGGTACTGGGGTTCCTGGAAGCCCTTTTACCTCTGGGATACACTCCCATGGGCTACACTCCCAGACCTATTTTTTAACTTTTTATTTGGAAACAGGGTCTCTTAAGCCAGCGCGGCTGGCTCCGAACCTGCGCGATCCTCCTGTCTCCGCCTCCCAAGCGCGGGGATTACAAGCGTGCGCCACCACGCCCGGCCGTAATCCATAATTTTTAAATTGCACACTGTTCTGAGTCGCATGATGAAGTCTTGTGCTCTCCAGCCCGGGGTCTGAGCCATTCCTTTGTCCAGTGTATCCATACTGTATATGCTACACTCCATTAGTCAGTAGCTACCTCAGTTATCAGACCCACTGTCTCAGGATCTCAAAGCTTATTTTCAAGTAACAACTATTTTACTTAATAATGGCCCAAAAATATAGTGTAGTGATGCTAGAGATTTCATTACAATATATTATTGATATTGTTTTATTATTAATTATTGTTGCTAATTTATTTACTGCATCTAATTTATAAGCATAACTTCACCATAGGCATACATATATGGAAAATAACATACAGGGTTTGGTACTATCAGTGATTTGAGCCGTTCATTGGAGGTCCTGCATGTATCTCCCTGGATAAGGGGGAACTACTTCATTAGGTTAAAAGGTATACACATTTGGAGCTAGATAAGGTGGCACATATCTGTATTCCCAGCATTTGGGAGGCTAAGACAGGAGGATAGCAGATTCAAGGCCAGCCTCAGAAACTTGGTGAGACCCTGTATCAAAGACTCCAGGGATATAGCTCAGATGTAGACTGCCCAATACCAAAAACGGTGTTTACATTTGTAAGGCCAGGTCACTTAGATGCTCTGCAGAGAACATTGCCAAGAAAAGTGCAATGAATTAACTGTGGCTTGCCCATTATCTTGGCCAAGAGCTCCCTATCAGCCATGTGAGAAATTGTGTAAAATGTTCAACTCCACTGTCCAGGCTCTGGGATTTTATGTCAGGTTTCTGACACCAAAAGAAGCCACCCTACAGCTGGGAGTTTAACTGCTGGAGCATGTGTGTTGTAGTCTTTCTACAGCTGCTGGGAGGAAGACACCGCCTGTCCTGCCAATCTAACACTAGAGGCTGCCCAGTTCCCCAGCCAACAGCTGCAGAAGCTTTAGAACTGTGGGGCTGTTGGGAAGGGCGGGCGGCGGCTAGCGCTACCTGCGGGGCACTCTGGGTAAGCAGCAGGGAGGGTGCAGAAGAGGCCTCAGCCACTGACACCAGGTGCTTTCAGGGAAGAGACGCCTGGACTAGGCAACTGTACAGGCTGCCTCTCCCAGGTCAGGCCTGGCACAGAAGGCCCCGGGCAGGTCATTCTGCTGCCTGGGCCTCCGTTTCCTTGCCCTCCCCAGGAGAGAAAAGGGGGAGAATGCTTCCCTCTGCTGTGCTCAGTGAGGACACGTTTCTTTGTCCCTAACAAGCAGAAACTCCAGACCTTCCCTGTTAAAAAAAAAACAACAACAGGTACCTGGGGGTGCGGCTCAGTGGCAGAGCACTTGCCTAGCACACGCGAGGCCCTGGATTCCATCTCCAGCACCGAGGCAGAAAAATCAACACCCAGAGAATGGTCCCATGCTGTAAAAACAGTCCAACAACCCAGTTATGTGTGCATACAGAAAAGTACCAAAGCCTCTACTGCAAAGTGTTAATTTAACACTTACATAAAGCTTTTTCTTTTCATTTACTTTTCTAGATTTTCTATAATATGCCTGTGTGTGTGGTGTGTGTATATGGTGTGTGTGGTGTGTGTATATGGTGTGTGTGTGTGTGTGTGTGTGTGTGTGTGTGTGTGTGTGTGTTCAGGAGCATTCTACCTATGAGCTATACCCCCAGCCCTACTTTGTATATTACTTTGAAACAGGGTCTCACTAAGTTGCTGAGATTGACCTGAAGCCTGTGATCCTCCCTCCTCCCCAGTGCTCTGACTGCAGGCGTGTACTGCCACATCTGGCTCTCTCATAACCCTTTTGATTTTTTTTTTAAATGAAGGGAGTAAACTAAATCATTTCCAAGGATTTTTCTAGAAGTATCAAAGATCAAAATTAAGTCAGAAGGTAAGCAAAAAAGTCATTTGCCTCAATAATGGTTCACCTACCCTACAGTTAAACACCTACGAGCAAATCTGAAACCTAACCACAAAACGACGCAATCTGCATTCCCATGCCCGCCTGCTCCGGGCCCTGGCTCCTGCAGGTCCTAACAGCGTGGTCTGGCTGCCTGACCTGCGGGTTGCGCTCCCGGCTCCCATGAGCACCCACTTCCCTTACATCCATCTGGTTCCCATTCATCTCCCTCAGATCTGGTTCCTGGAGGTGTTTTCTGTATTGTGCAGTTACCAGGAGGAAAACGCAGCAGAGGGAGGAGGCCAGCCTCCAGGAGGCTGTGTGTGGGCAGCACATACAGCTCGGCCTCTGGGTAGCACTCAGACGACAGAGAAGAATCAACGCTGAGCCTTTCAAAAGAGGCCCATGGACTTGGAGACCCAAGACCTCGGCTCGAGGCTGAGCTCCTTCGTGCTAGCTTAGACACCTTACGTAGCGGGGGAGATGGGAGCACATGACTTGAACCACAAGGCGGTGAAGAGAACTCAATGAGAAACGTGCAGCGGAATCCCTGCCGCGCTGCTCAGCACAGAGAGCATACAGGTAATGCTGGCTGTGACGGCCAGCTACTTTGATTTTATCAGGTATGCAGAGAGTGTTAAGGGGATCCAAGCCCCAAATCGGATTAGTTCATGAGCCACTCGCTAGAGAGGAAACATCATGTATTTTTTCCATAGAATGAGGAGGGAAGAGCTGGGATTTCTGTTTGTTAGGGAAGAAAGCAAGATGTCCTCAGTGTGAACAGAGCAGAGAGAAACACCTCCTCTAGCATGAGTTGACAGCCAGTGGGACGCACTCCAACACAGGAATTAGTTCTGAGGCCTCGCTGGGCTGGTCCCTTCCCCCTCTGCCCAAGGTCACCTCAGTACCACAGTACCCACAACACAGGCAAACACACATTTGCAGCCCTGAAGTTGGGACCAAGGAAGCCATTAACCTGGGAAGTGTGTTCAAAGTACGCCCCAGCCCAGCTCCAAAGCCATGAAGCCCAGGGGAGCTGGCAGGTGAACCCACACCGTGGGGCTCCCGCCAGGAAAGCTCCCACCCTGGCCCTCCGGGAGGGCCCAGGGAGAAGCAGAGCCCCAACAAAGCTCACTTAATTAAAGCTCATGGCCCGAGAGAAGGGAGGGGGCGCCCTTTTCCGTAATTAGCCACGGCCCCTGAAGCAAGAGCGTACCTAACAGGGCACAGCCTCACCTGCGGAGCAGAAACAAAACAGTGCCCGCTTGTGCAAGGCCCCGGGAAGCCTGAGCTCACTTCTTTACCTTGGCGCTGAACCCAGTATGTTAGAAACTGCAATCACACCACTCAGGAGGGGCGGTGGCCGCTGCCCAGAGCAGCAAGGTGCCAGCCTGAGGTCTTCCCTTCCCAGGCTACCTGTGGTCCAAATACAGTGTCGAAGCATGAGGCGGTGCGGTCTGCTCTGGAACCGGCAGGCCCAGAAGCCTCATCACCCTCCCAGCTGCCTCTGACAGGAGGGCGCACATTCGGCCATGCGTCCCAAAGACAGTGCCACTACAGCTCCTGCGTAAGGATTTGTAATTGGAGGAGGGTATCACAGCAGTACACACATCTCAAGCTCACGCTTGTTGAGCGCCTGCATCAGTAGCCACCCGCATTGCCACACCTGGATGGAGATATGGGACCTCCTGCATCTCACCAGGCCCCTCGTGCTTCTTCCTAATCACTCACCACTTCCGAGTCACCTGTGTGCCTGTGTGCTCTCTGTCACTGCACCGCAGAATTTCACTGTGTGGGTAAGATAACAATTTATTTCTCCTAGTGAGAAATAAATTATGAACTATTTCCTGTGGTTTGAGGCTACGATGAACCAAACTGTTACAGATATTTTTGAACGTATCTTTAAAAATAGCTTTACTGAAGTGAGATATAATGCACGAGCCATCAAATTTACCCCGCTAAAGGGCACAATTCAACAGTTTTTAGTTAACTCACAGAGTCGTGCCATCACTACCACTGGTCAATTCCACAACACTGACCAAGCCTGCTGCGGACATCCAGCCTCATCCGCTTGGGTACACTCCTAGAAGGGGGACTGCTGGGCTATAAAGTAGCTGTTGTTTGGCTTTAGTGTCTTCTAGACCTGGAATGTCATTCCACACCCAAGTCTTCAGGGGCATTGAAACATCCATCATTTTCCTGGAAACCAATCTAGCGGGTATGCACTTCCATGTCAGATTTAATACCACTCTATCTCAGTACCCCATTCTCTTATCACCACTTTAACACAAACTTAAAGCTGCAATTCCCTCCTGAGGACTCATCCAACAGTCTTTAGAACTGATACTTCTTTTGTTTTCCTTTTTTTTAAATTTATTTTTATTGGTGCATTGTAATCAAACATCACATTGGAATATAAGACTTGAGAGGATATACAAGCACACATCATCCAATTAGCCCTCATCATCCCCCATCCCATTCCCTCCCCCTCCCTCAATCCCATGCTTGTTTGGTGATTAACTTTGATACATATGTTTATGTACCTCCTGCTTTTTAAAGAGGCTCCATCCTCCCCTATTCCATACCCTCTGATTGGTCACCTTAATTACTTCAGTGTAGGGCCCTTTCTATAGTTCGACCACTTCCTGTTGCCCCTTTCCTCTTAGTTATTGCTGATTAGGGGAAGCATCTGGTTTAATTTTTCTGTGATAATTCTCTGTGCATGCCGCGTTGCAAATACCGATCCCACTCTTGACGGCCCCAGTTGTGGCCTGGCTACCCAGTGGACTGATCAGACCTCGCTGGCTCAAGCAGCAGCCTTGCCTCATGGGAGGCCCCAGTTCTGGCCTCGCTGTCCCCGACACTGGCCTAATGCCTCAGCTGGCTCCGATCCCGGCCTTGGAGGCCCCAGCACCGGCCTTGCCTCATGGCAGGCTCCGATGTTAGCTGATGGCCCCGGCATCGGCCTAACCCCTCGGCAGGCTTCGATCCAGGCCTCGGAGGCCCCAGCACCGGCCTTGCCTCACGGAAGGCTCCAATGCCGGCCTGTGGCCCCGGCACCGGCCTAACCCCTCAGCAGGCTCTGATCCCGGCCTCGGAGGCCCGAGCATCGGCCTTCCTCGTGGCAGGCTCCGATCCTGGCCTCGCTGGCCCCAGCACCGGCCTAACCCCTCGGCAGGCTCTGATCCCAGCCTCGGAGGCCTCAATAACGGCCTTGCCTCATGGCAGGCTCCGATCCTGGCCACGCTGGCCCCGGTACCGGCCTGACCCCCTCAGCAGGCTCTGATCCCGACCTCGTTGGCCCCGGCACCGGCCTAACCCCTCGGCAGGCTCCAATCCCGGCCTTGGAGGCCCCAGCACCGGCCTTGCCTCACGGCAGGCTCCGATCCCGGCCTCGTTGGCCCCGGCACCAGCCTAACCCCTCGGCAGGCTCCTATCCTTGTCTTGCTGGCCCCAGCACCGGCCTAACTCCTCGGCAGGCTCCAATCCCGACCTCAGAGGACTCAATAATGGCCTTGCCTCACAGAAGGCTCCGATGCCGGCTGTTGGCCCCAGCACCGGCCTAACTCCTCGGCAGGCTCCAATCCCGGCCTCGCTGGCCCCAGCACTGGCCTAACCCCTCGGCAGGCTCCGATCCTGGCCTCAGAGGCCTCAATAGCGGCTTTGCCTCAAGGAAGGCTCCAATGCTGACCAGTGGCCCCGGCACCGGCCTAACCCCTCAGCAGGCTCTGATCCCGGCTTCGGAGGCCCCAGTATCGGCCTTGCCTCGCAGCAGGCTTCGATCCCAGCCTCGCTGGTCCCAGCACCAACCTAACCCCTCGGCAGGCTCCGATCCCAGCCTCAGAGGCCTCAATAGCGGCTTTGCCTCACAGAAGGCTCTGATGCCGACCAGTGGCCCCGGCACCGGCCTAACCCCTCAGCAGGCTCTGATCCCGGCCTCGTTGGCCCTGGCCCCAGCCTAACACCTCAGCAGGCTCCTATCCCGGCCTTGGAGGCCCAAGCACCGGCCTTGCCTCATGGCAGGTTGTTTTCCTTTTTAAAAATGAGCATATGCTGGGTGTGGTGGCACACGCTTGTAATCCCCGCGCGTGGGAGGCGGAGATAGGAGGACCATGCAGGTTTGAAACCAGCCGCGCTGGCTTAAGAAACCCTGTTTCCAAAAATAAAATAGGTCTGGGAGTGTAGTCCGGAGGTAGAAGGGCTTCCAGGAACCCCAGTAGCAGAAAAAAAAAAAAAAATAGAGCACCAAGCAGGGTGTGTTGACGCACGCTTGTCATCCAGTACTTGGGAGGCTGAGACAGGAAGATCACAGGTTCACAGCCACTCTTAGCTGCTTAGTGAGGCCCTCTAAAACTTAGCGAGACCTTGTTTCAAAAATAAAATAACAAAAACAATTGGGCTGGGGGTATAGCTCAGAGGTAGAATGCCCCTGGGTTGCATCCCCAGTACTACAAAAAATAAACACCAGCATAGCACTTCCAAAATATCAGGTAAAATGATAAATTAGGTCCCGAGTTACTTGAAATTTTGAAGAAAAAAAAAGTATCCTAAAACCTCTGGCACCTTTAAAGTCTGGTCATTTTAAATCTCTCTTGATACTAGAACAGAAACGTAACACAAAGAAGTGAAGGCTCCATCCCACACGTCACAGCTCCCGCGCGCGCGGCTGAACCCACCCTGCCGAGAGCCCTCCGGATCTTTCTCCACCTACAGAGAAAAACCTCCTCCTCTTCAAGTGTAAGAGTGAGCATTCACGCTCCACCCATGTCATTCTATACAATCCCTGCAACATTTTTGTGATGTGTATATAAATATTTCCATTTTACAGATGAGGAAACTGACAGAGAAGTTAAGTAATCTTGCCAAGGTCACAGTCCTGGGGAGTGGGTCTTTATTTTTAGAACACTGGGCTCTTAGTCATTACTCTCCACTGTCTAATCTCCCTACAGTCTGCTGAATTCATTTGTCGATATAACGCCTTCCCACAAAGCCACTTGAAAAGCAGATATGCAGAGCAAAGAAGGCCCCTGTAAGAAGCATGAGTTTGTTTTATTTTGCGATACTGGGGATTGAACCCAGGAGTGGTAAACAGTGAGCCTCACTCCTATTCTTTCTTATTTTTTATTTTATTTTATTTTTTTTCGGGTCTGGGGATGGAACCCAGGGACATTCAACCTCCGAGCTACACCCCCTGCCCTATTTTTATTCTTTATTTTGAAACCGGGTCTCACTGAGTTGCAGAGGGCCTCACTAAGTAGCTGAGGCTGTCCGCGAACCGCGATCCTCCAGGTCTCAGCCTCCCGAACGCTGGGATGACAAGCGTGCGCCACCACGCCCGGCTCTTATTTTTTATTTTGAGACAGGGTCTCCCTAAGTTTCCCAGGCTGGCCTTGAACTTAAATCCTCCTGTCTCCACTTCCCAAGAAGCTGGAATTACAAGCATGTTCCACTCCACCCAGCTAGAAGTGTGAGTACTGGAACTAGGTTAGATAGTGTTTAATTGTTAGAGTGAACAATAACCAGTCTAACCATCACTTGGAGCAAATGATAGCACCCAGGACCAATTTCATAATGATTCAGGCTTCAAACCATAAGTACAGAGCAGCTCTGGGTGGTTCACACAGCAGTAGCTCAGTTCAGCCACCAGGGCAGGAGCGTTCCAGTCAAGGAAGCATCCTTTGTTACTATAGACTCAGACTGGGCTAGGCACTGTGGGGCATTCAACAAGCTACCAACTCTCTCAGTTCTTCGGAATAAGGTAGAAAAACCTTCTCGATCGTCTTAGTTATCAGTGAAGAACAAAACATAGAAAGCAAGCACCAAAGAAAGATGAAATTTAGCAACTGCCAAACCTTTCCTCCCAAGTCCTAACATCTATGGGTGCACAGAAGGAAGTCAAGGGCTCTGAGTGGCCAGCCAAACGGCAGCAAATATTTGGCAATTGAAAATAGCAAAACCGCCGGGCGTGGTGGCGCACGCTTGTAATCCCAGCATTCAGGAGGCTGAGACCGGAGGATCGCGGTTTGCAGACACCCTCAGCTACTTAGTGAGGCCCTCTGCAACTCAGTGAGACCCTGTTTCAAAATAAAGAATAAAAAATAGGGCAGGAGGTATAGCTCGGAGGTCAAATGGCCCTGGGTTCCATCCCCAGACCCACACACACAAAAAATAAAATAAAATAAAATAGCAAAGCCAAGCTGGGCACAATGGCATGCACCTGTAATCCCAGTACTTGGAAGGCTGAGACAGGAGGATCAAAGGTTGGAGGACAGCCTCAGCAACTTAGTGAGACTCTCACCAGCCCAGTGAGACCCTGTTTTAAAAGAAAATATAAAACAAGCTGAATGTAGCTTAAAGGTAGAATGCCCCTGGTTTCAATCCCCAGTAACACACACACACACACACACACACACACACACACACACACCAGGAACACTGGGCCTGATCTGTGAGAACTCCCTTACTCCCATTCACAGGAAACAAAAATAGGCGTTCACAGATGAAGAGTCCTCTTTCTGGGCAGAGGGCGGCACAGGTAACAGGAGGGGACGGACTTACTGACACCAAAGACTCCGGCCCCGAGACACAGCTGACACGGGGGGCAAATCAAATCTCTGTTCTTTCTGAAGGGGAAGAGGGGAGTTGTGCAAATGAGACTTTGAGACTCGAAAACCATGGCTCCTAACCCATGTCACTGAAATACTGCAGAAGTAGTGCTTTATTATTGTTGGTGGGGGTACCGGGTGTTAGATCCAGGGGTGTTCTACCTCCAAGCTATATATCCCCAGCCCTTTTTATTTTTATTTATTTATTTATTTATTTTTGTTGTTGTTGTTTTGAAACAGGGTCTCACTAGGTTGTTCAGAGTCTTGCTACATTGCTGAGGCTGGTCTTGAACCTGTGATCCTCCTGTCTCGGCCTCCTAAGTACTCAATACAAGCATGTGCCAACATGCCCAGCCAGAAGTACTATATTTTGCGGTACTTGGGATCAAATCCAGGGGCATTCTACCACTGAGCTATACCCCCAACCCTCTTCATCTTTTACTTTGATCCCTGGTCTCTCTAAGTTGCCCAGGCTAGACTTGAATTTTGGATCCTCCTACCTCGGCCTCCCAAGTACTGGGATTAAAGGCATTTGGCACTGTGCCCAGCTGGAAGTACTTTAAAAGTCACCAAAGCAATTTAAATTATAAATCTAGCCAGCCATGGTGGTACACACTTGTTATCCCAGCATTTGTGGGACTGAGACTTGATCGCAGTTTATGGACAGCCTCAGCTACATAGCGAGGCCCTCTGCAACTTAGTGAGACCGTGTTTCAAAATAAAGAATAAAAAATAGGGCAGGGGGTGTAGCTCGGAGGTCGAATGTCCCTGGGTTCCATCCCCAGACCCCCCAAAAAATATATAAATCTGGAGGGGGGAACCTACCCTTTACTCATTCCTTCAGCAATGTTTCTGAAGTGCTGGGGACTCTCCTGGGTGTTTGGGACCTCATCCTGAATACTACGCACCTGGTTTACCTTGGGCGTACGGGCTGATATTGCAGATGAGTTACTGTGGTCCCCTGATTATTACTGTTATTTTGCTAACTAGCTAGATTTTCATCCTTACTTTTTATTCCCGACACAGAAGCAAGAGAAAATAGTGGGCATTTTATCAAATCTTGCTGATCACCTACTAGATTCCGGGCTAAAGAGAACCACAAGCCTGGAAAACTGCACACACAATATACAAAGCCCTAAGCGGAGAATCATGGTCTGAGGAGAGACAGGAAAGAAACAAGATGGTGTTCTTGTTGGGCTGCACAGATGCAACCCCAGGCCTAATCCACACCTAGAGGTCATGCACAAAGAGGGCAGACGTGAGGACATCACTGGGAAACCCTGTTCCTCACAGTCCTCCTGCCCAATGCTCCCCACACACACCCACACACAAGTGCACAAAAACAATCAAACAGCATTACAAGCCGGGTGTGGTGACGCACGCTTGTAATCCCAGCAATTGGGAGGCTGAGACAGGAGGATCGCACGGGTTCGAAGCCAGCCTCAGCTACTTAGTGAGGCTCTCAGCAACTTAGTGCGACCCTGTTTCCAAATAAAATATAAAAAAGGTCTGGGAGTATAGCCCGGAGGTAGAAAGCCTCTGGGTTCCACCTCCAGTACCACACACACACAAAAAAAACAGCATTACAAGTTCAGTCTGACAGCTAGTTGTGTTTACATGGTACAAGGCAATTAGCTGTCGACTTTAAAAAACTCTTCTTGCCACTCACTTTGCCGGCCACTCCGCAGTCACGTAAACCAGAGGGACCTGCTTGTACTTAACTGTCTGGCCTAACGTCAGACAGTCTACTCATATGTAAACAAAACCAACATCAAAAATCTTACCCTGCCTGTGAATTACTTTGACTCTTAGCTTGTCCAGGATGATAACCAGGAAAAAGATCTTAACCGTCCTAATAAGCAGGTTAGAGCCGGGCGTGGTGGCGCACGCTTGTAATCCCCGCGCTTGGGAGGCGGAGACAGGAGGATCGCGCAGGTTCGAAGCCAGCCGTGCGCGCTGGCTTAGGAGACCCTGTTTCCAAATAAAAATGTAAAAATAGGTCTGGGAGTGTAGCCCGGAGGTAGAAGGGCTTCCAGGAACCCCAGTACCACCAAAATAATAATAATAATAATAATAATAATAATAAGAAGAAGAAGAAGAAGAAGAAGAAGAAGAAGAAGAAGGTTAGTACAAAGTATCCACATCTAGAGCTGAGAAGGGGAGAACGCAAGTTTAGACGATTTTTTTCAGTATTAGGGATGGAACCCAGGGGCGTCTGCCTCCAAGCTACACCCCCTAGCCCTATTATTTTTTATTCTTTATTTTGAAACAGAGACTCTCTAAGTTGTGGAAGGCCTCACTAAGTTGCTAAGGCTGACCGTGAACCTACGATCCTCCTGTCTAAGCCTCCCAAGTACTGGGATTACAAGTGTGCGCCACCACGCCTGACCAGTTTGGACAAATTTTTGTAAGGACGTAAAAAATTTTAAACAGGACAAAAATTGGATGAATGACCATCTATACTTTTGTATGTGGGGTGGCGGGTCCTGGGGGTTGAACCCAGAGGCACTCCACCACTGAGCTACTGTGGTACCCCAGCCCTGTTTTATCTTTATTTTGAAGCAGGGTCTTGCTAAGTTGTTGAGGGTTTCACTGAGTTGCTGAGGCTGGCCTCAAACCTGTGATTCTCCTGTCTCAGCCTCCCAAGTACTGGGATTACAGACATGTATTCCACCACCACGCCCATCGACTGCTTATACTTTTCCTAAGATTTCCCTCTTTGGGATCCAAAAGGGAAGGAATGTGGTGGGGGGGGGCACCAGGCCACCAAGATGGTCTCTAAGACACAATGCAGTGGAATACTTTCACAAAATCACACCAAGGAAATATGTACTAAAAGTCTTTCAAATCCCCGTCATTTCTTTTTATCACTCATGTGTCAACACTTAGCCTTCTTATAACAAAAACCTGCTTGTCCAAATTTCCCAAGAATGGCTTCATTTTATGAGCTTTTTGGGGGGAAAAAAAAAACTCCCCGCCACATCTGGTTATCAGCGCTGATGAGTGCCATTTGCTCTCTCCCGCCAGGGGCTCTCTGCTCTGCGGAAGGCTCGCTCTCTGGTTTACACATGTGCAGAGCTTGAGAAAGTCTTCGCTAATTACCGTGTTCAGCCTCACCTTGGGCAACTTGGTCCCAGCGATACAGAGAGAAGGATTCTCTAGGTATGTGAACCTAGACAGAATAAATGGGACGTATGAAAGATGGAACACAGATGCTCCTGAGTTCATGATGGGGTTATGTCCCAATAAGCTCACTGTAAGTTGAAAATGTGTAAGCAGGAAATGCAACCAACACCCCAACCTACCGAGCGCTGTGGGGTGGCCACACAGCGTGCTGCGGGGTGTCGGTGGCTTCCCCTGTAACTGCTGGCTGAGCTGCGACTCACTTCACTAACCAGATCCGTGAGAGGGTCTGCCATGTGTCACCAGCCCAGAAAAAGATCAAAACTCAGAGTTCCCACGTCTCGTTTCTACTGAATGCAAATTATTCTTGAACCCTCTGTCAAGTCAAAAATCCCAAGCTGAGCGGTCTTAAGTTGGGGGCCTCTATGTGGATCATACTCTATGTGGGGGCGATAGAAGTTACTTCACGAGAAGTATTCACCTACAGAATTTCATCTTTCTCTGTTTCTGGTGTTACTGCAGCACACACTACAAAGTTGTGCTGAATAAAATCAGCTTAAAGAAACTCATTCATTTCTTCAGTACCATCCCACAATCAGTTCCACCCCCAGGGGAGGCCTTGCAAACTCGCCCCACTAGTTAGCTTTTGTGTTGCAGAAATCACTTTAAGTTTAGTTATTTTAAATTATTTGGGCTACTAAAAGCACCCATTAAAAACCTTCCAGTGGGGACATTTCCAGAAGTCTATCTCCTCAGTAAATAAAAAACATGTATTCAGGTCAAAAGTTGTGAAACCCAGAATTGTTATCATACTTTTGCAACACAGAACATTGTGATGATCAATGGCCCTAAAAATAGTCCAGAAAAAATTAAAGAGTGCATAGCGTGAAACAAGAAAAACAACAATCTTATCCAAAATGGCAAAATGTCCACTAACATCACTCACTTCTCTATGAATTATTTTAACAATTGGAGATGGAATTTAAATTTTTTTTCTTAGATCTCAAACTGGATTTCCCCCTCCCGTGTGTCCTCTGGGAAAATCTTGTTCATAAATAAATAATTCCCAGAGAGCTGGCGTCTCTGCTGACTGTTTCCACACGGCTCACCGCTAACAGTGGCTCCAAACGGCCACTTCACGTTCCTGTCACCTCATCAGTGATGTCATGGAAAGACAGCGACATGCTGTTATTACTGCCGAGCTAGAGCTAGAGACCGTAAAGGAAATTATGCTGCTGCCTCTAGGTTTGAATTTTACACACACACACACACACACACACACACACACACACACACACACACAATTGTTTTCATTGCTACAGCTGCTTAGACACTGAAAAAGAAAAATGATTTAATTAGGAAACGGCCATAATTAGATTTTTTTCAGCACACTCTTTCAACATCACAGTTTCGTTACAGTCCGGCTTCATCTGGTTTTGCAATTCATTTTCATCAGTCCATTCCAGAAGAAAAGAAATATACTAAACTGTGAACTTGTACGCTCAAATGGGCTTTGAAACGTGATGGGAAGAAGGGTGCGGAGTCTGAAGCAGCAGAGAAGCCGTGAAGAGCTACAAATAGGGATCTGAGAGGGAGACGCTGCCCCTTCGTGATGTCCTCTGACTACCCAGAAAGTGCAGAAAGACAGCAACAGCTCCCCACCCAGGAGACAGAGAGGTGATCATGGTAAGAATCAAAATCACAGCCGTGACAAAAAGAAACAACAGTGTAACAGAATACCAAGCAGGAGGAGGAGAACCTCTGCTCAGCAGAGACTTGACCCAGTGAGAGCAAAATATGCCAGGCATCGCAGCTACACTTCAAGGATTCCTTCTGTTGTCTGCTCTTGTGCTTGTATGTGTGTGTGCACACACATGTGTGTGCAATGCCAGGAATTGAACCTAGGAACTCTGATTACAGACCTTGAAATATTTGTGCACTTGTTACCTTCTCAGATCAAGGTATGACCCAATGTTAAGCTGTGGAACTTCCCTACAAATAGATCTTGAAAACTTAGGTGGAACATAAAAATTAGGTTATTAGTAATCAGGAAATCTGTGCGAGTCCACATTAAAAGAACTCAGCGTTATTTATTTTTTTTTAATTCCACCAGAAACAGCAAGAATTTTACCAAAGGTCTTGGGGACATTTAAAATTTTTAAACATGGCCAGTGTGATGGTGCATGCTTGTAATCCTAGTACCTGGGAGACTGAAATAGGAGGATCACAGATTTGAAGCCAGCCTCAGCAGCTTAATGATTCTCTCAGCAACTTAGTGAGACCTTGTTTCCAAATAAAATATAAAATATGCCTGAGGGTGTAGCCTGGAGGTAAAAGGCCCCTGGGTTCCATCCCCAGTAGCACAAAAAAATTTTTTTCAAGCATGGAATTCTAATAGTATCCGTGACAATGCTTCTAAAAGTTCATCCTGTATTTACAAAAATTTTATCTAGTCAAGTGACATAGCTGAGACTCCTTCTGATTTCAATATCTTGGCAATGGGTCAAGAGACATTTCAATGTGTCATTGAGAAAAGAAACTAGACTCTATTTTCTTCACCTGGGCTCCTGAGACCTGCCGAGACAGCCTGGGAGATAGGCAGTTGTAACTCAGAAATTTTTTTACACGCATAACACTTCTTTGCAAAGATAAACCAAACAGCGGCTGAAATTTACCAGCGGAATCTTCTTGACTTTTAAGAGAAACTCCATACAGGAAACAGTCCAGGATGGTGGTCATGTTCCTCCACAAGGAAATGTTGTTATGGAGACAGCTTTGAAGGCTCCCAGGCAATTCCAGTTTATAATTAAGGCTAGCAGTGATCACAGAACAGCCAGTGTGGTCTCCAAGGAAACCACCAAACATACATTTTCACATGCACAGCAACTATTCTGAATCAATGACTCTTTATATAGGTTTAAAAACATTGTGAACGGTGCATCAATTGCTTCTTTTGTTAGACAACATCTGATTGAATGTGCTGTGAGAGACTGTTCCCATGCATGCTGAACTCAGAGCAATGTCCAGAGTAGATAGTTACAACTAAAGTTACTACCTAGAACTAGTGAGTACAAATGGTAAACAGAGACCCCGAAAGTCTAGTCATCTTTGACAGAGCCAAAGATGACCTACCAATTCCTGGCTCTCACTAACTCAGAGCCGTCAATATATTATTTAATCATAAGGTAGACATGATTGTTATACTCGTTTACATAGAGAAAACTGACTCATGTACCTAGAAACTGGCAGACCTGGGCTCAAAACTAGGTCAAAACTAAGCCTTTGTCTAGGTCCCATGACTGTGCATAGTGCTGTTTGCAGGGCACACTGCCTCTCCCAACTATTTTCACTTATATTATTTCGTGTAATCTGCTTTGAACCAATTATTAGGTCCAGGTTCTAGCATTTTCTCTTTCTGCAATATTTCCTGCTCTCCTCTTTACCCCACTTCTGCACCCACAACACACTTCAGGTTTGAGGACTCGTTAGGACTGGGTCTAAGAAGGCTTTGACCATCTTCCCTCGGGACCATGAAAATAGCATTCTATCCTAAGGAGCAATAGGGAGGAAAATCCCATTCCGTAAATGAACTTTGACAGTTTTGACTGTCCAAACTAAGTACAAAGAGGGGCAGAGATTCCCATAAACCATTTGTCACACAGTCAGGTTGCTAAGTGGTCTCCTACAGTATTCTGATCAGTTCTATTAAACAATTTTTAAATCTGTCAAATGATTAAGTAGGCACTGATCATTAGTGATATGGTTCCTAGCAGATCACTGTATCATGCTACAATTGGATATAAATGTCAACATTTAGCCTTGTATATCAGATAGTAATGTCAGAGCTCACTAGACTCTTACCTCTATTAGCTGTCTTTAGATACTTTCTAGTCCAGATTCTGCTTTATAGACGAAACAACTGGGGGTTAGAGGGTATATTCAACTATTTGGGCTATAGCAAAATACCAGAGACTGGGTAACTTACAAACAAGAGAAATGTATTTCTCACAGTTCTGCAGACTGGCGGTCCAGTTTCCAGATTCAGCGTCTGGTAAGGGATTTCTCATGGACCATGTCTTCCTGTTGTGCCCTCGCATGGTGGAATGGACAAAGTGGCTCTCTGAAACTTTTTAAGGACACAAATCCTGCTCATGAGGGCTCTTCCTCCAAGACCTAATCACCTCCACACGGCCCCACCTGTGGATGCCATCACGGTGGGGAGGACTGAGGGGACATATCGTTCAGAGCATAGCACTGGGTTCAGTGAACAGTAATTTAAGTCAGAACTTTCTTCTCGTTTCCCCCGGAAATCCCAGCCCCTCTATCATACAGCTTGTGGAGAAGACTAGACCCCGATGTCAGCCTCCCTCCTGTCTATCACTGCGCTTCCACCCCAGTGCGTCCCGGGACTACCGAAACCTGTTCTCCCAGCTTCCCTCATCCTTTAGCATCTTAAAGCTCTCTGAATGTGCTGTCTTCGTTTCTAGTTTCAAGTCCTTTTCGTAGAAAAGACATGTTCTTCGTGAGATCTGGCTATCCCCCGGCTTACCACCAACCACATCTGCTCCATTCTCTGTTGAGTAGTCATGATCCACCATCCTACTCCGACCCACGCCCTTCACTAACGCGGTGTCTTCCAAAGCCAGCGCTGCACCTGGCTCTGGTGTCTTCTCAATCCAGTTCTCTTTGTCTCTTGGTGGCACTTTTGCATCACTCCTTAGATACTGTAGACTTCCCCACTCTGAGCTTCCTTGGTCCTCCTTCTAAGTCTTGGCTGTTACTTCTCTCTGCTGCTCACTACTGGTCACTGGTGTGTCTCCCAAGCTAAGCCCCAGCCTCCATTCTTCTCTCCCACACCCTGACTCTCCCGCTGAGCTCCCCTGTCAATCCGTTTTCCTCATTTCTGGCAGCAAGCCCAAGCAGACACCTGATCTAAGTCCTCACTAACATGTCAGCCTAGGGTCCAACTCAGACCGGCTCTATTCAGATGCTTCGTCACATACACGTTTGTCTAGATTTCATTCCACCGGCTCTTACCACTCTTCCACCCACACCCGTCTGCCATGCCGTGGGTCTCCCCGTCCCCACTGCGAGCCTCTGGCGGTCTCCCCATCCATCCCGATGTCCAGCTCTCATCGCCCACACCCTCGGTTCTAAGATGACCCGAACCATGGTTACCTAATGCTCTTCTCATACAACATAACAATGAGGTGACTGTCCAAACTAAGTACAAAGAGGGGCAGAGATTCCCATAAACCATTTGTCACACAGTCAGGTTGCTAAGTGGTCTCCTAGAGTATTCTGATCAGTTCTATTAAACAATTTAAATGATTAGAATCTATTTTCCTTCCTACTGTCAGTCAAGTTTGACCTTTCATCTTTATGCTTGCCATTGCTGTCTTGATTTACCTTCATCCTAAATGCCTGGAGCCCAATTCTAATTTATTTAAGCACTCTTTCCCTATATAATCTGCTCAAACATCATTCACTGTCAGCTTCTCCGGAGGTCCACACGGCCTGTGGCACAGCCTTGCAGGCCCCCTGACCTTTGACCTGCACCCCATATCACCCCCATGCTTCCGCTCTCTCCTGCCCTGGCCAAATTGCTTTGTCAGGCCCCAGCTGCTCACCTGGCCTGGGGCGCCCGCCACTCTCATGGAAGATCCTCATCCCATTTTTCTGCCTTTCCCAGGCAACCTTGACCCACAGGGGCCAGTGTCAGCTTGGCATCGCCCTCCAACATCTCACTCTTATGACTCTGATCTTCTCCTGCAGGTAATAAGAGGCCTTAGGCAAGCCGGGCATGGTGGAACACACGTGTAATCCCAGCACTTGGAAACTAGAGACAGGAGGATCGTGGTTCGCAGACAGCCTCAGCCACTTAGTGAGGCCCTTCATAAGACCCTGTTTCAAACATAAAAAGGACTAAAAACTAGGGCTGGGGGTGTAGCTCGGAGGTAGAATGCCCCTGGGTTTCATCCCCAGTACTGGGGGGGGGGAGAGGGGGGGGAGAGGCCTTAGGCAGGCACTGCACATGCTAATGCATTTCTCCCTCCCCACAACAGTTACTATTCCAAAGGTTTGCTGAAGCAATCTTGGTGGACTGGTAGAATAATGTGCCAGAAGAGGGCCAAAGCGAGCCCGTGTGCTGTGATGGAAGACCCTCTAATACCCTCCAAACTGTAAGAAGCTACTGTATCTCAAATCCCGCGGAACTGTGAGCTGTTTCACACTAGCAGTAAATTATGTCAGTTTTAGGGAAGGGACTACAGGGAGACAGATGACATATATTTAAGGGGGTGCTTCCCTCCTAGGGTACTGACTAGTACTGTGTGACCCAGCATGAGGGCCACCCCAGTCCATGAAAGATGGAACTCCAACAATCAAGCAAAACCAAACTGAGACCACTAAAGAAAAAGTATTTCCTCGGGGCCATAAAAAGAGCATACTTGGTTTTCTGGTCTTTAGGACACAAATCATGGCAGCAATGATGGAATTAATTTCAAAGGAAGAAAGTGTTCTTCTGGAGACAGTGCTGGAAGAAGCAGCACATACCTGCTGCTTGGGACCCTGGAGGGGGCTGCTGCTGCCTGGGTGCCTGGCCCACTCCCAGCTCGTGTTTGTCCTCAACACAAACTCACTGTAGCCTTAGTGATGGTGAAAACTTGAGTTGGTTTGAAGTTAGCAAGGATGAGACAAGGCATTACTCAAACCAGAAGACTTCTCATGGGAGGACTTAAATCTGCTGGAGAATACTACTAGGAGAAAATTGAAAATTCATACCACGCCTTCCTTTGCACACACACAAGTATCAATGCTTTTTTCTTAAAAGTCTACTAAATCCCTTTCATTTTCCCGCTCATCAACCCTTTACAGTACAAGTAAGAGGAGATCCCAAAATTCTACAGATGCAATTAGATTTCATATGCCTGAATTTATCAAAATGAAGGGGGAAATACACACACACACACACACACACACACACACACAGTAGTTAAGCATGGTAACACATGTCTAAAATCCTCATACTTGGTAGTCTGAGACAGGAAGATTTCAGGTTTATGGCCAACCTCAGCGACTCAACAAGGCTCTCTGCAACTTAGTGAAACCCCGATTCAAAATTAAAAAATAAAATCAGGTGTGGTGGCACAAACTTTTTTTATTTTTTTTTGGTGGTACTGGGGGTGGAACCCAGAGGCTTTCTACCTCCAGGCTATACTCCCAGACTTTTTTTTATATTATATTTGGAAACAGGGTCTCACTAAGCTGCTGAAAGCCTCACTAAGTAGCTGAGGCTGGCTTCGAACCCGTGTGATCCTCCTGTCTCAGCATCCCAAGCACAGGGATTACAAGCGTGCGCCACCACGCCCGGCTCAGGTGGCACACACTTGTAATCCCAGTACTTGGGAGCCTGAGACAGGAGGATCAAAGGTTCATAGCCAGCCTCTGCTACTAAGTGAAGCCCTCCACAATTTAGTGAAACCCTGTTTCAAAATAAAGAATAAAAAATAGGACTGGGGATGTAGCTCAAAGGTAGAATGGCCCTGGGTTCAACCCTCAGTTCTGCAAAAATAAATAAATAAATAAATAAATAAATAAATAAATAAATAAATAAAATAAGGTTAGAGGTGTAGCTCAGAAACAGAATGACCTTGGGTGTACACACACACACACACACACACACACACACACACACACACAGGTTGTTAGATATCCGAATACCTTTAGTTTCTTAAAATGCTTCTTGAATTTCCAGAGAAATAATAATCATAATAGCAATACAAAATGACTTACACTTTTCCCCATGCTAAGCATTCTTAAGCTAGAGAGAGATATTGAGATAAGTAAGGCCCAAAGAGAGAGATGGATGTCTTCTCTGAGAATGTAGAAGTGATGAGGTTGAGGTGACAACTTCTTGGAAAATGTCCAAGAAGGGTCCTTTGGAGCAAGGAAGAAAGCCCCTCAGCCCCTCAATGACCTCCCTGCCAGGGTAGCTTTGAGTCTTTTGCAGGATCTAAATTCTCCTCTGGCACCAACAGAACATCCTTCTGAGTCACTTTCTGAATATGTTGGCACCAGCGCAGTCACCATGACATCATGGGGAAATGCTATATTATCAAGTGTAATCATGCTGGATTGCAAATGCCAGTACATTTGCATGTGTAGGTGGTCCAAAGAATGAATCCATAATCTGCCATGGAGGAGCACAGAACTTTTTTCATTAGACAAGGGTGGGGGGAATAACTGAGGCTGAAAGAAACCTTAATGGCTCATCTAATCCAACCCTCCACACTTAAGAGGGATTAGCATTAAGCTTCAGCACCTAATTAAAAATCCTCCCTCTTCTGGATTAACTACTGAACGAGAATTACACACCTCCCTTGGGGCTTAAGGAATAATAAAAGAAATAAAAAGGCCAGTGACACGAGTGAGCAAATAGAAAAATTCATAGAGAAAAAAGTGTCCCACAAATATAAAGGATAAGATATGTGCACCATGCTTTAAGCACTACTATTTACAGCTTT
Source organism: Muscardinus avellanarius (assembly GCF_963383645.1). Lineage (NCBI taxonomy): Eukaryota > Metazoa > Chordata > Mammalia > Rodentia > Gliridae > Muscardinus > Muscardinus avellanarius. The sequence goes on along the minus strand of NC_137803.1, from coordinate 52,227,120 downwards.
CAGGAATGATTGCATGCCATTAAATTCACCTACTGTACGGGTAAAGTGCAGTGATTTAATAAGCAAATTTAATAAATTAATTTATGTGCAACCATTACCCAATCTAGTTTTAGAACATTTTATTTACCTAAAGCAATTCCTTGAGCCTATTTGCAGTCAATTTCTACTCCAGGAAACCAACAGCATCATATTCTGTTTGCCTTTTCTGGACATTCACATAAAATGGAATAACACTATATGCATTCTTTTGTGACAGGCCCCTTTCACTAAGCATAATGTTATTGAGATTCATCTCTGTCATAGCAATGTATTGGTAGCTCATTTCTTCTTATTGTTAACTATATATATATATATATATATTTTTTTTTTGATCAATAACATTTAGATTGTTTGCAGTTTGGGGCTATTATGAATAATGTTGCTATAAACACTCATGTGTAAGGCTTTTGGTAGACAAATATTTTCATTTCTCTTAAGTAAATTCTTTTTTGTGTGTGTGGTACTGAAATTGGAACCCAGGGACATTCTACCTCTGAGCTACACCCCCAGCTCTATTTTTTATTCTTTATTTTGAAACAGGGTCTCACTGAGTTGCAAAGGGCTTCACTAAGTAGCTGAGGCTGCCTGGAACCGTAATCCTCCTGTCTCAGCCTCCCAAATGCTGGGATTACAAGCGTGCACCACCATGCCCACCAGCTAAGTAGATTCTTAAGAATAGAATTGCTGCACTGTTTATGTTTAACCTTTTAAGAAAGTACCAAATAGTTTTCCAAAGTGGCTGTGTACATATATACTAGCAATTTATGAGGGTGAGTTTATCTACATCCTCGCTTTCAACCTATTTGATTGATAACCGAATTTACCAAAATGAAGGGGGAAATATATATATAGCAGTTAAGCATGGTGGCACATGTCTATAATCCTTGTACTTGGTAGTCTGAGACAGGAAGATTGCAGGTTTATGGCCAGCCTCAGCAACTCAACAAGGCCCTCTGCAACAACTTAGTGAAACCCTGATTCAAAATTTTAAAAAAATGTAAGATTGTAAGATGTGTCTCTGTAGATACTGTAGTTTTTTTTTAATTCAATCTGACAACCCTTGTTTTGTTAATGAAGTATTTAGTCCATTTATGTTTAATGTGATTATTGACATGGCTGCCAGCAACAAGTCTCTCAGTCTTTATCTGGGACTATCTACTTCTCTTTCCTACTTGCAGGACAGTTTTGCTGTGCATTAAACTCCTGTTTGACAGATTTTTTTTTCCTTCTTTCCAGCATGTTGAATGTAGCCTCCTACTGCCTTCTGCCTCTCCATTGTTTTTGGTGAGAATCAGCCATTAACTGCACTGCTTTCCTCCATAAATGTAGAATCATTCTTTTCTTGCTGATTTTAAAATAATTTCTTTGTCTTTTAACAGTTTGATTATAATTTGTCTAGGAAAGGTTCTCTTTTTATTTGTTCTTGGGATTCACTGAGCTTTTTGGATCTGTAAATTAATGTTTTTCATGCAATTTGAGAGTTTCAGCCATTACTGCTTCAAATAGTTTGTCTCATTTTCTTCTGTACTTCCAAGCTACACCCCAGCCTTTTTTTTTTTTTTTTTTTTTTTTTTTTGGTGATACTGGGGATGAAACTCAGGGTCATTCTATCTCTAAGCTACACCTCCAGCCCTATTTTTTATTCTTTATTTTGAAACAGGGTCTCACTGAGTTGCAAAGGGCCTCATTAAGCAGCTGAGGCTGTCTGCAAACTGCGATCCCCCTGTCTCAGCCTCCCCAGTGCTGGGATTACAAGCATGCGTCACCACACCCAGCTTCACCCCAGCCCTTTTTATTTTTAATTTAATTTGATTTATTTATTTGTGGTACTAGGGATGGAACCCAGGGGCCTTCTACCTCTGAACCACACCCCACCCTATTTTTTATTCTGTATTTTGAAACAGGGTCTCACTGAGTTGCAGAGCCTCAGTAAGTAGCTGAGGCTGTCCACAAACCACGATCTTCTCTGTCTCAGCCTCCCAAGTACTGTATTTTGTTGTTGTTGTTGTTGTTGTTGTTGTTGTTGAAACAAAGTCTTACTAAGTTGCTGAGGTTGGCCTCAAACCTGCAATTGTCCTGTCTCAGCCTCCCAAGTACTGAGCTTAACCACATGTGCCACCGCGCCTGGCTAGGGCTTGGACCTTGACACTTTCGTAGACATGAAGAAGATGGAGTGCACCGGTGGCAGGGAGTTGCTCCTGGAGCAGTTCAGTTACGATGGTGCCGTCCACAGCGGTTCTTCTGGTCCTCTTCCATCACGGTCCACGCGCCTCTTTCTCTTAGGCTGCGGCCATGGCCATTCAGATACAAGAGGCTATGCCAACAGGAGTGTCTTATTTGGAGACTTGGTTAAAGTCTCCTGCCCTGGCCATTTTGTTGATTTTCCTTTCTCTGCCACTTTGTCTTCTTCTACGAGTTAGCCAGAGCCCCTCCACCCAAATTCCTACACCTCTCCCACCTCCGATGAAATGTTCTTACAGCTCCTGATGAGAAGAGCTTTTCTTTTGAGCTGAGGTAGAATGCTACCGCAGACAGGCTGAGTGCTCTTGGGTAAACCACTTCGTTCTGGATACTCTCACAGCCCCCAGGGAAGGAAACAGAACCAGCCCACACCTCTGTGCACCCGACCTCTGCGGTCCCATCTCTCAGAGCTGGGGAAGACAGGTCTTTTGACAAACCTCTGGTTTTCAGATGTGTAAATTTAAGCTCAGGGAAATTAAGGGGACTAATCATGATCACCTTCCAGGAGTGTGAAAAAGATTATGTCCCATTGACAAAATAGGAGGAAGGCCTCAGGAATTGTTACCTAAACGAATAAAGGCACAGGCTCAGGCAAGGGGACTAGAACCGGCTTCCTGAAGCTCACACTACCCGTCACCCAGGCCGCGAGCGCACAGGCCACAGGCTCCTGAAGCCGGCCCTCCCAGCCTTCCCTTCTCTCTTACCTTAGCAAAGAAGATCCAGGCCGCACACTGCCCTGGGGCCACAAGGCTTTTCAGCTTCACTGTACTGAACATGAGGAAGAATCCTAAAACTCCACTGGAAGGAGAAAATACTCCTTTTAGTGAAACCATCTTTCTATAACCAAGAGCTGACTGGTGTCTTCTCCACTTACCGGTCAATCTCTACTTATTAAACAATCTCTACCACATCGGTGTTATTTAGTGATTTCTGAACAGCAAAAACTTAGAAACCCATAACGCTCTTCTCATAAGGAGCTATATGAAAGAACATTTCATCGGAGGTGGGAGAGCTGTAGGAATTTGGGTGGAGGGGCTCTGACTAACTGCTGGAAGAAGACAACGTAGCAGACAATACCTCCGGTTCCCTCTCATATTATTTCTGGAGCGTGGTGTCTGCTAAAGTAGAACCTCACTTTCTTTCAAGCAAAACAAACTGGCAGGTAAAACCTCCAAAGGGAAGCTCCCCATATGAGACAGGCGGTCTGATCTGGGCCCTGGGCTCCTGGCAAGGACCTGAAAGTCTTATTCCTTAGTGCATGTGGCAGAGGCCAGAGCTCTCCAGGCCAGGCCGACCTTCACAGCAGCTCTGCTTTGGAGATGACGTCTGAGCACCTGTGTGTGAACTCAAAGAGCCCAGCCCTGAGGGCGGCGCAGGAGCTCCCGGGCACCCAGAGAGCTGGAGTGCTAAGGGCACTGTCGCCGCGGTAGGTAGGGATGCGGGGCCTGTGCTGGGACCATTTTCAAAAATGCCACTGTGTGGTCACAGCCAAAGCTCTCAGCTCCTTCTGGTATTTGCAGGCAAAACAACTGGGAAAGAGATGAGTCAGAGACCGAGAGGGAAACACAGAGAGGTTGCTTCTTGCGCATATGTGCAAGTGGCAACTTGAATGTGGCTTTTATTTTAAATTGAAAAATAAGAAGTATCTGATACATCTGTAGTTGTACCCCAAACTACAACTGTAAACTGTACATCATCTGTACTTCCAGACCCCAAGTGCCACACTTCCCTCATCTTTGCTGTAGACATTGGGGTATGGCTCCAACCCACACACCAGTCTAGTGTCTGGAAGCATGTTAGACTGAATCAAACACATCTAGGGCCAAGTATAATTAATTCGTTTAGATGATTTCACAGCCACATTCTTGGAGCAGGACCAGAGATGGGCACTATTTCCCCTGCACGGGTTTCAGCGGGTTTGGCCCTGATGACCTGCAAAATGTGTTCAGATTTGCATCTGCTGCAGCCATGGGAGACGGAGGCTGTGGATTAAGACATCAAGTCTACTACTCAAAGGGCGAGGGGCCCCTCTGGGTAAGCAGCAGGCTTATCCAATTAGATCAAGTGGCCCGGAGTTCTGTGCTTAGCTGTGCTCACTGACCCTCATGACCCTGATCAAATCCTCTTTTTTCCCCTTTTATTTGCCGCAGATGCCACTAAAGTAGGAATAAGCATGGCAGGCCGCATCCTATTTTATACAAGCCAGAGAACTTTAGATCAAAAATGTTACTTAGCCCCAAAGCCTGACTTTATTAACAAGAAATCTGAGACGCTGGTACAATTAGAATCCAGGGCTCTGTGGCTCTGCAGACCTCACAATGACATATTTTTGACCAGCTGTACAGTGGGACCAGCTGCCCGTGGCCGTGCGAGGTGGGGTGGAACACGAGGCAGCCAGTGCTCCGGGCTCCCAGCGGTGGCTTCTATCCCCCCTGCACCTCACAAGCTAACAACATTCTGGGGGCGGCCTAATCTCATATCTCCTTCCCCTCCAGTCTTTCCCTCTCTACCTCCAGTCAGAGCAGGCACAGAGCCCAAAGTAACCTGACCCGTCGGCACAGACTCTGGGCTAGGAAAAGCCGGTCTGTGCTGATGGAAGCATCCAGCACTCTTCCCCACGCTTGACTTCTCACGTCTGCAAGTCATTCCTACGCTGCTGCTCCTGGATCCCTTATCTGTCCCCTCCCACTTCCAGCTCTCCTACCCCTTCCCATGGAAGCAGAGGGAAGATCCGGGAAGTGAACAGGAATGAGACACGCCCTGCTCACAGCTCCCCAATCATGGCGACTACCTTTGCCACCTCAGGTCTCCAGACCACTTCTGAGCTGCCCAGGGCCTCCCAAAGGCGGCAGCTCTCAGCCTGGGATATGGCCAGGAGGAGCCATTGAGAGGATGTGGGGAAACTGGGCCTTCTGAAAAGAGGTCAAGCTCTGAAGCAAAGCCAGGGGGCAAAATACAGCGGAGTTAAATCAATGCAAACAAAGATTTCCAAATCTTTAAAATAAAAAGACCTGATATGTCATGTTGAGCTAGGAGATTAAAGCTGCAGATTAAAAGGGGCAGAAACAGAGCCCGAATGTCACCCCACCAGCCACACCAATAGGCTGTGAATGCGCTGCTCTGTTCCAAATAACCCAACCATTGATGACCTCTCCTCTGCACCCTGCGGCCAAAGAATCACATTCACAGGGAAATCAGCCACTGGCCCAGCAGCACGGGGAGGCGGGAACCCCAGCTAAGAGGCCAGTGAACAGGCTTAGGTTGGCACAACGCGGGACACAGGGTGTTAAGAGTTTTCCCAAGCCTTTTCTGAAGGTGACAACTCATTCTGAGTGTCAAATGCAGAAACAAACTCAGTATCACTGACTCGTTCTTCCCCTTTGCCCTAAAACTGCAGGGTGTGACAGACCCCTACCAGAAACACTGCCTATCCGCCGCCAGCTTCTTACCTCCATGAAGGCTCCATGCTTCACAAGCCACCATCTTCTTTGTGTGGGAATAAATGGCCTGGCTTTTGCAAATCAATTACTCATAGAATATTGGAACGTGTGTGTGTGTGTGTGTGTGTGTGTGTGTGTGTACATGTGTGTGTGTGTGTGTACGTGTGTGGTACTGGGGGTTGAACCTAGGGGCATTCTATCTCTGAGCTACACCCCCAGCCCTTTTTTTTAATGTTTTGTTTTGAAACAGGATCTCATTAAGTTGCTGAGGCTAGCCTTAAACGTGCAATCCTCCTGTCTCAGCCTTCCAAGTACTGGGACTGCAGGTGTGTGCCGCCATGCCGGCTTGTTTAGTAACACACGTCTACAGGTGACCTGAGCAGGTAATAATGATCACCATCTACTGAGTCAGGCACAATGCTTTGGACTTCATACATACTGGATTTGATACACACAATAGCCCTACATTGGCATTATTTTCCATTTTACCGAAGAGAAAACTAAGGCTTGGGAGGACTTGTAGAACCTGCCCAAGACCACACAATTAGCAAGCAACAAGCCTGGGGTCGAAACCGGATCTGCTCTTTCTATCAGAGCAGAATACAAGTTTTGAGGCTTTCTATAGAACCTTCCCCACTTCTTAGCAAAATGCGCTGAGCAGCATAGCCAGAAGAGGGGACAGGCTAGAAATGGAGTCTGTGTGTCTGGACGTATCCATCCGATCAGCCTACACCCCTGAGTCCTTCCCAAGGCCCAATACTAATAACCACCTTGTTGTCTAGACCTCTCCCAGTTGCCGATTTCCACAGTCTGTTTCTAAGGGTTGTAGGATTCTTTTTTTGGAGGTTGCTTTGGGGAGTGAGAGAGACCAAAGTGAGAGCAGAGAAGCTGGGCTTCTGGACCCAAATCTCCCCTTGAACCGAATCAATGATTTCAGTTTTATATACTGAAATTCTGTGTGAGATTTGCTTGTGGAGGGAAAAAAGTGGAGGAAGCCCAGCTCTTCAGCAAGTGTGAAAACCACCACACTGGGCTTCACAGAGACAAAGCCCCGGCTGATGGCGCAGAGAGCGCAGGTGAGCGAACTCCAGGTTACCTGGCACAGCAGCTGCCATGGAATCTGTAGAAATACAGGAACGGGAAGTCCAGGACGCTGACGAGATCACCTGTGGAGCACAGTGACAGTGAAGGCCGGCCCCCTGCCCAGGGAAATGCCTGGGAAACGCGAGGGTCTCCTGCGCACGCAGAGCTCCCCACAGCATCCCTAGGGGCCCTGTCACTGCCTTCTGGTAGCAGTGACCTTCTCGTGAGAGCATGCCGCGTGCGCTGGCTACACGAGAAGCTCTACATCTTTATCTCTTTTAATGATTCTCCTAACAGTACTATGAGGCTCTATTATCCCATTTTAACTAGAGCTTAGAGCAATTAAGAGAGTATCTAAGATTGCACAATTCTTGAACTGTGGAGCCAGGATGTGCACCCAGCTCATCTAAACCCTAAGATCTTTCCCTCCCCCAGGCGCAGCCCTCCCTGCACTAGAATGAATATGGGGGGAAAGTCTTAAGACTCGTTTATTTTTTTTCAGGCTTTATTTCTAAAAATAGATTTCAAATGCATTCCCCCGACATCTTGGTTCATTTTCGAGTTTAATTACCACACAAACAGCACTGGGGCCAGACCGACTGTGCACGCTCGCTTTAAGGCCCAAAGGGGACATTTATTTCTCGTGAAGTAAGTTCATTCTTTTAGTTCCACTTGGTACAAGAGGAAATAATCACACTTATTGGCCGCTTCCCTCTCTGGAATTTGAACTTGGTCACAAACAAGAGTCAGGAGATTAAAAAAGCAGAAAGCCTTCCAAATATGTCCTGAGAAAAGGAATTAAGCATGTCCACAGCAGATAGCATAATCCTTCCAAATCTGGAATTCCGGGACTCGGCAGGAGCCGGGCCCTGCAGACCCCTGGGCCAAGGTCTGGGTCTCCGTTCCGGTGGACGCGGGCTGATTTCCCTAAGAACTCACAGCATACCAGGTGTGCACCAGCACATGTAGGCCGAGTTTCATTCGCCACTACACCTATTAATTGATCATTTCAGAACAAAAGACATAATGGGCTCCTACACTTCATTGGAGTCCTAGATAATCTTTTTTAATGATCCTAATTGTTTTCATTGTTTGGAAAGAAAGTTCTGAATTCTGTTTCTCTGGGAGGTGTTTTACGGTGACTGTGCTATGGTCATTCATGCACACATACGTGTTTAACCACAAGGGTTTCTTGAGGTGCGGTTAGGTTTTTCTCTCTTTGGGCCACCGTGCCACCAAAGACCACACTGTCCAGCCAGAAAGCATTGGAAGAAGGAGCTTGGGAACAGTCCAACAGGTACAATCTCCAGTGTAGAAAGAGCAGAATCTATTTTTTCCCCCTAGTACTAGATATTGAATCCAGGGGCATTCTACCTCCAAGCTACACACCCAGCTTTATTTTTCATTCTTTATTTTTGAAACAAGTTCTCATTAAGTTGCAGAGAGCCTCACTAAGTAGCTGAGGCTGGCCGTGAACTTGCGATCCTTCCTGTCTCAGCCTCCCGAGTACTGGGATGACAAGCGTGTGCCACCACGGCTGGTGAGCAGGATGTATTCTGAAGTCCTTTCCCACAGTAGTGACAGCCAAGGTAGCCCTGGGGACTCGGGCCTCAGAAAGGCCGGAGCCTGGTCAGGCATGTGGAAGGGACTCCCACAGAGAATCGGCTCTGTCTCTTCGGCAGCTGTTTGGTTCTTGGCCCTTTCTCAACTTCCCCTCAGCGTGAGAGGAAGTGTGGTGCAGAGTGATAATGAGAAACGGCAGAGAGGGTGAGCAATTAAATCTGGGACCTGGAGACCCCCAGGCTGGGCCTCCCTTGGCACCCTGTCCCTTATCAGAAGTACGAGAGGGGAGGACCAGACTCACGGAGGCACTAGCAATGTTAATAACCCAGCCCAGGCTTTGGAGCTGGGGGGCGGGAAAAAATAAAGACTAAATCACAGAGTTGGGGAGCTTGGCAGTTAGGTAATAATCTGCACCAGATCCCCAAAACTGATCCCATAATTACTGAGACAGAAAGTAAGAGCATGGCCAGCCCTCATGCTTGAACCATTTGTAAAGCCTTCATACATTCCTACACAATGCTACATGTCTGTCCCAGTTCCTATGACCAGCAAAACTGGAAGAGCAGGACCCCCTTCCTCATCTCGGTCTCCCGTGTCGGCTCCACACAACACAGATAAGAACCGCCGAGCAGAGCCTGTCTAGACCCAAGCATCTCTTGCTCCTCCAGAGAAGAATGTTTCAGAGAGTTCCAGTTGGCTACATGGCCCTCAACTTCCAATTGACCCCAAATCTTTCCCCTCTAATGCCGACAACATGCCTTCTCTTTTGCTAAAGTAGCACACCTTTGTGTGTCTGCATGTGTATAGCGAGGGTTGGAGGGACTGAAACTAGGTCTTGCACTTGACAAGAAAGTCTCTTCTACTGAGCCTTATCTCCAGCCCTAAAAAGCACTCTTAAACAGAGAGGGAACACACTAGCTCCTAAACAGTAAGGGTTTTTAGTGACTGCCACAAAGACATTGTTTTTGAGCAGCTGGCTGGCCTCAGACCCATGAAAGCTCAATCCAGGTTCCTTAAAGAGTGCATGGGGGCGCACACCTGTAATCCCAGTACTTGGGAAGCTGAGACAGGAGGACTGCAGGTTTGAGTTCAGCCTCAGCAACTTAATGAGACCTTGTTTCAAAATAAAAAATAAAACAGGGCTGGGGTGAGCTCAGAGGTAGAATACCCCTGGGCTCAATCAACAGTACCAAAAAAAAAAAAAAAAAAAGTGTAAAGATGCTTCTGAGCCAACACGTGTGGACCAGCTCTGCGGCCGCAATGCAGGCTTGTGCGGCCAGGTCTGAGCTGAGCCTCTACAGAGCTCCAGTTCACTCTGCTGCTCTGAGGCGGGAGTGGCCCCCGCTCTGAAGATCACAGAGCATGAAGTTGCTGGGGGAGAGGGTGGCACAATCTTGCCACGTTCAGGACTAGCTGACATCTGAATGAGGAAAACCTCCTCGCCCCACATTCTAGCCCTCGCCACTGGCAGGAACCGGAGTTGGCTCAGGAGTGAGGGTGCTGCCCGCCTGATCTCACACAAGCAGCGGAATCCCAGGAAGCCCAGGTCATTGCTGGGTGGATTCCCGCGGGGACCCCGCTTTTCTGGCTCAGAGAGAGCAGAGGGGCCCTATTCAAACATGTAGTGAAAACTTTCAAATATGGCAAGAATTTCTCTACTACTGCTCAAAACAGTTCTGGGAAAGGTTGGACTCTTCTTAAGCAAGGGTCTTGGTGTCCAAGGCTAGGGAAGACGTGGGCTCCACCTGGCCAGAAGCAAACCCAGTGTCTGGGGCATGGAGAACTGTCCTCCTGGTCCCGTGCACCCCAAAGGCGAACTATCTTTCTAGTCGCTCCTACCTGAGGGAGGGGCAGCGCTGAGTCAGAAGAGGTGGCCGAGGGGAGGAAGGCTGGATAGGGAGGATGATGGAGGGGGCACTTCCACCGACAGTGTGCACATGTGTGAGTCCCAGTGTCAGTTTCGATCTCTGTGGGGAGGGGGCAGCGGGAGGGCGGGAGAGCCGGCCAAGTGCTGGTGCATGTGTCGCCATCACTGTGAACTGCATTACGGTGTGAGACTGTAAGGCACTAATGGAAGTATTTTTAAAGTGCTATCTAGAAACCATTACTCATGAGAAGAGTTAAAAAAGACCAATAACACCAAATGTTGGTGAGGGCGTGGAGCCCTTGAAATCACACACACTGCCGGGCAGGAGTGGCAGACACTTGAACTGTGATACTTTCTTAGAAAGTTAAACACACACCTATACTAGGACCCAGGAATCCTGCTCAGCTGATTTATCTGCCTTACCTTTATAATCAGCTGTATACTACCATGAGAAAACAGCTGCAGGGCCTACCAGGGAGCTCAGGGCCACTGACCCTCAAGCCATCTTATGAATTCTGAGCTTCTTGTCATCTCTTATCACACCAAGTTCCCGCCTTAGTATCTATGCGCCTTGGTTACTTGTGCTTTTTGAAGCAATGGGCCGCTGCTGCCAGCTGCGCAGCTGTGGGCTGCATGTCAGGGGGCAGGGCGCTGTTTATACAGACCACACTGTCGGTGGTGGCCTGAGAGTCCGAATGGCAAGTAGTGACCAAAAGCTGGGAGAGGCCTTTTCATATGGGTTTCACAAGGGGCTCCGCTATTCTAGTCAGGACTGTCTTACTACTCAGTGGTCCTCACCCACAGGCGCTCAGGGACAGACCCACAACCACCAGGGTCTGACGTCAGTGGCATCCTCGACAGAATGAAGTGGACACAAACATCTTCAAGCACCTTGACACACAATTTGCAAAAATTCTAAGAAATCAACATGGTCACGGTGGTCACACACAGAGCGCCTTCACAGAAGAAGGTGCCTTTACATCACTACTACACACAAGACAACTGTGGCTTGACAGCTCCCTGGGATGCTCATGGGCTTGATACTGAGCATCCTTTGATTCCTCCAAAAGGAAACTGACGTCTATTTGAATTATTCTTCTACAGTCTTGGGCGGCTGACCGCTTTGTATTCTCAGAGAGTTAACAAAGCATCCATGGTATTCTTTCATTGACCTAAAAATTTATTGATAAGTCAAGGTCAAATGTCAGAACAGATAAACTATTACCAGCAACTATCATGTTTGGAAGATGTTGGATAAAATGCTTCCAAACAGGAGCAGTTCTGGAAATAAATCCCAGAGTGTCCTGTAAAAGTGTTCACTTGCTTGAGACACTTTATATTAAAGCATAGGGTCACTGGAAAAGTAGTAATTAAAAAAAAATGTAGCCAGGTACGGTGGCACACGCCTATACTTGGGAGGCTGGGAAAGGTGGATCACAGGTTCAAAGCCAATAGCAGCAACTTAGTGAGGCTCTCAGCAACTTAGCAAGACTCTGTTTCCAAATAAAAACACTGGTCTCAGGGAGGTAGAATATCCCTGGGTCACACACACACACACACACACACACACACACACACACACACGGAAAGGAAAACCCGGCGGCAGGGTCAGGAGCCCCAGCCTCGTGCCCCTTTGCTGCCCACCTGGCCTGCCCCATCTTGTCACATCACCGAACCCCTCTGAGCTTCAGCTTCCTCGCTTATAAAACATGGCAGGACCTGGGATGTTTGCTAAGTTTCCTTCCAGCTCTGATCATCACAAATGCAACAAATGGACAGCCGTAATCCCTTAGTTGAAGTACAAAGTGATTGCTTTGGGTGAAAATTATTCAGCCAAGTCCCCTGGAAACAACTGAGGAAGTAAAGGGAACTGTTAACCAGCAGGATCAGCAGATGTGACCTTCCACATGTGCTTTTGACAGGAGCACATTTCAAAGGAAGGAGCCTGCACATGGGCCAGGCGGGCACCGCCTGGCTGCAGGAGGCACACAGCACCATCTGAAGGCAGCCAACCAGCAGGGCCCACAGTATGGCTCCGTAGGATTTATTACGATACAGAGGATGGGCCTGCAGCACATGGCAGCGGAGGACATGCTACAGCAACCCTCAGGCTCTGAGATGTCACCAGGCAGCGTGGCAGTAGAAAACAAAAGCAGGTGGGCCTTGGTGTGTGCACGGGGAGAGGAACAAATCAAGAAAGAAGTGACCACCAGACGTGGGGGTGCGCGCCTGTCGTCCCAGTACTTGGGAGGCCGAGACAGGAGGATCGCAAGTTTGAGGAGGACCTCAGTAGTTTAGTGAGGCTGTCAGAAACTTGGCAAAACCCTATTTCAAAATGAAAACTAAGGTTGGGTGTGGTGGCGCGTGCTTATAACCCCAGCACTTGGGAGGCTGAGACAGGAGGATTGCGGTTTGCGGCCAGCCTCAGCTACTTAGTGAGGCCCTCTGCAACTCAGTGAGACCTTGTTTCAAAATTAAGAATAAAAATAGGGCTGGGGATGTCACTTGGAGGTAGAATGCCCCTGAGTTCCATCCCCAGTACCAAAGTAAATAAATAAATAAAATAAGGCTGAGGGTATAGCTCAGAAGTAGAGTGCTTCTGGGCTCAATCTCCAGTGCCTAAAAAAGGAAGGAGGGGCATGGATTATCTTGAGGAGACCTGGCTCAGACGGCATTTACAGCTCAGACGCATTATACTTGGGTCACTATCAAAGGTTTCCTGAGGAGACTTCTCATATAGATTGAATTATATAGTCTGCAGCAGCTAAAAACCCCAGCAGAAAGCTGGCACTGCTACGAGCACAAGATGAGAGCTAGGAGGGGCTTGAGAAAGAACCATCCATTCTTCCCATATTAGACCCGGAGGGCGTGGCTAGCGCGTCGTGCATACCAGTGGTCAAATACATTGGGTTTTTGTTTTTAATGTCTTAAGGCTGATTGGTTAAGGAGTCAAAGAAGCCCAATCCTTCTGAGTCTTTCCAACACACTCCACCACGCCACAGGAGTACACCCCAAAACGTGTACTCTGCGCTACGCCACGCTCCGACACCACGGTTTCGTCTTTGGCATCAACTTCTGCTATGGTTTGAATCTGGTTTATCCCTTCCAAAATGTGTGTTGAAATCTAATCCCCACTGGGAGGAATTAAAACAATGGAAACTTCGGATTGGGGGAAGCTCAGGGGCTTCAGCATTGCAAAATAAACAAATAAATAAATAGTTGGAAACTTAATCTGACGACAGTGTTTGGAAGATGATTAGAATTAGGTGAGATCATCAAGGGGAGCGCCAGGGTGGAACACTGGTGGCTCTAGAAGAGAAAGAAATAATAAAGGTTCACAGTGCTTTGGGCGTGCAGAAGAGGGAACTCAAAGCAGCAGGGAAGGTATCAATGGAAAAACATGCCTTGAGACAGGCCATGGATAACAAACAAAACAGTAAGGAAGGAAAAAGGTGCTCACGACACTCCCTGTGCCTGGAGCAAACTACACAGAGCATAGAGTCAGGGCATGTAGCCACACAGCCACCAGACGTGCTGGCTCACGTCTGTAATCCCAGTACTTGGGAGGCTGAGACAGAAGGAGCGAAGGTTCAAGGCCAGACTCAGCAATTTAGTGAGATGCTCAGCAACTTAGCAAGACCCTGTTTCAAAAATTAAAATTAAAATAAAATAGGACTGAGGGTATAGAACGCCTCTGGGTTCACGCTCCAGTACCAAAAAATGAAACAAAACAAATACATGGGGAATGTGAGGCTTGAATAAGAAAGTGAATTAAAGTGTGCATATAAAAGTTGAATGTGTGTGAATATATCTATTTAGAATGAAACAGAAACCCACGCTCAGGAATGAAGGACCCGTCATATTAAGAACCTTGGATTTATTCTATTAGTAATAGTGAGGCAACTGAATATGATAAAATTGTACTATTCCTTCTTTCTGGAAAGTTCATTTGGTAATTTTAATAATAAACTTTGGTCATTTAATAATGAAAAAGAAGAAGAGAGAGACCAGAGGAGACCCAGGAAAACACTCCCTGTTTCTTACCAGCAAGCAAGCCATGATCTCATGTGTCCCTGCAACTCTGAACTATAACTAGGAATCAGAATAATCCCCCCCTCTCTCTGTGGTACTGGGAATGGAACCCACGGTCATTCTACCTCCAAGCTGCACCCCAGCCCTATTTTTTACTCTTTATTTTTAAAACAGGGTTTCATTGAGTTGCCAAGACCTCACTAAGTAGCTGAGGCTGTCCTTGAACTGTGATCCTCTTGTCTCAGCCTCCCAAATGCTGGATTACACACGTGTGCCTCCGTGCACATGCGCGTGCACACACACACACACACACACACACACACACATACACGACAGCAGTAGCAAACAAAAGCAGGTGGGCTTTGGTGTGTGCAAGGGGAGAGAAATAAATCAAGAAAGAAGTGACAGCCAGACATGGGGGTGCACACCTATAATCCCAGTACTTGGGAGGCCAAGACATGAGGCCAAGACATCGTGCAGGTTTGAAGCCAGACTCAGCTACTTAGTGAGACCCTGTTTCCAAATCAAATATAAAACAGGCTGGGAGTATAGCCCAGAGGTAGAAAACCCCTAGGTTCCATGCCCAGTACAAAAAACAAAACAAAACAAAACACAGACTCTAAAATTCAAACAACAGATCTTCCCTCGAAGCGCCAGGCTCCAGAGAGGAGGGGGACTCAGAACGGAGCTCAGAACCAGAGAGGAGATACCAGCCTCACGGCCTGGACGCAGCAGCAGCGCCATACCGCCACTGGCAGTGGAGAATTTACCGGATGGCTCCAGATCAGTGCACTCAACCAGCCACCAGACTCCAGAGAGGAGGGGTGGACAGGGAGCTGAGGTGAGCAGCTGCGGAACAGCCATGTATAATTCAGCAGTTTTTTCGGCGCAAGGCGTATCTAAAGCTCCCAGGGGCTAGGCTCAGCACGCCCTCCAAGGACTCAGAGTAGAGCTCAAAACCAGAAAAAAATAACGCCAGCCTCACGGCCGAGGGTGTGGCAGCAGCGCCATATTGACATCGGTGGCGGCAGCGAGTTCACCGAGTCCACGACAGTGCACTCAACAACCGTTTGCATTGGCTACTGTTTACTGTCATTTTGTGAAGCAGAGAAACAAAATTTTGGTGTTCATGGTTCCTGACTTCTAACCCCTGCTACTCCACCATCACCTAACCCTCACCACTCGAATAAGTACTGCTTACCTGTAAAGTCTTCTAAATCCCTACTACTAAGACTGTACTATACACAATGCCCACAATCAATGGGAAGACAACAGAAGAACAGGCCTGAGAACTTTGAAAATATGAGAACCAGGAATAGCGGAGAAACGACAGAAGTCACAAATACTGACCTACAAGAAATGCAAGAAGGAGAGTTCCGAATCTTGATTTACAATATGATGAAAGGATTTAAAACAAGTCTAGAGGAGATGAAAGATGAGTTGGAAACACTAAGAAAGAATCAGAAAGAGGTCTGGAATGAAATGAAAGAGTCAATAAGTGAAATGAAGACAGCAATAGAAAGAAATTCTGGAAGATTAGATGAAATGGAAAACAGAATATCAATGTTAGAAGACAGTACATCCAAAACCGACAACACGGTCAGCGATATACAGAAATCTTTAAAGCAACCAAACCTAAACATCCAGCAAATATGGGATAATATGAAGCACCCTAACTTATGGATAACAGGCATTGAAGAAGTGATAGAGGTACAGACAAAGGGCATCCGTAATCTCTTCAAAGAAATAATCTCAGAGAATTTTCCAAACATGGAAAGAGACTTGGATCTTCATGTCCAAGAGGCATACAGAACACCATTGAGACAGGACCAAAGAAGGACCTCCCTACGCCACATAATAGCCAAAATGAAACAACATAGAGGCCAAGGAAGGAATCTTAAAAGCAGTGAGAACAAAAGGACGAGTGACATATAGAGGCAAAACAATAAGAATCACCCCAGACTATACAACCCAGGTCAGGAATGCTAGGAGAGACTGGTACGACGTGATTCAGACCCTGGAAGAAAATAACTTACAGCCAAGACTCATCTATCCAGCAAAACTACTATTCAAGATCAATGGGGAAGTCAAAGTCTTTCAGGATAAACAGAATCTCAAAAAATTCATGAATTCAAAGCCAACACTAGAGAAAATTCTTAAAGAAATAAACCATAAAGAAGAAAAAAGAAGGAGACTTCAGAACCAGAGAAGAGAGGAAGTTCATAAGTGGGCCATTTAAGTAAAGAAGAAAGACAAAACCACCCAATAGTAGACAGAACACAAAATGGCAGAAAACAAAAATCATATTTCAATAATATCTCTTAATGTCAAAGGACTTAACTAACCAATCAAAAGACATAGACTGGCAATGTGGATTAAAAAACATAATCCAAATATATGCTGTCTACAAGAAAATCACCGTGTAGCCAAAGACATTCACAGACTGAAAGTGAAAGGATGGAAAAAGATATACCATGCTGTTGGAGACCAAAAAAGAGCAGGGATAGCAACCCTGATATACAACAAAACAGACTTTAAACTAAAACACATCAGAAGAGACAAATCAGGGCACTTCCTTTTATTAAAAGGAAAAATACACCAAGAAGATATAATGATAGTAAATATTTATGCCCCAAACGCGGGTGCAACCACATATGTAAAACAAACCCTTCTGGATATCAGATCCCAAATAGACCCAAATACAATAATTCTGGGAGACTTTAATGTGCCTCTCACACCACTGGATCGATCTTCAAGGCAAAAGATGAGTAAAGACTCTTTAGAACTAAAGAAAACCATAAACCAAATGGACCTAATAGACATTTATAGAATATTTCAGCCAGGAACTACAGAATACACATTCTTCTCAGCAGCCCATGGAGCCTTCTCCAAAATAGACCACATCCTGGGACACAAAGAAAGCGCCTGCAAATTCAAAAGATGTAATATAATTCCTTGCATCCTTTCAGACCATAATGGAATAAAAGTAGAAATCAACAATAGGAAAATCAAAAGAAATTATTCAAATACATGGAGATTGAATGATACACTATTGAATGATGAATGGGTAAGAGCAGAAATTAGGGAAGAAATAAAGAAATTTATGGAAATAAAATTCAAACAATAATAGGAGTAAATTGTGGCAATAAATCCACAATGGGTAATTTTTTCCATTTTTGCAGTGTTGCGGATGGAACCCACACCTTGTGCATGCCGGGCGAGTGCTCTACTACAAGGTTACATGAAAAGCAGTTTCAAATGTGACCTCTGCTGTGTCATCCCACAATGACCATGTTCCCCTATGGGATATCTTCAGATATAACGAGCAGGCTCAGCACACTGGGTTGAACAGGCAATATAAAAACTTGAGAGGTTTACCTGTGGGGTGAGATGCAAATGCCAGAAGCACCACGCTGCAAAAGACACAATAAAGAAGTCAAAAGTGCTTCCCCAGCAGCAACAACAACCAAGCATAAAAACACAATTTCCACCCATTTTACTTAGAAATAGTTATATTTGCCTGAAAGCAAATCCTCTTCAGTGACTGGTCTCATTCTGCCTAAACTCGACTCTTCAGAGAATGAGAATCCCTAGAGATGTCCCGTGTTTTGGCAAGAGGATCGAGCCCGCCCTTGTGGCCGACTGAGGGTCCCATGTCCCATCCGAGGGCCATTTGGGTCGCTGTTCTTGTCTATGACTGACCCTAGCTATTATGCACTCAGTTCACCAAGAGCATTTCAAAGCTAAACAGAGCAAACTCCAAATGACAAATATTGCAACCTAAAACCTAGATGCCTGGTTCCGCGGGTTAGCTATTGTGAACACTGCTGCTATAAATGTGCGTATGTCACTATAATATTCTGACTCCAGTTCCTTTGGAAAGATCCCCATAAGTGGTATAGTTGGGTCATACGTGGTTCCATTCCCACATCTATAGTCACAAAACACCAATTTTAAAAAAAATTGTTTTTTAAACGCTAGCTACCAAGTGTGACCCAAGTATATTTTTTTCCATAAAGTGAACTGTGGGAGGCTGGGCATGGCGGCACATTCCTGTAATGCCAGGACTTGGGAGGCTGAAACAGGACAATCGCGGGTTCAAGGACAGCCTCAGTGGGTTTAACGACGAGACTCCCATCAACCTGGCAAGACCCTGTTCCAAAATTAAAAATAAATAAATAAATAAATAAAATGAACCGTGTAGCGATGGTTACATTTCCAACTGGCCCACAAACTGACCCATCCCACCAACGCATGGCAGAACGACCTGGACTGCTGTTCAACAGATGCCAAAAGGGAGGGGAAAAGGGGAAAAATGTGGTTCCTCTGATGGGAGCCATATTCAACCTCGGGCCCCTCCCTTTCTTCCTCCCTGGAAACTTCTACATCCACGCACCCTCCATGGTGCCTGCATGCTGCCTGGAGCCCCTGCAGGAGGCCAACCCCCACCGTCCACAGCCTCTCTTACCAAGACTCCATGCCACCCAAGCAGCTGCCTTGGTACTTATTTATTTATATTTATTTATCTATTTATTTATTTATGGTACTGGGGACTGAACCCAGGGAAATTCTACCTTCAAGATGTACCCCTAAGCCGGGCGTGGTGGCACACGCTTGTAATCCCTGCGCTTGGGAGGCTGAGACAGGAGGATCGCGCAGGTTCGAAGCCAGCCTCAGCTGTCTTAAAAGACCCTGTTTCCAAATAAAATATAAAATAGGTCTGGGAGTGTAGCCCAGAGGTAGAAGGCCCCTGGGTTCCATCCCCAGTACCGCAAAAAAAAAAAAGAGATATACCCCTAGTCCTGTGTGTGTGTGTGTGTGTGTGTGTGCGCACACACACACACAGCTCTGAACACTGAACCCAGGAGCATTCTACCTCTGAGCTACACCCCCAGCCCTATTTTTTAATTTTTAAAATTTTTTTAATTTTTTTTATTTTTTTTTTTGCAGGTCTGAGGATGGAACCCAGGGGCATTCGACCTCGAGCTACACCCCCTGCTTTATTTTTTATTCTTTATTTTGAAACAGGATCTCACTAAGTTGTGGATGGCCTCACTAAGTAGCTGAGGCTGTCCACAAAACAAGATCCTCTGGTCCCAGCCTCCTAAATGCTGGGATTACAAGCGTGCCCACCATGCCTAGTTTCTCCTTCTTCTTCTTTTTATTTTTATTTTTATTTTATTTTATTTTATTTTTATTTTTATTTTATTTTATTTTTGCGGACTGTGGATGGAACCCAGGGGGCATTCTACCTCCAAGCAACACCCCAGCCCTATTTTTTTATTCTTTGTTTTGAAACAGGGTCTCACCGAATTGCAAAGGGCCTCACTAAAGTAGCTGAGGCTGGCCATACACCTGCGATCCTTCTGTCTTGGCCTCTGAAGTACTGGGATTACAGGTATGTATGCCACCACTCCTGGCCTTATTCTTTATTTTGAAACAGAGTCTAAGTTGCAGAGGACTTCATAAGTTGCTGAGGCTGGCTACAACCCTAAGCAAGTTTTATTCCTAACTTCTAAGTAGATCAGCTGCCAGGCATGATAGCGCACGCTTATAATCCCAGTACTTGCTGAGACAGAGGGTCGCAGGTTTGCGGCCAGCCTCAGCTACTTAGGCCCCCTCCAAGTTAGTGAGACCCTATTTCAAAATAAAGAATAAAAAATTGGGCCGGGCATGGTGGCGCACGCTTGTAATCCCCGCGCTTGGGAGGCGGTGACAGGAGGATCGTGCAGGTTCGAAGCCAGCTGCGCTGGCTTACGAAACCCTGTTTCAAAATATTAAAAAAAAATAGGTCTGGGAGTGTAGCCCGGAGGTAGATGGGCTTCCAGGAACCCTAGTACCACCAAAAAAAAAAAAAAAAAAAATTGGGCTGGGGTGTAGCTTGGAGGTAGAATGTCAGGTTCAATCCCCAGTACCCCCGCCCCCCGCAAAAAACTTGTTACCTAAGTAAGGGAGAGTTTAAACATGAAAAAACAAAGTTAAGTTTGGGACAGCCTGCTCTGGTTCTAAACCCAGGCTGCACTTCAGAATAGTCCAGCGTCGTGGCCTCCAGCCGAGAGCAGTCTGGGCATTCTGGGTGGCATCCATCTCTGTTATGGCGGCAGGAACTCTAAAGCCCCCAAGACTGAGAATCACATCAGTGAACCTCTGGGGGGCGGTGACACTGCAGGTGGTGTGGAGAAGAGGCTGTTAGCCCGCCAGCCCTGTCCTGCCCCTGGCTCTCCCCCCACCATTTCCGGTTTTCCCTCCTGTGTCCTCTAGAGCAGCAAGTGTCCCACAAGGGCAGGAGGAGCGGACCCGGAGAAGGCAGTGAAGGGCAGCGCGGGGCATCGCGCCCGAGCCACAGGTTTATGAGACCGGTTGATCTGTAGTTGTGAACAGTACACACGCTACAGGGACCAGAGCCTGCAACCATTAGTGCTTCCCACGAGCTCCCCAAGTCTTTGCTGGACATCTTGTCATTCTTTGGAAAACATTTCATCTGGACACCCTCCATATTTTAACTCCCTGGACGCCCTTTTGGTTATAACTTCAGAAGCAGAAGTTACTGCTCCTATGGAAGGATACAAAGGGCCTCTTTCCATCCCAAAAAGTCCCCTAGGGCCTGCCACGGTACCCCCAGCCTCCTCAACAGATCACTCCTAAGAGTGGCCCGAGAATAAAAAGTTAGGGGGTGAAAATAGGAAGAAAAAATAAAGAATCGATTCTCTAACCTGTACTTGGAAGCGTGCAAATACAGTGTTAACTCATTCCTAATTCCCACACCGTACCTTGGAGGCAGACCGGTATTTTATTCATCTCCAGATCCCAGCTGCCTAACAAATCACAGCAAAGTCTCCAGTCTCAGGTGGTATATTTTTTCACAGTTACACATAAACTCCATTTTACAAACCTACAACTTCTGTGTGAACCCACATGGGCTAACAGTATATCATGCCAAACGGCAGATCTTTTTAAATTCATTCGTTCAATAAATATTTATTGAATGTCTAATATATATCAAGTTCTCTTCTAATATCTGATAAGATAGCAATGAATCAAAAACATCACTATTGGAGCCCGGCGTGGTGGTGCACGCTTGTAATCCCAGCACTTGGGAGGCTGAGACAGGAGGATCGCACAGGTTCGAAGCCAGCCTCTGCTACTTAGTGAGGCTCTCAGCAACTTAGTGAGACCCTGTTTACAAATAAAATATAAAAATAGGTCTGGGAGTATAGCTCAGAGGTAGAAAAGCCCCTAGGTTGCACCTCCAGTACCACACACACACACACACACACACACACACACACACACAAAATCATCACTGCTTACAGGAAATAAAATGAGGGAATATGAGGAAACTATAATCTCTATATGCCAAAATCCAACATTTTTCCTAGGCAACACCCCAGATAGAATGCCTATTTCCCTTTCACATGTATGCATAAAAATCTCATCTGCAAAATAAGTAGGTGGGTAATGAGTGGGCAGTAACATGTTAATTTCCTGTTTAATGATCCGGGAGAGACCAGAGTAGTCTGCCTTGTATTAAGAAGAATTGGTCATGGGGAATGAAATTGACCAAATTATGTTATGTGTATGTATAAATTGTAACAATGAATCTCACTGTTACGTATAATTATAATGCACCAATTTAAAATCTTAAAAAATAAAAAAAATTGGTGCTACGAGGGCATCCTGTAATATTCATTCTTTAAGTTTTACATACATTTCCCCAAAATGCAGATCAAAGCCATGCCTACTTTACTTATTTTCAGCCCCATTTACAACCTTCCCCTTTCTTCTTTCCTTCATCCTTTCCCCTTAACATTGGACCTTATTCATCTCTCTCTATTAGAAACACCAAAAAGTCAGGGTCAGGGAGCAAAAACATCCTGGATAAAGCAGGAGTCCTACCAGAAACAGAGAACCAACCATTTGCCTCTCAAAAAATATTGAGAGTTCATTCTGGACGTGGTGGAGCATGCTGAAAACCCAGCACTTGGGAGACTGAGACAGGAGGATCGTGGTTCGAAGACAGCCTCAGCTACTTACGCCCTTTGCAACTCAGTGAGACCCTGTTTCAAAATAAAGAATAAGAAAATAAGACTGGGGGTGTAGCTTGAAGGTAGAATGTGTTCTATCTCTAGTGCCAAAAAAAAAAAAAAAAATTTGAAAGCTCAAACCAATTTTATTTCCTGGCATGCAATGCTCCGGGCTGGCCCCGCCAAGGCATCAATGCGAACAGATAGCACATTTCTGGACACTGATTCCCTCAGCACACATGCCAGAGGGAGATTCAATAGTGGTCTTCCTTCTGATTCAGTTATCTTCACCACTGCTGAAAAAGAAACTTGGAAACAGAGTCCTGGCTTTAACAGGGTGTGCTCAGCACCAGGCAGAAAGCCGACTCACAGGCAATAAACCTCGCGCCAGGTGGGAAGTGGGGAAGAAAGGGCCGAGGTCGGAGACAGCCTGCTCCTGCTGCACGATGTGACTTCACCTTTGGTACAGAACTGCCGAACGTCGCCCAGTTTCATGGAAACTTTTTTTTCAGTGCTGGGGATTGAACCCAGGGCCACGGGCACACCAGACAGTGCTCCATCATTAAGCTACCTCCAAATACCAAGAGACTTCTGCGCTTTCAGAAAAGTCTCTTGAAAGACAACCAGAAATTCTGGGCGGGGTGAAACTAGGAATTGTTTTCTGCTGAGAACAAAGGTGGCCCACAGCCATGCCTGGGGTACATCTTGCATTTGCAAAGGCATTTTAATAAATACTAAGATATTTATGAGCGTTCTCTGCAAATGGAGTATGCAGCTCATGTTGAACATTTTGAGTCAAGTAAATCAGAAATCAGCACGACCAAACGCTGGGGCACATCTCCAACCTCGGTCCTCTTTCCTGAAAGTCACTGCACTAAGCAATCCTGGGCCCGGCAACAAATCTCACTTTCTCCATCAGGTCCCTGCAGTGCACAGTCTGAGGCCACTGAGAGCCAGGAACAATCCCAGCTCTTCTGTCTAGCAGGCCACCCATCCTCTGCTTGGCCAGGGCAAGGGTACAAACGAAGTCCATATACCATCCTGCACAGGTATAAATCATGCCTCAAACTAGATCTTACCTTCACAAATATATCTTGTGTGTGTGTGTGTGTGTGTGTGTGTGTGTGTGTGTGTGTGTGTGGTACTGGGGTTCCTGGAAGCCCTTCTACCTCCGGGCTATACTCCCAGACCTATTTTATATTTTTGAAACAGGGTCTCTTAAGCCAGCAGGGCTGGCTTCGAACCAGCGCGATCATCCTGTCTCAGCCTCCCAAGCACGGGGATCACAAGCGTGTGCCACCACGCCCAACCACAAATATATCTTGAAAAGAACCTAAAGTCCAGATTAAAATTTAGCATTCCAAGAGTGCTTGGGGCTTAGCGTCAGAAGTTGACAGCACAGGAGCTGGGCCTCTGTCTCTGGCCTCCCCGTGTGGCCTCTTCCCTTCCCAGCAC
This sequence comes from Muscardinus avellanarius, assembly GCF_963383645.1. Classification (NCBI taxonomy): domain Eukaryota; kingdom Metazoa; phylum Chordata; class Mammalia; order Rodentia; family Gliridae; genus Muscardinus; species Muscardinus avellanarius. Next base: position 52,203,376 of record NC_137803.1, on the reverse strand, counting down.
AGGCTCCATCCTGCACCCCCGAGGGCTTCACACACCTGTGTGCACACCCAGGCCTGCAGGCTCACCCTCCGTCCCCGTCTGTATCCATAACCATCTCTCTTTGGACACTCTCTGGGCCCAGGAATGATTGGAAGACAGACCCAGGGAAGCCCTGGGACCGAGGTCAGCACCACTTGGGTGGGGACAGTAGAGCACAGTCTGGAAGCCGGGTGGCTCTGGATGGAATGTCCCTTGTCCTCCAGGGGGAGTGTGCGGCTCTCTGAGGTTCAGGGCTGGGCTCTAAGGAAGGACTACTATTTGTTTTCTTCCATTTCTGGCCATCTCACAAATTATTTATCTTGCTTTCCTGGCAGGCCCATTTGCTCAGAACTCTAATCAAAATACTATATTGGAAAATAAAAACTCTTTAGCTCTAGAAGGATAGGCATTGTCGTTTAAAAATGTAAATTATATTTTACCTGAATATATAGTTTAAGTACTGCTGGTCAATGTCACTAAGGAATAAGAGAGAAAAATATAAGACATGTAAAATTAGAGAAGTAGTTTTTAAGTACATAAAACATCCATTTATCCTCTATGAACAAATCTTGTCTCTCTAGATAGGCGACTATCTTGTAAATTAGCAATAAATAAGAAGAGTACTTTATATTCAAAACTAGTTTCTGGTTTTTTATTAACCTAATATTTAAAAATTTTTATTATTAAATTAAAAATTTTTAATTTGCACATAATTTTACTCTGCTTCATTTCTTATTCTCTTTCTTTCTTTTTTTTTTTTTTTTTTTTTTTGGTACTGGATACAGGATCATTGTACCTCTGAACTACACCCCCAGCCTTTTATATTTTTTGTTTTGAAACAGGGTCTCCCTGAGTTGCAGAGGGCCTCACTAAATTGCTGAGGCTGGTCTCAAACCTGCAATCCTCTGTCTCAGCCTTCCAACTACTTGGGATTATAAGCATGAGCTACCACATCTGGCTTAACCTAGATCATCTTTAGAAAACAGTTCCTAGTGTATTATAATTACACACATTTTCACCTGTGACCAATTGTGTCCCATGTTTACACTGTCCACTTTAAAGAATGACAACTGAACTAGCTTCTAGGGCTACCATATTTAAAAATAAAAATACATGGGCCGGGCGTGGTGGCGGACGCTTGTAATCCCCTCGCTTGAGAGGCGGAGACAGGAGGATTGCACTGGTTCAAAGCCAGCCGCGCTGGCTTAAGAGATCCTGCTTCCAAATATATATATATTTGTGTATATATGTATATGTATATGCATATGTATATGTATATGTATGTATGTATGTATGTGTATATATATATGTATGTATATATATACACATATATATACACATATACACACACACACACACACACACACACACATATATATATATATATATATATATATATATATATATATATATAGTCTGGGAGTGTAGCCCGGAGGTAGAAGGGTTTCCAGGAACCCCAGTACCACCAAAAAATAAAAAAGTAAAAATAAAATAAATAAAAATACAGGGCCCTCAAAAAAATTGAAATTTGAATAAAGAGTAATGTTTTGTTTATGTAGCAAATATCACATGGGGCACATTTAAAAGAATTATTTGTTGCCTATCTGAAATTCAAATTTAACTGGGCATCCTATCTTTTAAGACAACTCTACTGACTTCTTGCTGCAAAAACGTTTCCTTCAAAGAATCAAAGGTGTTTAAGGGGTGAAGGGCAGAGATTCTCAGAGTGCAAGACTTTCCACCTGGTGCACTCCCTTCGGGGGGCCTTTCCTTTGGGGATTTCAGGCAGCTGGAGGCCAGAGGTTCTGGCCAGTCTCAGGCACCAACCTGCAGCCACAATTCCTGTCTTTTGTCATTTACATTCGCCAAGGCTATTCACTGACTGCCTGCAACAAATGCCTCATTTTGCCCAAGAACAGAGAAGGTAAGTGGGGAGGCTTCCCAGTGTAAATTGAGTCAAGTGGGGAGCAGAGAGACAGAGCTCCCTCTAAACTGGGCACAGTCCATGGCCCCTCAGCAGTGGGCCACAGGCATTTCATTAAATTCTCCTCCTATGGCCACCCTGAGGGAAGGGGCCGGAGGCTTCCTTGCCCCTGCACACACAGCTGAGGGCTGAGCCGCCTGGTGGTGCTGGGCCTGGCAGCCAGAGGAGACGTACTTTTCGGGGCTGTGTGATGTCTCCTGCAACCAGACCCACAGAGACTGGCTGTCTGAACGAAGCTCATACACAGGGGATCTTCCCCTTCTCCTCTAACCAAATAACTCACAAACATGGGAGCTTACCTTAATGCACTGGGTTTTTGAGACTTCCGTAGGATTTTATAAGCGCCTGGAAATGAAGCAACATGAGTGACTTGGGCGTGGCATTCTGCTTAACAGTGGCCTGTGCTTGCAAAGAAGCACAGGATGTTGTGGGAGCCGGGCCCAAGGCACAGCGCGGTCCCCTTGTTCTATGAGGGACACATACACCAACAGGAGACCAGCGGCACTGGGGTCAGGTGGATGTGAATTCTATAGTCCTCCCTGATAGCGCAGCGCAGGCCTCAAGGGTGGGGCAACGAAGGCATCAAGACGGACAGGTGGATAAACCAATAGAAGGCGTCAGTTCCTTCACAGGATGCAACAGGAAGGAAACAGCTGGACTTCTGAGCATTTTTGAACAGTATGAACAAAGTCAGGGCACTGTGCTTCCTCTGAGACTACAGGTGAGAACACTGAACACATGATCAGAACAGTATCAGATGGTCCTTCTATTTCACTAACTTAACATTTTTATGCTGCTGGAAGTGGTTTTGATATGACCTTCTGGTTTCCTTCCCTCCTGCCATGTTTAGGGAATACCCACCAGCATCCCACGAATGGGCTTGAGCAAGCAAAACCTCAGCCATGGTGAGCAGCTGATAGTTGTTACAAAGAGAAAAACTCGTCGGGCGTGGTGGCGCACACTTGTAATCCCCGTGCTTGGGAGGCAGAAACAGGAGGATCATGCAGGTTCGAATCCAGCCTCTCTGGCTTAAGAGACCCTGTTTCCAAATAAAAATATAAAAATAGGTCTGGGAGTGTAGCCCAGAGGTAGAAGGGTTTCCAGGAACCCCAGTACCACCAAAGAAAAAAAAGAGAGAGAAAGGGAAATGAAAACTCTAAAACATAACTAATCCAAAAAATGTCCATTTAATTTTTACTTTAACACCTTGGATTTAATTTCCTATTTTCTGGGGTCACTGAAAAATGGATATACAGCCAGGTGTAATGGTGCACACCTGTATTCCCAGTACTTGGGAGGCTAAGAGGGAGATGATGGGTTTGAGGCCAACCTCAGCAGTTTGGCAAGGCCCTCAGCAACTTAATGAGATCCTGTTTCAAAGTAAAAAATAAAATAGGGAGCCGGGCATGGTGGCTCACGCTTGTAATCCCAATACTTGGGAGGCTGAGACAGGAGAATCACAGGTTCACAGCCAGACTCAGCAACTTGTGAGGGCCTCTGCAACTTAGTGAGACCATGCTTAAAAATAAAGAATATTAGCCGGGTGTGGTGGCGCACGCTTGTAATATCAGCATTCAGGAGGTTGAGACTGGAGGATCATGGTTCACGGACAGCCTCAGGTACTTAGTGAGGCCCTCTGCAACCTAGTGAGACCCTGTTTCAAAATAAAGAATAAAAAATAGGTCAGGGGGTATAGCTTGGAGATCGAACACCCCTGGGTTCCATACCCAGACCTGAAATAAATAAATAAATAAATAAATAAATAAATAAATAAATAAATAAAGGATCGGGCTGGGGGTGGAGCTTAGAGGTAGAATGTCCCGGGGTTCAATCCCCAGTACCACAAAAAATAAAAAATAAAATAAAATAAATAGGGCTGGGGGTATAGTTGAGAGATAGAATATCCCTGGGTTCATTCCCCAGTCACACACACACTCACACACAAACACACACACACACACACACACACACACAAAACAAAATAGGTATACAATAAGTACTTAAGTCATAAACCTCCATTATTTAAGTAAACATTCATTTAAAACTTACCTACACAGAATATGTGAATTATAGCCCAAAAATATCCATCTCGATCAAACTATAACACAGGATTTAAAAAAGGGAAAAATGTCTGTTAGTATAAACAGGATTCAGTACAGCAATCAGAAACCTGAGTCAACCCACGAGCAGGGATTCCAATCAGAACTCTTGGGGTGTTAGGTCTGTTTTTCCTCATTGATCACCCCGTAGCCTACAACATCTTCCCAACAGGACTAATCCAGTGCCCCTTACCCCACACTGTGACCACACTGTTCAAATCTAAACTTATGACAGCCAAGGACCACTATGACAAGCCGACCCATCCCGTCACATCTGCAGCCAGACATCCCCAAAGAACAAAGACAACTTGCATTTTCCCAAGTACAAATGCGTCCCCCCTACAACTAGCCAAGGAGAACGGCCTCATCCAGGCTCACTCTATCGTCCCTTCGTCCTTGTCTTCATCTCCACCTGCCCACCACAAGCAGGTGCTCAGTAAGTTGAATCCCAGCACACTCATGAGCCCTGCAGACTTTGCCTGTCTGCTCCCTTCTCCTGGCTAATTCTTCCTCAGTTTTTGTTGTTGTTGTTGTTTGTTTGTTTGTTGTACTGGGGATGGAACCCAGGGGCTTTCTACCTCCGGGTACACTCTCAGACCTATTTTCTATTTTATTTGGAAACAGGGTCTCACTAAGTTGCTGGGAGCCTCACTTAAGTAGCTGAGGCTGGCTTCAAACCTGTGAGATCCTCCTGTCTCAACCTCCCAAGCGTGGGGATTACAAGCGTGCGCCACCACGCCCGGCTTCACTCTTTTATATTTAGGGTCAATAAGCAGTATATGGCTGTACATCAGAAAGACCTGTATTATATTCTAAAATCTCTACTTATTCATTAGCTAGTGACCTTTTGGGCCTTATTATTCTTTAGCTATGAAATGAAGATAATAACAGCCCATGCCCTTAAAGAATTGTTATAAGACTTTAAGTAAAATAGGGCACAAAAAGCATTGGTGCAGGGCTCGGCGTGCGGCGGGATCCTGGTGGCTGTTCGTCTTCGGGTCCCTGGACCTTCTTTGCACTTCCTGGCTCAGTGCCTCCCTGGACAGGGCCCTGGACGCCTGTGCTGTGATCATCTGTGGACCTGTTTCCCTCCTCTTTGCTCTGAATAGACCTCCACTTTTGTCAGGACAAAGGCTAATCTCTGTGCCTTGGGACCCTGCCTCAGTGCCTGGCACCTGGTGGGGCTGTAAGAATGCCGGAGGAGAAAGGGAGGGAGGAAAAGAGCGAGCTAGCGATGGGATGGCTCCTGGGTGACAGGGTCCAGGGCGCCTCGTAATGACAACTCACCTTTGGGACAGTAGAGCAAGGTGAAAGTCACCCCCCAGAAGAGGCCCTAAGCATGAGAGGGGGCCGGGCGTGGAGGCGCACGCTTGTCATCCAGCATTTGGGAGGCTGAGACTGGAGGATTGCGGTTCACAGACAGCCTCAGCTACTAAGCGAGGCCCTCTGCAACTGAGCGAGACCTTGTTTCAAAATTAGAAAAAAATATAAAAAAATAGGGCTGGGGGTGTTGCTCGGAGGTAGAATGGCCCTGGGTGCTGTTCCCATTACTGCAAAGATAAGAAAAGAAAAGAAAGAAAAAGAAACGGAATGAGAGAGGAAATCAACATTGCTTCTGTGCCTGAGGCTGGGGCGACATAGGAATGGGGTGCAGGTTCACAGGCACAGACAGGGCAGATGGCAGGCACCTAGGGAAGATGGCAGGCACCTAGGGCCAGAGCTGTAAGCCTGGGGGATGGTGCTGGCTGGGCCGACAGGTACCCAGCCCTGGAGCTTCTTAACGCCTTTGCGCAGGACAGGTTATCCTGATGTTAAAAAAAAAAAAAAAAAAAAAAAAGGACTAGAAAAGTCTGCACAAGCAGGAGGCTTCAGAGAGTAAAAGATCCTTTGAAGGTGCAAGGAGTTCACCTGGACTTACCTGGGAGTCGTTAAAGGGAAGGCACCCCGCGGCGGCCAGGAGGAAGAGGGTGCTGTGGACAGGCAGATAAGAGGCAGGATCACCTTTCAACATCCAGTGCTTCCCAGAAAGCAGGGAGGTTGAAAGCGTCCCCTGGAGTTCAGAGGAGGCAAAGAGGCTGCGAGGCCAACCCGGTCCCTGTTCGCCCCGAGAGCCCACAGCCCACCTGTAATTGCCCAATGACCTGCTCTGTGACAGCCCTTCTCCACGGCTCAGCCAGCAATTCCAGAGCCAGGCATCTGCAGGTCACCCGGAAACCAGAGCTGGCTCTCAGGAAAAACAGTGTGCCTGTTCAGCGTCTGCTAAAAGGGGGTGTTCCAACTATAGGCCCCCCAAAAAACATAGGTGGCAACTGGGCAACCAGATCTCAGTCGTCCCAGTTACAAAAGTGAAAATACCCTGGAAAGCACACTGAAGGCCTCTGTTGTCCACCTGAGCCAAACGTCAAATCCAGCCATCCCCAGTGGCAGGACGGGTCCTCGTCACGTGATGGGCAGGTTTTAAGGTGGGAGAAGAGGGTGCTAACGGGTCTGGTGCCCACCAAAGTGGAAGGCTTTCTGGAACTCAGGATGCTTCCCTCCCCCAGAGGAATGAGCATTCGAGATCCTGAGCAGACGACCCTGGAGGACGCGGGAGATGGGGACCCCCGGGGTGAGAGCAGTACCTAACTACATCAGTGACGGGCTTTGATGTCTCTCTTTAACACCTGTTAACCTCCTTTTAAACAAGTAAGTGGTGAGTCCTGAGACTTTGTTTTATATTTCTCTTTCAAGTTGCAGCCTGTAATAAAGGCAAAAACTTTTTTTTTAATAAAGAGAGTTGGAAGAAAGCCCAGAAATATCTGAAACAAAAATCCTAAATCCATGTATCAAAGCACCTCTGTTGGTTTTCTGTCTATGGCACTGAGCTTCTTAGTTACTACAGAGGAAGCTGGGGACAGAAGAGACCAAAGCACCAGGTTAGAACAAGAATGCAGAGGCAGAAAGACCTGCAGGAGAGTCCAGCCCACGTCAGGATGTACCGAGGAAACGAGGCTCAGAGGACGACGAAACCTGCCCTCTGATCACTCTGTTGTGCAAATTGCAGGACTGTAATTCAGATACTGGGACTCACAGGCTAGTGCTTTTCCCATCAGGGAAATCTCAAAGGCCAAATAAAAAATAAACTTTATTTATTTATTTATTTATTTATTTATTTATTTATGGAACTGGGGATTGAACCCAAGGGCATTCTACTTCTGAGCTACACCCCCAACCACTTTTATTTTTGTTTTCAAATAGGGTCTCACCAGGTTGCGGAGAGTCTCTCTAGGTTGGGGAGGATGGCCTTGAACCTGTAATCATCCTGTCTCAGCCTCCCAAATACCCAGATTATAGGCATATGCCACCGTGCCCGGTTTAAACAATATTTTTTAAATTTTAAGTTGTTCCCATTTCATTTTCCACTGGTATTGCACAATTATAGGCAAAATTTTGAAGTACCAATGGCTGAAATCTAGTCCTCTTTGCTTCCCCCCCCCCCTTTTAGGAATAAAATATTGCAGGAAAAAAAGAGAATGAAATTTAAAATATGACAAACATAGTGGCACACACTTGTAATCCCAGTACATGAGAGGCTATGACAGGAGGATTGCAGGTTCGAGGACAGCCTCAGCAACTAGTGGGACTCTTATCAACCTAGTGAGACCCTGTTTCAAAAATAAAAATAAAATAGTGCTGAAGGTATAGCTCAGAGGTACAATGCCCCTGGGCTCAATCCCCAGTCCCTAAAAATAAAATAAGACACAAAATAGGGTTGTATGACTGTTTATAATAAATTCCTCCCTCAGCTCCCAGAGCAGGAATATTTTATATAGGGTTGTTCTGCTTTTTAACTTACCTACAGATCTTTACAGGAGATGTTTTCTGTATGAAAGTAAACAGACAAAATTAGTCTCTAAAGAAATTTTCTCCTTAAAAGAAAACATGTAGCCGGGCGTGGTGGCGCACGCGTGTAATCCCCGCGCTTGGGAGGCTGAGACAGGAGGATCACGCAGGTTCAAAGCCAGCCTCAGCTACTTAGTGAGGCTCTCAGCAACTTAACAAGACCCTGTTTCCAAATAAAATATGAAGAAGGTCTGGGAGTATAGCCTGGAGGTAGAAAGCCTCTGGGTTCTACCCCCAGTACCACAAAAAAAAAAAAAAGAAAGAAAGAAAGAAAGAAAGAAAGAAAGAAAGAAAGAAAGAAAGAAAGAAAGAAAGAAAGAAAACATGTAGATTAGGAGGCAAATAAATTAGGAGTAAATGTGTTAGGGGCTGGAAGAGCTTGCTGCACTTTCGTATAAGTAAACACTTTACTGAATATCTCTCTGCTTGGACCAAACGAAGGATGGGATGACTCGGGTCCAGACTTGAGTCACCCCGGCAGGGCACTTTCAACCATTAGACTCGGGTCCAGAGGAGTCACCCGGCAGGGCACTTTCAACCATTAGAACTATGTTTATCTGCTAAAAGCAGAGTGATGTCAAGGCCAACTTTCACAACGCGTACACACCATGCCAGGGAGAGAAAGAGAAATCGATGTAAGCCCCATGTAGGAAAAGAGATTACTCTAGTTCAACTGCTGTTCTAGGCGTCTCATTCATCCATTCCCCTATTTATTTGTTGTGAACTAGGGACTGAATTCAGGGCCCCAGGCTTGCTAGGCAAGTATTTACCACTGATCTACATCCCCAGCCTTTTTTTTTTTTATTTTGAGAGAGGGTCTCACTAAGTTACCCAGGCTGCCATCAAATTTGTGACCCTCCTGACTCAGCCTCCCAAATAGCTAGGATTGCTGTCATGTACCACCATGTTCTTATTTACTGTGTGTGTGTGTGCGTGTGCGTGTGTGTGTGTGTGTGTGTGTGTGTGTGTTATTGGGGATTGAACTCAGGGGCATTCTGCCTCTGATCTATACCCTCAGTTCTATTTTATTTTTTATTGTGAAACAGGTTCTCACTAAATTGCAGAGGGCAGACCTTGCTAAGTTGCTGAGGCTGGCCACAGAACTGCAATATTCCTGTCTCAACCTCCCAAGTACTAGAATTACAGCCAGGCACCACCCCACCCAGCTTAGTTACTTATTTTTGAAACAAGATCTCACCCTCGCCCCTGTCGTTCAGTCAGTCTGCCCTTGAACGCTTAAGTTCAAGCCGTCTTGGGCCTCAGCATCTTCTTTGGGTGCTTGCAGGTGTGAGCAACCATGCTGGGCCTCAGATCTGTCTTTTTAAATATTCCTTTCAAAGCCGGGCGTGGTGGCGCACGCTTGTAATTCCTGCACTTGGGAGGCAGAGACAGGAGGATCGAGCAGGTTCGAAGCCAGCCTCCCTGGCTTAAAGAGACCCTGTTTCCAAATAAAAAATATAAAAATAGGTCTGGGAGTTGTAGCCCAGAGGAAGGGTTTCCAGAAACCCCAATACTACCAAATATATATTCCTTTTTTTGTGTGTGTGTGTTACTGGGGAGTGGAACCCAGGGGTCTTTCTACCTACGGGTTACAATCCAGCCCTATTTTATAATTTATTTGGAAACAGGGTCTCACTACGTTGCTGAGAGCCTAAGTAGCGGAGGCTGGCTTCAAAACTGTGCAATCCTCCTGTCTCAGCCTCCCTAGCGCGGGGATAACAAGCCTGTGCCACCACACTCGGCTCTAAATATTCCTTTCATTTATGCAGCTCTGACTGCAAGCAGTCCTATAAATGAGCTGATGTGGTGTGAAAATTAAGAAGCAAAAAAAGGAAAAGGGACATTTCACTAGATCTGTAGAAAGAAGAAACAAGCCGCGAACTGGGAGAATATAAACTTGACATTTAAAACTTCCTGCAATAGCCGGGCGTGGTGGCGCACGCTTCTAATCCCAGCATTCGGGAGGCTGAGACAGGAGGATCGCGATTCAGACAGCCTCAGCTACTTAGTGAGGCCCTCTGCAACTCAGTGAGACCCTGTTTCCAAATAAAGAATAAAAAACAGGGCAGGGGGTATAGCTCGGAGGTCAAATGCCCCCTGGGTTCCATCCCCAGACCTGCAAAAAATAAAAAAAATAAAAACTTCCTGCAATGAAGAAATTCTATTTTGGATTGTACATATATAAATTCCTGCTAATTCATCAATTTAATGAAATTAATATTTTGAATTCAGGAAGTAAGATTTAGCAGGAAGTAGCATAGAGTTTTCTATGTTTCACAGAAGAAAAATGTAGGAGAATAGATTCATTCTGGAGATCTCAGAAAAATTCTTTTTCTAGTTGGGACAAACTACTAATTTTTTATACAGTTCACATGAAGTGTAAAGTATAAACATACTGTTTTTTAAGAGTTGACAAGAAAACATATGTGGTTTGCTTTCTTAAGTTTGAGCGTGTTCCTAAATACTCATGCTTCTGTTATATCTTATAGTTAATAATAGAACTTTTAGTATTTCAAAATTGCTAAAAAATACATTTCAAGTGTTCTTAACCATAAAATATTAAATAATGAAGGGATATGTTAACTATCTTGATTTAATTACACTGTATTCAAGGTACAACCCTAGCTTTGTACCTTACAAATTATTCCATTATAATTTTGTTTGTAGTAAAAATATAAGCTTCCAGAGTAATAAAACAAAAACATATCATAGAAGCTGGGCATAGTGACGTACACTTGTAATCCCAGCATTTGGGAGGCTGAGACAGGAGGAGCGAGGTTCGAGGACAGCCTCCGCTACTACTTTGTTAGGCCCTATGCAACTCAGCGAGACCTTGTTTCAAAATAAAGAATAAAAAATAGGGCTGGGGGGTGTAGCTCGGAAATAGAATGTACTACAAAAAAAACCATATAATAGAGAAAATACACAATGCCATAATTTGATCATTTGAACAGGTGAATGCTTTTACTAGGCAGATTCTATTTGTGTGCAAAGCTATGGCTTGCATCTTTAGGATCTTTAATCTCTGGTTTTTATCCATCCCCATGTCTGCCAGGGATTTCAAGCAAAGCCACCATGGCTGTACTGCCCCCTGGTGGGCACAGTCAGTCCCTAAATGCAGAGAAGATACCCAACCATGGAAAAGGGGCTTGGGCTCACAATACCAGCAAAACTGTCTTCATTGTGGTAACATGTTGCTAAAAGATGCTGAGCCAAATAAAATTAAAATCTCCCCGCGCTTGGGAGGCGGAGACAGGAGGATCGCGCAGGTTCGAAGCCAGCCGGGCTGGCTTAAGAGACCCTGTTTCCAAAAATAAAAAATAGGTCTGGGAGTGTAGCCCAGAGGTAGAAGGGCTTCCAGGAACCCCAGTACCACAAAAAAAAAAAAAAAAAAAAAACCTCAGTAGTCTGGTGGGAGAGCAGAAATACAGAGGACAGAGACTGAAGGGATGTCCCAGCTTCTCCGTGACCCAGGACCTGCTCCAGGTTCTACATCACAAGATGACAACTCTAGCGGTGCCTGAGAGACCTCACCCAACCGCGGAGTACAAATTCTTTTTTAAATTTAAACTTTGGACTAAAAGAGCCTAGAACACGAGACAGAGAGTGAAGACGAGTCACTGCTCTAAAAACAACTGAGGCCTGAGCTGGAGCACTCACCTTTGCAGGCCCCTCGGTCTAGAAACAACCTAGTAATGAGTCCCCAAAATACCTCCGGCTCCAGATGTGTCAGCGCAACTCAAAAGTCACATTACCCAAATGAACAACAAGGGTCAGCGTTACCCTTGCCAGTGTGCGCTGTGAAGGCTGCTTACTCTGTGCCCGCTGCTATTCTAAGGGCTCTGCCTGTACCGATTCATTTAATTATGGGGTAATGAACAGTCACGGGCGATCTGTTAGAACCCAGGGCACTCAACACACTCAGGAATTAGTGAAGTCATGCGAGGTCATGGGGTTTGGACCCAGGCGTTCTGGTTTCAGATCTGACCCCTCCCCACCCTAGCAGGCTTGTCATTTCTGCAGCAACATCCCTGCTCTTCCCCTTAAGCCACCAACCTTCGTTTGCTCCCCCCCCCCCACTTACCCAGAGCCCTTTTTGCTTGTGCAACTGGAAAATTCCGACGTGTCTTGCGTGTCTTGGCTAAGATCCAGCCCCTGGGGAAGCTGCCCTGCTCCTTCTGGGCTGACTTCCTGGCGGTCCCCCCCAAGTCCACCTGTTCTAGCCTGTGCCATCGTATGGGCATCACAACCCACATCTGTACGTTGGCTCCTCCACTCAACCCTGCGCTATTCTGAAAGGTAATAAACATACTCTATATCTCTGCACATTTATGTCTAGCAAAAATATCTGCCTAATGAATGCTGAACAAATAGCTATATTCTAATATATCTGCAAAGTAGAAAAAGTAATTGCACAAGCCACACATCGCTTGTCATACTATATGCGTGCACCTGTGCGCGTGAGCACACACAGAGAACCAGCTGTGGATGGTGAAAATTAACTACAGGTTCCGGGTTGAGTCTGTTTTCATAATCTGGGGACGAGGTCATGAGAGGTCAACTTTACTCTCCAAAACTGATTCTAGTAAAATCCCTAAAGAGTCTCGTTGTAACATTTGACAGTCTGTGAAGTGGGGAGCAACCGTGTTCCTCATGAAATGGGACCACAGCACCAAGGCTCCCACCGTTGGTTTGGGAATATAAGTCACATCAAGGGAACACGTAGCAGTCTTCATCACAGAGCAGACCGTAATGCTAAACTGCAAGCCTGCAGGGAGGGGCTGGCCATCAACCAAGACGGAACAAGGCAGGGATAGGGATTCCCGGAAAACCGTTAAGTGGAAAAACAGGACGTTTTATCCTTGTGTAACTTCATCTATATGCATGGATAGGGCAATGTCTATTAAAAATACATAGGAACAGGCATGGTGGTGCATGCTTGAAATCTCAGAATTTGGGAGGCTGAGACAGGAGAATCGCGGTTCACGGACAGCCTCAGCTACTTAGTATAGTAAGCCCCTTTGCAACCCAGTGAGATGCTGTTTCAAAATAAAAAAGAATAAAAAAATAGGGCTAGGGGTATAGCTCAGAGGTAGAATGCCCCTGGGTTTCATCCCCAGTACTGCAAAAAAAATATGTGTGTGTGTGTGTGTGTGTGTGTGTGTGTGTGTGTGTACACACAGTGGGTTTCTTAGCGAAGCGGAAATAATTTCCAGAGCTTTTTTCTTCTACATTTTTTACAGATGTTTCTTTTATTTTACTCATAAAGGAAAGAAAAAAAATTTTTGTGTGTGTGTGGTAGTGGAGATGGAACCCAGGGGCATTCTACCTCCAAGCTCAACGCCAGCCCTTTTTTTTTTTTTTTTTTTGAAACAGGGTCTCACTGAGTTACAAAGGGCCTCACTAAGTAGTAGCTGAGGCTGTCCTTGAACCACGATCCTCCTGTCTCAGCCTCCCAAATGCTGGGGTTACAAGCATGCACCACCATGCTCGGCTGACTTTTTAAAGTATAATTTAAAAATGTTACCCACTCGATTGTTTTTTAATTTTCCCAGACAAGAAAAGATGTTGATTTGCATGACTGATGAAATAAAGTTGGAGATTGCAAATCGTCTGGCATTCATCAGCCTGTTTCCGAGGACAGGTGCGTCAGCCTGGCCCCTGATCTGCAGGTGGAGCAGCTTCTCCTGCTGGAAAGTCCTGGGGTCCTTGCTAACCCTAAGTCCTACACTAGCTCCATCCGTAGGATCAACTTGTTCTGTGGAGGTGGCTCAGTCCTGCCCTGGACCAGGTCCCAGTCTTCATTTCTAAACTCCTAAGCGTGTCCCTCTCATAACTAAGGAAGCTTTCTGGAATTTGAGTGTTTTGAGTCTGTCTCTTAGAAGTGAGCAGCTTGCAAAGCTCAACACCAGTTTGTTTGTTTGTTTGTTTCTGTTTGTGGTACTGAGGATTGAATCCAGGGGTGTTCTACCTCTAGACCATACCCCAGCCCTACTTTATTTTTTCTTTGAAAACCGGGTCTTCCGGCCAAAGGACTGGATGCAGGCCCTGCGCTGCCCTGCTGAGGTTGGCCTTGAACCTGAGAGCTCCTGTCTCTGCCTCCCAAGTACTGGGATTCATGCCCAGCTCACCAGTTCCATAAAGAGACCCACCAGGGTCCCTGCCCTTGGAAGGCTGAAAAGAAGCTGGGCAGAGATAAATGGAAGACACCATCCTGCTTAGTCGAGTCTAAGATGACATCGACTATAAAAATTCAGAAAAAAAACAATTATGCCAGGATACACATTGGTTTATAAACCTCCTGATTTTAGATCAATTTGCTAAGTGAGATTAGCCAGTCACAAAAGTAAAAAATCAGATGCTCTCCCTAATATGCAGAAGCTAGGGGGAAAATGGATCGTAGGAGAAAGTCTAGACAAAGAAGGAGAAAGAGAAGCAAATAAGGCGACTCACTTGGGCGGAAGGGAGGGGGAGAGGGAGATTCCCTAATGCACATGATGGACATTCACAAACATCAACGTCAATCACTAAGCCAAGCATGGGGAGGGGGTGGGGGGAGGGAATGGGGTGGGGACTGTCTAAATGAGTGACGTGTGCGTGTCTGCCTCCACCATCTTGTACGCCATTAAAATGTATGACTGCAATGCACCAATAAAAAAAAAAAAAGAAAATGGAAAAAAAAATAAAGTAGTATATAGGAGCACGTGGTAGAAAGGATGACAAGGGAATGTGCACAAGGGTCTGGTAAGTAAAGTGTCCCAGACAGATGCTCATCATCCCTGAGGAGCCAGGGAACCCTCCACCCGCATGGAGATGAGCCCAGGGCGCCAAGAGGCTGCCACCACCCACTTTAGTTGCGGGCCAGCCAGAGAAACGGACACAGGCCCTTCGCTGCCCTGAAGGCTGAGGGTTCCCCAGCCAGGCCACCCGGGGACGGAGGCCCTGAGCGAGGGTGGCCACAGCAGCGGGAACGGAGAGGAGGGAGAGATTGAATGTGGGGAAGGAGACCCGGGAGTGGAAGCGGAGTCCAGGGCTTCTGATTGGGTGATGAGGAGCGGGGTTGGGATTCCCAAGTAAGAAGCAGGTCTGGAGACACAGACCGGCGCACTTGATCCCTGCGCATGCCAGGTGCCAGGGGAGCGCCGGAAGGCAGCGGGCCACGGGACAAATGAAAGCCAGCAGGTGGAAGCACCTGTACCTGCAAGCCGCTGTCGCTTCCCAGGAGCACAAAACCCCCAAGTCCAAGTGAATGAGCTGAGTGTCTTTACTACGGACGACCTTCCCACATGGAGGCACCACGGGGAAGGCCGTGCTCTGGCCGGCGGAGGTGGAGCCGGGACCAGAAGGAACAGCAATGCTCCCGAGCAGGCCAACGCTCCGGGGCCCTGCGTGCACGTCCTTGTGGCACTGGGCCCCGGTGGGGGTGGGATGCTTCCCCACCAGGCCCACGGCGAATTCCTTTGTCCCTGGAGGTTCTGGTTCAGCTCTGCCCTGGAGTTGCAGCCACATCAAAAGCACCCATGTTGGACCAACTGAGCATCGTAAAAACAGATGCCCTAAAATTATTGACCACCATCAGGCAGTCTTGACTGGAGACTGGCGGCAGGAACAGACACTTATCTGGCCATCAAAAGTTTCTTCGAAATTTAAAGCGAGGGAAGTGAAACTCGCATTTCGCATGATCATTTACCTCTTTCCAAAAACACTTCTGGTACCCGCAGACGAGAACTTCAGCTACATTATGCAAAGTGAGAAACACAGGAATGGCCTGAAAGAAAACAGAATAATAAGAATGAAAATATTTTCTCCCATCGCAGAGACACAGGATTCTTGTGCTTAAAAATAAAGATCTGTGGGAACGTTTGGCATTCACACACATCGTCTCTCCGGCAGGCTCTGCTGCCTGCGGTGGCGCTTTGCTGAGCATTATTCTGGGGCGGGTGGATGGAAGGCGGCCCTCCTACAGGTTTTCTCACACTTATTAAGCACCTCCTGTGTGTCAGGCACTGTGCCAGGCTCAGGGGACACATCCTGTGAACAAGGTGGCCCCAGGATAGGGAGCCTGTCCCCGGCACGGGGGAGCTCAGAGCTCACAGAAAGGGGCACCTAGCTCAGGCGGAGAGCGCAAACCTTCTTGGAGGAAGCAAAGCCCAAGTGAGCACTGACTGAATGGCGAGCGAGAATACACAGGTGGGCGAGCAGGCGTCTCCGACAGAGGAAGCCAAAAGGGGCCCAAAGAGGCAAATCCAGCCGCCCCTGACTGGAGGAAGGTGGGCGTGAGCGGAGCATGATGGGACGGTGGAGAGGTGATCCCGGCCATGGAGCTAGACGGCCACTGGGCACAGGAGCGCTGAGTGTTAAGGCAGATCACAACACAAACTGATCTTCATGTTTAAAGGAAGATGGAGAGAGGAAAAGAGATGCTAAAGTCTAAGGATGTCATAGAAAAGAGCCCCCCCCCCGAAGAATATCCATACCCCAGACACCAGAAACTGTGAATGTTACCTTATATGGCCAAAAAAAAAAAAAAAAAAAAGAGGTCTTTTTGAATGTGTGTGAATGGAAGATCTTGAGATAGGGAGATGTCTGGGGTTAATTCTCACGCCAGGAGGCAGAAATCTGACACACAGAAGACATGCACTGTGACCCAGGGGCAGAGGCTGCAGTGATGTGGCCACCACCCAGGAAAGCTGGCAGCCGCCAGAGCTGCGCGACGTGGGCACGGACCCTCCCTAGAGCCTCTGCAAGGAGCACGGCGCCGGCGTGGCTTTCAGCCCTGAGAGGCTGCCGGCGGGTGTCTTTAGTCACCCACGTGTGTGGTAACTTGTTACACCGCTCACAGGAAACGAATATGAGTGACCAGATAGTGGCCTAAATGCCCTTTCAGAAGGACTCAGATTTGCCTTGTTTTTATTTTTTATTTATTATTATTATTATTATTATTATTATTATTATTATTATTATATATTTTTTGGTGGTACTGGGGTTCCTGGAAATCCTTCTATCTCCGGGCTACACTCCCAGACCTATTTTATTTTCGCTGGCTTCGAACCTGTGTGATCCTCCTGTCTCCGCCTCCCAAGCATGGGGATTACAAGCGTGCGCCACCACGCCCAGCTTGTTTTTTAAACTTCTATTTTGTGTGAGTATGTGTGTGGCTGTGTGCATTGTGTGTATAACTGGAGATTGAAGCCAGGGGTATTCTACCTCCAAAGATGGAGAAAAGTGAAATACTCAGGAGATGGAACTGAGGTAAATATTTGAATAACTGGGACCAACTTTCCACACAAAAAAACCCCAACAACACAGTAAACATGAAGTCCAGTGGGCCGCTGGGATTTGCAAGTACCCACTGCACGTTCGCTAAGAGCGGCACCTGACTTGACAGGAGACCTTGGCAAGGCAGGAGGAAGAACCAAGGAGCAGAGATTCCATTACTGTCTTCCTTGGTGGCGACCACAACCATGTTTCCTGAAGGCAGAAAGTGATTAAGAGCGTCAGCATGGAACTCGGCCCCAGTCCTCCTCCCCGAGTGGGGCAAAGCATAGATCCAGGCTGCTGGGTGAAGGCCCGTGAAGGGGCTGGGCAGCACTGCCCTGCAGGTGTCAACTAAACTGCAGCCACCCCCCTCCGCTGGGCCAAACCTGGGTAAATGGCTTCACAATTAGCAGCTTAACACCTTTCAGATGAGCTCATTCTTTAAGGAGGATTCAGATTTACCTTGTTTTTAAAACTTTTATAATTTTTTTTTTTTTGGTGTGTATGTATGTAACTAGAGATTAAACCCAGGGGCATTCTACTCCAAGGTTTTTTGGGTTTTTTTGGCGGGGGTGGGGGGAGTTGGTCCCAGTTATCCAAATATTTACCTCAGTTCCATCTCCTAAGTATTTCACTCCAAGCTACAACCCCAGTTCCATTTTATTTTTAAAATAGGGTCTCACTAGGTTGATAAGAATCTAGTCACTATTTGCTGAGGCTGTCCTCAAACCTACAATCCTCCTGCCTCAGCCTCCCAAATACTAGGATTACAGGTGTACACCACCAGGAACGCTTAAGACTTCTATAATTTTGCCAGGCGTGGTGTGCCTGCTTGTAATCCCAGCATGTGGGAGGCTGAGACAGGAGGCTATCAGTTCGCAAACAGCCTCAGCTACTACTTACTGAGGCCATTTGCTACTCAGTGTGACCTTGTTTCAAAATAAAGAATAAAAAATAGGGCTGGGGATGTAGCTTGGAGGTAGAATGCCTCTGGGTTCCATCCCCTGAACTGCAAAAAAAAAAAAAAAAAAAAAAAAAAACTTCTATAATTGTATAGCTCCTGCTGTTTCAGTATTCTACT
Organism: Muscardinus avellanarius; assembly: GCF_963383645.1. Lineage (NCBI taxonomy): Eukaryota > Metazoa > Chordata > Mammalia > Rodentia > Gliridae > Muscardinus > Muscardinus avellanarius. The sequence goes on along the minus strand of NC_137803.1, from coordinate 52,185,054 downwards.
GCATTTGCATTTCCCTTTTCTCTTTAATTCTTGCTTTACATTTCTACTGCCTTGCTTTAAGCATTTTCTGCCTTTATCATTCATTGAAAGTCCAGCTCATATGGTTACCTATCATCTCTCTGTGTTTGGTGTATGTGGTAATGGGGATTGAAGCCACGGGCATTCTACCTCTGAGCTACACCTGTTACCAGGTGGGAGATTTCAAAATTATTCAGCACAACCTCGGCACAACCTCAGCCATTGCTTATCTGCTTGGAAAGCATTCAAACAGAAAGCACAAATGGAGATGCAAGAGATTTACTTAGAGAAGTGAAGACAAGGGAGTAGAAAGGCCGTGGAGAGAGAAGGGCAAGCCTCCAAGGAACGCGGCTGGCCCGGCCTTGCCCGGCCATGGAAGGCGGTGGGCCAGGGGCTGTGCTCCAGCTGCGGGGGCTGGAGCCGGCTGCTCCGTGGGCAGGGGAAGCGCCCTGGGCAATGTACATTCCCTCTGCACACCTCCTTTGTACGTTTTACGTTTTGGGGATCCAGGGCCCTTTGCATGTCACACCTGAGTGACCCTGCATGGTTTTGCTGCGTCCTTTCCCACAGTGGAGAGGCATCCAAAGTGCGTGGGATGAACTATGCATGTGAACTTCAGTACCATCCCAGGAGACTCTACCTGCCTAGCTATCGACACCCACCCCAAGACCCATCTTATTTTTTGTTTCGTTTTTTGTGGTATTAGGGTAGAACTATACTCCCAGCCCTATTTTATAATTTATTTGGAAACAGAGTCTCACCAAGTTGCTGAAAGCCTAAGTAGCTGAGGCTGGCTTCGAACCTGCGCGATCCTCCTGTCTCAGCCTCCCATGTACTGGGATTACAAGCGTGCACCACCACGCCCGGCTTGTTTTGTGTTGTTGAAAACAGGGTTTTGCTAAGTTGCTGAAGCTATGATCTTTCTATCTTAGACTCCCAAGTTCTGAATAACAGGCTTGTGTGCCATACCCATCCTGAGCCCACATTTTTTTTTTTTTTTTTTTTTTTTTTGGTGGTACTGGAGGTGGAACCCAGAGGCTTTCTACCTCCGGGCTATACTCCCAGACCTTTTTTTTAATATATTTTATTTGGAAACAGGGTCTCACTAAGTAGCTGAGAGCCTCACTAAGTAGCTGAGGCTGGCTTTGAACTCATGCGATCCTCCTGTCTCAGCCTCCCAAGCGCGGGGATTACAAGCGTGCGCCACCACGCCCGGCTCTATAAAGTAATTTTTACAATTCTACTTCAACCACCTTGATAAGAAAACAACATGAAAGAGAAGGAGAGCTGCCCCCACTCAGGAGTAACAGGAAAGATTAGGAGAGTGTCTTCATCCTATATCATTTACATTCTCTGTGTGTGTGTGTGTGTGTGTGTGTGTGTGTGTGTGTGTAGCTGAGTTCCTTCGTGTGCACATAAAGGAACAAACAAGCAGAGGGGACCCACAAGTTCCATTTTGCTTAACAGAGTAACTTGCTCCTCATGGGCTGAATTATCTCCGTGTGTTTCCTCATCAACAGCTCCTTCCATCCCATCTCTCCTACTAGCACATAGTGAATGAGCGCTGTTCTCTGAACACAGAACCTGTGACAAGCACTTAGGAAGGACTAAGTTCTAAGGGCTCAGCAAGAGGACCCTTTCCAGTCTTGTCACGGTGCCTAACCACAGACTTGCAGAGTCCTTCTAACCGCCGGTCCTGGCTGCCCTAAGCAAGAAAATGGCAGGTTCAAGCAGCAGCCAAACCACCTGGGATGGCCGGCGTCTGTCCTAAACGCTCGCCAGCACAGGCTTGGAGGCAATCCTGTCTGGTTGATAAGGTGTTGGGCCAGGAAATTATAAAAAGAGTAATAATGACCCACCAAAGTTGGACTGTCCAGACACTGATACTCATGCCATGGGAAACCTCGTGCTCTGACTCACTGGGTGTAAGAAAACTGAGCCGGCAGGTCCCAATCAGCCTGTGTAGAGGGGAGAGCAAATCTAACCTCACAGTGGGAAGACTGGCCACAGGAAGTGCCCGGTACACACTCACCACTGGACAGTCACGGCGCTGCTGTCCTGGGGCCATTTGTAGTCCACTGTCCCTCTCGCCTGTAAGTTTGTCAAGGTCAGAAACCAGGTTTTGTTTTGTTTTGTCTTTAAGCCTCCAACACATAGTAGGTCCCAAATAAGCATTTGTTTAATGCATAACCATGAAAACAACCTCCTTTCCCTTAACTCTGTGTACCACTGGGTGGTGAGTTTGAGGTGAAATTCAATCAACAAAGAACTCCTCCCGTGGGGCCTCTGCAGCCAGCTCAGCTTCCCTCAGGACCTGCACACCAGAAGAACAGCACTGAAGTCCTGTCCAGCTCCCGGGCCTCTGGGAGAGAGCTGCAGGAAGAGCAGTGTGTACAACAATACACGCACGGGTTTTCACTGAGCACCCCTCCCCCCAGTTGCTTAAGGATTCCTTAAACTTGGCACCGGCATATTGGTGCCTGTTTTCTATCCAACACAAACTCACCACTGCCTCCTGTTCGTCCGCCCTAGGAATTTCTAAGCAAATACGTAAAATCAAAGAACCGCAAAAACACAGTTGCTGGGTTGAGTTTTTTACTAAAAAACAGTGAAAGTCTCCTACCCACCCTCCTCCCAGTCCAGTGGGAGATTTGGGTTGGGGTTGTTTCCCTTCATTCAAAGAGCTTGAACGGAGCATCTTCCCTTTGCCTGTTAAGGAGGCCTTGCTCTAGGCCAAGGACACTCCCGCGCTGGCCCCAGAGAAGTGGAGGAGCTCACGCTGAATGTCAAGCAACACACCAGTCTTTCTCCAGACAGTCTTGCGGTTCAAAAACAAACAACAAAGATCCTTCAACTAGACGGCGTGTTTAGCGCTGAAGCTGCTGTTACATCCTGGCACGATCTTCTCACAGGCAGGTAACAGAGCTCAGAGATCAGCACAGCTGTGATCACGCTGTGAGAAGCGCTTGTTCTAGGTTACAGAAGCCTCATCTGCCGGAGGGCGTTGGCGACTATGAGGGTGAGGGGTACTGGCTATATCCCCAGCCCTATTCTATTTTTTATTTGGAAACAGAGTCCCACAAGCTGCTGAGGCTGGCTCCCAACCTGTGATCCTCCTGTCTAGCCTCCCAAGTAGCAGGATTACAGGTATGTGCCACCACGCCCAGAGAGACTGCCTTTGACAATGGACTTTTGAGGGGTTTTGACCATGTGGCTTTTTTTTTTTTTTTTTTTTTGGCCAATGCACCCCAGTACTGAGAATCTGCCCAGCCCTCTTCTTAAGTCTGTGAGGCTGAGAGAATCAATCCCAGTGAAGCTTGGAACTGCCGTGGGAGCTACTAGGAAAACAGTCTCTATTAAGTCTGTAAGGGTATGACCCAGAGTCGACAACACCCAAGATCTCTTGAGGGCCGGTGTATGGTGGGCAAAGGCAGGACAGAACTGAAAGGCAAGGAAAAGAACCGGACTCTCAACACGTCCTTGCAACCTCTGGATCAAGCCGTGCCTGATGGAGGTTTCTATCCCTCAACTTTTTACTAGTATGAGCCTAAATTTCCCTTTGCTCAGATTAATTTGCCAGATTTTAAACACCTAACACCTCTATTGAAGGGTCTGAAGCTCTGCATGACTATATCCTGGGCCCAAGGGCTAAATGGGTGATATGTGCATATATGCCTCTACCATTCTGTGCTCCAATAAGATATATGACTACAATGCACCCATAAAAAATTTAAAAAAAAAACAAAAATCCATATGCATTGGTCCTAATGAAGTAAATCTGAAAAGACAAAAGGACCTGCAACTAGAGGCAGGCGCCCAGGCCTCTGCACGTCTATTAATCTCCTCTGTTGGCGACTGCATCTGCCTCACCCATCACTGCCCGGTGGTTATGACAGTCACGTAGAAAGATACAGAGGACACTGGCATGGTGCCGCACACCTGTAATCCCAGGACTTGGGAGGCTGACACAGGATAGCAGGTTTGATGCCAGCCTCAGAACTTAGTGAGACTTTGTTTCAAAACAAAACAAAAGGTCCAGGGTGTAGCTTGGAGGTAGAATGCCCCTAGCTTCAATCCCCAGTATCTGTCTGTCTGTCTGTCTGTCTGCCTCTCTCTCTCTCTCTCTTTCTCTCTCTCTCTCTCTCTCTCTCTCTCTCTCTCTCTCTCTCTCACACACACACACACACACACACACACACACACACACACACACACTGGAAACCTTTGTAAAAGCACTGTACAAACAAAAAGTTTTGTTATTATTTTGAAATTCTGCCACCCACAACTACCCAGAGCCTAGCCAAACTTGTCAAAGGCTTTGAGCAACACGGGGTTTTCACCAAATCCTATACTCTCTGCTGCAGAAGTCCCCCCTGCAGGCCGAAGTGTGTAAAGACAGGCAGCAGGTTGGCCTGCGCAGGGGAGAAGGGGAGGCAGGAACCCCACCAGCCGGTGTTCTGGGTGGCCCCGCCTGCACTGTGGGGCAGACCTAAGGCCCACCCAGGAAGTCCCTCCCCACCAGACTCACCATCCCGCCTTCACAAGATTATGAATCACGAAAGAAAAATGATGATTTTATTCTGAAATTACATTCTCAGCCGTTATTTTGCAACCCGGAGTTGTCCTAACATTGTTATACAAGTAAGTGGATTTTGAGCATTTGTTTGTTTTATTGGTTTTATAACTGAGATCTCAGGGACTAATATAATGATGAACAATATAAAAATAATGAATTATTTTGCAAGTTCTACATCTTTTCACAATTCAGAGCATGGTACGTTTTGAGAGAAAAAGTCAGCAGGGAGGGAGTAGGGTGGTGCACACCTGTGATCCCAGCCATTCTGGAGTCTGAAGCAGGAGGATCACAAACTCGAGGACATCCTGGCCAATTCAGTAAAATCCTGCCTCAGAAAAATTGTTTGTGTGTGGTTTTGGGGATTGAACCCAGAGGCATGCTACCTCCAAGCTATACCCCCAGCCTGATTTTATTTCTTATTTGGAAACAGGGTCTGGCTAAGTTGCTGAGGCTGGCTTTGAATCTATGATCCTCCTATCTCAGTCTCACCATGCCTGGCTTCAAAATAAAAAAAAAATTTTAAAGGGGTGGGGAGGTATAGTGTGGTAGCTCACACGTATAATCCCAGTACTTGGGAAGCTGAGACAGAAGGATCTGGGTTCGCAGCCAACCTCAGCTACTTAGTGAGGCCCTCTGCAACTTAGTGAGACCCTGTTTCAAAATAAAGAATAAAGGCTGGGTGGAGTGGCCAAGTGCGGTGGCACATGTTTGTAATCCCAGCATTCGGGAGGGAGGCAGAGACCCAGTGGGTCAATTGTGGTTTGATTCAAGGACAGCCTTAGCTAAAAAAGACTAAAAAATAGCCAGGCGTGGCGGCTCACGCTTGTTATCTCCAAGCTTGGGAGGCGGAGACAGGAGGATCAGGTAGGTTCGAAGGCTTAAGAGACCCTGTTTCCAAATAAAAATATGAAATAGGTCTGGGGGTGTAGCCCAGAGGTAGAAGGGTTTCCAGGAACCCCAGTACCACCAAAAAAATTTTAAAAAGATGAAAAATAGGACCAGGGGTGTAGCTCGGAGGTAGAATGCCCCTAAGTTCCATCCCCAGTACCTCAAAAAAGAAAGATAGAAAGAAAGAGAGAGAGAAAAAGAAACAAACAAACAAAAAGGACTGGGGGTATAGCTTGGAGGTAAAATGCCCTGGTTTCAATCCCTAGTACCGCCAAAAAAAAAAGAAAGAAAAGAAAATAAAAAAGAAAGAGTTGGAGTTGGGGATGTAGCTCAGTGCAAAAAGCCCTGGGTTCAATCCTCAGTACTACCAAAATAAATAAAAATAAAACCAGCAGTCAGGGTATAAGACACAAGGAGGAAGGCTGGAGCACAGCTCAGTGGTAGACTGCTTGCCTTGCATGTACAGGCCCTGGATGCCATTCCCAGCACAACACACACACACACACACACACACACACACACACACACACACACACGCATTAATGCCATTCCTGATTTTTATGGCACCTTCTATCAGTGGATTGTTTTCATGAATTCTTTTTATGGCAAAATAACTAAAATTTTGAAGTTTTAAATAAGGCGTCTGGAGGCGGCTTTGTCTTCCTAGTCCCTACTCTCGAGGCGTGGCAAGACAGAGGGGCGCCTGTTCTGCCAGCCGACCCACGCTCTGGGCCTCAGCTCCGCGCCAGGCTGTGCGTCCACGGTCAGCCCAGCGACGGTCAGCCCAGCGCGCTGCAGCCTGGGCCATGCGAGCAGTGGGCAGGGTCCCGGCTCCTCAGAGCAAGGGGCAAGCTGAGGTAAAGTGGGGGACTGGCCAGTGTGTGGCAGGCCCCACAAACACCCCACTCTCTCTCCAGCTGCCCCACCAGGTGGCTCCACCTGTGAGATCAGCTGGCCGTCCCTGTTTCCTGGTTCTCTTCAATCCAGCAAAAGGGGGAAACGCCCATGTTGCTTCAGGCCCAAGACCTGCTCTCCAATCCCTGATACTGATGTAGGATAGAAGAAATAAGTAGGTAGAAAGGAGACAGGCAGGAAGGAAAAGTAAAATATAACTTTAATATAAGAACCTGGAGCTGAAGTGCTTCAGCCTCTAGTCCGCAAACCCGTTCTCTTTCCCAGGCCTGACTCTCCCAAAAATTCTTGGGAAACCTGTAGATCCTAGAGTTAACAATATTTCTGAGAAAACCTATAATTTAGGATATCCCAGCTTATCCATCAATCAACTAATGAGGACCCCAATCAACCCAAGATCATCCACCCTAAGGCTGACCAGACCACCTGCCCACCATAAACCGCCTTGGGACTACTGGACTGAGCTCCACCCTCGCATACCGTCTCTAGCCCACCCCTCATGAAAGTCCCCTATAAGAAGAGAGCCCTGAACTCGCCAAAATGCCTTCCTCATCTTGAGGGGCCTGCATTCTCTCTTGAATGTGTATTTCCTCCGCTTTCCCCCAATAAACTTCTGTCCATGTCTCTAACTGGCGCGTGCTGAAATTCTTTTCCGTCACGTTAGCCAAGGACCCTGCAGACCCCGAGTTCCTGAGCTGAGGACTCACCCCAACAATACCATGGTTAAAGCTGATGCTTTGCCCCCGCCCCAGGGACCCCAGATGCCACATATTAAAAGGCAAAGGTGGGGAGGAGAAAGGAGTGGTCCCCCCCAAACCGCAACACTCACCAGTCTGGACAAGGCTCTGGACCCAGCATAGATCACACCCACAAACAGCACCGAAGCAGGAAGCCACGTGGAAACATCAGAGCTGAAAAGGCAGGGGAAAGCCATGATGTGTTCGCAGTTTAAAAAGTTTTAAGAAGCCCTAGCTGGAACCGGGCGTGGTGGCGCACGCTTGTAATCCCTGCGCTTGGGAGGCGGAGACAGGAGGATCGCGCAGGTTCGAAGCCAGCCGCGTGCGCTGGCTTAGGAGACCCTGTTTCCAAATAAAAATATAAAAATAGGTCTGAGAGTGTAGCCTGGAGGTAGAAGGGCTTCCAGGAACCCCAGTACCACCCAAAAAAAAAAAAAAAAAAAAAAAGAAGCCCTAGCTGGAAGGGCCTCAGAGGCACCGACTCTAGCCACAGAGACAGCTGTCTAGGGATCCCTGATGGCCTCCTTAAGCCAGATGTGGTCTTCATCCAGTGCGACCAAGACAGAGCGGCACAAAGCCGCCCTACTTACGGCCCAGGCATTTTGCTAGCTATCCAGCATTGCTGACTCCAGAGCGGGAAGGCCTTGTTCCCACTCAGAGGCCTTGCTGCAGGCTGGGAGAGATTACTTTTTTTCCCCAAAAGTGGTGATTTCCAGTCAGACTTTAAAAAGGCCATTTAAAAAATTCCAGGGAATCACAACAAAAAGAATTACAGAATTAAAAACACTAAATTTAAGCTGGGCGTGGTGGTGCAGGTTTGTAATACCAGCATTTGTGGGGCTGAAACAGGAGGGTCGCGGTTCACAGCCAGCCTCAGATCCTTAGTGAAGCCCTTTGCAAATCAGTGAGACCCTGTTTCAAAATAAAGAATAAAAAATAGGACTGGGGCTGTAGCTTGGAGGTAGAATGCCCCTGGGTTCCATCCCTAGTACCACACACACACACACACACACACACACACCAAAAAAAAACCCACTAAATTTAAAAAATAAATTTGAGAACGCCACTGTTTGCCTGTAATCTGCTGACTTCTTCAACCATTAACCTGGCATTTTTGGAATTCTTTTTCAGAGGATCTTCAAGGACTTCTGAAGGGCACATTTCTTTGCCAATTGTGGCTAGCCAGGAATTTGTTTTCTTGTGTTCTTCAAAAAAAGCAAATCCTCAGTACCACAAAAAAATGCAAATCCCCATTTTTACACATCGTGCATATTACTGAGGTTGAAACTTGCTTCGATTATCAGTAAGATATACATCTGATGCACTAATTCAGGTTCCCAGAGTTATCTTAATAATGGTTAAAAATAAGAGCAGGACCCAGCATAACAATTCTGACCATCTAATGTGCTAATGTGCCGCTCTTCTGGAAGGGTGCCTCCTCAAGAGACAGGCTTTGTTTTTTTGGCCAGGGCAGGCACTCCATCCAAAATCAGATCTGGACCTCACATTTCAATGTTTACAGGAGCCAGAGTCTTACAGACCGTACTCACTATATAAATTCATTTAACAAACATTTACAGAGACTTCTAAAGTACTAGGGCTTACTATTAACAGCAGCCTCACGGTTATTTTATTTATTTTTTTGGTGGTACTGGGAATGGATCCCAGGTGCATTCTATCTCCGAGCTACACCCCCAGCCCTATTTTTCATTCTTTTTATTAACAGGGTCTTACTGAGTTGCAAAGGGCTTCACTAAGTAGCTGAGGCCGTCCTCAAACCGCGAGCAATCCTCCTGTCTCAGCCTCCCAAATACTGGGATTACAAGAGTGCGCCACCCTGCCCGCCTTCACAGTTAATATCCAGTGAGCCCCTGTGACAAACCAGGCACGGTGCTTAATATTTTCTATGCTGTATCCTTTTAAATTATACACAACAATCTCAAGCGGAAGGTATTTCATCCCCTTCCTGATTTAAACAACAGTTCAATTAAACGCTTTTCAACTTTCTAAGGGTGTAAAAATATACCCGTGCATCCATTCTGTTTTTCTATGTTCAATGCAGCAGTCGATAGATTACACTTCATACTGAACACTTTTTATTTATTTATTTATTTATTTATTTATTTATTGCGGGTCTGGGGATGGAATCCAGGGGCATTCGACCTCCGAGCTACAGCCCCTGCCCTATTGTTTATTCTTTATTTTGAAACCGGGTCTCACTGAGTTGCAGAGGGCCTCACTAAGTAGCTGAGGCTGTCCGCGAACCGTGATCCTCCGGCCTCAGCCTCCCGAATGCTGGGATTACAAGCGTGCGCCACCACATCTGGCTCTCAACACTTTCTTGTAAAACAGGCTTCCTGCTGGATGATTTTGCCTAACTGTAGGTTACTGTAAGGGTTCTGAATCCATGGAACACTTGTCTTTCACCTATAGGCCAAGAGTGATGCAATCTGAGCACATATAAACTAGGCCAAGCTAAACCAGATGTGATGGCACATGTCTGTAATCCCGGTACTTGGGAAGTTGAGACAAGAGGCTTTGGAGGCTTGAAGCCAGCTTCAGCAACTTAGCGAGGCGCTCAGCAACTTAGCGAGACCCCATTTCCAATTAAGACATTTAAAAAAAAATAGGGCTGGAGGTGTAGCTCAGAGGTTACATGTCTCTGGGTTCAATCCCTAGCACCACAAATAACAGTAATAATGATAGTAGTAATAAAATAATAATTATTATTATCAAATAAAAAGGGTTGGGGGTATTACTCAGCGGTTCAGTGGTAGAATGTCCCTGGGATCAATCCTCAGTGCCACAAAACACAAAACAACAAAGAGCATGGGCTAGGCTAGCTATCGTGCTGAACGGGTTAGATTTATTAAATGCATGCGTGTGCGTGTGTGTGCGTGTGTGTGTGCGTGCGTGTGTGTGTGCGTGTGTGTGCGTGTGTGAGATACTACGGGTTGAACCTGGGGCAGTCTACCTCTGAGCTATACCTTAGCTCTGTTTTATTTTTTATTTTGAAATAAGCTCTAAGTTGCTGAGGCTGGCTGTGAACCTGTGATCCTCCCGTGTCGGCCTCCCAAGTACTGGAACTACAAGCATGCACTACCACATCCAGCTTATTAATTTTTTTTTTTTTGCAGGTCTAGGGATGGAACCCAGAGGCATTTGACATCCAAGATACAACCCCTGTCCAATTTCTTATTCTTTATTTTGAAACAGAGTCTCACTGAGTTGCGAAGGGCCTCACTAAGTGGCTGAGGCTGTCCATGAACCGCGATCCTCCAGTCTCAGCCTCCCGAATGCTGGGATTACAAGCGTGCCTACCACGCCCGGCTTTTAAATGTATTTTTTATTTACAGCATCTTCAGCTTGTGAGGGGTTGATCAGGGATGTATAACGCCATTGTAAGTCAGGGAGCATCTGTATTGTTACCACACTGTGCAGGTGAGGTACAGGGGCACAAAGACCTGCGGGTAGCTGCCTGTGGTAAGAATGGCTGGTAAATCACAACAGCAGAATTTGAGTCCAGGTCCCTCTGTCTCGAAAGCCCTAGCTTTTAACCCCTCTTTCGTAATTTGCCCTCATGGGCCTCATACTCTAAGAGGAAACACTGCCATTTAAATAGGTAAGCTAGGCAGGCTATGTGGTGGTAGCACACCTTGCAATCTCTTGTAATTACACACTTGTGATCCCAGCATTCGGTTTGCTGACAGACTTAGCTACTTAGGCCCTCTGCAAATCAGTGAGACCTTGTTTCAAAATAAAGACAAAAAAATAGGGCTGGGGGTGTAGCTCAAAGGTAGAATGCCCCTGGGTTCCATCCCCAGTATTACAAAAGAAAAAGAAGAAAAGAAATAAAATTGGGTTGGAGGAGTAGCTCAGAGGTAGAATGTCCCTGAGTTCAATTTCCACTACCACAAACAAAAAATAAAATAAAATAAAATGAACCCTTAAAAAAGGTAGATAAGCTGTTAACACAATCGGAGTTTGGTAGCAGACATGGCAGCTAAGGAAGGCTTCCTGCTGTCACTAGCCCACTATAGCAAGAGGTAAGAATCCTGCAACCTCCACTCACACACAGAAAGATGCATCCCCAACTCTGCAGCCGCCGGATCAAGAGTAACATAAGCCAATGGCTACTCCTCTAGGAAAAGGCTTCCCCTGGACACAGAGCTCACAGGATCCCAGGATGCAGGACACGGCCCCCGCCTGCTGTGCACCGGAAGGGCCAGGCTAAGGGGGCAGAGCAAAGAGGAAGGGGGAGCATTGCACACAGGAAACACGGGCCGAGCTGCGGCTGCCGGGAGGACCCTGGAGGTCAGCGAGGCCCCGAGCGCTTGTACTCGAGTCCCTCTTAAAATAAACGGAGCAAACTCCCACTGAGTTCCCTACCCCAGGAGACTGATATCAGAGTGTCTGAGGGGCCGTGGATGCAGGAAAAGAAAACAAGCTCGGGGAACATCTTGTATTTTAATCACTCTTCCCTAAAATACAAAGAAATAACTTCAACTAGAGAAAATAACATGGTCCAGGCGGCCCAAGAGACTCTGGAGATGCAACAGGGCGGCTATGTGGGCGTTTGTTCAAAATATGGGACCAGGGCCAGGAGCCCACGGCTCCCACTGCCCACGGTTGTCTCGCTCGGGGCATCGGGGCGAAGCAGCGTGCACTTGGGGGAGCTGTGGACGGTGCAGGAGACGTGGGGACCTGCCCTCAGCCTCCTGGGTGCTCGGCAGTGAGGAGCTGCCTTCCTCCAAAGTAACACCACACCATGAAGAATAACAGCACAGTCTGGGAAGTGCTGGCCGGAACAGGTGCAGCTGAGGTAAGTGTGAGGGGTGGGCCAAAAGGGAAAAGGAATTAAAAACCAAGGACTCTGCCTTCCTATGGTTTCACAGTAGCAAAGTTCTCATTCTACTGTTCTACTTTTAAGAATATACTTCCACTAGCTGGAAGGGGTGGCACACACCCATCATCCCAGTATTTCAGACTGGAGGATTGCAGGTTCAAGGCCAGCCTCAGAAATTTAGTGAGAACCTTAACAAATCTGCAAAACCCTCTTTCAAAACTCAAAAAATGTAAAGGGCTGAGGGTATAACTCAGAGGTAGAATGCCCCTGGGTTAAATCCCCAGTACTACTACTACTAGTAATAATAATAATAATAATAATAATAATAATGATATACTTCAACTGAAAACCACTGCGTATATATTAGGTATAGTTTATACAAGATTGGAGGGAATACCACTCGGTGATCCATACACAAAGAAAAGCTTCACCCAGAGATTGTGTTTGTATTTGAAGTTCAGATAAACAGATTATTTCATCAAAAGATAATTCCCTGATTTATCAGACTTTTGATTAGCCACTAATTGATAATAATAGAGTTAGATAAGATAAAGGAGCTTCTGTATATATTATGAATGTCTATATCACAAAGTATAAGTTTTCTAAGGGTGGGAACTGTGTACATTTTGCTTATGTAAAATACTACATTGAAGGCCGGGCGTGGCGGCGCACGCTTGTAATCCCCGCGCTTGGGAGGCAGAGACAGGAGGATCGCGCAGGTTCGAAGCCAGCCGTGCGCTGGCTTAGGAGACCCTGTTTCCAAATAAAAAAATGTAAAAATAGGTCTTGGAGTGGAGCCCGGAGGTAGAAGGGCTTCCAGGAACCCCAGTACCACCACCACCCCCCAAAATACTATATTGATAAATGGGACAAAAGGGGCTAAAGGATTGTACTGAGCCATAAAGACATCTGACCTCAGTATGTCAGATTCCCAAAAAAGGGATTTTTGAGATGAAATTGAAAGTTACGCTGGGCACAGGGGCTGAGGGTAGAACAGTCAAGGAACTCGGCATGCCAGACATAATCCCAGCACGTGCAAAGGCCCGGCAAGAGAGAATGAGAGGAAGGCAAGCATGATGAGCAGGTGGAGGGAAGAGCCCGGGGATGGAGGGTGTGCTGGGCTGTGACTTGCATTTTGAAAAGGTGGCTACAGTATGGAGGGTAAACTGCACTGCGGTTGGGGTAGCACACTAAGATAGGGAAGCCAAAGCAGATCTGACCTCAGAAAACCTCAAGTCTTGAAAATTATGAACCTGAGATACTGTGTCACCCAAGCAGAGACATCAAGTCAGCAATTAAATGTCTCCATTTGATGTTTTCTGTATTCCCTTATCCTTCGGTTTTGAGAATAAAATTTATTTATTTATTTATTTATTTATTTATTTATTTATTTATTTGTGGTACTGGGGGTAGAACCCAGGGGCTTTCTACCTCCAGGCTATACTCCCAAACCTTTTTTATATTTTATTTGGAAACAGGGTCTCATTAAGTTGCTGAGAGCCTCACTAAGTAGCTGAGGCTGGCTTCGAACCTGTATGATCCTCCCGTCTCAGCCTCCCAAGCGCAGGGATTACAAGCGTACGCCACCATGCCGGCCTTGAGAATAAAATTTAAACATATTTTCTTTAACACAATTTCTCCCTTTTGTTCATTACCAACAGCAATAGGAGCCTTGGGGGTTTGCTAAGGCTATGCCACAGACTTACTCTTTATTGCTGTGGTATGAACGTTTGTGTGCCCTCCTCGCTCACTGTTGAAATCGTGACCCTCTAAGTGGGAGAATTAAGAGGCGGGGTCTTTCGGGGCCAGTAGGTCACCAAGGGCAGGGATTAGTGCCTTATAAAAGAGACTCAGAAACCTCCCTGCCCCACCTCGAGATGGTACAGCTAGGGGGTGTCGCCAATGAGCCAGAAAGTGGGCTGGGGTTTAGAATCCCGAATGCATAATGAATGAATGTGGGTGTTTACAAGTTGATACAAAAGCCAACCCTCCAAAGAAAATCAGGGAACACAACCCACGGTCTCTCCCCCGCCTCTCTCTCCTGGGTTCCTCCCCCCCCCCCTCTCTCTCTCTCTCCTCCCCCCCCCTCTCTCTCACACACACACACACACACACACACACACACACATCTAATACACATAGAAAAATTATTCAATTCCCCTAATAACTAAAACGTTAGTGCCAGGCATTAAATCCCGACATGGTGCACACCAGTAATCCCAGTATTTGGGAGGCTGAGACAAGAAGATTGCAGGTTCGAGGCCAGCCTCAGCAACTTAGCAAGACCCTGTTTCCAAATTAAAAAATAAAAATAGGGCTAGGGGTATAGATTGGAGGTAGAATACTCCTGGGCTCAAGTCCTAGTACTCAAAAAGATTATTAAACAAAAGTTTAATTAATTAATTTTAAGTTTAACTAATTAGCTTTAAACTAAAGGTATATCAGGTTCCCCCACCCCTCAAGAAACTGGGATTAAAAAAAAAAAAGTTACAAAGCCAGGCATGGTGGTGCACACCTGTAATCCCAGCACTTGGGAGGCTGAGACAGGAGGATCGCACGGGTTCGAAGCCAGCCTCAGCTACTTAGTGAGGCTCTCAGCAACTTAGTGAGACCCTGTTTCCAAATAAAGTATAAAATAGGTCTGGGAGTGTAGCCTGGAGGTAGAAAAGCCTCTGGATTCCATCTCCAGTACCGAACACACACACACACACACATACGCACACACATACACACATATACATACACAGATATACACACATACACACATATACACACATATACACACATACACACATACACACATATACACACATATACACACATACACACATACACACATATACACACATATACACACATACACACATATACACACATGCACACACATACACACACATACACACACATACACACACATACACACACACATACACACACATACACACACACACACACAGAAGCAACAGCCTGATGTAAGGAGACATGAAACCAACGCCTTCATGAGCTATAAACACATCTTTCTGGAAGGTATGTATGTACTGTTTGGCTACGCTTATCAAAATCCTTAAAAATTCCCCCCCCTCCTCCTCCCTCCCTCCCTCCCTCCCCCCACCCCTCTCTCTTTCTTTCAGTACTGGGGATGGAACCCAGGTGCATTCTCCCCCTGAGCTACACCTCAGCCCTATTTTTTATTCTTTACTTTGGAACAGGGTCTCACTGAGCTGCCGAGGGCCTCACTAAGCAGCTGAGGCCGTCCTTGAACTGCAACCGATCCTCTCGCCTCAGCCTCCCCAATGCTGGGATCACAAGCAAGTGCGCACCACCACACCAGCTAATACGCGCATTCTTTGACTGAGGAAACTTTATACTTGTTCCAAGGATAAAGTCACACAATCACTTGTGCCACACCAGCAATTTCATATTCAACCAACATTTATTTTCATATTCTGGTACTAGGGATTGAACCCAGGGCATTACAGCTCTGAGCTATATACTCTCAGCCCTACTTTATTTTTTATTTTTATTTATTTATTTAATTTATTTATTTTGGTGGTACTGGGGGTGGAACCCAGGGGCTTTTCTACCTCCAGGCTATACTCCCAGCCCTATTTTATACTTTATTTGGAAACAGGGTCTCACTAAGTTGCTGAGAGCCTCACTAAGTAGCTGAGGCTGGCTTTGAACCTGTGCGATCCTCCCGTCTCAGCCTCCCAAGCGCTGGGATTACAAGCGTGCGCCACCACGCCTGGCTTATTTTTTATTTTGAAACAGAGTCTCAGTAAGTTGCTGAGATTGGCCTTAAACCTGCGATCTTCCTGTCTCAGCCCCCCAAGTACAGGATCACAGGTGGGCGGCACCATGCCCAGCAATGAACATACATTAACAATCGTGTTGTAACCTGTATAACTGTGACAACAAAAAAAACTAACTATATTAAAATACACACATAAGAAAAAAGTTTAAAACGTACATTTTTCTTCAGTGAACTTAGGATCATGGGATAGAGGCAATTATTTAATTTTCTATAATAATTTAATCTCACCTGGGCATGGTGGCACATACCTGTAATCCCAGTACTTGGGAAGCTAAGACAGGAGAATCACAGGTTCAAGGACAGCCTCAGCAAGTAGCAATACTCTCAGTGACCTAGTATGAGCCCGATTCGAAACAAAACATAAAAAGGGCCGGGAGTTTAGCTCAGAGGTAGAATATCCCTGGGTTTAACCCCCAGTACCACAAATAATAATAATAATAATAATAATAATAATAATAATAATTTAATCTCTCTTTTTCTATTAAAAAGTAGTACCTAGTCATACTGAAAATTTTTGAAGAAAAAAACAGGTAATCAAGAAAAAAAGTACAATTACAATTCCATTACCCACAGATAACCCCTGTTAATACCCTGCTATACATCCTTCCAGTATCCACATATATGTATATAAACACTTCAACAAAAATGGTGTTCTCTTCTACATTTTATTTATAACCTGCGTAACATCTTTCCATGTCAAAAAAGTCAATCTCAATTTATTAGTAACTGAATATCAGCCGATTACTGAATATCGAAGTTAATCCTACACTTTTACTATTCTAATACAGTACAATTATCCTTGAACGTATTATCTTCTTATACTCATGATCTCTGCATAATGTTCAGGATAAATTCTCTGAAGAAGGATTACTATTCCAAGATATAGTCATTGAAGTTTACAACTAGCTACAAAATGACCTCCCGGGCGGTTATACAGACCTGCCCTCCTTTATAGATCAATACAATCTGATTGTAAGATAGACAAAGCCTCAAACATTAGAAACAACATTTCTCAGCCTGGTGTGGTGGCGCTTGGGGAGCTGAGACAGGAGGGTCGCAGGTTCTAGGACAGCCTCAGCAAATAGTGAGACTCTTGTCAACCTAGTGAGACCCTGCTTCAAAATAAAAATAAGACTGAGGGGGTAGCATAGAGGTAGAGTGCTCCTGGGCTCAATCTCCAGTACCACAAAACAAAAAACAAAAAACCTTTCCCCACCCATACTTCATCGGGGTGCCACCGGGCCCCTTGTGCTGGTTCATTCTCTCACCGGTGAGCGTGTGCACACGTGTCTGTGTGCGTGTGCGTGTGCGTGTGTGTGTGTGTGCGCGCGCGCGTGCATGTGTAGGGAGGGAGGGCTTCACAGCAACTCCTAGCTGGGTGGGTTGCAGATCCAAGCATGCTGGAAGGACTTTTTTCTGAGGGTTCTGGTTTGAAAGTTGTGGGGATGTGGATTTTCCTGAACTGATTTCCATACACAAATATCCCATCTTGTTGGAGAGCCTCTTTTTTATTTGCATGCACATGACCCTCCCAAAGAACCCAGATGAATAAAGCATTTTAGAAGAAGCTAACAAAAGTCCGTTGGTGCGAATTAGAAAGCTGTTGTTCCTGGGAGGAAGGCTAATTAAATTAAGTCACTTGTTTTTCTTTTTTTTCTTTTTTTTTTTTTGGTGGTACTGGGGTTCCTGGAAGCCCTCCTTCCTCCGGGCTACACTCCCAGACCTATTTTATATTTTTGAAACAGGGTCTCTTACGCCAGCGCGGCTGGCTTCGAACCTGCGCGATCCTCCTGTCTCCGCCTCCCAAGCGCGGGGATTACAAGCGTGCGCCACCACGCCCGGCAAGTCACTTGTTTTTCAAATAGAGCAAGTATCATTGAGAGGACATCTGCTCCAAGACCGCTGCGCATGGGGCCGCTGCTGAATTCCTGAAAATTCTGTGCTCTACTGACACCTAGTGGACCTAACAAGATTCCCGAGCAAGGAAATAAGAGCAGGCCCCAGGGCTCCTATCAATACCCTGCAAGTGTGAAGTCAATAGCTGCTTTGCAGTGGCGAAGGCCTTCTGCGTAGATTCACTCCTTCCGAATTATTAAAGAGCCCGAGATTTCTCTCTTCTTTATTTTTCCTGCCCACTGCTGGTGACTATGTCCCTTAGGGTCTTCTTCCTCCTTTTTACCCTTCTTCCCACTTCCCTTAGATCTTTCCCCTTTCTCTGCACTTTTCCTTCTGACTCAAAGAATATCACGTACATTCGCTTCGCAAATATCCGGTCCTGATATTGCTTGAACCCACGAGCCCTGTGATAGGTCCTTGGACTCAGGCCAAATCCTGCCCCTGCCCCTCCTTCCGCTCCTCCTTCCATACCGGGGATTGAACCCAGGGGCTCATACACACCAGGCAAGCACTCTACCACTGAGCTACATCCCCAGCTCTATTTTTTTATTGTTTTGAGAGAGGGTCTCACTAAGTTGCTGAGGCTGGCCTCAAACTAGTGGCTCTCCTGCCTCAGCCTCCAAAGTAGCTGGGATTACAGGCATGTGCCATCACCCCAGGCCCCACTGCCTCTTTCTTAAAACAGCTGCACCCGTGCACTCAGGTCGTGGCCGTGACTGCTTTTCTGCAGTAACAGCAGAGCAGGCAGTTGCGACTGAGGCTGTGTACCCCAGCCTGACATCTCCACTCGCAGGGCCCTTGTCTGACACGACTTGGAATACAGCTGCATGGATCCCAACCTCTAGAACTTACTAGCTGTGGTGCCCAAGGGTTCACACTGAGACAGTTCCCCCAGATACATGCAAAGGACCATGTTACTACTGGGTTTCTAGAAATTCTACTTTCCAGGGCACCTTCATAACTGGCTCTTCTCACCTCTCTACACAGGTGAAACCATCGCCTCTTCCCACTTCATGTTTCATTATTGGCCTCAAATTCTCAATATGCAACCCAGTTCATAGAGAAACGGCAACTTCATCACCTACAATAAAGCTCCTACAATCTCTGAAGGTCAACAAGAACCTCAGAGAAACCAGTCAGCAGCTCCAACACTGCCGTGCTTTAGAAACTACCCGCCTTTCCCACCGGAAGTTCAGGCTCGGTCCCGCTGCGGTCCCCACTGCCTCGGACGTCCCTCCACAGCGCTCACGCACGGTGGGCCCACCTGGAAGGACCCGCTGGCCACGGAGCTCGGTGAGCCTCGGGGATGACTGCAGGCCTGGCAGAGAAACAGTCGACAGAAACTGGAAGAAAAAATAGGTCTCCCAAGTCCCTGAATAATAAGTGCTGCGGATCTACTATTTAATAAACAGAAGGGGGGAAAAAAAGAAATCCCAGCTAAGCACCTTGCCAGTACACAGCCAATGAGGGACTGAAAATCCACGCCAGGGTGCGTGGCGCGAGGCCCCGAGCTCAGGCCTGGGGAGTTCTACACTTAGCTACTGCATTAGTCTTGGAAGAGACCAAACAGGGCTTCCTGGAGAGTGACAGCTACACGCGGGCCGTGTGATAAGCAGTTCAGTGGGCCCCGTGCAGTGCACCCGGCTCTGGGCAGGCAGGGCCTAAGGGCCAGCCCATCCCCAGCCCATCCCCCAGCCCATCCTCCCCTCTCCCTAGCCTGGGACTCTTCTCCCCACAACAACCATAAGCACTGCGCCAACACCAACCAGATCTTACTCAGTAACATCTCCTGTCACGCTCAGTACATTTCCTGAGAAACCTCTGAGAGTTAGTTTTATCATCTCCCCAAAGTAATTTCTACATATACACTTTAAATATTTCTCTGGAGAGAAAACTATCTAGAGCGAGCAGTATCAAACACACATGAGTTAAGCCAGGCACTGTGGCGCAGGATTGTAATTCTAGTACTTGGGAGGCTGAGACAGGAGATCTCAGTTTCTTGATCAGCCTCAGCTACTTAGTGAGGCCCTCCGCAACTGAGTGAGACCCTGTTTCAAATTAAAAACAAAAAATAGGACTGGGGGTATAGCTCACAGGTGGAATGCCCCTGGTTCAATCCCCAGTACTGCAAAAAAAAGTCAATTTGAGTGCTTACTTTCCTTTATGAGCAAAGGTAACTTTTTTTTTTTTTTTTTTTTTTTTGGTGGTACTAGGGGTGGAACCCAGAGGCTTTCTACCTCTGGGCTATACTCCCAGACCTTTTTTATATTTTTTATTTGGAAACAGGGTCTCACTAAGTTGCTGAAAGCCTCACTAGGTAGCTGAGGCTGGCTTCGAACCTGTGCGATCCTCCTGTCTCAGCCTCCCAAGCGCGGGGATTACAAGCGTGCGCCACCACGCCCGGCTTAAAGGTAACTTTTTATAAAACTACAGGAGTCGCTCAAAATGAAATACCAGTATAGTAAGACATATCTGGGGAATTCTAGCCATCTATAGCTTTGATGAAGGAGGGATGTATCATTTCAAAATAAATAATCAATCATTAAAAATAAGTATCATCTGCAGAGGTATAAATGTATCCCTTGGAATCTCACTATGATAAAAATTACGATGCACCTATAAAATTATAAAATTAAGTAAATGAAAACAAAAAATTAAATGTAATTAAGATTTTTTAAAAAGTACTATCAGGACCATAATTAACTGTTCCTTTTTTTTTTTTTTTTTTTTTTTTTTTTTTTTTTTTGCAGGCCTAGGGATAGAACCCAGAGGCATTTGACCTCCGAGCTACACCCTCTGCCCAATTTTTTATTCTTTATTTTGAAACAGGGTCTCACTGAGTTGCGAAGGGCCTCACTAAGTAGCTGAGGCTGTCCGCGAACCACGATCCTCAGGTCTCAGCCTCCAAATGCTGGGATTACAAGCATGCGCCACCACACCCAGCTTATATTATTAACTGTTCATTTCTTTACCAACAGAGCTGAGTTAATTTGGAAATTTTATTAAAGATTTATTTTATTTTATTTTTTGTGGTACCGAGGGTGGAACCCAGGGGCTTTCTACCTCTGGGCTATAGTCCCAGACCTAATATAGATAGATGATAGATAGATATATTTTTTTTTTTTTTTTTGGTGGTGTTACTGGGGATGGAACCCTTCTACCTCCAGGCTATACTCCCAGACCTATTTTTTATATTTTTATTTGGAAACAGGATCTCTTAAGCCAGCGAGGCTGGCTTCGAACCTGCGTGATCCTCCTGTCTCTGCCTCCCAAGCACGGGGATTACAAGCGTGTGCCACCACGCCTGGCCCTATTTTCTATTTTATTTGGAAACAGGGTCTCATTAAGTTGCTGAGAGCCTCACTAAGTAGCTGAGGCTGGCTTCGAACCTGTGTGAACCTCCTGTCTCAGCTTCCCAAGCACTGGGATTACACGCGTGCGCTACCACACCCGGCTTAAAGATATTTTTTATAGTTCTCCAGCAAAGATTCTCCATGGAAAATGAATGGCTGGGGTATTCTGTTTCATCTTAGAGATCTCTGGTCACAAAGGTATTGTAGCACAGAATTCTCAACTTACAATTTCTGAAGGTAAAAGAACACTTGAGTTCAACATTTGCTCTTATTTAGAATGGACAAAAAGTGGCAAGTAGATCTTTAAAAATCCACACTCAAAGTGCTTTTATTTAAACAGGTGGCCTGGCAATGCAGGCGCTGTAGGACTGTGCCTCAGGGCTCCAGTGAACCGCACCTGAGCCATCCTCAGCAAAGGTTCAAGAATCCAGAAAAGAGTGTCATGGTTTTACGGTGCTACCAGATGTCTAGCCAGATGAAACGGGTCGCAATGTTCTTTTAGGGTTGCATTTTGGAAATAGAGGAAAGCTTTAGCAAAAGACTTCACTATCTGCTAAGAAAAATCACTTCTGTGCTTTACACGGCTTGGCAAAAACAGTAGTGCCACGTAATGACAGGTTCGTGGCTGGTAAACAGTGCTGTGTGTACCAAGACAGAGGTTCAAGGACGGCATCCAGGACCAGATGATAACCAGGCACCAGGCAAGCATCCTGGGAGAATAACTCCACAAGAGGCCGCTCTAGGGAGACAGACAGTACAGGATATGGCCAGGGCACGCAGATAGGCCCGCTTTGCAATATAAAGAAATATGCTGTCGAGTTCTGAGGCTCATTTGAAAGAGAATCTGGGGTTCTCTGTGCTCTGGGCTATAAGGACGGTCTAGCTACATTCTTCATGGCAGATGCTAATCAGCACAACTTGGGACACACCCCGCAGCCCCACCACTATAATCCCTGCACCATAATAGCCTCGGGGACTCTGTTGTGCTTTCCATTTTTAGAAGAGCCAAACTTCTGCTCTCTCTGCACAAGTACACAGCTTCCCAGTAAAGCTGGGAGCTCCGTGATACAATCAAGACAGAGAAAACACCAGTCACGGTAAACACAAACCCAACTGGACACACATGAAGGAACCTTGTTCTAGCTCCTTCCACCAGCCAGGATAACACTCCTCCCCAGGGGCCAGGGCGACTGGAACTCCTGAGCTGGGCTACCAGTTATTAGCCACAGCTCTGCAAAAGACGCAGACACTGGGTCGTTATCAAGAAGCTTCACTGAGCTGACATCACGTGAAAGCTCCTAAGGACTCCAAACGGTGGAGGAGAAAGGCCTCTAAGCTCAGCAAGGCTGGAAGGGCGCTCAAGAACGCACCCTCTAAGGGGGGTAGAACCCAGGGTCACGCTGTCAGGTCTAAGGGACAAGAAAGTCTTATGGTCTCACATTCATCCTGTTGGAGGACCACTTTTTTTTCTTTTTTTTTTTTTTTCTTTTTTGCGGTTCTAGGGATGGAACCCAGGGGCATTCTACCTCCAAGCGACATCCCTAGCCCTATTTGTTTATTCTTTATTTTGAAACAGGGTCTCACTGAGTTGCAAAGGACCTTACTAAGTAGCTAAGGCTGTCCGTGGACCACGATCTTCCTGTCTCAGCCTCCTGAATGCTGGGATTACAAGCAAGCGCCACCACACCTGGCTGGAGGACCACTTCTTGTAGTGGACACTCTCCAGGACCTTTCACTTCACTCAGTACTACTAGTCATTACAGTCATTACTTGCCTTACCTGGCCCTGAAAAGGGAGTAAGCACCGGGTGTGGTGGCGCACGCTTGTAATCCTAGTGCTTGGGAGGCGGAAACAGGAGGATAGCGCAGGTTCAAAGCCAGCCTCAGCTACTTAGTGAGGCTCTCAGCAACTTAGTGAGACCCTGTTTCCAAATAAAGTATAAAATAGGTCTGGGAGTATAGCCTGGAGGTAGAAAAGCCCCAATACCACACACACACACACACACAAAAAAAAAAAAAAACTGGAATAAGAGCGACAAAGGGTGGTACAGGTACACACTGAACCTTGCTCAGTCTTACAGAGCAATGAAATTCGGATCATGCTACAACACAGATGAAGCCTGTGTTGTAGGGAAGAGTGTGCTACGTGAGATAAATCAGACACAGAGGGCAAGTACCGTAGGGCTCCATTGATATGGAGTAGCTGGCCACGAAAACTCACACACAGGAAACAGAGAGAGGCAACTGGGGCAGAGAGCAGAGAACAGGAGCCGCCATGGAGCAGGGACAAAGACACTGCTCGCAGTGATGACAGGCTTTGGAGCTGGAGGGTGGCGGCGGTGGCACACACATCGCACGTGTGTATGGAGGGGTCCTGGGGACGGAATCCAGGAGCACTCTGCCTCTGAGCTATACCTTCAGCCCAATTTTATTATTTTATTTTGAAATAGAGTCTCACTAAGGTGCAGAGGGCCTCTCTAAGTTACTGAGGCTAGCCACAAACCTGTGATCCTCCTGTCTCAGCCTCCTGAGTTCTAGGATTACAAAGGCACACCATCCGCCTGGCTTGGAGTCATGCATTTAAAAATGGTTAAGTAAGCCAGGCGTGGTGGCGCACGCTTGTAATCCCAGCACTTGGGAGGCTGAGATAGGAGGATTGCAGGTTCATAGCCAGTCTCAGCTACTTAATGAGGCCCTCCGCAACTTAGTGAGACCCTGTTTCAAAATAAAGAATAAAAATAGGGCTGGGGGTATAGCTCGAAGGTAGAATGACCCTGGGTTCCAACACAGTACCACAATAAATAAATAAATAAATAAATAAATAAATGTTAAGTAGCCAGGTGTGGTGGCATACACTTGTAATCCTAGTACTTAAGAGGCCTCTGAGACCAGAGGATTGTAAGTCTCAGCAACTTAGTGAGACCCTGTTTCAAAAATAAAAATATGGCTTGGGGTAAAGCTTGGAGGTAGAATACTACAGAGTTCAATGCCCAGTCCATCAAAAAAAAGAGAAAGGTACTGATTTTAAAGAAATATGAGAAATTTTATCTAACTCCAATTAGATTGACAATCACTAAAAACACAATAACAAATGTTGGCTAGGATGTGGAGAAGTGGGAACTCTGATACATTGTTGGTGGGGTTGATAATTAATGTAACCACTTTGGAAAATAGTATGGAGGATCCTCAGAAGAATGGGAACAAACCTACCATATAATCCAGCAATACTACTTCTGGGTATCTACCCAAATGAATGGAAACTAAACTACCAAACCAAACTAATGCATACGTATCTATGTTCATAGCCACACAATTCACAATTGCCAAACTATGGAACCAGCCAAGATGTCCCTCAACAGATGAATGGATTACAAAACTATGGGCTATGTACACAATGGAATTTTACTCAGACATAAAGAAAAACAAAATTATGTCATTTGCAGGGAAATGGATGGAACTGGAGAACATTATGTTAAGTGAGATTAGTCACAAAAAGTAAAAAATTGGATGCTCTCCCTAATATATGGAATCTAGGGAGGAAAAAAGGTCATAGGAGGAACTCTAGACAATAAGGAAAAACCATAGATGAGCAAATAAGGTGACCTAACTGAGGGGGGTGGGAGAGAGAAGAGGGAAATTCTCTAATGTGCACGATGTACATTCACAAACATATCAAGGTCAATCACTAAGCCAAAATGAGAAGAAGAGAAGGGGCAGGGAATGGGGGAGGAATTGGAGGAGGGCTAAATGAGTGATGTGTGCATGTATGCCCCCACCATCTTGCACTCCATTAAAATGTATGACTACAAACCAGGAGTGATGGCACACACTTGTAATTCCAGCATTTGGGAGGCTGAGACAGGAGGATTGGGGTTCGTGGACAGCCTCAGCTACTTAATGAAACATTTGCAACTCAGTGAGACCCTGTTTCAAGAATAAAAGATAGGGAGCCGGGCGTAGTGGCGCACGCTTGTAATCCCAGCATTCGGGAGGCTGAGACAGGAGGATCGAGCTGGTTCGGAGCCAACGTTGCTGGCTTAAGAGACCCTGTTTCCAAATAAAAATATAAAAATATAGGTATGGGAGTGTAGCCCGGAGGTAGAAGGGCTTCCAGGAACCCCGGTACCACCAAAAGAAATAAATAAATAAAAAATAGGGAGCCGGGCGTGGTGGCGCACGCTTGTCATCCCAGCATTTGGGAGGCTGAGACTGGAGGATCATGGTTCGCGGACAGCCTCAGCTACTTAGTGAGGCCCTCTGCAACTCAGTGAGACCTGGTTTAAAAATAAGGAATAAAAAATTGGGCAGGGGGTGTAGCTCGAAGGTCGAATGCCCCTGGGTTCCATCCCCAGATTAGCAAATAAATAAATAAATAATAAAATAGGGTTGGGGGTATAGCTCGGAGATTGAATGCCCCTGGGTTCCATCCCCAGTACTGAAAAAAAAAAAAGATGTATAACTACAATGCGCCAATAAAAAAATAAAAAATGTGAGTAAGACACATGTTTACAAAGACTATTATTCATAAATAAATTACCTCAGAAGTTGAAAAACTGCCAGGCATGATGGTGGACACTTATAATCTCAGCATTTGGGAGGCTGAGACCGGAGGATTGTGGTCCACAGACAGCCTCAGCTACTTAGTGAGTTAGTGAGGCCCTCTGCAACTCAGTGAGACCCTGTTTCAAAATAAAGAATAAAAAATAGGGCAGGGGTGTAGCTGGGAGGTCGAATGCCCCTGGGTTCCCAGACCCGCAAAAAAAAAAAAATAAAATAAAATAAAATAGGGCTGAGGGTGTAGCTCAGAGGTAGAAGATCCTAGGTTCCATCACTAGTTATCACAGTAAGTAAATAAATAAATAAAGCTTATATAATAACTCATTTGTAGTGATCCTCTGATTTAAAACAAAGCCAAATTAATATGGCATTATAATTATTATGCCTGTTAATTTTAATACTATATTAGTGACATTATTTATTTATTTATTTATTTTTGCGGTACTGGGGATGGAACCCAGGGGCATTCTACCTTCAAGTGACACCCCCAGCCCTATTTTTCTTTTATTCTTTATTTTGAAACAGGGTCTCACTGAGCTGTAAAGGGCCTCACTAAGTAGCTGAGACTGGCTTCGAACCTGTGCAATCCTCCTGTCTCGGCCTCCCAAATGCTGGGACTACAAGCGGGTACCACCACACCCGGCTTCAATGATTTTATAATCAGATAAAACTCGAGTAGTGTTTTCCTGGTTAATAATGTCAGCGGACAGCCTCAGCCACTTCGTGAGGCCCTCTGCAACTTAGTGAGACCCTGTTTCAAAATAAAGAATAAATAATAGGGCTGGGGGTATAACTTGGAGGTAGAATACCCGAGTTCCATCCCCAGTACTGCAAAAATAAAATAAAATAAAATAAAATAAAATAAAATAAAATAAAATAAAATAAAATCAGTGAGTTCGGTTAGAAGGAACTAAGAGACCATGCAACTCAAACACATATCCACGATTCCTGGTGCAACATCATGAGAAATTGAACAATACTAAAGCAAGCAGGGTGTGAATCTCAAATCGAAGAGGCAGTTCTACCTTGAGGTGTTGTTGATCTCCACCCAGCCCAGTTTCCATGACACATGAAGCAGAAGTCCACCAAGGAACGTTTGCCACCTGAAAAAAACAAATGCCAATGTGAAGTGATACACTGCTGGGCCTCAAACACAGTCAGCACCCCACTCTCCCACTCGCCCACTCGCCCGGGTTCCCTCCCATCTCTCAGACTCTTCTCCATCTCTACTGTGCCCTCGAGCCCAGCTGTCCCCCATGCTGACACCCAGGCTCTCTTCTTCTTACTCTAGATTTTTTTTTTTTTTTTATGGTACTGGAGATTGAAGCCAGGGGCATTCTACCTGAGCTACACCCCAGCCTGATTATTTTTGTTTGGTTTGAGTTTGGGTTTAGGTACTGGGAATGGAACCCAGGGCATTGTAGCTTCAAGCTACACCCTCAGCCCTGTTTTTTTAGTCTTTTTAGTATTGAAACAGGGTCTCGCTGAGTTGCGAAGGGCCTGACTAAGTAGCTGAAGCTGTCCGCAATCTTCCGGTCTCCGCCTCCCGAATGCTGGGATTACAGTGTGCGCCACCACACCCGGCTCTGATTTAGTTTTTATTATTTTGAAACAAGATTTTGCTAAGTTGCTGCCCCGCTAAGGTACTGAGGCTGGTCTTGAACCTGCAATCCTCCTATCTCAGCCTCCCGAGTACTGGGATTACAAGTGTGCGCCACCATGCCTGGGCTGTTCTAGACCTTTACTGAACGATCTCACCTACAGCCACTACCTCAGGAATGATGACGCCCAAATCCCCTTCTCACTGGATATGCCTCCCTGAAATCCCACAGGCCCCATATCACCTACCTGAAAAGCCCTTACCTCTCCCCTGCCCACCCGATCACCCTCCCACTTTCCCTCCTCAGCCAGCCTGATGTCGTCCCAGCCACTCCTCTGCCCTCATCTTCCTTTAATTTGTAAAATCCCGTCGATTTTATTTATCCCGTAACAGCATTCACACCAAAGCCTCTCCCCTAGCCCTGGCGCCGCTTCAACCCAGGCTCTCAGCACCCGACACCTGGCCTGCAGAATTAGCCCCCTAGAGCCCCCACCAGAGGCGACCCCCCCATCTCTGCCCTGCTTCAACCCTCAATTGCCCAAACTTCAGTTGATTTCTGCTAGTCATTTGTTTTTAAAAATGGTTGAGCTGAGCATGGTGATACATGCCTATAATCTCAGCACATGAGAGGCTAAGATGGGAGGATCGCAGGTTTGAGGACAACCACGGCAACTTAGTGGGACCCACTTTCAAAATGCAAATTTTAAAAAGGGCTGGAAGCCAGGCATGGTGGTGCACGCTTGTAATGCCAGCAATTGGGAGACAGAGACAGGAGGATCGCAGTTCAAGGACAGCCTCAGCTACTTAGTGAGGCCCTTTGCAACTCAGCGAAACACTGCTTTAAAATAAAGACTAAAAAGTAGGGCTGGGGGGGGGGGTGTAGCTCAGAGATAAAATACCCCTGGGTTCCATCCCCAGTACCACAAAAAAGGGGGGAACTGGAGTGCAGTTCAGAGATAGAAGGCTTTTGGGTTCAATAATATAAAAAATAAAAACAGTTGATTCTTCCCTGTGCCACAGGCAGTGGCCCTCAACCCCTAGACTGCCACAAAATGCTTGGGGCCATGA
This sequence comes from Muscardinus avellanarius, assembly GCF_963383645.1. Classification (NCBI taxonomy): domain Eukaryota; kingdom Metazoa; phylum Chordata; class Mammalia; order Rodentia; family Gliridae; genus Muscardinus; species Muscardinus avellanarius. The sequence goes on along the minus strand of NC_137803.1, from coordinate 52,156,790 downwards.
ACTCCTGTGAGACATGCTCCCCTGGAGAGCAAGTCAGGGAACAGCACAGGTTGTAAACCTCCCTCCCTCTCCTACTGAGGACAGCACGGAAACAGCAAGAGTGAGAAGGATGCTCTAGCCAAAACGATCCTGTCTCATTCCAGTTGTGTCTGTGTTGTAGGTGGCTCATTCATACATTTTAAAACTCTATTTTTGGTCATAAATGCCCTAAGACACCTCATCTCAGAAGTGACTATAACACACCAATCTGTTGCGACACCTTAGCTGAGAACCGTGGCCTACGGGACAAGGTCACTTGCGTGTGGCACGCAGCCCTGCCTGCCTGCCCCGGCAGCGGCTTCCCAGCTATGCTGAACAGCCCGTAGCTGCAGGACGTGCCAGGCTGAGGCTACTTCGTGAGTGTGCAGGTACCATGATGTTCTTCCTACACTCTCGTGTGCTGGCGAACATCTGCTCAATGAAGAGGCCCAGCGTGCCTGGCTCCTTTGCCAAGCGCCACTGGCCAGCCAAGCAGAACAGGCTGGTGACGACGGCCCCGCCCTCAAAGAGGCTGATCTCTCGCCTGAGCCTCAGCCAGGTGCCTGAGGCCGCGTGGGTTGTCCAGGCAGGGGGCAGGAGGATGGCTATGCTACAGGCATCTGGTCAGCAGAATCAGTGATGCTGCTCCGAGTCCTGCCTTGTGCGGAGCAGCACCCGGAGCCAAAAAGTATGGGACTCAAAATGTCAATGCCAGAAAGTCATTCTGAGTGCGGGCCCGTGGGAAGCAAGATAATTAACCAATAAATCCAATGGTGGGGTGAGACCTAATAGGAAGAGAACCAGGTACCACAAGCCACCCAGGCAAGGGCAACTAGTTAGTCTAGTGAGCCGGGTAACACTTCCAACAAGAAGTAAGTGTGAGCAAAAAACAGACACATGTTCAAAGGAGACACGCAAGGGACAAAGGCCCAGAGGTAATAAAGACAATGGCTTCTTCAGATCTTCTTGGAGAACTTCACTGGTTTTTACCTTCGCATTTGAGCATTGGGGTTGAGCACTGGAGAGAAGGGACTTGTCCTGAGGGGCCAAGTCAACCACAAGGAGCTGAAACTTCAAACTGGGGACCCAAGGGACAGTAGCAAGCATAAGAGGGTCACTGTACATTTACATTTGGGAAAGTTCCCTCTCCTTACAAGAGAAAGAATGTCCTTGAAAGAAGCAAGACAGAGCGGGGCATGGTGCCGCACGCTTGTAATCCCAGCATTCAAGAGGCTGAGACAGGAGGATCTGGGTTCGCAGATAGCCTCAGCTACTCAGTGAGGCCCTTTGCAACTCAGTGAGAGCCTGTTTCAAAATAAAGAATAAAAAATAGGGCTGAGGGTGTAGCTCAGAGGTAGAATGCCCCTGGGTTCTATCACCAGACCCGCAAACATAAATAAATAAATAAATAAATAAATAAATAAATAGTTAAAAATGAAAGCGGGATAATTTTATGATATTATATTATTCACTAAATTAAGCTGACAATGATTAATGAAATCTAAATATCTATATGACATGATAGGCAAGAATAAACATAAAAGCAGTAGAAGCAATCACAAAAGAAACAAAGTATTTGTACATATAAAAATAAAACATTGCCAGGCATGGTGGCACATGCTTGTAATCCCTGCACTTGGGAGACTGAGACAGGAGGATCACACAGGTTCAAAGCCAGCCTCAGATACTTAGTGAGGCTCTCAGAAACTTAGTGAGACCCTGTTTCCAAATAAAATATAAAAAAATAGGTCTGGGAGTATAGCCCGGAGGTAGAAAGCCTCTGTGTTCCACCCCCAGTACCACAAAATAAAATAAAAACATTTAGCTAGGCGTGGTGGCGCACACTTGTAATCCCAGCATTCAGGAGGCTGAGACCAGAGGATAGCGGTTCGCGAACAGTCTCAGCTACTTAATGAGGCCCTCGGCAACTCAGTGAGACCCTGTTTCAAAATAAAGAATAAAAAATAGGGCAGGGGGTGTAGCTTGGAGGTCAAATGTCCCCTGGTTTCCATATCCAGACCCACAAAAAAATAAAAAATAAAAAATAAAACAATTATTATTGTTCACAATGGAGAGGAGAAAGGAAAATAAGTCTTAATTTGAATATAGTTCTATAGAAACTTTCATATACAGGCTGGGTACCAAGATAAAATTATAAAACATTTTAGAAAAAGAATTTATCAATATCTAAGAAGAATTTATGTTCTTTTACCGTATTTCTTTTTGGGGTTTTTTTGTGTGTGTGGTACTGAGGGTGGAACCCAGAGGCTTTCTACCTCTGAGCTATACTCCCAGACCTATTTTCTATTTTATTTGGAAACAGGGTCTCACTAAGTTGCTGAGAGCCTCACTAAGTAGCTGAGGCTGGCTTCGAACCTGTGCGATCCTCCTGTCACAGCCTCCCAAGCGCAGGTATTACAAGTGTGCGCCACCATGCCCGGCTTACCGTATTTCTTAAATAGAAATCTATTCCCAAAAAACAGTTGGAAATTTAGCAGATTTGAATATAAAAGTTCCTTGTAATATTGTTGCTTTTATGCCCCCCAAATGGGATATGATTTAAATGCCTACTAGTAGACTAGATAAACAAATTATATATGCTATTTTATAATAAACCTATGCAGTCATTAAACTATTTCAAAGGACATTTGAAATGATGTTGGTTGAAGTTTTCCTACAATTATAGAGAGATAGCATAAAAGATACTCACCCTTGGAATAATGTTGGGTAAGTAAATTTCAGGACAGACAGGACATACTGAAAAACAAATACCAAATTAATGACTATTTCAAACGATAGAGAATTGAGAGAGCATATAATCAGAGCATATAATCAAAGACATTCCTACTGAAGAAACATAAGTGGAGTTTCAAAAAGGCCTTTACTCCCCCACAATCTTATGCTGGGCAAATTAATGACCTTCCAAGTCACACTAAAGAGAATGGACTTTTTAAAACCAACTTAGAGCCGGGCGTGGTGGGCACGCTTGTAATCCCTGCGCTTGGGAGGCTGAGACAGGAGGATTGCACGGGTTTGAAGCCAGCCTCAGCTACTTAGTGAGGCTTTCAGCAACTTAGTGAGACCCTGTTTCCAAATAAAATATATTAAAAAAAAAAAGGTCTGGGAGTATAGCCCGGAGGTAGAAAGCCTCTGGGTTCCACCCCCAGTACCACCAAAAAAAAAAATAAATAAAACCAACTCAGGTCAATTTGTATTTTATTATGGCTTTCAATCAAATTTACAGCACTTTATAAATGAGAAAACTGTGTTTTGTCCTGCTAGGTCTCTGCTTTCATTTCTCTCTGCTACGAACACTTCAAGAATTCTTAAAAGTATTAAAAAAAAAAAAAAAGATAGTACTGGGGGTGCAGCTCAAAGGTAGATTATATCTCTTGGTTGAATCCCCACTGCCACACACACACCAAAAAAACAAATTTCATAAAAAAAATGTCTAAACCCATTGAATAGCTTTAGGAAAGGACTCTACTAATTCTTCAAATGATTTAAAAAGATAGAGTGAGTGGTATTGGGTAAGTTCACATATGTATTTTCCCCTAGGTCAGCCCACATCAACTTACCCTCGTATGTGCTCCTGAATGCCAGTTAGTGTAACATATGTCCCTATCACTCTGAACTACATTATGATGTGAGAATACATCAATAAAAGTACATTTAAAATAAATAAATAAGGCCGCGTGGTGGTGCACGCTTGTAATCCCCGCGCTTGGGAGGCTGAGACAGGAGAATCGCGCAGGTTCGAAGCCAGCCTCAGCTACTTACTGAGGCTCTCAGCAACTTAGTGAGACCCTGTTTCCAAATAAAATGTAAAAGCAGTCTGGGAGTATAGCCCAGAGGTAGAAAGCCTCTGGGTTCCACCCCCAGTACCACCACCAAAAAAAAAAAAAAAAAATAATAATAATAATAATAATAATAATAATAATTAATAAATACCATAGTTATGGCTAGCTGCCTATGCTGTGTTATATATTTATGATTCTTCCTGAAACCTATTTACTCATATAATTCAAAAAGCCCTCATTACATTTACCTGATTTTTTTTTTTTTTTTTTTTTTTTTTTGGTCATACTGGGGTTCCTGGAAACTCTTCTACCTCCAGGCTACATGCCCAGACCTATTTTATATTTTTATTTGGAAACAGGGTCTCTTAAGCCAGTGCGGCTGGCTTCGAATCTGCGTGATCCTCCTGTCTCCGCCTCTCAAGCGCGGGGATTACAAGCGTGCGCCACCACGCCCGGCTACCTGATTTTTTTTTCTAAAACAGAAAAAGCCAAAGAATTAAGTGGATACCTGTCCTATGACATCCTTAATGACCTTCACTGTGATACCAAGTCTTTATTCCGTTTATTGGGTACTTGCTCGGGCCTAGAGACTGAGGAGATCTAAGCGCTGTCACTCAGAGCTGTAGAACTCTGTGGCAGGGCGTTTGCCTCTCATGTGCAAGGCCCTGGGTTCAAGCCTCAGCACCACAAAGCAATAAATAAAATAAACTGCTGAAGCTCTCATCTCACCTTGCTTTTAAAGAACAGTGAATCTTAGTTCTACAATGTCTCCTGTGTGCTCAGAGTTCCTCCTGTCACCCAGTGTTCCTCAGAGCAAATGCCATTAGATAGAAGAGAGGTCTGACAGTGATGTTCTCGAGGGAAGAGGCAAGCAGGAGCTTGGAAAACAGAAGTGGACTTTGCCTTTGGGCCAAGGACTCAAGGGCTGCAAGAGGAACAACAGGTGGCTGCCGGCCACTACTGCTGGCACCTCCCACAGAACAGAGGGACACGTCACAGGCCAGGCCACCAAAGCAATGAACAACAGTAACTAATAATAAAATGGGATGATTCTAACAGTATGCCGTAATAAAAGCTAGTTAGGCCAGGCATGGTGATATACGCCTGTAATCCTAATACTTGAGACAGGAAGATTGAAGGTTTAAAAATCAGCTCAGAAATTTAGCAACACCCTTGACAATTTAGCAAGACCCTGTTTCAAAATAAAAATAAAAAGCTGGGTGTGGTGGTGCATGCTTGTAATCCCAGCACTTGGGAGGCTGAGACAGGAGGATCTGAGTTTTTGGGCAGCTTCAGCTATTTAGTGAGGCCCTTCTACCTCTGGTCTACACTCCGAGACCTATTTTTATACTTTTTTTTGGTGGTGGTACTGGGGTTCCTGGAAGCCCTTCTACCTCGGGGCTACACTCCCAGACCTATTTTATACTTTTTATTTGGAAACAGGGTCTCTTAAGCCAGCACAGCTGGCTTCGAACCTGTGCGATCCTCTCCTGTCTCTACCTCCCAAGCGCAGGGATTACAAGCGTGTGCCACCACGCCCAGCATACTTTTTTATTTGGAAACAGGGTCTCTTAAGCCAGCGTGGCTGGTTTAGAACCTGCACAATCCTCCTGTTTCTGTCTCCCAAGCACGGGGATTAAAGCATGCACCATCATGCCTGGCTGAGACCCTGTTTCAAATTAAAGAAGAAAAAATTAGACTTGGGGTGTAGCTCAAAGGTAGAATCCCCGTGGGTTCAATCCTCAGCACCACAAAAAATAAATAGATATAAAAATAAAAATAGGACTGGGATTGTAGCTCAGAAGTAAGTGCCTCTGGGTTCAATCCCTAATACCACACAAAAAATTAAATTATATTAAAAGGAATGGGGGTGAGCCAGGCATGGTGGTGCAGGCTTGTAATCCCAGCATTCAGGAGGCTGAGACCTTAGGATCACAGTTCGTGACCAGCCTCAGCTACTTAGTGAGGCCCTCTGCAACTTAGCGAGACCCTGTTTCAAAATAAAGAATAAAAAACAGGGCAGGGGGTGTAGCTTAGAGGTCGAATGTCCCTGGGTTCCATCCCCAGACCCTCAAAAAAGAAAATGGAATGAGGGTGTAACTCAAGAGGTGTAATATCTTGGGTCCAATCCCCACTACCACAAAAACAAAACAAAACAAAGTTAGTTAAAAAAATCATAAAGTGGCCAGATATCTTCTGACTGTGGTTGACTGTGGTGAACAGAAATCACAGGTGAGCCAGAGGAGGTAGCACATGCTTAAATCCCAGCATTCGGGAGGCAGAGACCAGAGGATCACGGTTCATAGACAGTCTCAGCTACTTAGCAAGGCCCTTCACAACTCAGTGAGACCCTGTTTCCAAAAATAAAAAAGACTGAGCCGGCGTGGTGGCACATGCTTGTAATCCCCGCGCTTGGGAGGCTGAGACAAGAGGATTACACAGGTTCCAAGCCAGCCTCAGCTACTTAGTGAGGCTCTCAGCAACTTAGTGAGACCCTGTTTCCAAATAAAATATAAAAAATAGGTCTGGGAGTATAGTCCAGAGGTAGAAAACCTCTGGGTTCTACCCCTAGTACCACCAATAAATACATACATACATACAAATAAAAAAATAAAAAAGACTAAAACATAGGACCAGGGGTGTAGCTCAGAGGTAGAATGCCCCTGAGTTCCATCCCCAGTACCACAAAAAGGAAGAAGAAAGAAGAAGAAGAAGAAGAAGAAGAAGAAGAAGAAGAAGAAGAAGAAGAAGAAGAAGAAGAAGGAGGAGGAAGAGGAGGAGGAGGAGGAGGAGGAGGAGGAGGAGGAGGAGGAGGAGGAGGAGGAGGAAACAATCACAGGAGAAACCACAGATGATCAGGAACTATGTGCTTGGTCCAAGCCAGAGCAGCCACTCTGCCCTGGCTGCAGAAAGCACAGTGACTGATGTTGAGAAGAGGAAACAGTGGCCATGGAAGGTTCAAGCTTCTAAGATCACAAAGTTCCTGTTAGGAGCAACTACCTTGGCCCTTGGCCCTCCCATTGCTCTCCCTCTTGCTCTGGCCCCCTCAGACCATCATAAACAGTGAACTTGGGGTGTGTGTGTGTGTGTGTAGTACTGAGGATCAAACACAGGGGTGTTCTACCTCTGAGCTACACCCCCAGCCCTATTTTATTTTTTATTTTGAAACAGGGTCTTGCTAAGTCTGAGGCTGGTCTTGAAACTGGGACCCTCCTATCTCAGGCTCCCAAGTACTGGGATTACAGGCGTGCACCACCATGCCCGGCTTGGTCTTCCCTTCTTTCCTGCCTTTTTCTGTTACTGTCCTATACAGTCCATCTGAACTGGCATTTTAGAATGCCAGAGCATTCTAAAACATTATACTAAATTCTGAGGCCCTTAGGAATCTATAATTCCTATTACTCAGATTATGGATTCATGGACACAGGACAATTTGGTTTAATTTACCTGACACTTTGAGGCATTACACACATGAAGGGTATTTGGTCTTCATTATGTTAATTATAAATGGTACGGGACTGCAATAAGTAAACAAAAAATGCCAGACATGCAAATGTACATGTAGGAAGGGGGTATTCATTCCCATAAGCTAAACACTATTTGACTGTTGGATTTTGGGGGGGGTGGCTTTGATTTTTTAAAAATTCCCAAATCAATGCCATGGTTTATGGACTTTCATGAAGGACATGTTACACTGCCCCTTCTGATGATTATGAGAAATAGAAGGAAGATAATTTTGTTTTAAAGTGAAATGTTGCCGGGCGTGCACATCATTTGGGAGGCTGAGCCATGAAGATTGCGGTTCATGAACAGCCTCAGCTACTACTTAGTGAGCTTTGCAACTGCAGTGAGACCACGTTTCAAAATAAAAAGTATAAAAAATAGGGCTGGGGGTGTAGCTCGAAGGTAGAATGCCCCTGGGTTCCATCTCCAGTACCGCAAAAGAAAAATAAGTTGACCCAAGAGTAAATTAAAATAAAAATAGAAAATAAAACAAAGGCTTGTAGGCTTCTGGGGCAAAGGAGTGTTTGGGTGCTTGTGATTTCTTCTGACTCTTCCTTCTCAGAAGGAACAGGGGCCGGTTGGTTCCTTTCGCTTAAAAGTAGCCCTCGCAGCCCAAAATTAAGTTCCTGGTTAAAAGAAAATCAAACAACGCTGTGCCCCAGCAGATACACCGGGCGCTTTATAGGACCGGGATCGGGGTCACTATGGCCCGAGAAATCCTTGTCCTCCTTCCACGAGGGCATCCCACGCGAAGTCGATTTCGTCTCCATCCCGGCCAGGAAAAATCAGAGCAAGGGCTGGAGGAGGCGATGGTCCCTCGAGGATGATCCAGCCCTCGCGCCGTCACTGCCTCCCGCGCCGCCCCTCACCTTGTTCACCAGGTACGACGCCAGGTAGCAGGCACAAAAGGTGAGGCCGACCAGGGGCTTCCTCGCGAGCATCTGTCACCCCGATCCCGGAGCAGGGGAGAAGGGCCCGCCAGCGCCCGCCCCCCCCCCCCCCCCCCGCGCACAGCCACGTGGCTCTGCGCTCAGCCAATCAGAGCGGGGACGCCCGGCCGCCTGCTCCCTTAAAGGGGCCGTGCCTGCAGCGGCCTGGAGGCTTCTCGGTGGGCGTGGTGTCAACTGCTGGAGGCGGGGTAGGCTACAGAAAGGCCTGATGAGAGTGCATTAAAAAATTTGTAGCCTGCAGCCATGGTGGCGCACGCTTGTAATCCCTGCGCTTGGGAGGCTGAGACAGGAGGATTGCACAGGTTTGAAGCCAGCCTCTACTACTTAGTGAGGCTCTCAGCAATTTAGTGGGTCCTTGTTTCCAAAGAAAACAGGAAATAGGTTTGGGAGTATAGCCCGGAGGTAGAAAGTCCCTGGGTCCCACTCCCAGTGCCCCAGCACGCAATCCTAGCGGGAGGCTAAGGCAATAGGATGGCCCCTACTGTCGAATGACCCTGGATTCCATCCAGATCCACAAAAAAAGAAGGTTGAAGGGAAAGCTTAAAAAAAAAAAAAAAAAATAGAGGACTTCCGGGAAGATGGCGACCGAGAAAAGCGGGGCTTAAGAGCCCCGCTAACAACCAGTCTCCATTACCACAAAACCAGCGCCTTTCATAGCCAGAAAACACCATCACCAGAAAAACAAAAAAACCACCAGGCTCCAGAGAGAAAGCGGACTGAGAACAGAGCTCAGGGCCACAGAGGAGACACACGCGCCCGAGGACGCGGCAGCAGCGCCATACTTCCGGCGGCAGCGGCGAACTCAACGGACGGCTACAGCAAGCCAGGTGAGCCGCTGCGGGACAGCCAGGCGGGATCTTTCGGCGCAGACAGCATTTAAAGCTCCCAGTGGCTGAGCTCAGCACACGCTGCAGGGATTCAGAGTGGAAATCAAAACCAGAGAAGAAAAAATACGCCAGCCTCACGGCCGAGGGCGTGGCAGCGGCGCCATATTGTTACCGTCGGCGGCAGCAGCAGTGAATTCAACGAGTCCAGTACAGCTACATCTGCGTACTCAAGGACAGTGAGTCAAATTGCGGAGGAGAAATCCCAGTACTGTACTCCCTGGGACTTGACCCAGTGAGGGAGTGGTGGTGGCAGAGATATCACACCATAGGAGAACGTGCAACCTGGCACCCCCCATAGTCTAAAGCAGCCTCTATCGACTCCCTGGGTCGGAGACTCTGTGATACAACCCAGTAAAGGAGTAGTGGGGTCTGAGATAATACAGACTCGAGATCCAGAGCACCTTAAGTGAAGTCATAGTGACCTAAGGGAAGAACCCAGAGAAGGCACAAACCTCCGAAATCATGGGAAAGAGGAATAACACTGGAGTAATGAATATGCACAACCCCACAACATCAGAACCCGATAAAACAGAAAATCAGAGATTTCTAGAAGATCAAATCAGGAAAATAACTGTAGAAATAATAGAGGTGCTTCGAAAAGAACTCAGAGAGAGCCAAAAAGAGATAAAGGATGCAATTAATGAAGTAAAGGCCTCAATTCAAAGCACAAACAACCGATTAGACCACATGGAGAACAGAATCTCGCTCTTAGAAGATGAGCAATCCAAAAATGAACGCATAGTTTCTAATCTAGAAAAAAATATCCGACAGCAGGAATCTGACATTGAAGAAATATGGGCCCTTCTTAAGAGAGCTAACCTAAGAATAATTGGAATAGAGGAGGGAAAAGAAAGTGAAACCAAAGGGATCAACAATCTCTTCAAGGAAGTAATAGCAGAAAATTTTCCAAATATAGAGCAAGAGGTTGATACACAGATCCAGGAAACTTATAGAACTCCCTTTAGACAGGATCGGAGAAGAGGATCCCCACGCCATATAATTGTCAAAATGACCAATGTGGAAGCCAAGCAGAGAATCTTAAAGGCAACAAAAACAAAGGGCCAAGTGACATTCAGAGGCAAACCAATTAGAATCACTCCAGACTTCCCAAACCAAGTCATGAGAGCCAGAAGGGCTTGGAGTAACATATTCCAAACTCTGAAAGAAAACAACTTCCAGCCCAAAATTTCCTATCCAGCAAAACTTTCTATCAAATTAGATGGAGAAATAAGAAGCTTCCATGACAAACAGAAACTGAAGGAATTTATGTCTTCAAAACCAGCGCTAGAGAAAATACTCAAAGAGATTAACTACAAAGAAGAAATAGGTAACACTCACCAGAACCAGAGAAACAAGAGTTTCCATCCAACAGACAACTAAGATTGGTTATCTGTGGAGATTCATTATTTATGTTAGTCTTTTACCTATCTCTAAATGGTATTGTTTGCCTTTATTGTTGTTAATTTTTAGGATTTCTAGTTGGAATATTAATATACCTTCAGATATAGCATTTGGAAATATTTTATCCAATTCTGTTAGTAACTTTTAACTCTGTTTACATTGTCTTTGGATATACAATATTTTTTTTTATTTTTTAGGGAGTTTGTATATTCTTCTGTTGCCTGTGCCATTGAAATCATATCCAAGAAATCACTGCCAATTTCAATGTTGTGAGGTTTTATGACCCAGATTTTCTTCTAAAAGTTTATAGTCTTAAGATTTATATTTAGGTCTTTTATCTATTTTGAGTTAATACTTGTATGTGGGATTAGGTAAGGGTCCAATTTTATTCTTTGCCATGTAAGTATTATTTTTCAACAATATTTAGTTAAAAGATTACTATTTCCACCACCAAATGTTCGTGGAAACCTTGTCAAAAATAACTTGACAATATAGGGAAGAATTTAGCTCTAGGCTTTTATTTAACTCCAATGGTTTATATATCTGCCTTTAGAATAGTACTACACTGTTTCAATTATTGTAGCTTTATATGGTTTGAAATCAGAAAATATATATCTTCTAGCTTAGTTCTTTTTCAAGATCGTTTTGGGTATCTAGAATTCATATTCCATATTAGGATAGATTTTTTTCTGAAAAATAAATATATAAATATATAATAGTTTCACCTAAAAAAAAACAGAAAAAAATATGCTCTGGTAAGAAAGAAAGCAAAAAGAAATATTGAAATGTTATCTTTAAATCATCAAAAGCTTGGTATCAGACAAATGAAACTGTTATGTGAGATTATCATTTTTAATTTTGGATAAATTGCTATAATACTAGATGTCAACCACTAAGCCAAGCATGGGAGGGAGGGATGGGGAGAGAATGGGGTGGGGATCGGGTGGGGGCGGACTGGGCGATGTGTGCATGTATGTCTACAAAAGTTTGTATCCCACTATGATGTATGAATACAGTGCACCAATAAAATAAAATTAAAAAAAAAAAATAGGTTTGCTTTTCTATGTTATTCCATTGTAGGAAATTTATCAAAAATAAGACATTTTTCCCAAAGTAGGGCGAAAATTAACATAGTCAGGCCTCTGGCAGATAGTAATAAACATACATGAAAACATATCGGTGGACTTTTGGAGCAGCAAGAGGCACTAGAGTTCAAGCACATAAAAACTTACAGACATTAGAATCATCCCACAAGTCTGAAAACCTTCATCCTTAACCATAGCGCAAGTTTCCCTCCACGTGCCCACACTCGGTGACCTTTAGGCTTTTCTGAGACATGTGCTATTTTTCTGCTCCCTCCAGCACTGAGGAGGACTGAGCTTAACTTCAAACCACCTGGTCAAGAAACAGAAATGAAGAAAAGAAAAATCAATCACCTCAGCCCCTCTAATCCACACTAAACTGATAGGTCGGGTTTCCCCACAGGACTCCGCGGCGGGGACAGGAGGCAGAGCCCCAGAAGCCAGAAGCAGAAATATCGCCAGACACAATTCAGGCTTTGCGAGACTCCTGATGTCCCGAGAGAATCGGCATTCCTACGCTGCTAGCCCTACCCTAACCCCCCCCTTTAAATATGGGGTACTTCTGCTCCCCCCTAGAACTCTGCTGATTGAATGGCTCATCGGAGGTCACTTCCCCCACAATCGGCAGACCCGCTGGAAGGCGCCAGCTGATTAAAGCAGCTTTTGATAACTAGGCTGGTGTTTACCTTCTTTGCAAACCCCCTCAATTTCAATGTTACATAAACCTCCCCAACCAATACCACTCTTAAACCCTACTACCCAAGTTATTTCTTCTTAAAAGCTGCAGATAAACTGGGCGTGGTGGCGCACCTTTGTGATCCCAGTACTTGGGAGGCTGAGGTAGGAGGATCGCACAGGTTCGAAGCCAGCCTCAGCTACTTAGTGAGGCTCTCGGCAACTTAGGGAGACCCTGTTTCCAAATAAAATAGAAAAACAGGTCTAGGGGTGTAGCCTAGAGGTAGAAAGCTCCTGGGTTTTATCCCCGAAACCACACACACACACACACACACACACACACACACACACACACACAGCTACAGATAGCCAGGTGCAGTGGCATACACCTGTACTTGGGAAGTACAGGAGGATTACAGTACAGGGTAATTTAGTAAAAAACAGTGTTTCAAAAAAATAAAATAAGCCTTAATCCCTGTGCTTGGGAGGCAAGACAGGAGGACTGTGCAGGTTTGAAGCCAGCCTTGCTGGCTTAAGAGACCCTGTTTCCAAATAAAAAAGTATAAAATAGGTATGGGAGTGTAGCCCGGAGGTAGAAGGGCTTCCAGGAACCCCAGTACCACCAAAAAAATAATTAATTAATTAAAAATAAAATAAAATAGGGCTGGGTGTGTAGCTTAGTGGTAGAACACCCCTGGGTTCATTCCCCAATAACACACACACACACACACACACACACACACACACACATAGCTACAAATATTCCACAATATGTATCTACCATAATATATTCAACCATTCTGCTATTGTATGATTAGGTTGTTTCTAGCCTTTTTGTACAACAAATGAAGCTATCTAAACACTTCTGTACATATGTCTTTACTTACTGCTGGTTTTTTTATTTTACAGAGTTACAGAATCACAGCACATCTGTATTTTCAAAGTCTTGACTTTCCACATCCCTTTACTCTCTGCCTGGGTGAATCTGAATTATTTTCAAGGTTCAGGTCTTCTCAATCTCTTCTGACAGATTCTTTTTTTTTTTTCTTTTCTTTTTACTGGGGGTTGAACTCAGGCATTTTACCTCCAAGCTATACCCCCAGCCCTATTTTTTATTCTTTATTATTTTTCTTTTTTTGTTCTTTCCTTTTTTTTCTTTCCTTTTTCTTTCTTTCTTTCTTTCTTTCTTTTTTTTTTTTTTGTGGTATTGGGGAAAGAACCCAGGGTTATTCCACCTCTGAGCTATACCCCCAGCCCTATTTCCTCCTCCTCCTCCTCCTCCTCCTCCTCCTCCTCCTCCTCTTCTTCCTCCTCCTCCTTCTTGGTGGTACTGGGGGTGGAACCCAGAGGCTTTCTACCTCTGGGCTATACTCCCAGACCTATTTTATGTTTATTTGGAAACAGGGTCTCGCTAAGTTGCTGAGAGCCTCACTAAGTAGCTGAGGCTGGCTTCTAACCTGTACGATCCTCCTGTCTCAGCCTCTGAAATGTGGGATTACAAGTGTGCACCACCACTCCATGCTTATTCTTTATTTTGAAACAGGGTCTCACTGAGTTGCAAAGGAACTCACTAAGTAGCTGAGGCTGTCCGCAAACCACGATCCTCCTGGCTCAGCCTCCCAAATGCTGGGATTACAAGTGTGTGCCACCACGCCCGGACTTCCATAGGACTTTCTAATAACCTGTTAGCACCTTAGCTCTTTTTCCATATCACAGCCCAAAAAGATAATGACAGCATTTGTTCAGAGCCCAAGGACAAATTGCTGACACTTCACAATCATGTTTAAACTTTCATTTCTTGGATAAAATATAACAGAAATGAGACTAAACCTAATATAAGATGAATAACAGTAATTTGATATGAAATAGGCATGGTAATTTCTTTTCAGGCTCCACTGTTTAAAGCTTGAATAACAGCAAAACGAAGCAAGAAATGTCAAAGAATCCCATGGGTCTGGGAGTGTAGCCCAGGGGTAGAAGAGTTTCCAGGAAAAAAAAAAAGAATAAAAAATAACCTGGTAGAACTTCTACCATAGTTCCTTGATAGAATGCCGCTGGGTTCCATCCCTAGCACCACACACACACAAAGTGTAATATGGTGTGTAATCCCAATACATGGGAGGCTGAGCCAGGAAGATGGCAGGTTCAGGACTAGCTAGACTCTCAGCAAATTAGTGCAACTCTATTTAAAAAAACAAAAAGCAAAGCCAGGTGTGGTGGCACAGGCTTATAATCCCAGCATTTGAGAGGCTGAGACTGGAGGATTGCGGTTCACGGCCAGCCTCAACTACTTAGTGAGGCCCCTTGCAACTCAGAGCGATCCCGGTTTCAAAATAAAGAATAAAAAATAGGGCTGGGGGGTGTAGCTTGGAGGTAGAATGTCCCTGGGTTCCATCTCCAGAACTGAACTGCAAAAAAAGAAAGAAAAAAACCTAGGGCTGAGAGTATAGCTCAAGGTAGAATGTTCTTGGGTTCAATGTCCAGTACCCCCCACAAGAAACTTTATATTATATAAGAGTTAATCTCAAGATGAGCATGGTGGTACACACTTGCAATCCCAGTACTTGGGAGGCTCAGACAGGAGGATTGTAGGTTCAAAGCCAGCCTCAGCAATTTAGCAAGACCCTATTTCCAAATAAGAAATAAAATCAGGCTAGAGGTGTAACTTGGAGGTAGACTGCCTCTGGGTTCAATCCCTAGTACCACATACACAAAAAAAAATTAGTCTCATTTCCGTTTTATATTGTTATCAAGGAAATTGGATAGTTCTAATATATTATTGTAATATTTAATTGTTTAGTATTATTTTAAAGGTTCAAATATAAATAAATAAGCATAGTCTTTTTTTCTGAACTGGGGATTGAACCCAGGGGCATTCTACATTCGAGTTACAACCTCACCCCTATTTTTTAATTGCTTATTTTTTACTTAGTTTATTCTTTTTTTTTTTTTTTTTTTTTTTTTGCGGTATGGGGGTGGGCATTGTACCTCCGAGCTACACCCCAGCCCTATTTTTTAGTCTTTTTATTTCTTTTTTTTTTTTTTTTTTTTTTTGGTGGTACTGGGGTTCCTGGAAGCCCTTCTACCTCCGGGCTACACTCCCAGACCTTAATTTTTTATGTTTTTTAAACAGGGTCTCTTAAACCAGCGCGGCTGGCTTTGAACCTGCGCGATCCTCCTGTCTCCGCCTCCCAAGCGCGGGGATTACAAGCGTGCGCCACCACGCCCGGCTAGTCTTTTTATTTCTTGAAACAGGGTCTCACTGAGATGCCAAGGGCCTGACTGAGTAGCTGAGGCTGTCTGTGAACCTCAATCCTCTAGTCTCCGCCTTCCAAATGCTGGGATTACAAGCGTGCGCCACTGTGCCCGGCTAGTTTATTACTTACTTACTTACTTACTTACTTACTTACTTACTTACTTACTTACTTATTGAGGTAATGGAGATGGAACCCAGAAACATTCTACCTCCGAGCTATACCCCCATCCCTATTTTTTATTTTGAAACAAGTTCTCACTGATTGGCAAAGGGTCTAAGTAGTAGTTGAAGTTGTCTAAGAATTGTGATCCTCCTGTCTCAACCTCCTAAATACTGAGATTACAAGCGTGCACCACCACACCCAGCTTTATTCTTTATTTTGAAACAGGGTCTAAGTGGCAGAGGGCCTCATTAAGTAGCTGAGGCTGTCTGTGAACCTTCAATCCTCCTATCTCGGCCTCCCAAGTACTGGGATTACAAGTGTGTGCCACCATGCCTGGCTAATAGGCAGATTCTGAACCTGGCTTCTGATCACATATGTGTTTTATATATAAGCACTTGTGATGGGGGATTACTCGTATTGTTTCCAGTGAGAAATCTCTTCAAAGTAGGGAAGTTGAAAGACAATGTAAATTAGGATATTCTCTCTTGTAAATAACAGAATGCACAACTCATCCTGGTTAAATTACAAGAATACAATGACGGGTGTGGTGGTGCACGCTTATAATCCCAGAATTTGGGAGGCTGACACAGGAGGATTGGAGTTCAAGGACAGCCTCAGCTACTTGGTGAGGCCCTACTCAACTCAGTGAGACCCTATTTCAAAATAAAGAATAAAAAGTAGGGCTGAGTGGGGGTTAGCTCGGAGGTAGAATGCCCCAGGTTTCCATCCCCAGTAACGCAATAAGTAAATAAATAAATAAATAAATAAATAAATAACAAAAATGCATTGGTTCATACAATTGAAAAGTCCAGCGTAGACCCGGCCTCAATTCAGGTATCAAATAATGCCACCAGGGACTGGAGTAGCACTGAGAACTAGAGTGACGATGGGTCTTGTTTTAGCTAAACAGTTCTGACTTACATATTTGTGCTACTATAATTATTAACAGCACTCTTCACTCCTACAAATGTCCTGATTTGGATGATAAATTATACAGTTAACAATCAAAACCCCAGTATTTTCGTATTCTCTGCCCTGCTGTCGGGGATGTGACCGGCCCCCATGTGACTGTTGACGTCAACAGTAACCAGGTTACACTTGCCCTCACCTTTATTTTTTTTTTTATTTTTACTTTTTTTGTGGTACTGGGGGTGGAACCCAGAGGCTTTCTACCTCCGGGCTATCTCAGACCTATTTTATATTTTATTTGGAAACAGGGTCTCACTAAGTTGCTGAGAGCCTCACTAAGTAGCTGAGGCTGGCTTCGAACCTGCGTGATCCTTTTGTCTCAGCCTCCCAAGCGCGGGGATTACAAGCGTGCGCCACCACGCCCGGCTACCCCTCACCTTTAGACTGAGCGAGATTTCTATTCTCATTCAACAAAGAGTTCTGTGCTATTTTTGTTTTTTACACCAGACAATCTAAAATAAAAGAAGTTGATGCACTACATTCTTTGAGTAATCACAATTTATCAAAATTATTTGGAGAATATATATCAAGTAAATAACTAGTTACTTTAGTCCCTAAGTGAAATTGCTTATCACACTATTGTATCCAAGCAAACACTAGATATATAGTTTCTATAGCAAAGATAAAAACTAAAGGTTCTTTTTCCTTGAAGTTATTTTAGGAAAGGTATTTCAGAGCTAAGTAGTCCTTACAAAGAAAATTTTTATCTAAAAGAATTTGCTTTAAAACAATGGTTGGTATTTATCTGAGATTTCCCTAAGCTGTTTTACTAAATGAAGAAATTTTATTCAAGCCTCAATTTCCTGGTGATTTCTTGACTTGTTCTCTTAGAATTTGCCCAATAAAGCCAGGCGGGCATGGTGTTGCACACGTGTAATCCCAGCATTTGGGAGGTTGAGACAGGAGGATCCCGGTTTGAGGACAGTCCCATCTACTTAGTGAGGCCCCTTGCAACTCAGTGAGATCCTGTTTCAAAATAAAGAATAAAAAATAGGGTCAGGCATGGTGGCGCACACTTGTAATCCCAGCGTTTGGGAGGCTGAGACTGGAGGATAGCGATTCATGAACAGCCTCCGCTACTTAGAGAGGCTCTAAGCAACTTAGTGAGACCCTGTTTCAAAATAAAGAATAAAAAAAAGGGGGGGGGGCAGGATGTAGCTTGGAGGTCAAATGCCCCTGGGTTCCATCCCCAGACCCGCAAAAAAAAAAAAAAAAAAAAAGAATTTGCCCAATAAGCAAGTACAACTGGAACAGTAAAGAATCATGCAAATAGAAATTGACATTAGCAGAAAAAGTGCTGATAGATCTGCCAGAGCTGTTGATTTTTCTAAAGCTGTATTATTCTGTACTACAAAAACGACTAAACTGAGTAAAAACCAAACCAGCAGGTCTTTCATTGCCAAACAATAAACTGCTGTATATGAGATTGAGTCAGGCCTTCTATACACTTGAATTATCTACGTGTATTACTAAGATCTTTGAGACCAAAGTTAGTGTTATTGGGCCGGGCATGGTGGCACACACTTGTAATCCCAGTATTTGGGAGGCTGAGAGAGGAGGATCACAGGTTCAAGGACAGCCTCACCAAGTAGTGAGACGCTCATCAACCTAAGTGAGACCTTGTTTCAAAATACAAATTAAAAAGCCGAAGCCGGGCGTGGTGGCGCGTGCTTGTAATCCCAGTATTCAGGAGGCTGAGACTGGAGGATTGCGGTTTGTGGACAGCCTCAGCTACTTAGTGAGGCCCTCTGCAACTTAGCAAGACCCTGTTTCAAAATAAAGAATACAAAACAGAGGCAGGGGTATAGCTCGGAGGTCGAATGTCCCTGGGTTCCATCCCCAGACCCCCCCACACACACAAAAAAAAAAAAAATAAAAAAAAAAATAAAAAAGCTAGGCAAGTTGGCACACGCGTGTAATCTCAGTTCTTGGGAGGCTGAGACAGGAGGATCACAATTTGCAAACAGCCTCAGCTACTTAGTGAGGCCTTCTGCAACTTAGATCTTGTTTCAAAATAAGAATAAAGCCTGGCGTGGTGGAACACACTTGTAATCCCAGCATTTGTGAGGCTGAGACAGGAGGATCGCAGTTCATGGACAGCCTCAGCTATTTAGTGAGGCCCTCTGCAACTTTATTTTATTCAAAATAAAGAATAAAAAATAGAGCTGGGGGGTAGTTCAGAGGTAGGATGCCCCTGGGTTCTATCCTCAGTACCACAAATAAATACATAAATAAATATTTAAAAATAGAGCTCGAAGTGTAGCTCAGAGGTAGAATGCCCCTCAGTTCAATACTCAATATCACTGAGGAGGGGTGCAGGGTAGGAGGAGGCAAAAGTCTTTACTTTTTTTGTGTGTATGGTACTGGGGATTGAATCCAAGAGCATTCTACTCCTGAGCTACACCTCCAGCCCTATTTATTTATTTATTTATTTATTTATTTATTTATTTATTTATTTGGAACTGGGGGTTGAACTGGGGGCGTTCTACCTCTGAGCTACACCCCTGCCCTATTTTTTATTCTTTATTTTGAAACAGGGTCTCACTGAGTTGTGGAGGGCCTCACTAAATAGCTGAGGCTGGCTACCTGCGATCCTCCTTTCTCGGCCTCCCAGGTACTGGGATTAAAACTCAGCTTATTTTTTTATTTTGAGACAAGTTCTTACTAAGTTGTGGAGGGATCTTCCTGTGCTAAGGGATCTTCCTGTCTCAGCCTCCCACATACTGGCATTTTTTTTATGATTGATTGATTGATTGATTTGCGGTACTGGGGATCAAACCCAGGGTTATTCCACCTTGGAACTACACCCTCAGCCCTATTTTTTTATTTTGAAACAGGGTCTCATTAGATTGCGGAGGGCCTCACTAAGTAGCTGAGGCTGGCCATGAACCTGCGATCCTCCTGTCTCTGGCTCTCAAGTACTGGGAGTCGAGGAAAACGGCACCGCACCCAGCTGAGAAGTCTGTTTCCCTTCTATGCCCACTTTACTCACCTATTTATGCACAATTTTAACCTTTTCAACACTAAAAGGGGACACGATTTCCAGGAACGTTCATACATATGGTCATTTGTCAAGCACAGTTTTTTATTTTTTTATTTTTTTTTGTACTGAGGATGGAACCCAGGGGCATTCTAACAGTTTTCTATTTTACCACATACATATACTTTGGCCTTATTTTAGTTTGAGTGTCTGGGAGATTCCAAACATACTCTGACCTGGAATGGAATAGAAGTTAAGGCTGTATGCTAATGAAATCATTCAAATTTCTGTTGTAGGACTCCTGAGCACGGACAGTTAGGGATTCTGACTCGGCAGTGAGATTTAATGAAAACTGTTATTCAGTTTTTGTATTTTAGAATATCTTTTTGTAATATAACTTTTGTATTTGTAGAATATCTGTGTAGTCTATATGCAGTATAAAACCAGCCCATGAATCTAGTCTGCCTGGGCCCATCACTTAATAACTTTGCTATTTATTAGCTGTATGACCTCCAGAAAGTTACTCTACTTCTCTGTGCTGGACCATTATCAGTAAAACTGTGATAAGGGTAGAATTTATCTCTAGGCATTATTCTGAGAACTAGAACTACCAGAACTACCCGAGCTACACCCCCAGCCCGATTTTTTTAGTTTTTATTTTGCCAGAACCTGAGATCCTCCTGTTTCAGCCTCCTGTAGAATTACAGGTGTGCGCCATCACGCCTGGCTCAGTTGAAGGTGCTTTCAACAGTGCTTGGATATATTGATAGACAATACTTAACTGTTTTTTAATCCAGTCACTTTATTTTATTTTATTTTATTTTTTGGTGTTACTGGGGTTCCTGGAAACCCTTCTACCGCTGGGTTACGATCCCAGACCTATTTTTTATTTTTATTTTTTTATTTGGAAGCAGGGTCTCTTACGCCAGCGCGGCTGGCTTCGAACCTGCGCGATCCTCCTGTCTCCGCCTCCCAAGCGCGGGGATTACAAGCGTGCGCCACCACGCCCGGCTATCCAGTCACTTTATGAGAATTTTCCTACAAAACACAGAACCAGAGTTTTTATTGTGGAGTCATACTTTTACTCAATGTTTTATAACATAATTTAGAGGTTTTTGTTTTCCACGTCCTGCCCCCAAACAATAACTACAATAATAACAAAGTCAGACTCTATCTCTAACCCTGCTGTTTGCTGTCTCCCAGGCCATCCCACTTTAGAATTCACGACAGAGAAAGCCTGCTTTGTTTACTTATACTCCACACGGTCCACTCTAATTAGACTTAGCGACTGTTTCCGGCCGCCAGGGCAGAAGGAAGGGGTTAGGCGGCGCGGGCTCAGGGCAGAACCTGGGCCCGAGGAGCCACACCCAGCCGGGTCCAGCCAGGCCGGCCCGGGTCAGCAGCCGCCACCCGAGCCTACGCTGGAGGGGCGGGGCCGGGGGCAGCGGCCGGAAGCGCCGTACGCGAGGGGCGTGGCCAGGCGGCGTAAGGCGGGGCCAGGGTGGGCAGCCAATCCGAAGCGAGCGCCCCCGCCGTGAGGGCGGAAGAGAAGAGGGCTAGTTCCGGACGCGGCGGCTGCCGCCGCCATCTGTCACCTTAGCTCCGGCACCCGCAGCCGGCGGCTCCTGCCCGCTTGTCCCCTTGGCGGAGCCAGCTTCCCGACCTGCCACCTCTCTGCTCTGTCCTTCCAGCTTCCTTCTTCCTCCCATGGATCTGGTCGGAGTGGCATCGCCTGAGCCCGGGCCGGCAGCGGCCTGGGGACCCAGCAAGGTGAGCGGCGGTCGGGCCGGCGCACCTGCCTCGGAACAGTGGGAGCAGGACTCCGGGAGCCCTGGGGACGGGACCCCGAGGACTTGGAGAAGAGGCGCGGAGCGCGGCTCCGGCGGCGGGCCCGGGCCGCGGTCTGTTTAGGTCGGCACCTTGCTTTGGAGTCTGTACAGGGATCTGGCATTTGAGGGGAACGAGCAAGATCTTGCTTTCAACAGGCCGAATGAGTCACTTCTACACAGAAAGCTAGAAAGTTGCTTTAGGAAGCTGTTTCCCTAGTTTGACAAGTGAGATTATCCCCGTTTGGTCACTTCTTGTTTTTGAAGTGGCAGAGATAAGACGGGGCGCACCCTCCCTCTCCCGACGCTGATACAGAAGCACACACTTCCTACCGTGAAACGGTGGTAAATTTTCATGATCTGCTTGAACTTTAGCGTTTAAACTTTTCCCTAGGGTGGCAAACTTAAATCTTTGTTGTTTATTTGGTTTCTGGTTC
The DNA here is from genome assembly GCF_963383645.1 of Muscardinus avellanarius. Lineage (NCBI taxonomy): Eukaryota > Metazoa > Chordata > Mammalia > Rodentia > Gliridae > Muscardinus > Muscardinus avellanarius. The sequence continues at coordinate 52,134,842 of NC_137803.1, read as the reverse complement.
TCAGGTTGCTGCTTTTCATGCTTTCATTAGAAAGAGGAAAAGATTTCTTCTTTTATCCAGGATTTGATAGCAAGAATGCTTCCATTGGGGCTACGTTCCTCAAATTAAGTTTGTGAAGAAATCCAGCTATTTTTTGCCAAATAATTGACTTTTTATGCTAACAGCACTCTTGATTTATTTAAAAGGTAACCTGTTAATTTTAATAGACCTTCAGGCTTGGTCTGAACAGAAAACGAGGTAAATAATTAGCTGTTAAGGAAAGTTGATTTTATTAAAAAGTTCTCATACAACTTTAGGAAGAATCCAAGCAAGGTATTCCACTGGTAAATGTGGTTACGTCTGCATGTAATTTTATGTGCATTTGTGTTAAGACCTACTTATAAGGTGAAAATCAGTGGATAGACATAAAAAAAAACCAGAGACTAATAAATGTATATCTATATGGCAGATTTCACTAGTTCAACATCCACAAATGCTGGTAAGAATGTCAAATGAAATAAATTTTTTAGAACAAATCCTAACCTCAGAACAAATTTCACAAGCCTAATTTTAAACTAAACTGAGTTTTACTAAACTAACTCTTGTTAGCCATATACTCATTAAGCATACATCATCATAACCACAACATCCCATTTTCATCAGTTAACAAAAAAATATATGTCTGGGGCTTATTGATGCCTTATTGGGAAGTCAGTTTTGACAGGAAAAAAAAAAAAACTTAAGAAAAAAATAGAGCAGAAAGTATCACTTGACCCTTTCTCTAACCTATGGAAACCAAAGTAAATACAGACGCTTACATGGAGTGGAAAGGTGGAGATTTAAGGAAGGTCTGAAAAAAATGGAAGGAAGACTTAATATCAGTTATTCTAAAAAATTTTTAGTTAGGATTATTTATTTATTTATTTATTTATTTATTGTGGTATTGGGTGTGGAACCCAGGGGCTTTCTACCTCCGAGCTATAGTCCCACAAAAGAAGAGATACAAATGGCCAATAGATACATGAAAAGGTGTTCAACATCACTAGCCATCAGGGAGATGCAAATCAAAACTACGCTGAGATTCTATCTAACCCCAATCAGAGTGGCAAGCATAATGAAATCAAAGAACAACAATTGCTGGCGAGGATGTGGGGAAGGAGGAACTCTTTTACACTGTTGGTGGGAGTGCAAAGTAGTTCAGCCACTATGGAGATCAGTATGGAGATTCCTTAGAAAACTGGGAACAGATCCACCATTTGATCTGGCTATACCACACCTGGTTATCTTTCCAAAGCGGTTGAAATCAGAGAACTATGTTAACACATGCATACCCATGTTCATAGCAGCACAGTTTGTAATAGCCAAAATATGGAACCAACCTAGATCTCCATCAACAGATGAATGGATTGCAAAATTATGGGAAATACACACAATGGAATTCTATTCAGCTATAAAGAAAAATAAAATAATAGCATTTGCAAGAAGATGGAAGGAACTAGAGAACATTATGTTAAGTGAGATTAGTTAAGCACAGAAAGAGAAGGGACATATGTTCTCTCTAATATGTTCAAGCTAAGGAGCAGTGGTAATACCAGAGGGATTCCAGACGATGGAGGGGAAATCTCAGCAAAGCTTGAACAGAAGAATAGGAGAGGAAGAAAGCTGAGGTTGTTCAATGGAGGAGCTACATACGAATATGTGTAATAGCATAAATACAACATGATTAACCCGGTCACTCTCTATTAGGGGGTAGGGATAGGGAGGGGGAAGGACATGAAGCACAATGTAAATGTACACCACTCTCAGTATGTTCCACTTATAAAAAAATAAAAATCAAATTAAAAAAAAAGAGAGCTGGGGATATAGCCCAGAGGTAGAATGCTTCTGGGTTCAATTTCCAGTACCACACACACACACACACACACACACACACAAGTTTAGAAAATGCACACATACAGGAGTACATTTCATTAGCTGGTAGAGTGATGATATCATCACATCTAATGTAGACTCTGGAAAACACTATGCTTCGGAGAGTAAGAGTAAAAAAGACAAAGCATGTCTTAGTACCGTTATGGAAAATTTGACTTTTCAGTTAAGAGGAACCTAAGGAGACATGAGATCCAAGTACAGTATGCTGTCCCAGGTGGGATTCTGGAATAGAAAGGGCATGAAGGAAACTAGGAAATCTGAATAAAGGATGGCCTCTAGTTAATAATAATAATGTATCAATCTTGGTTCATTAATTAGGACAAATGTAGGACACTAATGCAAAATTGGATATGGGGTATTTGGGAACACTACTATCTTTGCAATTTTTTATAATAGAAAACTATTCCAAACCAAAAGTTTTTTTTTTAATGGGTTAGTGTTACTGTGTAGATCAAGTCACTTTTTCTAGAGACCTTTGTCTTGAAATGTTGAATTACTTAAATAATCTGCCTAGACTCGCTCTTTTTGGATTTTTTTTTTTTTTTTTTTTTTTTTTTTTTTTTTTTTTTTTTGGTGAGGGGAACTAGGGATAGAACCCAGGGACATTTTACCTTCGAGCCAATTTTATTTTTATTTTGACAGTCTCAGTAGGTTGATAGAGTCTCAACACTTAGGGAGGCTGTCCTTGAACCTGTGATCTTCTATCTCAGCCTCCCAAGTACTGGGATTATAGGCATGTGCCACCATGCCCAGCTAGACTATATCCTGTGGGTAGTGGTTTTCTTGACATGTTTCAAGTACAAGACTGAATTTTTGTTACTGTGAGCTGCTTTCATGTTTCTTCCTTTTGATTTTATTGATTCTTCCCCCATAGGTTTCTTTTTTTGGGGGTACTGGGGATGAACCCAAGGACATTCTACCTCCAAGCCACACCCTTAGCCCTATTTTTTATTCTTTATTTTGAAACAGGGTCTCATTAAGTTGCAGAGGGCCTCACTAAGTAGCTGAGGCTGTTCATGAACCTATGATCCTCCTGTCTCAGCCTCCTAAATACTCGGGATAAGAAATGTGCCTCACCACATCTGGCTCCTCATAGTTGTTTTCAATAAAATAAATAAAAATAATAAAATGGAAAAAAAAGTTGTTTTCAGTAAAGTGGGAGAGGCAAACTGAGCCTAGTGGCACACACCTGTGATCCCAGCTATTTTGGGAGGTTGAGGCAGGAGGATTACAGGTTTGGGTACCATAACAAAAACTGTATTTAAAAAAAAAGTGGGACATGGCAGCTAGTGGCCCATCCTTAGAAGCTGGAAGGAAAAGAAAAATTTGATATGCCTCAAATCTATAGCCAGTCAGAGATCAGAGAGTGTGGTAGTGGTGAAAAGCCTAGAGGAGCAGAGTTCAGTGGTGGCATTTTTGCAGGAAGATAGGAAGACAGGCAAGTAAGTAGCTGGGCGTGGGTTTATTGGATGCCCTTGAAAGGATTATGTGAGGTTTCTTATCAGATTTTGTGCTATGTGGGAATTTGCCTGGTACAGAGTAGCAGGAAATGACCTTGGATAGCTAAACTAGAGCAAGATTATGAGTTTCCCCCTAACATCTTAGAATGTTAAACTTAACATTTTAATAAACCGTTTGATTTCCTGAAGTCATAAGATGACAGAGGGTTCTCCAGCATATCACCCCCTGTGCCTGTTCACAGGGGGACCTCTAGTGCATCTTCCAAGCCCACTCAGTAGGTTGAGCTGCTTATGCGGTGGGGACGGCCTGCTCCAAGCTGCATCTCACACAGCCAGGGAAGTTGTGTGTGTGTGTGTGTGTGTGTGTGTGTGTGTGTGTGTGTGTGTGTGTGTGTGTGTGTGTGTTTCAGTACTGGGGATGGAACCCAGGGGGTTTCTATCACCGAGCGACACCCTATTTTTTTTTTACTTTGAAAAAGGGTCTGAGTTGCAAGGGGCCTCACTAAATGGTTGAGGCCGTCTGCAAACCTCAATCCTGTCTCAGCTTCCCAAATGCTGGGATTACAAGTGTGTGCCAACACACCCAGGTTGCCAGGGAAATATTTATGGCTGGTTTGAAGAGTTTGGATTTGATTTGAAAGTGTGGGAGTTTGCAGCCTTTCAGAAATTGTGTGTGTATGTTTGTGCGGTTTTTTTTTTTTGTTTGTTTGTTTTGTTTTGTTTTGTTTTTACTGGGGATTGAAACTGAACCCTGCATTGTCCTACCACTTAGCTACTCCCCCAGCCCTTGTTTTTTATTTTGAGACAGTCTCACTAAGTGTCTCAGGCTGGCTTTGGACCTGTGATCCTCCTGTTTCAGCACCTTAAGTACAGGGATTGCAGGTGTGAGCCACCAGCAGGAGATCTTTATTTGCCTAACCTGCGTCAGCCACCTCAGGTGAAGTGGCCCAGCTGAGCTGGTCAGCAGAGGTAAGGAAGGGTAGCTCTAGTGTGAGGCTCCAGGGCAAGGTCAGTGGAAGTGAGAAGTTGCTTCTTTTTGCAGTCTCCACAAGTTTATCTTTCTAATTCAGTCTCTTGAGAGTAGGGAAATCTCTGCCTCAAAATGACAAAATTATTGCCTGTCATTTTTACCTCTGCTGAGAAATTGTCAGCTAATTCCTTTTTTTTTTTTTAATACTGGGAATTGAACTAAGGGGCATTCTACCTCTAAGCTACACCCCCAGTCCTATTTTTTATTCTTTATTTTGAAACAGGGTCTCACTAAGTTGTGGAGAGACTCACTAAGTAGCTGAAGCAGGCCATGAATCCAGATGCCCCCCCCATCTCAGCCTCCCCAATGCTGGGATTACAAGCATGTGCCACCACATCCCGCTAAGTCCTATTTTATTTTTTATTTAGAAACAGGACCTCACTAAATTGCTGAGTGTCCTGCTGAGTTGTCGAGGCTGGCCTTGAACCTGTGAGCCCCCTACCTCAGCCTCCCAAGTCCTGGGATTACAGGTGTGCACCACCACACCCAACTCAGCTAGTATTTCATTTATTTAATATCGTAGCAGAGTTAGCTGACAGATGATGAAAGACTAAGAACCTCAGAGGTGAGTGGGCAAGATGGAAGAAAGGACTTCAGAATAGTAGGGTGTCAAAAGGCACCAGGCCTCTGCGGCATAGGGCAGCTTGGTGGTTCTGTTAACTCTGCAGCGTTTCCTTGTGGCACATATTTAGTAAGTGTTTGGGTGCTTCTGTGTGTCCATGGCTCTCTCCAGGGCTCTGAACATGAGAGGCTCCCACCCTTCAAGGGCTCATGTTCTGTTGTGGTTGGTGCTGAACCCTGATCAGTGGTGGGCCCTGTACTAACAGTGTTTGCATAGTTGGATGGGAATACTGAATAGTTGAAAACAGTTAGGGGGTTTAGGAGGGAGGTAAAAACACCAGCCGGTTATCAGAGACCGCTGTTTTATTCGTACCCGGCACCCTCCGGAGAGTCAGCCAGCAGTGGGGTAAGAGACTGATGGGGGCCACGCTTCTGGAGAGTTGCGCATAGTCCTGACTGCCCGCGGAGTCATGTGGCGGATCGGAGGCAGAGCTGTTTTATAGGCATGCCGATTCTCTCCTGACATCTGTAGCATCGCGATGTTTGGGGTCTCGAGGCAGCTGGAGTCTCGCGATATCTCCGCTTGCAGCTTCCGCTTCCTATTCTGCTGTGAGATCACGTGGAGGAGGGACCCAACTTATCAAATATGAGGGGAAGGGTCCAGCTTTGATGACGTAGAGGCGGCCTTAGAGAGGAGCTATCGCTTAATTGGTGTAAATAGAGAAGGGAAAACCACTGAGAGAAAAGATTGAGCAGAGGTATTTGGTGCGAAATGTGCCGTATTTGCTGTATAGTTAGTGTCATGACAGTGTAGGATAAGATGATGGTTGAGTCTGGAAGATAAATGGGGGCAAGTTATTGAGCATCCCTTCATAAGAGGAATTTGGTTTTTGTGTTGCAGGCAGCCAGCCAATTAGCTTCTCACATCCCAGGGAAGCAGCCGAATGACTCGCCAAGAAACGCAGCTCTTGGCTCCTCCCGCCTGGTCAGGTCTCTCGCGTTTCCACCTGCAGTCTTACCTGCAGGGTCAAAACTCCTCCCCTGGACTCGGTCCACACCTCTAGTGACTTGGTTATAGGGGCTGTTGGATGTTATCTGTTATGCTACTGTTAGTCACTGTCAAATGTGAGTTAAGAATACAGTCATCTGCCTTTTGAAACCTGGACTTTGAAACTAGTCAGACTGCGCATTTCTAGGCAGAAATCAGCAGAATCACGTAGCCAAAAGATTAGCTATGTTGCGCAGATTACAGAGAGCTTTGAGTTTCTGGACCCCAGATGCCTCATGGGGCAAGTGCTTGGTTGGTGATAAGCTCTGAGGGAATGAAGGCCACACCAGACCCCCAGGAAGTCTCCTTCTAGAAGGCTGGGACAGTCTTGCAGTGCTAATGTAGGAATGTGCTAGAAGCCAGGTGTGTGTCCTCAATTGGGGTGAGACCAGACAAAATTTGATTCTGATGAACTCAGTCATAAACTAGTCTTACTCCTCCCACACACCCTAAGCCAAGTCAGATCCTGAACCGTAGCGTTGCAGAACCTGACCAAGGGCCAGTTGTCTGATTCATGACAAAAGGCCCTTCGATTAGGTAGAAGGCCTATGCTGACTAATACAGATATCATCATATGATAATATAATAAAAAAGATAATAAAATGAGTGAAGTTAGACTTTATACAATGGGAAAAAAAGGTTTAACTAAGGAAACAACTAATGAAGTGTGCTTCAGATTTGTTTGTTATAATAAAAGGAAACAAGACGGAGTAGAAAGGTTATTTAGCAGTTAGTTGGAAAAATTGTGTAATAAATTTAGAATTTGAGTGTGAAGAAGGCTGAGGCAGTGGTGTCACGGAGGAAGGATATCTGGATGGCCAGCTGCTCAAGATAAGTCTCACAGAACCTTTCTTTGCTCTAATCATATTGTTTCAAGAGCCTCTTTCAAATTCTAAAGTTCAGAAATATGAATTTTGTGGTTTGTTCCGATTTTGTTTTAGCATATTCTAAGGTGTCTTGAGAGGGACTCTCACACTTTACCCTTAACTAAGACGTAATGTTTAAATCAGAATGTATTACTTCTAAGTGGGCATGCTGGGCATGGTGGTGCACACTTGTAATACCTGCGCTTGGGAGGCTGAGACAGGAGGGTCGCGCAGGTTCGAAGCCAGCCTCAGCTACTTAGTGAGGCTCTCAGCAACTTAGTGAGACCCTGTTTCCATATAAAATAGAAACTGGGTCTGGGAGTATAGCCTGGAAGTAGAAAGCCTCTGGGTTCTACTCCCAGTACCACCCAAAAATATAAATAAATAAATAAATAAATAAATAAATAAATAAATAACTTCCTTCTAAGTGGGCTTTGAATTGTACTAGTTGGTATGGTCTATTCCTATGAGGACATCTACTTGGGAAACCAAATCCTAAGCAGAAGGCTTGGGGAGCACAGACCTGGAGCCAGGGTAGGTACTGGAACTCCTTGGCTGGTGGGATGCTGCTGTAATAGCTTGTTACTTCCCCAGCCATGAGAACACATTAGCCAAATAGACCAGAAAAAGCACTCGGCTGTTTTAGTTTACACTCATCCTTGTTTAGATTTGAGGGAGGAGGTATTTTTACTTAAGATGATTTCTGCAAATAGCTAATCATTCATTTAGGTTTGATTTATCTAGTTGAATTTTCAAAAGACAGCCTGATTTTTAATTTAATTATTGTGAATTGCGTTTCATTTCTTTTCTCAATAGTGTCCATGGGCTACCTCTCAAAACACAATATCCTGTTCTCTGGCTGATGTGATGAGTGAACAGTTGGCTAAAGAATTGCAATTAGAAGAAGAAGCTGCTGCTTTTCCTGAAGTTTCGTAAGTAAAACCCACAAAGTAAACCGGGTGTTGTGGTGCGCACTTGTAATCCCAATACTTGGGAGGCTGGGACAGGAGCATCTCAGGTTTGCAGCCAGCCATAGCAACTTAGAGAGCCCCTCTGTAACTTAGTGAGACCCTGTTTCATAATAAAGAATAAAAAATAGGACTGGGGGTGTAGCTTAGGGGTAGATGTTATGGGTTCAATCCCCAGCACCAAAATTTTTTTTTTTACAAAATATATTATCTAGAAGCATAACAAAGTTTTAGGACTGATTAATGGATTTCATGAAAAATGACAAAGAAATAGATTTAGCAAGGCAGTGTGGTGCTTTCACAAGGGATTTTTATATAAAGAACTTAATTCTAACATTCAGGGTTTTTTTTTTTTTGAAGTTTTTACCCTGTCAAAGATGACTTGAGAAAATCCATTTCCCAGTCATGAAAATGTACTGTGCTATCTTTCTTTTCCTTTTTATAAATAGTGGTAACACTTATTTATAGTCATCAGAAATATCAAATAAACAATGCCCTTGAAACCTGAAACAACAACAAAAAACAAAACAAAAGAAATACAGTGCAATAGAAGAGCACCGAGCTGGGAGTCCACTAATATTCAAATTTTCCTCCTGATTATGTTAACAGGGTTAACATCCCAAAAACTTTTGTGCACTTGAAGCATTCAGAGTTTCAGATTTTGGAGTATTTCAGATTCAGATTTTCATATCAGAGATGCTCAACTGGTAACCTATACAAATACTCCAAAATATGAAAACCTCGGAAATCTGAAGCACTTCTAACACTGAGCATTTCAAATAAGGGCTATTCAGCCTATGGTATCTGGGACAAACCACAGTTTGAGCTTTGTTCATTCATGTTAATGCAACAGTCGAACTAGATGAGATAGTTTTCAAGTTTATAGTTTATCTTGTTATAAATTTGTATCTCTCCTTTGATTAAACACAAAACAGTGCATGCTGGGTCTCAGTTTGGATTTTGCGTTAGACCTCAGGTGTTCTCTCCTGGCCCCTTGATCCTCGGTGGTGCTCCCCCGGGCCGCTTGTCTTGAGGCTAGCTGGGCAGAACGTGAATGGTTTGGTAGAGTTTTTGCTCATGGTTCAGGACAATTTTAACACTGAAAAGACACATCCTGCTCTTGTAATCTATAAGCACCATTTGCACGAGCACGTTCTATTAGCTTATCTCACCGTGTTTTGAATAGTGTGGCCGAAGGACCATTTGTTTCTGGAGAAAACGTCGACACTTCCAGCGACCTAATGCTGGCTCAGATGCTACAGATGGAATTTGACAGAGAATATGACGCCCAGCTTAGACGTGAAGAAAAAAAATTCAATGGCGATAGCAAAGGTACTGTGACTTTGTTGCGATGATTCTGTTGGGTGGTAGGAAAGTTTATACTGTGCTCCTAAATAACTCCTCGACTCTCTGTGCCTCTTAAGTTTCCATTTCCTTTGAAAATTACCGAAAGGTACATCCTTTTGAAGACAGCGATAGCTCTGAAGATGAGGTTGACTGGCAGGATACTCGCGATGATCCCTACATGCCAGGTACCAAGGCTTTGGTTTCTAGGGGGTAGAATGAGGTATAGGAAGACTAAGTTTCCCAATGAGACCTTTTCGTTTTAGATTTATCTTTGAATCTCATTTGGTAATTTACTCCGAAATGCCTATACAATATTGAACACAACGTTAGTTTTTGCTCTTTTCATATAAGTTCGCTTGTCTTAATTGTCTTTAGCAAAACCAGTTCCTACTCCCAAAAAGGGTTTTATTGGAAAAGGAAAAGACATCACCACCAAGCATGATGAAGTGGTTTGTGGGAGAAAGAATACGGCAAGAATGGAACACGTAAGTCACAGAAGTCCCTGCCTCAGAGCTAGTTTTGTTTGAATGTTTTTAAAACAGGATTCTAAATACAGTATCTTAAATTTTTAACTCTTTCTGTTTCTCCCTCTTTCTTTTTAGATGTTTTAGGTGACAATATAGCAGTATCATGAAAACTTAGCCACTAAAGAATACTTAACACCTGGCTTAGTGGTACATACCTGGGGCTAGGGCTGAGAGGGGGAAATACTTTTTATGAAAAAATACTTTTTGTACATTTGGGTTTTTGTTTTGTTTTTGCCATGCTGACAAAAGGACCCAGGGCCTCACACGTGCCAGGCAAGCATTCTACCACTGAGCTATACCCTCGGCCCCATATGTTTCTAATATTTTGTCTTATGTCTGAACTATTTCTTCAAAATCAGAAATAAAATGTAATTTTAAGAAGGTAGTACTCAGCCAGGCATGGTCATACATGCTTTTCATTCCAACACTTGGGAGGGTGAGACAGGAGGATTGCAGGTTCGTGGCCATCCTCAGCTGTTTAGTGAGGCCTTCTGCAACTTAGTGAGACCCTGTTTCAAAATGAAAAATAAAAAAGGGCTGGAGGGGTAGCTTGGAGATAAAGGACACCTAGGTTCAGTCTTTAGTAACACACACACACACACACACACACACACACACACACACACACACACACACGAAGGTAGTACTCTAACCAGGCATGGAGGCACATACTTGTAAACCCAAGATTTGGAAGGCAGAGACAGTAGGATCACAGGTTTGAAGCCAGCCTCAACAACTTAGTGAAACTCTGATGGTGCATGCTTATAATCCTAGTAATTAAGAGGCTAAGACAGAAGGATCACAGATTCATGGCTAGCCTCAGCTACTTAGTGAGGCCCTCTAAAACTCAGACCTGTTTAAAAATAAAGAATAAAAAATAGGGCTGGGGATGTAGCTCAGAGATGAATGTCCCTGGGTTCAATCCCCAGCACCACAAAAAGAAAGAAAAGGAAGGAAGGAAAAAAGGAAAGACAGAAAGGAAAGCTGGTGTGTAGCTCTGCTTTAGAATGCCCCTGGGTTCGATCCCTAGCACCACAAACATTTTTTTAAAAAAGGTAGCACTCTTTTTCATAAATATTGTGGTTAATGTAAAATATTTAGTAGCCAGGTGTGATGGCACACACCTATAATCCCAGCTACTTGGGAAGCTGAGACGGGAAGATTGCAAGTTCAAGGTCAACCTTAGCAACTTAATGAGACTCTTACTCAAAAAATAAAAATAATAAGAATTGGGGGTGTAGCTTAGCAGTAGAATTTCCTGGGTTTGATTTCCTGGGTTTGATTTCCTGGGTTTGTGCATGCGTACACACACACACACACACACACACACACACACACACACACACACACACTCTTAAATAAAACACCTAAGCTTTTGAACACAATGCTTAAGTAAATACTTCATTGGCTCATTATGGCCCGTCTATATATAGGACACCGATAAGAACTGATCAGTTTAATAGGTGTCCAGCCTCGGCTGGTCCAGGGGTCTTGAGAGAGATGTAGGGTTAGCAAAATTGAAGAATTGGAGATGCCGTGCTTAGTAGCAGGGGGAAGGCATCTCTGCCTATGCCCTGGGATATACTTTATTTACACATGAGTCTGACATACTACAGCAAGCCACATCATATGTATTTTGTTTTTCATTTAGTTTTTCATTAACCTCAATTCCATGTAGCAGGCACACCTCGAAGCTGCCTGTTTTTTCCTGGGTTTTGTTTTTTATTGATTTGTTATGAGGTGACCTATAAAATTTACTACTATTCTACTTCACACATAATAAACTTTAACTGAACTTTTCCTATCTTCTACCTCACCTACTAAGTGCTAGATTTACTGTCTCCATTTCTAAAATTAACTGCTAGTTTTATCTGTTATTTTAACCACTAGATATTCTATTAACTTATTCTGACCTAACCACCGAAACCATACATACATTGTCTACATCTAATTTTCTGTAACACCTATTAAGTTGTTTACTAAGAGAATTATTTTGTGCTTTTGTGAGCAGACACCCAGAAGGTCCCTGCCTACCCAGCCTCTGTACAGAAGTCTATTTTTGTGCCAAAGCCCATTTTCCCTTAACCTTTACTATATGTTCTCCAGGGGGCTATGTATTGATTCTTTCTGGCCCCCTGAAGTGGCAACCGTGGACGCTCTTTGATCATTTAAGCTGGCCCAATTTTGCCGGCATCATGTCAGGCTTTTTCTCAAAAGACTCAGCACCTATAAACAACTGAAATTGTTTCAATTTCTACTAGTCGGATTCATAATATTTGGGACTTTCTGAATTTCTGAGCAATTTTCAGGGTTTTTTTTGTGTGTGTGATACTGGGGTTCCTGGAAGCCCTTCTACCTCCGGGCTACACTCCCAGACCTATTTTTTTTATACTTTTTATTTGGAAACAGGGTCTCTTAAGCCAGCAGCCGGCTTCAAACCTGCGCGATCCTCCTGTCTCTGCCTCCCAAGCGCGGGGATTACAAGCGTGCGCCACCACACCAGGCGTCAGGTTTCTTAATACCCTTTTTCCTGTTACATCTTCATATGCAAAGAACAGCATGTCTCACTAAGACCACCAGATCGTTTGGTTTGATTAATAATCCAGTTAGGACACAGAATACAGAACAAGGTCGATGTGAGCATGGTCGCTGCCCTGCCTTGCAGGGGTCCTCCTCTCGCTGGGACCTTGTCAAACAGCTTGAGGGGCCCGGGCCTCACCAGTATCCTATAAATTTTTTTACAGATTTTTATGTGTCATGTATAGACTGGTCATGATAAAATGGGTTAAGTTATAGCATTTCTAGAAACAGTCCATATCTGACTCAGGAGCTCCAAAAGAGCTTTCTGTAATAACGGAAATGTTTTATACCTGTGCTTCCAGGTTGCTCTTGAGCACCTGAATTTGGGTGATGCAACCAAGGAACTGAATTCTGACTTTAATTAACTCAAATTTATATATCGACATGTGGCTAGTGGTCACTTCACTGGGTTGTGCAGCCCTAGAATGTAATTGTCATGGAAGGGTTGGGCATAACTTTCTCTTCTAACTCAGTTCCTCCAAAATAATTATGAGCTGGGCATGGTGGCGCACGCTTGTAATCCCAGCATTCGGGAGGCTGAGACTAGAGGATCGCCGTTCTTGTCCAGCCTTACTTAGTGAGGCCCTTTGCAACTCAGTGAGACCCTGTTTTAAAAATAAAGAATAAAAAATAGGGATATGGGTGTAGCTCGGAGGTTGAATGCCATGGGTTCCATCCGCAGTACTGCAAAAAAATAAATAAATAAAATAAATAAACAAACAGCTTTCTTTGGACTGCAGTCTCTTTAATGATATTGCTTCTCTTTGTATTAGTGTGTTTTTATTTTTCTGTGTAGTGCTTGGGAGTTCTGTTTTTTGTAGCATTAATTAACTGTTGAGTAGAAAATCTGTGTCAAGTAAAAACGAATTTCACTATTTTTTTAGCTGTGCCCCTCTGAAAATATTTAGATACTAATTTTCTATTGTTTGCAGTTTGCACCCGGGTTTCAGGTAGGAGATGGAATTGGAATGGACTTAAAACTCTCAAACCATGTTTTCAATGCTTTAAAACAACATGCTTACTCAGAAGAACGTCGAAGTGCCCGCCTGCACGAGAAGAAGGAGCATTCGACTGCAGTAAGGAGCTTTGCACTTTGTTCTTTAGTGGGAAGATTCCTACTAGACACCTTGATGTTTAGGGCGGGGGAAGCAAAAAAAACTTCCTCTTTGATACTTTTTCATGAGATCAGCTTTTCAAATCAAAGATGTATATATAATCCAAGTGGCTTTGCTCCTTGACTTTTCAGATTGAACATAATGGCTATTAATCGCTTATTCAAAACTCATATTTTAGTGGCTATAAGTAATTTGGACTCTATAGTTTATATTATAGCAGAATATTCCAGGATTTTAAAAAATTATTTCCTGTTATATCATTATATATATTATCACATATTATCTATATTATTTACTATTGTATTATTATATATGATATCTTAATAGTCTCTAATATTTTACTTTAATGAAGATAATTTCTATCTTGAGAATAAATAAACTTATGAAACATTTAGAACTATAAGAA